>NC_045701.1:10650123-11261190 GCF_009834535.1 Camelus ferus
ATTTTGTCTTTCTTAGGGTGTCGTACATTATGTCCAGAATATCACTGTATTAATGGTATTAATTTTGATCATCTGGTTAAGGTTGTTATCCTTGTTTTAGAGTTGCACTTAAATATCTGTATTTTTCCATGTATAACCTCGTCATAACTTGACAGCATTGTAACACTGTAAGAGGCTTTATTACTGTCTCATGCTCCAACCCCTTACAACTACCACCTAAAATGTAAGCACCACAGAGTCAAGGATTATTGCCTCTTTTATTTACTGATATATGGTACAGTGCTTAGCACATATTTACTGAATGAATGAATAAAAAGATAGTTCTGATTAGTAAAAGTGTCAAATGACACAATTTGTTATAGTAAAAGTCCTTTATGACAAAATGTTTTTACAGCCATGCTAATTCAGCAGTTCAGGGTTACAGGATACAAGACAGGATAGGAAATATATGATTGAGAAACATTTAAACCCTCTTCCCTGCCCCACCCCATTTTAGTCAATATATTAAACCAAAACTACCCATTATAAAACTGATTTAGGATGCACTGCAAATTTCCCTTATCACTCTCTGGAAGTAATACTAATGGAAATGAAATGGCTAAAACGTGAGTAGAAGGAGGAGGTATGAAAAGAAGAGAAGGACTGTTGCATGGACACGTCTAGATTTTACTCACCAGCGCTGAACTGGATCGTAGACAGACAGGCCTCACTTTGCATAGTTCTGACATGCACAATGTCTGGTTACCATGGTTTAGTTAAATAACCCAGTCCTCCACCATCACCGTTCACATTTCAGTTACCACAGTTCATTTCAGTTCAGTCATTGCATCAAATACAAAGTTTGTTGCTAGCTCTTCAGTCCACAAATCACCATGTAAATAACAGATACACTGATTGGTGACCAATCATGTCACTTGTTTCAGTCTGTCAGTGATTGGTCACTCTGCATCTGTTATTCAGTTCACATATATAGAGAGCAAAAGTATGTAGTTGTATTACCATCCTGTTGCCCAGTGATAAATCCACGTGACATTTTACAAAAATGGATAATCAGAAGAGAGAATTGGTGAAAAGAGATGACTGTACAGCAAATAACCTATAGTGACATTGCTGGAAGTGAAATTTGTATCAAACATAAATAGAATTATAGAATAGATAGCTGACAGTGGGAATGTTGACACTGTCAGCATTTGAGAGGCTCTAGATACGCTGCCAGCGGAACTCAGTGAAGGCAAACTTATCAACATAAAAAAGGAAAGTGGTTGTGACAAAAAGGATGAAGATGTTCCAGAAGTAATACAGGCCAAAAACCCTCCACATTAAAGGTACTTTGGGAACCATTTCCCAATATGAATGTGCAAAGGATAAAATGTTGAAAGTTGATCCAGTCTTAGGAAGGAGTGTGACAATTTACTAGGGCATAGGAGAGATCCTCGCTCCCCATGTAATATCAACAAGAAGGCAAGCAGTGTTCAAACTACTCTTGATATATTTTTGACAAATAAAACACTTTAATTCTCAATGGTTCTAGTGCCTTAAATTCCAAAATACTGAGTAAACAATAGCTTTACTATTTTTTCCTGTTCTCTATATATGTGCAACTGATAAGAGTTTTAACGTTTTGATAACAATTTAAAGGTCATGAAACAATCGTAATTTTCTCATTGATTATTCAAATCACTTTGTATAGTTTCAGCTTGCATACTCATTTTATAGTTCTGTACTGTCATGCAAAATAAAGATTGCCTTTATTTCATTCAAGGTATAGTGCAAGTTAAATGCTCAGAAATGAAAAACAGAATGTTCTTTCCATAGTCATGATCTGAAGAGAATTAAGAACCACTGACTGGAAATGATAAGCTATAGATGTTAGCCTCTCTCTTGGATTAATCTATATTTCTATCTTGTATTTCCAAGTGACTTCTGGGTGTTCCACCAGCACCTCACAGACAATGCATCCAAAGTTGAACTTCCTCATAAACCTGACACCTACCCAAAAGCCCCAACCAACTTTATTCTCTGTAATAGGGACTCAGTCAGGATCAGTTTCAATGGCTAATAACAGAGACTTGAAATAATAGTATCTTAAATAAGATTAAGATTTATTTTTCTAACAAAATAAAACTCCGGAATTAGTCAGCTGAGGGCTAAAATGCTGACTCACCAATTATCAAGAATCCTTTTTTTTTCTTTTACAATCCTTACTACAAAGTGTCTATCTTCAGGTTACCTCATAGGTCACAAACTGGTTGGTACTCCCACCATCACATTTCTGGCAGGAAGAAGGAAGGTAAAGAAAAAGTGCTGCCACCCTGCTAAGTCAGTGTACCTAAGTACCTTCCCTAAAGAGAATTTTCATGGATGCTACTTGCATAGATGTCTGCTTATGTTTTAAGTCATTATGTCTTACTAGACAAAATTGGTAGAGTGGATACTAGATAATTAGTGGTCTTTATCAGACATCATAATGATTCTACCATTCACCTGGTCATCAAGCCAGAAATCTAGACTCTTCTGTCTCTCTCACTGCCCATATGCAAGGTTAGTTTATTATGCTTCCTAAATTTCTTTCAAATTCAAAACTCCACTTTTTTCTTTAAAGCTCCATTGCCTAAAATAGTGCATGATACCCACTATTGTTTATAAATGTTCGTGGAATGCTAATTGAGTGGCTGCTTTTCATACAACTTGGGGGGAGTTATCTCAGTGAACTTTAAATTGGGGTCTTCAAATAATATTCAAAGACTATTCCTATTTATTATAAAGTGTAATTCCTGGAATTCTTTAGGTCACAAAGTACTTTCCTATTCTCTAACACTAGTGGGATTTGAATTAGTTATTCAACTTTAATAGTATGGAACACAGGCAAACATACTCCCCTCTCTAGTATTTAATTTTTCTTTCTTTTCTTACTTTGTTAGTAATTTGTTTCTGTGCTCTCCTCTAAGAGACCTCTGAGACATTACTCAGCATGCCCACCGCACATGCATGTACACACACACACACACACACACACACACACAATGATGGCCTCAAAAATCTTGTTCCTTAGCTAGTGAAAATGTCAAATATCTCAGTGGCAGGTATGAAAAACAGTAAGCCTGTCCCTGCTGAGCCACCTGCTGAATACTCCATATGCCAGGTGCTAATTTTAGAGAAAGAAAGGAAAGTTTAAAAATGTATTCTCTTCTCACAGCTCCACGAGAGCCTTTTTTCCTTTTCTTCTCAAGCAGCTGCAGCAAAAGCTTACATGAATGCAAAATGCAAGCAGTTTTAGAAACAAAGCATAATTTAAAAGAATTCACCATATGACTTAAGCAAATAAACTTACTAGGTTAAGCTTATTGTTCTGGAGAGAATAAATAGTGCGACTGGCCTTGGACTGATGGATTTCACTGGAATAGAGCAGGGCTGACAAATTGGGATAAAATATTTGGCAATTGTTCTTCATCTTAAGACAAATGACCAGTGTATTTTAAAGTCTACCCTGAGTGGGTGGCCAGGCCTGCATCCTACCGCTTGTAGCCAAGAAACATTTCTTGACTTTGATAAGTTGCCCCCATTTGATTAGGTTTTGACAAAACAATGTACATTGCAGATCATTTTCAAAATATTTTTGTCTCTCCAATTCCTGACATTCTGGTATAAAGGAGGACCTCTGTAAGCTCTGAACATGCTTGGAAAATGCGTTGTTTTGACAAGCTGGAGAATAGACTATTTGCCAGCAGTCTGCAGGCCAGATCTTTAATAGTGGTCATATTGCAAATGCTACTTTATCTTTACCTATAAAATTTTCCTTTGTAGCTCTAAATATTTCAATTGCTCAAATAGTGTATTTTAACCCAGCACACTGGGATGGGACAGCGGGAGCAAATACACAAATTGTTGCAATTTCTTATTACATTTGAAGTCATAATTTCATTAAGTTGGGTTTTCAAATTACAATTTCATATAAAGTTGAAGTAGTTTCAACAAGAATATGACTCTGTATGATAAATTGGATGTGCAGAAGTTTGAGTATTCAGAAGCTATGAAACAAGGAATCAATTAGATATACAAAGGCTAAGGATTCACTTTAGAAATACTTCGGGCCTCCTGTGCTGTGTATTAGTAACTCTGCCCCACTCCCAACTCCCATTTCCTTTGGTTGTAGAGGCTCTTGTGACTGCTTCTCTAAATTAGACTGTTCCTTTAAAAAAAATATCAGTGCTTCTGTGATGTTTACCCATCTCCTCCTAACATGTCCATTTACTCATTCTAAAAACCAGAAGTTTCCACAAAGTGCTAGCTGATCAATTAAGAATTATCGTTTATTTCTCTGGTATTCGTGCTAACTGTAAGTGTAATCCTAGACATTTTAATTTCAATTTTGGGGCTTATTTGGGAGAATTTTTGTTATTTTGTCAGAATTATATTTGGATCTTATTTTTTCTTTATTCTTAAATCTGATTTTATGATTGAAGACAGAGGGTCTTCGTAAAGGACTGCTTTTCCCCATAAAAATATTTATTTTAGCAAGGACAAATAAAGATTTAAATGAGAAGAGCCTCCACTTGATCTTCAACTGATAGTCACAATTTTGCAAAGCAAAGGAGCCGGTCAGCTCTAACTCTCCCACCTCACATCTTCCCACTTACTGCTGTGTGGTGTTGGACTGGTAATTTAACATCTCCCGGCCTCAATTCCCTTCTCTGTGAAATGTGGAGAGTAATAGTACCTACTCCTACAATAGCTGGGAGGATTAAAAGAGTTAATGTGTACAAAGTGCTATGAACCATACCTAGCACATGGTAAATGTTCAAAAAATTTTAGCTATTGTTATTTTTTCACTCTTACCTCTATGTAGGTACTTTTTTCTCTTCTTTCTACTTTTCTTTCTCCTTCCCCTCTCTCCTTATAAGGGAACAAGTTATTTCCAACCATTCTAGGAGATTAAGAAGTGTGATCTGGAGCTGTAGTTACAGTCTAGTTCTTTTTATAAACCAAAATGGTTGAATCCCAAGGAAAAGAAAAGTCTCCAAAGACTGCTGTATTGCACAACTCCAGGAGGCGACATCTACCCTGTAGTCAGAGCAACCGCTGTCCCTGAAACTGTGCACTTGACAATCCGTGCAGCCACACATGGTAGCTCTGAAGCCCACCATTCAGTCACTTTAACTTTTCTCTTTTCCTCACTTTTTTTGGGCGGGGAGGGGAGGTAAGTAATTTTATTTATTTGTCTGTTTGCTTGCTTATTAATTAATTAATGGAGGTACTGGGGATTGAACCCAGGACCCTGTGCATGCTAAGCATTCACTCTACCTCTGAACTATACCCTCCCCCACCTTCCTCACTTTTTTTTTATTGTGTTCTTCTTCATATATATGTAAGTATGTATATTCACTAGATAAACACAATTAAAGCTTTACACATTCATTCCCCTACAGAAGTCTTTTTTTCTTCTTTCCAAAGGTTTTGACATGCAAATGGGAGTTGTATGTGTTTGAGTGCATAGGAGATTATATTCATACCTACGTGAAGTATTAATAGTGATAGGAGAACATAAGTGAGAATATAAAGAATAAATTATATTTACTAGGATTAAAAAAGCTCACAATTTATAAACAGGATTATTTTTTCCTTACTTTCCTGAGATGACTACAGCTGGATCACAGCAAAGGATTTGACTAGAACCAAAACATTAAATTAATTGACCACAGTGGATTTCCTACCACTAAATGAAGGACGTGGGCAAGCTGGGATAAGCCTGACTCACCAAATCTTTCAGTGATGTCAACATCCACTCTCTGTTGTGTGTCTGTAGACACTGCCCGTGGTTTGAATCAATATAACATTTTTTTATTATTGTAAATAAAAATTTTAATTTAGTTATTTCTTTGGTTGCTATGAGGAAAAATTGTTCTCTGATGAACTACTTCAAGAAATATCCTTTGAATTTTGAATACTGTGGCCATTTTATTTCAGTACAATTTATGACCAGTAATAGAACTACATACAGGTGGCAATGGATTTCTGTGTACTCCTTACCACCATTTAAGCATCACAGATATTTCCTTTATTCATAATGAGTTAATCTCACTGCCATTCATGTACAAGGAAAGAAGGGGAAGACACCCAAAGGTCTATGTAGCTAGAGGGAGCAGAAGAAGCAAAAAGCCTAACTAATCTACAAATTTGATAACTCACCTTTGAATAATTGAAAGTTTGATGTATTTGCATTAAAATGTCTGAATCTGGAACACTAAAGTTCAACACATTCTGTGCTAAAATTGAAACATCACTCAGATGGACTGAACTATGTTTTATGATGTGCTTTTTTCAGTGTTTGGGATAGAATTCCCTGCTTATAGAGAAATCTCAACTGAAAATAAATTAAAACTGTAACCTTAACTCTTGAGATGAATATTCTGCATGCAGTGATCTCTTCCTTCTCAAAGTTACCATTGAGTTCACTTCAACAGTCATCTATTGGGCACTATACTATCTATTTCTGAGAATTCAGAGGTGAATAAAACATGGCCCCTGTTCTTCAGTAGTTTTCTCTCAATTTAAAGGATTGAAGGAAAGTCAGGGGATGAAGATATGGGTGGAGGAGTCCTGGAGTAGGGTGTGGAAGTGTGTGGGGTGATATTTGGGTCTTATTCTTTGCATCACGCCTTTTAATAATCACTGACAAATTGTTCTCCTGACCAGATTGCTTCCCTATTTTTTGCCAACTTTTAGTATTTCCTGTCTTTCTTGGTTATGTTTATAATAAGCTATTCATCTTATAAATATGTATGGTAAACTCTTACATACAGGTAACTTTCTGGGGTGCCATCAGCGACACCAAGTGATTGTCTTTCAGCAGCTTGCAATATATTGATTGAGAAGACTGTCACATGAACAACTGACTCCAAAACAAGTCAACTGATGGCTAATATAGTCATAGAATTATGGATAGGATACAGTGGGAACACTGTGAACTCAGAGTTTAGCATAGAGGATCTGGTTCTTGATCAAGATTATATCACTGGTAAGTAGCAGGGCTGGGATTTGAGATCAAATCTTCCTATCTCTAAGACCAGAGTTCTTCTCACTTTAAAATTGCAACACATAGTGTCATAAATATCAAGGCCTATCATAGGAATATGCAACGTTAAAATTGTTTTCAGTATTTTGTGTGGAACTAATTCTTCTACTAATTGTAACTTTAACCAACTGGGTGTCCTTCAGAGCCTTTTTCATACTTTGATTTGCAAAGAACTAGAGAAAAATTCACTGATTCTTTACAATGCAGTGGGAAAGAAGTCATGAATACTGGAGTCTATCATTGCTTATGTTCTCTGAACTTCTATTTTCTCATCTATAAAAAGCTTGCAGTGTTGTGGTAGAGATTAAATTAAATAGCTAATAAAAGGTCCATGGTGTAGCATTTGTTACTGTACGGCCACTGCAGAAAGATGAGTCATCTTCCTTGGAGTTAAGAGAAAATATGCCTTTTAGCCAATTGAAAAGGTACGTTAGAGTTGGCAAGGACTGAGGGAGTATCTTGTTTACCTCTTTTGTTGCCCAGAATTGATAATGGAAACCTAGTGCACTGGTATGTTTTTCTCAAGGTCATAGAGACAGATATAAACAGAATAAGTTTTTATCATGTTTCAGTTACCTTTCTGTGCCTACAGAAGGGACACCTCATTTCTAAGAGCACACTGGAGAACTAGCCTGGATTTGGGGGACTATTGTCAACCTTTTATAGGATCAATGATAAGACTGTTGGAAAATAATTTGTTTCTTTAATCATTAATGATGTTATGGCTGCCAAGGGGGAGGGAGGTGGGAAGGGACAGACTGGGAGTTTGAAATTTGTAGATACTGACAGGCATATGTAGACTAGATAAATAAGACTATACTGTATAGCACAGGGAAATATATACAAGATCTTGTGATAGCTCACAGCAAAAAAGAATGTGGCAATGAATATATGTATGTTCATGTATAACTGAAAAATTGTGCTCTACATGGAAGTTGACACATTGTAAACTGACTATAACTCAATAAAAAAAAGTTTAAAAAAATCGTTAATGATGTTGAACAACTTCTTTAGTTATTTTATTTTTTCTAAGCTTTATTGAGATATAATTGACATATATAATTTGTGTAAGTTTAAAATGTACAGTGTAGTGATTTGATACATGTATATTGCAAAATGATTACCACAATAAAGTTGATAAACACATCGATCACCTCACACAGTTACAATTTGTTTTGTGGTGAGAACTTTAAAAATATACTTTTAGCAGCTTTAAAATATAAAATATCGTATTGTTAACTATAGTCAGCATGCTGTACATTATATCCCAGAACTTATTTATCTTGTAACTGGAAATTTGCACCCTTTGACCACCTTCACCCATTTCCCCTACTCCCCATCCCACCCCCTACCTCAGCTCCACCTCACCCCTGGCAGTTGCTAATCCATTTTCGGTTTATGTTCATTTACTTTTTTAGATTCCATATAAGTGAGATCATACAGTATTTGTCTTTTTCTCTCTGACTTATTTCACTTAGCATAATGCCCTCAAGGTTCACCCATGTTGTTGTAAATGACAGACTTTTCTTCTTTTTATGGCTGAACAACATTCCAAAATTCGTATGGAACCACAAAAGACCCTGAAGATCCAAAGCAAACCTAAGAAGGAACAAAGCTGGTAGCCTCACACATTGTAATTTCAAAATATACTACAAAGATACAGTAATCAAAGCAGTATGATACTGGCATAAAAGCAAACATGTAAACCAATGGAACAGAATCAATAGCCCAGAAATAAACCCTTGCATATATGGTCAGCTAATATTTAACAAAGAAGTTAAGAATACCCAATGGAGAAAAGATAGTCTTAGAAGAAGTGCTGGGAAAACTGGATATTCACATGCAAAAGAATGTAAATGGACCTCTGTCTTACACTACTCACAAAAAAATAACTTGAAGTGGATTCAAGACTTGAAAACATAAAACTCCTAGAAGAAAACAGAGAAGAAGCTCCTTGACGTAAATCTTGGCAGTGATTTTATGGATATGATACCCAAAGCACAAGCAACAAAAGCGAAAATAAACAAGTAGGGTTATATCAAACTAAGACACTTCTGTTGAGCAACTTACTGGTTTATTGACTATTCATATTTATTTTTCTTTGAATTGCCTATTGTTTGTCTTTTACTTATTAATTTGCAGGAACTCGTGGTTGGTTTATCTTACAAATATACCTTCTCTTCAAAAGATCTATTGTATATCTTGTAATGTTTAGATTATCTTTTCAATACCCAAGTTTTACATTTTTATGTAGCCCAATCAATCAAATGTGACATGCCCTTTGAAACTCTCTGTAATTCATGATAATATTTTTTTCTCCTACGTCTTATCATCTTTTGTTGAAAACAATGTGCTTTCTCCACTGATTTACCTTTGCCCCTTGTGAAAAACAATTTATTCATATATGTATGTATGATTCTATTTCTGGACTCTGTTCTGTTCCAATAATTTCTTGTCATCTTTACACCAATACCACACTCTGTTGATTGCTGTAGTGCTATAATAAGTGTTGAAACCAGGTAGCATTAGCTCTCCAAATCTGTTCTTTTCCAAAATTGTTTTGACTATTGTAGGTCCTTTGCAATCTATATGAATTTTATAATTAGCCTTTTAGATTCTACAAAAAAAAAAAAAGCCTACTGCTATTTCATTGACTATAACTCAGATTGGGGAGAATCAACATCGTCACAACATTGAGCCTTCTGAAATGTGAACAAAGTATAAATCATTATTTATTCATATTTTCTTTAATTAGTCTCAGCAATGTTTTGGAATTTCCAGGGGACAAGTCTCTCATATCTGTTGTCAGATATATCCCTAAATTTTTTGGTTTTTTGATGCTATTATAAATGTTATTATTTTAATATTTTTTTTCCAATTATTCATTGCTAGTATATAGAAATACCATTGATTTTTATATATTAATCTTGTATCCTGAAAGTTTTCTAATCACAAACTCACTTACCAGTTTTACTGTCTTTTTTCCTTACTGTTTTCTACATAGACAATCATGTCATACAAATAATGAGTTTTAATTCTTTCTTTCTAATCTGGATGTCATTACCATCTTTTTCTTGCCTTATTGCTCTGGCTAAACCCCCCCAATAAAATGTTTAATAGAGATGGTGAGAGCAGACATCCTTGTCTTCTTCCCAATCTTAGGGGAAAGCATTCTGTTTTTACCTTTAAGTATGATGCTAACTGTAGATTTTTTTGTAGATGCCCTTTATAGGTCAGTGAAGTTCCCTTTTATTCCTAGTTTGCTAAGGGTTTTTATTAGGACTGGATGTTGGATTTTTTTTCAAAGGCATTATCCCTGTCTGTTGAAATGATCATACGGTTTTCTCTTAAGACTGTGTTAATATGGTGAATTATATCAACTGATTTTCTATCGTAAAACAACCTTGCAACTTCTTCTATATTGTGGAAGTCAGTTTGCTAAATTTTGTATAGAATTTTGCATCTGTGTTCATGAAGGATATTGATTTGTAGTTTTTTTTTTTTTTTCATAATGTCTTTGTCTGGTGGCACTTAGAATAAGTTGAAAAGTTTTCCTTTTCTTCAACTTGGAAGAGTTTGTATAGAATTATTATTAATTCTTCCAAAAATGCTTGGTAGAATTCACCAATAAAGCCATCTGGATATGGAGTTTTTTTAATGGAAGGATTTAACCAAAAATTCAATTTATTTAATAGATATTCACATATTTAGGTTATCTGCTTCTTCTTGAGTGAGATTTGGTAGTTTGTATCCTTCATGGGTTTTTCCATTTCATTTAAGTTGTCAAATATGTTGGCTTAAAGTTATTCATGATATTCCCTTATTACCCATTTGGCATTTGTGTAATCTATATTGATATCACCTTTCTCATTCCTGATATTGGTAATTTGTGTCTTCTGTCGTTTTTCCTGATCAGGTTAGAGATTTATCAACTTTGTTAATCTTTTCAAAGTACTAGCCTTTAGTTTCATTGATTTTGTCTATGGTTTTTCTGGTTTTTATTTCTTTGATTTCTACTCTTTATTATTTTCTTCCTTTTGCTTTGTTTGGGCTTAACTTTCTCATTTTTTATTTTAGTTTCTTGAGGCATAAGTTGAAGTCACTGATTTGAGATCTCTCTTCTTTTCTAATACAACTTTAGTGCTATAATTTTCTCTCAAGTGCCACATTAGTAAGTATTACAAAGTTTTGTATGTTTGTTTTCACTTTCATTCAGTGCAAAATAATTTGTGTTTTTCTTGAGATTACTGCTTTAATCCGTGTTTTACTTATACGTGTTTAATTTGGTGTCCAAATATTTGGAGATTTTCCAGAGATCTTCCTTTATTGATTTCTAATTTAATTTCTCTGGGATCCAAGAACATATTATATATGACTTGAATCTTGTTATATTTACCAAGACTTGCTTTATGACACAGAATATGGTCTACCTTGGTGAAATATTCCATATGCACTTGAAAAGAATGTGTATTTTTCTATTGTTGGATAGAGTGTTTTATATATGTCAGATAGGTCAACTTAGTTGATAGGGTTTGTAAAATCTACTATATCGTTACTGTTTTTCTGCTCACTTGTGCTATTAATAATTGAAAAAGCATTAATAAGTCTTTTAGTAGAATTGTGGATTTTTTATTTCTTCTTGTAATTCTGTTAATTTTTGCTCCGTGTATTTTGAAGCTCTCTTATTAGGTGGATAAATGTCTTTAGATTGTTAAATTCTCTTGATTTCATTGATCCCTTTATCATTATTGAAGACCTTTTAAAATCTCTGGTAACATTCTTTGCTCTGAAATCTATTTTGCTGGTAATTAATGTTAATATTAATCTTTCTTTTATTAATATTAACATGATATATTTTTCCATTAAAAAATTTATTGATGTTTTTGTCTTTAAAGTATATTTCTTTTATATAGCATGTAATTGTCTTGCTTTTTTACCCAAGCTGACAATTTCTGTCCTTTGGTTAGGTGTGTTTAGACCATTTACATTTAATTTTACTTTAAGTTAGAACTCTTTTTGTGTGTGTGTTTTTAAATGCTGTAGGGTTTATAACATACAGTTAAAAATCTTCCAGTTACTTTTAAGTGATATTATACCACTTCATGTATAGTATGAGCCTTGTATATTAATGTTGTTGCCATATTTTTATATATATTACAAATCCCACAATACATTGTTAATATTTTTATTTAAATAATTATCTTTTAAGGATATTTACATTTTATATTCTTACATATTTATTCAAGGAGTTGATTTCTATTGCTCTGCATTTCTTTGTGTAGATCTATTTTTCCGTTTGCTATTATTTTTCCTTCACCTTAAGGACCTCCTTTAACATTTCTTATAATGCAGTTCTGCTCATGAAGAATGTTTTCAGCTATTGTATGTCTGAAAAAGTCAGTATTTAACCTTTGTTTTTGAAAAATATTTTTGTTAGGTATAGAATTCTGAATTGACAGTTTTTTTAAACTAACTTTAACAATGTTGCATCACTGTCTTTTCTATTGCATTGTGTCTGAAAAGAAATCTGCTGTTATCCTGTCTGCATTCCTTTGTACATAATGTGTCTTTTTTCCACTCTGCCTACTTTTTGTATTTTCTTTTTCTCTTTTTCAGTTTTTGAGCAATTTGGTTATAACGTGCCTCGGTGTAGTTTTTCTCTTGTTTCTTATATTGCAGTTGGTTAAGCTTCTTAAATATGTAAGCATATAATTTTCATCAAGTTTGAAAATTTTTATTTATTTATTTTATTTTTTATTTTTTTAACATTTTTTATTGATTTATAATCATTTTACAATGTTGTGTCAAATTCCAGTGTTCAGCACAATTTTTCAGTCATTCATGGACACATACACACTCATTGTCACATTTTTTTCTCTGTGAGTTATCATAACATTTTGTGTATATTTCCCTGTGCTATACAGTATAATCTTGTTTATCTATTCTACAGTTTTGAAATCCCAGTCTATCCCTTCCCACCCTCTGCCCCCCTGGCAGCCACAAGTCTGTATTCTCTGTCTATGAGTCTATTTCTGTCCTATATTTACGCTTTGTTTTTGTTTATTTGCTTGTTTGTTTTTTGTTTTTTAGATTCCACATATGAGCGATCTCATATGGTATTTTTCTTTCTCTTTCTGGCTTACTTCACTTAGAATGACATTCTCCAGGAGCATCCATGTTGCTGCAAATGGCATTATGTTGTCAGTTTTTATGGCTGAGTAGTATTCCATTGTATAAATATACCACACCTTCTTTATCCAGTCACCTGTTGATGGGCATTTAGGCTGTTTCCATGTTTTGGCTATTGTAAATAGTGCTGCTATGAACATTGGGGTGGAGGTGTCATCCTGAAGTAGGGTTCCTTCTGGATACAAGCCCAGGAGTGGGATTCCTGGGTCATATGGTAAGTCTATTCCTAGTCTTCTGAGGAATCTTTTAGACTTTCATTTCTTCAAATATTTTCCTGTCTTCCTTTTTCTTTCCTCTCTTTTGAGGACTCCAATTACACAAATATTAGGCCCTTGAAGTTATTCTATGGGTCACTTATGCTCTGCTCATTTAAAAAATTATCTTTTTTTATATTTAGTTTTGGGTAGTTTCTGTTGCTCTATGCTCAAGTTCATTTTTTTCTTCTCCTATGTCAAATCTGTTGTTAATATTATCCAATATATTTTTCATTTCATCCATTGCAGTTTTCTTCTCTAAACATTTTAATAGATCTTTTTCATATCTTTCATGTCTTTACTGAAAATTGAACATGTGAACATGTGGCATACAAGTTTTAATGTATTTGTGTACTAACTCTTTCATGTCTTTCAATTCTGGGTTGGTTTCTATTGAATTTTTTCATCATTATGGATCACTTCCCCCCTCTGCTGTTTGGCATGCCTGACAAGTTTAACTAGGATCTGGACATTGTGAATTTTACTTTATTGGATGCTGGATATTCTTGGGTTTTGTCCTTGAACCTGATTAAGGTACTATGAAATTTTTTGATTTTTTGATTTGTTAGGCAGGATTGAAGTAGGGCTTAATAAAATAGTAGCTAATTATTCTCTATTTCAGAGGCATAAGCTTTCTATATACTCTGCTTAGTGTCTTGTGATTCATTAGGTTTTCCAGTATGGTTGGTGGGATGTTACACCATGTATTCTTTTGTGTCTGTCTTTATTCAACATTATGTCTGCAAGGTTTATCCATATTGTTTCATGTATCAGTAATTTGTTGTTTATTTATTGATGTTTAACATTCCAGTGAATGAATAAACTATAACTTATTTACTAATTTTATTAACTTATTTACTAATTTTATTACCAATGGACATTTAGGTTGTTTGGGTTATTAAGAACAAAATTGCTATGAACATACATATACAGAGTAGTTTGATAGGTGCCTTGACAGATGTATACATTAGGTGCTGTGTCATCATAAATGAATATTTCTGGAAAAGGTGAATCTTGAGCTGAGTGTTTAAGGAAGAAAGAAATGACTAACTGAGAAACCAAAGGAAAAGTTTCTAGACAGAAGGAAGATTCATAAGAGACTGGAAAGGGAATGACCAAGAAATTACAGAGAAATGGGCAGAGAGGATACCAAAGTAATAGGTAGACATTGCAATGATAAATTAAAGGGTCCAAATTACTCTGAAGAATTTCAAACATGTAGTCAGATAATCAGATTTTTTTTTTTTGAAGTGTCTCTGATTACATTGTGAAGAATGAATTGGATGACAGTGAGTTTGGAGATTGGGAAACATAGTGAAATGTTATTGCAGCAATTTAGTTCATAAGTGAGGAGGCCTAAACTAAGGCCATGACTGTGGAAACAGTGAAAAGAGAAAATATATGAGAAATCTTAAAGAGGGAGGCTGCTAGAGAGAGAGAGGAAAGAATCAAAGGTGTTTGAATTGAGTGATTTGACATGGTAGTTCATTCGCAATGTTTTGAAAAAAAAAAGCAGCAATTTTCATGGAAATCTGGTAAACTAAGCTGGAAAAGCAAAAAGTAAAAACATTGAAAAAATAGAGTGTTGAGAAGGGCCTTGCCATACCAGATAGCAAAATATTATGTTATAAGCTACACCAATTAAGAAACCATACTAAGTACTCTATCAAAAAAGACATTTTTGATTTTGAAATTCATGTATGGTAAAGATACCATCAACAGTGTTAAGGAACAAATACTGCTGGTGGGAATGTAGTTTGGTGCAGCCATTATGGAAAACAGTATGGAGATTCCTCAAAAAACTAAAAATAGACTTATCATATGATCCAGCAATCCTGCTTCTGGGTATATATGTAGAGGGAACTGTAATGCAAAAAGACACATGCACGCCAGTGTTGACAGCAGCACTATATACAATAGCCAAGACATGAAAATAACCTAAATGTCCATTGACAGATGATTGGATAAAGAAGTTGTGGTATATTTATTCAGTGGAATACTACTGTGCCATAAAAAGAGTAAAATAATGCCATTTGCAGCAACATGGATGGACCTAGAGATCATCATTCTAAGTGAAGTAAGCCAGAAAGAGAAAAAAAAATACCATATGATATCATTCATATGTGGAATCTAAAAAAAAACAATTAAATAAAGGGCACTATGAACTCATCTACAAAACAGAAACAGACTCACAGACTTAGTAAACAATCCTATGGTTACTGGGGAAAGGGGGTGGGAAGGGATAAATTTGGGAGTTTGAGATTTACAAATGTTAGCCACTATATATAAAAATAGATTAAAATGTTTTTCTTTTGTATAGCGCAGGGAACTAAGTTCAATATCTTGCAATAACCTTTAATGAAAAAATATGAAAACGAATATATGTATGTATGTGCATGACTGGGACATTGTACTGTACACCAGAGAGCGACACATTGTAATTGACTGTACTTCAATCAAAAAAATTAACAAATAAAAATAATCAAATAAAATACAAAAAAACAGTGTTAAGGAACAAATAACAAACTGGGAAAAATGTTTCAAAATATGTAGTAGAAAAAAGGTAACTATAATATAACAATAATTCCTTCAGATGAACAGGAAAAAGACAAAAAAAAAAGGAAAATATGTAGAGGATATAAAGAGGCAATTTATAGATGAAATACAAATGGCCAATGATTATAAGAAACATAAGAAACTGTTAAACTACTGCCTAAGTGGTTATGCCTAAAATTCAAATAAGGAGATAAAATTTGAACATCTCAGTGTAGCAAAAGGTAAAAGTATTTAAGATATCAAGTGCTGGCTTGAGAATAGGAAACTGTTCACATGTTGGAGAGAGTGTGAATTGATGCAGTCTTTTGGAAAGCAATTTGGCACATATTTTTTGACCTTGAATCTGTTATAGGACCTTATCCCTCAGAAATATTTGCACACAAAACAAAGATATACTTCCAAGGTTACTCGTTTCATTGGTGCTTAAAATAGTGAAAAATTGGAATAACTCATCTAGAGGGTTGATAAATGGTTCCATTCAAATGGAATACTATTCATATTTTTAAGAAATGAGGGAACTCTATACATACAAAGAATAAAAAGATATTTACAATTTGTTGGAGGAAAAGGTCAAGTTTCAGAAAATAATGTCAGGTATGATGCCATTTTTATAAATAAATATGTATTAAATGCAGTATATGCCAAGAACTGGGCCATTAACTAGGGATCCAGCAAAGAACAAGATAAAGTCCCTGCAATTGTGGAATTAAGAAGTTGTTAACAATGATTACCACTGGGGAATGAGATAGTGGCAGTTGAGGGTAGGGTAGAGAGGATGATTACGTTTTAATGTTTGGACTGTTAAATTTTTGGCAAAAAGCAACTTTTTACTTTTGTAATTTAAAAACTAGGCTTTAAAAGAAAAAGTTATACAATTTTAAATTATATTTTCAAATATTTAAAACAGTGATAAAGCTAATTAATGTTTTTAAGCACGTGAAGAAAAGGGTGCTCTCATACTCTCCTGGTGAGAGCATGGATTTGCTTAAACATTTTTTGGAGGATAATTTGTCAATATGTATTGTTTTAATGTTACAAATTTGCTTTGATACCAAAAATCTACTTTGAGAATTTATCTCAAGGAAAAACTAAAAAATATGAAAAAGCTACAAATGTGTTCATTGCAGTTTTCTTTATAACAGTGTAAAATTAACAACAACCTAACTATCCTTCAACATGGAATTTCTTAATTAAGTCATGGCACATACATAAATTTAAAATGGCTGTTGGCACCATATTGGTTGCCACCCTAACAGTCATTTTCCTCTCCCTCTTGCTAATGGAATTGATGTTTTTCTTTTTCCAATATTGAGTGGTAATAGATCAGGCAAGGAGGGCGAAGTCCGGGGAGTGGATTGTGATGATGATGGTTATCCTATACCTCTGTGTTTGGTTTAGAGGTCAACAGGTGATCTACTTCTGGTCAGTGAGACATTGAGGTAGTTCTCACTGGAGCTTTTGGGAAGGTTTTCCATCCTTATAAAAATAGATATATGGGGAGAAAACCTGCCCATTTCCACTTATCTTTGGATATTTCCGGTGAGGATAGAAGAATGTTGTGCTTGGAGCTACATAGCTGTCTTGTGACTCTGAGGGAAAGCTATGAGGATCACAGAGATGCCTACCCAGAGCCTTGCATTTCTGAGTGACAGACCCAGCTTTAAAACTATGTAATTCAAGACTTTTGATTGTTCAATTTTCTTTTAGTTGGGCGTCCTGTTAGAAATGAAATAACTCTGAGTGATAAAGTTTTATAGACAGTGAAAAGATTTCCAACTCTGGAGTTAAAAAACAGCTTGGGTTCAAATCTTGGGTAACTCTTACAAAGGGCTTCACTATTAGACCATGGGCTATTTGCTTAAATTGTTAAAGCCTTGGTTTTTTCATCTGTAAAATTGGTATAATAATATAGTTTCTATCTTACAAGTTTATAAGGTGAAGGTTAAATATATATAAAGAGTTTAGCCCAGTAACTTCAAGTTAAGTCAAGGAAATGGTATATAGAAGACAACTCAGTGATTGGTGAAAGCTGGTTGTTAGCATCTCTCCCCAACTCTGCATTCAGTGAAGTCAAACTGGTGTTTTGAAATTAGCCAAGTTTGTAGTATTTGAACCACAGAAATCAGCGAACAACTATAAACTAAGGGTTTTTTGGCTAGAGAGGTGGCTTATTCATGATGAATTGCTTTTTTAAAAAGGTTCTATTTGAGTTGCTAATATTTTGATTATGATTGTTGCATCTGTATTCGTAAGTAAGATTGATTTGAAATTTTCTTTCTTGTAATACTCTTCCTTGAATTTGGTATCAAAATTGTGCTATCATTATAATTTAGTTGGGGAGTGCTTACTTTCTTTCTAGCTTCTGGAACAGTTTGATTAAAATTGAAAGTAACTCTTCCCAGTAGAACTGGCTGTGTGTCTGTCTGTCTGTGAAAACATTTAAGATACTCAAGATATTCAATTTCTGTATTGTTTGATTGTAAGACCATTCATGTTTTTCTATTTCTATTTCATTTTTTCTATTTTTCTCTTGAGTCTCTTTTCTAAGAACTTGTTTCTTCACTCAAATCTATTGGCATAAAGATCCTCTTAATAATCTTATTTTTTAATTTATGCTGTATCTGTAGTTATTTTTCTTTTTTATATTTCCAGTATTTTAACTTGTGTCTTGCTTTTTTCTTGATCAGTCTTGCCAGAAGTTTGCCAATTTTATTAGTGTTTTTAAAAGCAACCTTTTTCTTTGTTGTTGCTGTTTGATGTATATTTGTTTCCTGTTTCATTAGTTTATGTTTTTATTATTTTCTTATTTTTAATGTCTTTGTTTTGTTGCTTCTTTTTATACTGTTTAAAAATTTTTTTATTGTTCTTTTTTTTTGAGAGGGGAGGTAATTAGGTTTATTCATGTATTCATTTTTAGAGGAGGTACTGGGGATTGAACCCAGGACCTCATGCATGCTAAGCATGTGCTCTGCCACTTGAGCTATACTCCCCACCTCTAGTGTTTTAAATGGTGCTTATTTCCTTAATTTTTAGCTTTTCTTTCTTCTAAGATATGGCTATATATTTCTTCCAGCATTACAAGTTTTGATGTCTACTATTTTTGTCATCATTGGTTCCATTTTTCTCTAACTTTCACCTTATTTTCCTTTATTCCATGAATAATTTTAAAATGTGCTTTTAAATTTCCAAATGTATATTTAAAAATATATTCTTTGAAAAAAAATTCTTTGTTATTTATTTCCGATAACTAGCATTACAGTCAGAATGTGTTCTATAGGATACTTTTTTGTCAAAGTTTGTCAAGACTTGCTTTGTCTTCTAATACACAGTCCATTTTCTTAAATACTCCATATGCATTGAAAACATATTTTTGCAGTTGTTGGATAGATATGTCTATTAAATCAAATATATGTCTATTATGTCTATAAAATAAAAAATTTTTCAAGTATTTCTTATCTTTAATTTTTTGATCTCCTTGCTCTATCACTTATTGAAAGTTTATCAAAAACTTTTACTTTGATGGTGGATTTGTCAATTTCTCCTTGTGATTTTTGTCAATTTTTACTGCCTATAATTTGAAGCTGTTATTACTTATGCAGGTCTTCCCAATGTTTTATTTCAAAAAAGGGCTCCTACATTAAATTTGAAGACTAATTCAATGACCATCCATACCTCTATCATCTAGGTTAATATTTATATTTATATGTATATTTATTATTATATATTAATATAAAATGTTAACACAAACTTAATATTTTTGTCGTATTTTTCTTTCTCAATTTCTATATGAGTATGTATGAATTTATCTATCTTTTTAAAAATTGAGGTGAAATTCATATAACATAAAAGTAATCATTTTAGAGTATATAGTTTAGTGGCATTTATAGTACATTCATAGTGTCATGCAACTACCACCTTTATCTAGTTCCAAAACATTTTCATCACCTCAAAAGAAAACCCTGTATACACTGAGCAGTCACTTCCCATTCTACCCTCCTTCCAGCCCCTGTCAATCATTATTCACTTTCTGTCTCTATGGATTTAACTATTATGGATTTTTCATAAAAATTGTATCATACAATATGTGACTTTTTGTGCCTGGCTCCTTCCACTTAGCATGGTATTTTTGAAGTTCAACAATATTGCAGCATGTATCAGTCCTTCATTACTTTTTATGGCCAAGAAATATTCTGTGTGTGTGTGTGTATATGTGTGTGTGTGTGTGTGTGTGTGTGTATGTGTGTGTGTGTGTGTGTAGATATATGAATATATATTCCTCACAGTTTATTTATCCATTCATCTGTTGGTGGACTTTGGACTGTTTCCACCTTTGGGTATTGTGAATGATGCTGTAATGAATGTTGGCATTAACATACAAGTCTCTGTTTGAGTCTGTTTTCAGTTCTTTTGGAGTGGAATTTCTTGGTCATAGGGCAGTTATTTGTTTAATTTTTTAAGGAACTGCCAAACCTTTTCCATAGTTGCTGCACCATTTTATATTCCCACTAGCAATATATAAGAGTTCCAATTTCTCCATATCCTCACCCATTATTTTCTGTTTTTGTTTTATTATGATAGCTATCCTAGTGGGTGTGAAGTGGTATCTCATTGTGTTTTTGATTTTCAAGTCCCTAGTGACTAATGATGCAGAATAGTTTTTCATGTGCTTATTTACTATTTCTATATTATTCTTAAGAGAAATGCCTATTCAAGTCCTTTGCCATTTTTAAACTGGGCTGCTTGTCTTTCTGTTGTAAGTTGTAAGAGTTCTTTGTATATTTGGGACACTCCTGACAGATATAATTTGCAAATTATTTTTCATTTTGAGGTTTTCCTTTTACTTACTTAATAATTGTCCTTTGATCTACAAAGTTTTTAATTTTAATGAAGTCAAATTTATCTATTTTTCCTGTTGTTTATACTTTTAGTGGCTAATCTGAAAATCCATTGCCTAAGTACATGAAGATTTACTCCTATAGTTTCTTCTAAGAGCTTTATATTTTAGTTCTTACATTTAGGTTTTTGATTCATTTTGAGTTAATTTTTCTGTGTGCTGTGAGGTAGAAATCCAACTTCATTTTTTTGCCTGTGGATATCCATTCATTGAAAAGACTGTTCTTTCCCCATGGAATGGTCTTGGCGCCCTTGTTGAAAATCAGTTGGCCACAGATATATGGGTTTATTTCTGGACTCTAAATTTCATTCCATTGATATAAGGTCTATCCTCATGCCAGTCCTACCCTGTTTTGATTACTGTATCTTTGTAGTAAGTTTCTAAGTAGGAAGTGTGAGTCCTCTAATTTGGTCCTTCTTTTTCACGATTGTTTTGGTTATTTGGGGTCCCTCGCTAATCCATACGTGTTTGAGGATTGGCTTCTCTATTTTTGCAAAAAAGACCATTGGAATTTTAATAGGAATTTTAATGAATCTGTAGATAACTTTAGGTAGTATTGTCGTCTAACAATATTGTTTTCTAATCCACAAGCACAGGATATCTTTCCATTTATTTAGCTCTTTAATTTCTTTCAGCAATTTTTAAATACTTTTCAGTGTACAAATCTTTCACCTCTTTGGTTAAATTTATCCTGAGCCAATTTTGTTTTGTGGATGCTGTTATAAATGGAATTGTTTTCTTAATTTCCTTTTCAGATTGTTTACTGCTGATGTTAACAACCAACTGATTTTTGACTGTTGAATTGCAGCTTTGCTGAATTGGTTTATTAGCTCTATTAGTCCTTTAATAATTTTTTGGGGGGGATTTTCTATGTAGGGGATCATATTATTTGTGAATGGAAATAGTTTTACTTCTTCTTTCCAGTTTGTATGTCATTTATTTATTAATTTTTTCTCACCTGGTCGCTCTGGCTAGAACTTTTGGTATAGTGTTGAGTAGCATTGGTGAAAGTGAGCCTCCTTGTCTTATTCCTAATCTTAGAGGGAAAATTTTTAGTCTTTCACCAGTGTGTACAATGTAAACTGTTTTCCACTGGTGATTTAAGACTAAATTTCTGGTTTTGTTTTGTTACTGTTTGTAATATATTGGTCTTCTTGAATCTAAAAATTCATGTCTTTAATCATTTTGGAAATATTATTGGCTCTCCTTCATTTTCCCATTCCTCTTTCAGTATTGCAGGTGTATATTTGTTAGACCTCACTCTGTGTGTTTGTTCATCTTTATTATCTATCAACATCTGTATCTATCTTTTTGGCTTTCTCTGTTGTATTCTGAGTAATTTCTTCAGATCTATCTTTTAATTTACTAGTTATTTCTTTAACTCTGTCTAATCTGCTACACACTGTGATGTTTTTTATTTTTAAAAATTCAATTATATTTGCATTTCTAAAAGTTCTTATTGGTTCTTTCATAACTCAGAGAATTTTTGTAGACTCATTCTTTGGCTGGATTTTCTTCTATTTCATTAAACATGTTTATTTTATATTCTGCATTAATGATTTTTATAACTGAAACTTCTATGATTCTTGCTCTGAAAGTTTTTATGATGACACTTGTTCTCAGTAGCTTACTCTTCGTGTCTCATTATGTTGTAGTATGCATTAATGTTCCTTGAAATTTTATTAGTGGTTTAATTCTTTTTGTTTGTTTGTTTTTGAGGTTTACGTTGAAGCTGAATTTCTTGACAGATTTGTTTTGCTTTTTGCTAAATGTCTGGGGTACATCAACCGAGGACTAATTTGAATGAAAATGTGTACTTGTGCTTTTGGGACCATTCAGATTCTATACATTCCGTCACCAAACCCACTTGAGGGTGGGTTTGTAGTCTTGAATTATCAACAATGACTTATTTTTTGCCTCCATTTATGGCCAAGACTGAGACAGAAAATTTTCTTTAACGTCTTCCTTTGTGGGGTGAATTGTTTTCTAGTTTGCTTATTAAGATATTGCCTTTTTAGGATTCCTTGCTTTATGTAAAGTCCAATATAATATTCTACCTTCCTTGGGTCTACATTGTCTCTTGTTTGTTGTGTTCAATGACTTTTAAAACTAAAGCTCTAGGTTTCCCAAGGTTGAGAGATACCAAAAGCTGGACCTGTCTTTGGTATCTCTCATATCTCTCCAGACTCATGATCCCTTCCCCACTGCTCTTTGTTTTGGCTTCTGAGGATTGTTGATAAATCAGCCATGTGTCTATAAATCTTTTTTTAATTGAACCAGCATTTTAAAGATGTTTTGCACTGGGCATTTAAAAATTTTTTTGGTAGTTAATCTGCCAATAACTATAATTTTATATTATTTCTGAGTAAGGATAACCAATACCATATTTAGCTTAAGCTTTTCCCTCTCTTAAATGGTTATGTTGTTTCAGTTTTTCTTTATTAAGTGTAATAGTGAGGTGAACATCTTTGTTTTTTGTTTATTGGTTACTTTATTAATATTTAGATTATTTCCTTGGAATCATTTTTGAGTAGAATTGCTGGACCAAAAAAAATGACCAATTATTTGAAAGAAGTTTAGGAAGAAGAATTGAAGTGGGAGGAAAGGGGACAGGGCACAACCATTGAAGGAATGACATAGCAGTGAAGGACAGGACAAACTGGTTAGAACCAAGATGGTGGAAGATTCAACTTCCGGAAGACCTTGAGCCTCATGATGCACCCACAGGCGCCATGACAGTTCCTAGGCTGACCATAAAAGGTCAAAAAGTGGTCGGAATGGGCATTTCCTGGAAATCCTTGCCCCTTCCCCAAAGTAGTTGGAATAATCCTCCTACTTATTAGCATATGAAATTACCAAACCCATGAAACCTAACAACTCCTCACCTTGTGGTTGCTCACCTTTTGAGATGGCCCGCACTCTGTCTATGGAGTATCTACTTTTACTTTAAACACCCCACACCTCTCGGCTTCTCTCCCTCTCACCTTTCTGAGATGGCCCACATTCTGCCCACAGAGTGTGTATCTCCTAAGCTGTTTTCCCTTCTGAGTGAGACAGACTGCACTCTGTCTATGGAGTATCTCTCTAAATGAACTTACTTTCACTTTACCATGCCGTGCTCTTGAATTATTTCCTGTGTGAGGCAAGAACCTATTCTCCCCCAAAAGAATCAATAAGTCTTGATGTAGGAGGTAAGGCAGAGGAAGGAATCTAGTATGAGCCTCAAGTTTTTGGCTTAGGCAATGGAGTAGATGATGATGTCATTAACTAAGATTGGGAATATAGGTTAAAGTGGGTGTGTGCGTGGGAAATGCTAACAAGTTCGGTTTGGACATGTTGTATCTGGGGGTGATTATGGGTCATGTAGGTAGAGAAACTTTTATTAGGCAGTTGGAAATATAGAACAGAGGCTCAGAAGAGGGTTTGGGGCTACAGATACAAATTTGGGAGCCACAAAATTAGGGTTCCTGTATTCCTGGGATCCATCAAATATACTTCCAGGGGTCTACGTGTTCACTAAATTGATTTTTATATACATGCTTTCATTTAAACAAATCTGGATCCTCTGAATGACCACCTTGTGAATAGTGTTACCAGCTTACTTCAGTGTCTGCATTTGTATTTGTGTTTATAATCCTGCTGGTGCCAAGTATCACAGAGCTGGATTTATTGTATAAATGATGCAATCAGGTCAGGTGAAGATAAAATGGTGTCATCATGTGCTTGTCCACATGAATGGTTTCATAGTAGTTTGAATAGAGAAAAGTGGTGGGAGAACTGAATCATCACATGAATACAGTTTTGTTTAAATTAAAAAGAACCTATGTTATTAGCAGCCAGCCCCATATTCACATTTTGAGTTGGCAGTAAGTTTCAAGAAAAAAACACAACCATCCACATATTAATGCTTATTTCATTTTATGAGGGTTTTTTTTTTAGATTTTTAGCTTAATTTGAATTCATTTTATAAAGTTCTTGATTGTATACTTGTGTAAGAAGTATAAGCATACGGAATTTATATTTAGTTTTATATTTGAGTAAGTAACTATTATAATAAAAACAATTTTGGTCAACATGGAAAACTTAAGAAAAATTTTTTTCCTTTAGAAGACTTCTGTCATTATACAGATTTGTGTGTGAGAGCTGAGCCATGGATTTAGATGGGACTTGTCCAGAGAAAGTACAAAATGAGAAAGAAAGGATGCTGAGGCTAGAACCCTGGGAAGCAATAGTAATTAAGGAATGAATGAAGGGAAAGAGAAAAAATTAGAAACCTAATGTTAAGAGGAGAATAAAGAAGCCAAAAGAGAAGAGAGTTCTTAAAAGGAGGGACCTGAAATGTCCTTAAAATGCACTGATGGTCTTTGCCTAAATATTTTCAGTTGAATAGCAATGTCAGCAGTCCTATTTTTGAAAGTAAAGGAGTGAATAGGGGGCAAGAATGTAGGAACAGTGAGAGGAGACCTTTATTAAAGTAGGTTTGGTTATGATGAAAAGAAAAGAAAGAATGTTTTGAGATGGGACATAAAGTCACTGTAAATGCAAATCCTGGAGCATATTTATGTACTAAGAAGAAGGGGCAAATGGAGAAAAGAGTTCTCATATATGTAAGAAAAAATAATTAACAGAAAAAAGTCTCAAAGGAGATGAGACTCAATATGATACAGGTAACAAATGGCAGGATTACCCTTGAACAGTAATGATAATGCTACTTTGAGATGAGAGATGAAGAAGCTAAAAGTGGAAACTGGAATCATGCTTGGTGGCTTTTAATTTTCTGTAAAGTAGGGGCCAGAGTGACGGTGCGGGGTGGTTAGTAGTATAAGGTTTATGAAAACACTGGTGGAGATTTGTGATAGCTATCATGAGAAACAGGCTCGCAACTTCTCAGCAATGCTGAGGACCTTGCTGAGATCTGGGTTCTAGTTTGGCTTTGTCCCTTACTAGCTCTGTGAATTGAGCAAGTAATTTAACCTGTCCGAATATTTATAGAATAAGGAATTTGGACTAGATAATTTCTAAAGAGCTTTCTAGTCCTCAAATCATTTAATTTGGAAGTCAGGCACTAAAAATCCTTTATAATAAATCTGACACAAAAATATTTTATTCCTCTCTCTTAAATTTAAAAGTTTAAGTAATTCTTCAAGACTAACTTTGGGAGTGAAAAAACAGGCTGTTTTAGACCACATTTATTTTGAAAGTCCAATGGAAAATTGAAAAGTTAGAATAGAAAGGGAAAAGGAAATGAAAGATTTTTTTTCTCCTTTTCAAACACACCAATAATACGCTAAACCCAAACAACACTCATAGAAAGATGCAGGAACTCAGATAAGAAAAAGGCTGAAAGGAATTGTTGTCAGAGTCTTTTTGGACTCTAACTCTTAGGAATTTGTAAGTGAATTCCAGCTATGGGTTAAGATATTGTGAAATTCCGATGAGGAACTGTGGAAAATGAGACAGTCTGGAGGAATTTCTTGTAACCCAATCCACTCTGAAGACCTAGCTGCTGTGCATCTTTAGGGAAGGAGTGGCTCTAAGTAAACCGGGGCTTCCCTCTCCATGACTGAAAATCTAAATTTAGTGGGTCCCCTCTCTGTGCTTTTGAAAATTTTGTTCTTAATTAAACTTCTAAAAATTAAATTTACAATTTGAAGTCAGAACCAACTGAAGTGACTTCCTGAAGATTATATCTGGCCTTGTAAAGAGAGTTAAGACTACAGTCATCAACCGTGGAATACCTAATTCTTGATTTTTCTCATGAGAAACTGCTTTACATAAAAAAGACCAAAGCAGGGAGGAGTGTATAGCCCAGTGGTAGAGTGTGTGCTTAGTATGCACAAGGTCCTGGGTCCAATCCCACTACCCCCATTAAAATCAATCAATCAATCAAATTACCTCCTCCCAAATAAATAAATTAGTTTAAAAAAAGACCAATGCAATCTGAGTTGTGCCTGAAATGCCAGAAAATCGAGGACTACATGATTCATTGAGCATCTTAGCCTGGAAAACTCAGGAGCTGCTTTTCTGGAGCTGTGTGCACCTACCCTTCTCCACCATGTCCAGCTCTTGGCTTACAGTGCCTCCAAGTAGGAGGAGACCTCCAGCAAAAGGAAGGGTCCCAGTCCTGCCAACTCTTACACTACTTATCTATTTACCCTACTTCTCTCACCAGAATGTGAACTCCTGGAAGGCAGAGAAATTGTCTAATTCATCTTTTTATCCCTAGAACCTATAACAGTAACTTGCACATAACAACTTCCTAATACATGCTTATAGGATACGTGAATGATATAAATCTATGACTCAGTGTTTTAAAAAATTAAAGGCAGAGTATATAATAATTTTCAAGCATTCTTCAGGTATGGGCAGTAATAGTTCTTTTCAGTTGTTTTAACACAAAAAGAGATGGCATCTGGAATCTTTGAAAATTAAGGAGAATATATAAACACACATATATATATGCCTGAATACGTGTATGAGCATATGCTGTTTTGATTATTTCCACACGTCTGTTGCCAGGCAAACTTTTCTAAAACACCATCTTTATTTTGTTATTCCCCTGATTAAGGACCCATGATGGCTTCCAGTTGCATAATGTATTGGTTTGGAGCCTTAGGACAATCTAATGAAAAGCAGAGTTTTCAATTAAGTCCAAGATTTCATCAGCATTGTGTAATGGAAATTATATAGAATTATGTTATGTGGGCATAATTATTAATCAGTACTTATTTGAATGCAAGGAACAGAAATTCAACTCAATTTGGTTTAAGGGGAGAAAAAGAAAGGAAGGAAAGGAGTAAGGGAGGGAAGGAAGAAAAAGAAAGGAAGGGAGGGAGGGAGGGAGAAAAGTTATTTCTTTGAGTAAATGGGAAGTCCAGGAGATTGCATCTGGCTGTAGGCATGGCTAGTTCCAGAGGCTCAAACAATGTTGTCAGGACTCTGTCTTGTTCTTTATCTCTCAGGTTCACTTATTTTTTTTTGGCTTCATTCTTCAATAGAAATTCTCTGTGAAGGCAATATGACCTCCAGCTGCCTCAGGTTCACATTCTTCAATTCATTCTTTAGCAATCTCCAAAGCAGGGAGAATCTTCTGAATCAACTCAAGAGGAGAAGTTGTGGGGAGGACTTGCTTGGACTAACCTGGGTCATGCACTCATTTCTCAGTCAATTACTGTGGTGAAAGAGTGGAGTAATTTGACAGGCTAAATCTGGATCATGTGTCCCAGCCTTGTGGCCAAGGGAGGGTGGAGTTCCATGATGGCCATTTCCTTCAAGATCGCTTGAAACAGGGTAGGACAATTCTCCAGAGGAAAATGTGTGGCTATTACCATAAGGGAAATGTATGGACAAAAGTAGCTTGACAGTCCACTACACCAGGGCTGAGATGGAGCTTATATGGCAGGTTGGATGAAACAGCTGGCATCCATCCAGATAGTTCAGGGGTCCATCCTGAATGGCTGGTGAACATGCTGTACCATTGTTAGCTATTTTGAATATCATCCCCGCATGACAGCATTTCACCACTTACAAGTTAAAAATAACATATGTAATGCAATACGAGCACTTTTGAACACATGAAAAGTCATTTATCTTTATGGAACAAAAATTACTTTGCACTTAAAAAATTTCTTTTGGCAGAGTATTTTTTAGAGCCTGATCAGATTTGGAGCAGGGAAGGAGAATTGATGAAACCAAGTGAGTGTCCTTTGTTTCTCCTTAAAAAAATATGAATAACATGAATATACAGCCCTTTATGAAGTATTTATGTCATATTATCACTCTCCCCAATATCTAAAAGTGGTTTGACTATCTGATAATACAATTGGATACTTCTGTCAGTAGTGAGTTTGGGGAAACATGCACCAAAGCAAAGCTAAGTCCCAAGTCCCTAAGATGCCCTTCAAAAGCATCCATCCATTTAATTTGATCTATTGAACAAACTTAGCAGTTGAGATGCCCACACAGTGAGAAAGGATGCTTAGAGATGGAATTTTGGCTTTAATTGGAATCTTCTGTTCTTTATTAGACAACCATAAGCTTCCAATTATACACACCATCTTCATTTCAAATATGAATTTATAAAACCTTATGAATTTTCATTCTTAGCAACAGATTTAGGAATAAAAACAAGCTCCTGTCATGAACAAATATGAGGGGTTTTCTTTTCTCTTTCCTCCCCCCGCCTTTTTTTTTGGCCGTATCCCAAAAGGTCATTGATAATTGACCACTCTGTATCCAGAGCTGTGTTAGCTACTTGAAACTATTAAAAGGAAATTTAAAAATAATCACTATCCTTGAAGAATTTAAGTAACATGTCACAGGAGAAAAAACTGAACATATCTGGAACAATCAGGTAACACTTAAATGGCAACTTTGCTGTTTCCACTAATGATGCAATGACTTCCATTTTGGTCTGTTGAAATTTTACCCATTCTTCAAGGTCTGTCTTGAGAACTTTCCTTCATTTGGTTTTACTTGATTGCTTGAATATAAGGTAGGGCTCATATTTCACTGAACCACCCACCCTAACTCCTGACACCTAAAAGGTCTTCCATAGTACTTTGTTATCTATAGGATGCAGACCAGCCTCTGTAGTCTGGTGACGAGCCCCTGACCACCTCTCTTGCCACATCTCCCTTTCCTCTTCTGTTTATACACTGCTTCGAAGGCAAATCAAATCTTGATACCAAACCTAAATGTGGTTTAGTGAACAGAACAAAATCATAGTTACCAGATTATGAATTTCCATATCCTCTCTTCTCTGCCTAGAATAGCTCTTTCCTTGAATTTAGATCTGATAAACTCCTACTCATCCATTAACCTAGCTCAGATATCAGTCTCTTAATGAGATCTCTTCTTTCTCTATCCTCTAGTGAGGCTGTCTCTGTCTTTTGTACCTATTGTTATTACTCTGGATGGTAGTGATTTGCTTAAGTATCTGCATTCCAGGTCTATACTCTTAGCACCCTGAGGGCAGCCCATGCCTTACTTATTTTGGAATCCTGAGTGTCTAATAAGAGAGCCTGGCATTCAGCGGGTCCTCTATTAAATTGTATTGAAATGACTTGGGTTGCATTGAACTAAGTAGGAGTGTAGAGAAGACTTGTAGCTGGAGATCTTAGGGTTTTATGTCAGTGAAACCTGGGCTATGTCAGTGTTGAAAAGGGGAAAAACCTTAGAGAAATGGGAAATGACAGGAGCCCCAGAGGTGAGAATGAGCCTGGCAAAAGGTGGGGACTGTGAATGGTCATATCTTGCTAGACTGGAGGCTGTAAAGTGAGGAGTGTTGAGAAATAAGGTCAGAAAGGCCAGGCAGGGCCATGTTATGGAAGACTTTGAATGTCAAGCAGAGGAGGTGAAACATGACACAATAAGTATTGCAATTCAAGAAAAAAAATGCCAAATATCTGTGTACAAAATGAAGTTATCACTGTTGCAGTTCTTTCTCTATTTTGGAACTTACCATATTGTTACTGTCAGTATGTCACCAGTCCCAGTGGGCCTTGAGTCATTAGAACACAATAGTGTGCTGGTTTGAAGCAGAGTGTAATGCGTTGGGAGTCAGAAGCCTTGGAGTTGAATTTCTGCTCTGGCACTGATTTGCTACCTGATATGGAGAAATCGCTTTACTGCTCCAATCCACAGTATTCTTATCTGTAAAATGAAGGCAGAAGGTGGTGACATGATTCATGATTTCCCTTTGATCTCTTGGAGTCTATATGTAACAAGATAAGTACTTCTTTGCTAATTTATTCATGTCTCTGCCTCTCGGTTTTATTTATTTGTTTGTTTACCTGTTTTCTGGGTATCCGAGTTGCTTTATTACACTGGTCTCTGACAGTCCCAATCTGCTCTGCTGAGACCAGCCTCTGAGGTCTTGACCATCTTGTCACACCTAGAAAGCCCTTCCCAGCCCTCTACCTCTCCTTAAAAACCTGCTCCAGGCCAATATCTTGCTTCAAACTTCCCTAACTTCTCCAGGTTTCTGATATTTACCTCTTGCTTTTGGTGTTTAAAGATATTTTGTCTTGAGTTATTCTTTATTTGTTTTATATTGATTTTTTTCACTCCAATTACTTTGTAAATTCTTAAAATAAGGAACTATTACATGTAATGTTTGTTAATTTCTCTTACACCCCCACTCCAGCCAGGGACAAAGCTAGGCATAAAATGTCATTTAATAAGGTTCTTGAATATTGAACTGAGTGATATGCAGGAATGGTACTAAAAATAGAAAAGTCAAACCATCAAAAGGACTGTAGGGCTTGGAATTGAAGAAATGTGGCATATCAGTGATTTTGTAGATGGTATTTTGTACCTAAAAGACTGTTTTAGGATAGGGTAATCTGTGAAGTTTCTGGCCCGTGGGCTTGTCTTGCATTAAAGAGGGGGCGATTCTAGAGAGATTAGAGAGATTCCAGCCAACTCAAGGAAAAGAGAAAACAGAGAACTGTTTACTGAGTGACTTTGCTGTTGGACATGTCCCAACTGCAGCTTGAGAACATCGGGCAGAGTTACCACCCTGCTGCCACAACCTCTGCCAACTTGGATAAGAAGCAGTGAAGTTGACCTGTCTTTTGGCTCTGAAACAAGGCGAGGGAGCGCACCAGCAGGCATGGGAAGGAAGAAGTTGTGAAACGAAAGACATGAAAAAGAGATGACTGACTGTGATCCTCTTTCCTCTTTTCCCCCATTACCCTGAGTCTCTCTCCTGCCTCCTTGATACCTGTAAAGTGATATAAACCAGATCTTTGCACTTTATGCCACCTGGGGTATGGAGCCCTAGGGGTCTAGCTTGAGGCAACAGACAGCAGTGTGAATCAGTTATTTTGGATTCCTAAAGTGGTCACTCATAAGAAAAGATTTGAAAAATCACTACTCAGGTAATTAGTCTTTGAACAACCTAATACTTTTAAAAACTCAATGCAAAATATAAGAGGAAAGATCACTGTTTGAAGTAGTTGAATTCTAGATCTGGCAGTATCAGGGCTCTCTTGATTGCACATTAGCTCATGGAAATAAAATGTCTGAGGTTAGGTACTCCAAATCCTGCTTTTGCTCTCAAATTGCCTCAGGCTGTCTCTGGTAGGAAAATCTAGAAACTATGGATTCATTGTAGTCACCACCCGCTCCCCTCTTCTGACACGCCCCAAAGCTGTTAGTGTTTATAACAGACTCAGCATTGCGTTGATTTGCCTCACTGTGTGTGGAAAATGTAGGAATAACTCTCACGTGTCATCAACTATCTAGTCAGCACTCAGTTCCTTAGCAGGGGAAATGTTAAGATTTATTAGGGAAAAGTATCCGTCATCCCATATAAATAGATGCACAGTTAAAGCAGATGCAGCAAGCGGGGTGTATATTTCTGTGTGACTGATCATAAGGAACTTATTATCAAGAGCTCTTTAGAAAAATCAGTCATTTGGGAAGATGGCAAACATAAGGATACCCTCTATATTTTTATGCAAAGTAGTCCTCAAAACAGTAATTTTGACTCTAAATGCATTGTTGGTGTAGGACTCATTGTAATTAAAACAATTTTTTTTGCTTTAATTTTTTACTTTTGAGAAAGTATAGGCAAGTGATAAAAGCAGCCCTATTTAAAAAAAAAAAAAAAAAAGGTAGATGAAATAGATCTCTTTCCCCACTACTCACCCCAGTCCTCAGTCTCCTCCCACCACAGGCCATCACTGCTGTTGATTTATTTGTATCATTCAGAGACATTGAACACAAACAAGCTCCTCTGTTTCAGGTTTTAAACACATGGAAGTCCACCCTCCATATTCTTCCGCAGCTTACTTTCTTCCTCAGCGGTATACCCGGGAAATCATTTCTTATCAGACTGCACATATGGACCAGGCTCATTGTTTTTAACACGTTTAACCGGTGTTGACATCTTGCCATAATGGCTTTAGGGTTTTTTGTTTTGTTTCAACATTAACGATACACTTTAACCACACCCGCACTGCCCAGCTCAGTTCCTGTCTGCCCATAAATAATCCCTATCCTGAAATTAGCATGTATCTTTTCTGCCCGTTTTTATTTATTCAGTACATATGTATTTAGTATTTCATTGTATGATTCTGGCACCATTTATCTGCAATTCTGTTTTTGAATGTTCATATTGTTTCCAGTTTTTCGCTGTTAAAAACAGTGCTACAATAAACATTCTATTTTGTGTCTCCTCAGGCACATGCATGCGGATTTTTTAGGATATGTTCCCACCAACAGAATTGCTGGGTCATAGAGTATGTGCACACCGACTTCATTTTATGTTGCAATGTTGTTCTCCAGCAATGGTTTTTAACAATACAACATTCACACCAGCTGTGTTTAAAAGTACCCGCCTCTTTTTTCCACATTCCTACCAGCACTTGGGCACCTCAGACTTCTAAAATGTTGCCTGTCTGATAGGTGTGAAATAGGATCTCATTGAGGTTTCAATTTGCATTCGTTACGGAAGGTGCCTTTTCTTCTATTGGCTATTTAGTTCCTTCTAATAATTATTGAAACCTTTGACAATTTTTCTAACACGTTGTTTTTCCTTATCGATTGATAGGGATCTTTTTAAATTCTAGATACTAATACCCAGTAATATGTGTTATAATTAACTTCTTCCAGTCTGTAGCTTGCATTTCTACTGTTTATCATATCTTTTGTCTAATGGGATTTTTATATCTTAATGTATTTAAGTTCTCATTGTTAATCTGTGTTTGGGGTGTTTTGTTTAAGAAACCTAAAGAAATGTAATGAAGACGTTGTCCTATACTTTCTTTTTAACTTTAAAGTTTTCCCTATACATTTAAGTTTTTAATTCATATGGGATGGATTTTTGTTACAGCAGGAAGTAGAGATCAGTATTTTTTCCCCTGTATATGTACTGGCTCTGGCCAGTTGTCTTAGTGTCATTTATCTAATGGTCACTGCTCTGTCCTAGGCCAGGTTTCCATATCTGTATAGTTCAGTGTCAATTTATTTTGTTCTGTTGGCCTATTTTTGTATCCTTAATCCAATACCACACTGTTTAAATAGCTATGGCTTTATAATTAACCTAGTAGGGCAAGACTCCAGCCCTTAGTTTTCTGTTCAAAAATTTCTTTGCCAGTTTTTTTCTCCTTAATCTTCCACATGAACTTAGGGTAGGATTGTTAAATTCTATGAAAAGTCTTGTTGGGAATCTGATTGGAGCTTTAATGATTCATAGATCCATTATAAATTCATGCGGGGACTACTGGAGTTACACAGCTATATCTTTCAGTCCCTCTGTGTCTTATCATGTATCTAGTGCATCTTTTATGTAATGTTTTGTAATGTTCTCCAAATAGGTCTTGCATATATTTCATTAGATTTTTTGCCTAGATATCTATAAATGAGAGATAATATATATAAATATATTTTTTTCTCTTATACCCTACATGAATCCAGAATGATGAATTCTTCTATTTGTTTGAATTATTTGCCCACAAATTCTCTTGAAATTTTCTATGTAAATAATCCTATAGTCTGCAAATAAAGATGAATTTATTTTCCTTTTTTCTAATTCTTAATCTTTTTACAAATATTGTACTGGTTAGGACTCTACAATACAATACAATACAACAGAGATTGAAGAGAAGCTCTGATATCAGCACCCTTGAATTGTTCCTGACTCCAAAGAGCACACTTGGAACATTTCACCACTAAGGTAAACACTGAAGTTTCTGGTAGATACCCGTGGAAGAGACTGCTGGTTCCCTTACTCCATCCCAAATTGGTTCTTCCTTTTTGCCTCAGTAGAATCTTTAAATTTTTATCTGGAGGCATGACTGTCAAGAAAAATGCCTGCATTTCCCAGCCACCACCAACTAGGTGAGGGCACAAAACTTAGTTTCTGCCATTGCGGTGTACATAGAATTCATATATGTAAATTCCAGTCATATCCCTAAAGGAGAAACATAACCACTTTCCCCTTTTCTCCTTCCTGCCACCTGGAATACAGATGTGATGAGTAGGATTAGAGCAATCATAATGGCCTTGAACTGATCTTAGGAATAAAGATCACACAAAACATAACGAAATGATAGTAAGAACTTGGATCTGGGCCACCCAACCAGTCTTTTATATGGGAGAGAAATAAAATTCCATATAGATTGGAGTTTTCTGCCACTCCCAGCCAAGCCCAATCTTACAACACTCTATCAGGATAATTAGTGATAAATTCCCAGTTTCCAATAGTTTTCCTTCTTTTTTTCATAAATTGTGTTTTTATAAATTGGTCATCTGTATAAATGAGATGAATTATGATGATAGATTTTCAATATTTAACCTTCCTTGGGATTCTGTCATGATATATTTTTGGAGCTTGCAGATGTACAATGATTGTTTGTTACTTTTCTCAAGATTTTTAATATGAAAAATTCGAACATACAGAAAAGTTGGTCTGTACAGTGAACACCCATATATCCACCACCCAGATTCTACATTTTATTATATTTGTCTTGTGCCTTTTCTATTATGATGTGTTTTTAATGCATTGCTTCATTTATGTAGCTAATATTCTAAGTGTCTGTACACATGTGTTCAAAGGTGAAAATAGCCAACTATTTTCTCAAATTGTCTCTGTCCAGTTTGGATATCAAAAATACACTTTACCATATACAATGAAGCAAGGGGTTCTTCTAGGTTTATCTTTGTTGCAAAAGTCTGTCTAATATAGAAAATAAGCTTGAAGATTTGGTAAGATTCACCTCTTTGAGTAAGTACTTGGTTGGCATGGTTCTTTTTTAATGGGTACAGTTTTTAAAAATTACAGATTTAGTTCATTTAATAGGTATAAATAAATGCACAGATAGCCATTTCTTTTTCAAGTCAGTTTTAGTGATTTATTTCTAGAGAACTGTCTATTTCATTAAGTTGTTAAAATTATATTAGTGTCAGTAATGGTATTCATTGTATTCTCTATTGCTTTTAAAAACCTTGACTCTATTTATAGTCATGTCCTATTTTCCTACCTTTTTTCTCTTTTCCCCTCAATTTGTTTTGCTAGATTTATCTATTGTATTAGTCTTCTGAATGAGCTAGCTTTTGGATCTATTGATTCCTTATTGATTTTCCCCTCTTTCATCTATTTCTCTTCTTTTTTGTTGTTATTTCTTTCTTTCTGCTTTCTCTGTTCTGATTGACTTTTCTCTATATGTTTCCTTCTCTTCTATTATATGCATTTGACGTTCTAAATTTCCTTTTAAATACAACTTAAATTGCATACCATGCATTTTAGTATTAGTGTTTGCACTGAGCGATGCTAAACATTTGGTAATTTCCATAAAATTTTCTCCCTTACTTTGTAATTATTTAGAAGTTTCTAAAATGAATAGGTCAGTGTAACTATTATATTTATTTCTAACTTTACTGTGTTGTTATAAAAAATGTTTTATGTGATTTTGGGTCATTGATATTTGTTTGAAATTTGCTTTTTAACATAGTCAGTTTTTAAAAAATATTTCGTGTGTGCTAGAAAGAATGTGTTTCTTTCAATTTGGAGTATAGGATTACTTATGTTGTTTACAGCTTCTATAAATATGATTATAGATTTATACACACATACACATATATATTTGAGTGTCAAAATTACTATTTCTTCAATATAAATTATTCTACTTACCCTTGTATTTTGTTTGCCTTAAAGTTTTAAAAATTGATATTGATGTTGTTATATTAGTTTAATTTTTATTAATATTTTTCTAGTACATTTTATCCATCTGTTTACATAATGACCCCTCTGTCATCATGTTTTAAGTGTGTCTCTTATAAGCAGTAGTACATGATTGAATTTTTAAAAATCTTTCTGAGAATCTTTGTCTTTTAATAAAGAATTTCAATATGTTAATATCTGTATGTACTTTGGTTATTGGCCTATTGAACTTATTTCTACCACTTACATTGTGTTTTCTATTTACCATTCTTTAACTTTAATTCTTTTTGTTTATTCTCTACTTTCTATTAGGTTGATTGAGTTTTTAAAATTCATTCTCCCCTTTTCTTTCTCCTGGAAGTTTGCTATCTGCTTAGGGCTAGGATTAAAATGAAAAAGTCCCCTGTGAGAATTAAAACCACAGGCTCTCACACTGCTTTCCCAAGCTAAGGGGTTGGACTTTTCTACTTCTCTTTTCGTGGCAGGGATAGCTTTTCAGGGTCTTCATCCAAGGACATCTCTTGGGTTCCCAAAATCTATCTCGGGGAGCTCAGGGTGATCCTTTATTCAGCTTCTGAACTTGAACCTTGAAGAAGGCGGCCAAGAGCCTGGGCTGGGCACAGGGCCAGGCTTCTCTGCCCAAGGCTGGGCGTCATTGTGAGAGACAAGGCTCTGAAGAAAACCCTGAACAAGAACTATTTGGACCATCAAATCAATCAGAGGGTCAACTCAGGCTGAACCCATTGTGGCTTTGTTTTATCTCTTCATTCTTTAACCTCTTCTTTCTTTTTGAACTTAGCTGTTTGTTAAAAAACTGATTTTCATTGCATTTTAAGCAGCATTTCCATGTGTAGATACCAATCTGTTATCCTCCGAAAAGCTGTGGAAGTTAATTTACTTATCTTACAGAATATTTACAGGTTCCAAGTCTTATCTTCCACCTCAGATCTTTTTTTGGTTTTGTCTGTCTTCCTCAGTTTCTGTTGAGTCAATTTACAAGTAGATCCTTTGTCTCTGTCTTGCTCCTTGGCATTGGTGACTCATTTTGAAGTTCTGAGTGGCTATTTTTCTGGCTGTCCGTCAAATCACCTGCCTCTCAGAGTGAGGAGGTAAGCCCTACCCCAGGCAGGAGCTCCTCAACACCATGCTCTGTTTATGTCCATAGTCCAAGGGGGAACACCGGACATCCTTGGCTGTGCTGAAGTTCCCGTGGCACTGCCTTTCCCCTGTCCTCCAGCAGTTTCTAAAATGATTGCCCTGCAGATCTCAGCCTTCCTGGCTGGGCACGCTCCCGGCTTTGATGGAAACATACCCAGCTGGAAGCAGCTGGCATGCCCAGGTCTTCCAGCATTGGGCTTTCCAATACAACATGTGGGGGCCCATATTTCCTGTCACTTCCTTCTGGCTAGGTGGCTCCCTCCAGCCACAGGCATTCCCTGGGCAGTTGTCTGAGTTAACCTCTGAGCTTGGCCACCTCGAGTGCAGCTGCGGGTCCTGGCATTGCCACTCTGAGTAAATACCCCAGAGAGCCCACAGATCTGCCTTGATTTCTCTTTCCGGTCCGATTATCTTGCAACAAAGACAGCTTCATAGGCGTGAGACCTGTGCAGTTACCCTGGGCCCCACACTCAGAAAAGTCAGTACTTGGATTAATATTCTGCTATTGCTGTCTTGAAATTTTAAACAGCCTTTGAATAATATTTCAAAATTTTTAGTTTGCACTAGGCTGTACACACTATGTAGCCGCTCTTCAGGAGAAACAGAACATTGCCTATCCTTGGAGAAGTGGGTGGGGCTTATTGATTAACTCGGTTTCTTAGGAGCCCAGGGCAACAACCATTAGGAGTAATTATTTAAAACTAGTTTTTTAGATATAGTGCCGTATCCTGAAAAATTTATTCTAATGGGATTCTTCCATCTAAAAAACGCATTTTAGTGCTTCAGGAAAGGGAGAGGTACAGCTCTAGAAGAGCTGTCCAATAGAAATTTCTGCAGTGATGTTAATGTTCTGTATATTTGTGTCCAGTATAGTGGCCACTAGCCACACGTGGCTACTGAGAACTTGAAATGTGGCTAGTCTAACTGAGGACCTGAATTTCTCAGTTTTAATTAATTTTAGTTATTTTCAATTTAAAGTTAAATTGGGCAGTGTGTGTAGATCTAGAACAACAGAGTAATTTCTGACTTTTGGCGCTTTGATTATATTTTGTATGGATTCTGTATCAAGAATTAAAATTAGACTTTGTCCAGAATTTTCTAAATTCATACTTAAGGCATATCTAGAACTAGATGGGGAAACTGAAATCAGCATTTTTTTCATAAGTTTAGAGAAAATATTCTTTCCACCTGTGAAAGCTAGGCCATGAGGCTCACTGCTGTAGCCTACGAGGGAGACATTACATGAACAAATGAATTGCCTAAAGACTGCCCCTTCCAGTTCTAAGGGACTATGGAAGAAATAAGGAAGACAAAGAAGAGGCAAGGCTAGGGGCCAGAGTCTTGGCAAGCAGTGCTGGTGAGGAGGTGTAGTGGGAAGTGTGTTGATAGATGAACTTGAGCCATCCCTCCAGGACCTGCATGACCTGGTGTGCAAGTGACCTAGCAAGTCCCATGTGTTCTGATGAGACACAGAGGTCTTGGGAGCACAGAGGTATGTCAGAGGGCTCTAGTTAAAACAAAGACTTAGCCGAGTAGGCACTTTGAGAAGGCCAGAAGTACACATTTCAGAGATAGGTAGTACTTCATCTAAAAAAGCCACACCAGAAAAACTTCACTTCACTGGTTACTAGAGAACAGAAAATCCAGCCACTCCACTATCCACCAGTGAAGATCCAGATAATACCATCCCTGCTGTCATGGGTCATCTAAACTTTTATGGACTCCAAAACACACAGACACTTTCTTTAAGGAGAATGAGAAGATGGAGAGAAAATTAGAAATACTTAACATTTTCCCTAAAGAAATTAAAGATTAAAGAGAGTTAACATAAAAGAGTGGTCTGAACTACTAAACTGAACTAAGTTTAACTGAATGGGATAAATTTAGGGTTCCTTTCCCCTGTTTCCTATGGATGAGCAGATGAGTTATGGAGAAATAAAGCTGCATTTTCTTTGCACATGTAAGTGCACAGTGAATGAATTTGTGACTCCACTATGAATATGTTTGGCTTCTTGCCAAGCCACTTATGAACAGCAGCTATATTCATAAGCTTTAGCAGAGGTGGAGTACATGGCAGGGGTTGGGGTAGGGATGCTGACGTGATCTATTGAGCCTAGGAGCCAGCATCAGGACAGAATTGTCCACTTAACTCATAGATGCCCTTTCTTCAAAGGCACTAGCAACCTCACATAGGAAGGTCATTCGGTGCTTATCTGGAAGGCAGTTTTTCTCTTATCACCTGCTTGGGTGTGGAGGAGGTTGTAGATATTCCAGCCTACTGGTCTGAGAGCTGGAGATCAATGGAAGAGGGGCAGTCTTGCAAATTTTGATGTCATTTTGCCTGTGCAGTGCCCTACTTATATTCTTGTGCTGCATGAACCACATCTGGGTTCAAGGAGGCCAGATCTAACTGGACAAATTCCTAATACACTTACCTTCCTCCAACATCCCATCAGTCTTTTGTCCATGCAGTCCTCTGTGGGCTACAGCACCACCTGCAGGCCAATTCTGAAAAGTACATGTCCAAGAAAATGGAGGAATTCCTGGACTGTATTCTTCAAAGTCAAGATACCTGCATTATACTTCAAGGGTTTATGATCCTAGAGTTAGGATCACCATGGCTCATCGAATATGTTTAGCAATTCCTAGAATTTATTACAAAACTCATTGCACATTTCTTCTCCTTGGCTGTTATAATAACTGACATTCTCAAAAGGGAAGGGGGCTTTTATTTAAGGGGGTGCACAGAGGCAGATGGAACCTTCCAATAATTCTTACTTAATTTTTTCCAACTTTCCCTTAACCTACCTGACCCAGTCCAGCCCACATGAATGTCTGCAACCATACAGATGGGAAACATTAGACCCCACGAGGACCCAGCCCTTATGCCTCCACACCTTGGGTTTCCTTCTCTGGGAAATTGACTTTTGGAAAAATTCAATTACTTATCCTCCTTGGGAACAAGAATCACTTTGTCAAAGAGGCTAGAGTGACTAAGATAGGTTCAGAAGCTCAGTTTGCTTCAAGGTAACCTTTTTGAAGCTCTTTGGGTTTACCATTTCGCACTCAATCCTGGAAGCCATAGAACCCTGAGGGAAGACTACATTACCAATGCTGCAAATCATCTTGCTGGGAATTCTGAAGACATCCAGTGCCGCCTTAGCCATCGCCAATAGATAATCAGACACAATTGGATTTTTATTATATCTAAGTAAGAAGAATAAAATGGTTTAAGTTGATATCCTGAGCTACTGGACTGTCTTAGTCCATTCTGGCTGCTCTAACAAAATACTACAGACTGAGTTTCTTACACACAACAGAAAATTATTGCTCGTGGTTCCAGAGGCTGGAAGTCTGAGATCATGGTGCCAGCATGGTCATCTTCTGGTGAGGGCCCTCTTTCTGGTTCAAAGCTAGTGCCTTCTTGCTGTATCCTCTCATGGCAGAAGTTAGGGGTCTCTCTGAACCTCTTTTATAAAGGCACTAAGCCTATTCATGAGTGTTCCATCCTCAAGGCTTAAACATCTCCTACAGGCCCCACCTGCTGATACCATCACCTGGAGTGCTGATAACAAACACCTCTGGAGTTTAGAGTTTTACATATGAGATCAAGTTCTACTTTAAAATGTTGAGCTTGAAGTGCTTATTAGACATCTAATGTTAAATCTGGAGCTCAGCGGATATGTCAGAGCTGGAGAATGTGTGGACCTGGGAGTTATTGGCAGGGAGACAGAAATTAAAGCCACGGGACTGGATAAGTGAGTGAATGTATTTAAGAACAGAAGCAGTTTAAAAAAATTTAAAAATTGGGCATAAAAGGAAGGAGCTAGTGGACAAAGAAGCTAGCCAGGGATGTAAGGAGGAAGAACGAGGTGGTATGTTGACGGAGAGATCAAGTAGTTGACTGAGTCAAATGCTGCTGAGAGGTCAAGTGAGAGGCCTGGGAATTGTTCAGAGGATTTGGAGAGATAGAGCTCGTTGGTAATCCTGAGAAGAGTGGCTTCACTAGAGGTGTAGTGAGGAAAACATGATTTGAGAAGACTGAAAAGAGACTATGAAGTGAGGCAGTGGAGACACTGAGAATTGACAACTCATTTTAGAAATGGTGATGCAAGTGGACGGGAGAGGCAGGTGTGGGTATTTGGAGGAGGCCATAGATTACAGGGAGGACAGGATTATTTTGAGATATGAGATATTATAGCATGTTTATATGCTGATGGGATTTTTCTAATAGGGGAGATGTGGAAATGCTGGAGAGAGTCTATGTCGGAAAGTCTTTGAGTAAGAGGGGATCCAGGGCTCAAGTCATGATGTCTAAGAGGATCCACACTACAGGACAGTTATTCCGTCATCATGGGAGGAAAGGCAAAAATTTGTGAATGTGATGATGGGAAACTGTCATACGGTCTTCTGGCTGCTCTTTCTTTCTTACTAAAAGTAAAGATGAAGTCTGTTTCCACCAGTTTCTACAAGCCCAGCTTACTGAGGCCCTGCTCTCAACTCAGAAACCCATCAGTTTACTCTGACAACTGAGTTAGAAGAACCAACTTATCTTACGAAAGGTTCTGGATTCCCAGAATTGTCACAGCCAACTCTGGTACTTTGCCCATTAGAAAGGATGCCAGTTAGAGAAGCAGACACATGAAATTCCCCCATTCAGGATCCACCTGCACGTGTAAAGTTTTTTCAGCAAACTGTACGACACAATCTAGTGGAGTGTGCAGTGGAGGAGGAGCAAATCATGGTTAAAACTTTCACCATCAACAGGCTGAAGCTGCTGGCACCCTATTAAAAAAATCAAGAAGACAGCCTTAAAAATTTTAAGCTTCTACTTCTATGCTCTATTTCTAACTTGCATGTTTTCAATGGCTTTCCCAGTTTTTCCTCATAGTTGGATACTTCGGCATTAAGTGGTTTTAAATTCAGCCTCTCCCAAAGTTGCTTCCTCTTGGATCTCCGTCTCTTTATCTCCAGTGAGCCTCAGCCATGTCCCAGGCTCCTAGCTACCCAGTCTCCTCCCAGCCTGCCTGGTCCCCGCTTCTTAGGGAGGGAGGTCCTCACACAAATGTAAGAACGTGTAAAATAGATCTTAAAAGAGTAAAGTAATGTCACCATAAGGTGTTTTGATTGAGCAAAGCAGCAGCAGCAATAGCAGAACTTTCTAAGCAAAATTTTGCCATTTAATCTTTTTCATGCATCTTCAGACTTGGGGGAAAAAGCCTTCTAAAGGAACAACACATCCCCTGGGAAAATGAGTGAAAGGACAGATGAATTAAGGTTTAGAGAAGAGGATAAGTATTTAGAGAAGATTGCTTTCCCATGGGAGACCACGCACATGTGCACACACACACACAAACATACACTTTGGTTACTATACATAGTAACTACATTTATTGTAGCTTACAGATGAATGAATAGCAAATTTGAATATCTTTTTTCCCAGTATAAATTTTGTTTAGGAGTTAGGATTAATATTTATTTTCATATATAATACATGACTAAGTCAATTAAGTTCCTATTTTTTTTTTTTTAACAATTCTTAAATTGAAGGCCATTTACCTAGCTCATCATGTGCCATGAGTCAAATTATTTGGGAACTTCTTGTTTGGAAGTACCTTCAGAGCTCTTTTTACAAATAGGATTACCAACTGTCTCAGTTTGTCCAGGACTGAAGGGTTTCCCAGGACTTTCAGTTTTAAAACTGAGACAGCCTTGGGTAAACTTTCCTGGAGAGATTTTCAGTCCTGGAACTGAGAGAGTGCCAGGCAAAATGGGCTGTTTGGTCACCCTCTTCATGAAGTACACAGGAACCAGCAGCTCATTGCTTTATAGTCATAGCTGTGTTACTCAGTTGGATTGGTCCCCTCCTTATTTTTAAGACTTGGCCCTAAAAGCCTTTTGGCTGTTTCAAAAGATCAAATTTATCTCCTACCTCCCAAGTATGTGGCAGCACTCAGGAGTGCCTGAGTTTGCAGGCAATTTTACAAACCTTTCCTTCCTTCCTTCCTTTCCACTCTTACCTTTTCGTATCTGGGTCACTCTCTGTAAAAGTATGTAGTACTAGTGATGGACGTGACAGACCTTCTCCTTGACCAAACTTTAGTCTGGATCCTCAGAGCCTTCTTCTCTGCTAGGTCTCGACCTTGACCCACGTCCTGTCTTTGGCCTGTCTAGCCCAGTGTTAGCAAGAATCCTTCTAAGCCAGTTTAGTAAGAATCCTGCTATTTTTGATATCTTGAATACCCTCAATGTCTGATCAAATTTCTGATTTCCCACTCTTGGTATCTGATCACCTTGGCCTACATACAGCAAGAATCCTATTAAGTTGATGTAGTAAGAAGCCCCTTACCTTTGATGTCTCCTTTTAGTAATCTTCCATCCATTGACTCCCCCACTCTGTTCATTGGCTGTAAATCCTTGGCTGTCTTTGCTGCAATCTCTCCCCTACTGCAGTATTCTTACTGCCATAGTCCTGAATAAAGTCTTTCTTACCGATTTAGTAAGTGTCTGAATAATTTTTTTCTTTAACAGTGATGCAGACAGGATCAAATTCATCATGGACCTCTGGACATTTCACCCAGAACCCCAGGTATGCACTTTTGAAGCCTTTGTTTCATTCCTGAGTGACTCAAGATTCATCGATAAGTGCGATTCCTGAGCCAGTGCTCTGGACGGCAGTCTGTTGAAGCATGAGAAGAACGGACTTTGATTTTTAAGACTCTGAGTATACTTTCTGAGGCTGGGTTAGAGGCCCAGGAGTCTTTGGTTGAAAGGTATCTTTCAACCAAAGCAAGAATCTTCCTGGGTGGGAGTCTTCTTGGATCTTTTTGAGTAAAGATACATACTCCCTGACCCTTGAGTGGAAAATTCTTGGCTTTTTGGGGGGCCTCTACCCTGGAAGCAGGGTTGGAGTCCCAGGTCCCAGGCCCCTTTGTTTACAAGGCACTGCTAGTTAAGAACACAGGGACTTTGCGTAGACTGAAACCCCCTTCTCATACCCCTGCTGACTATAAGCTCCACCACTGCAGCACTAGCTATGTCCACCTCCTTTCTTGTATGAATGGCTTTACTAAGGATAACTTAGAACTTCAGTGACTTCCCCAAACTGATTCCTTTAAGACCTCTCCCTTACGATTGCATCTATTCCTCCTTTCTCCTTTTTCACTATCTTCAGTCTTCCCTTCAGCTCCCTTGAATCATTTGATAAAAACTGCCTCCAAGCCCCTACTTCCTTCATCTCTCTGTCCACTCCTGCAAGACTTTCCCTTCCCATTTCAGCCTCTCATTTCCTTAGAGTCACTTGAACTTTAGGTCCTCTGTCCCCACTGAGGACTCTCAAGAGCCTTGGAGACCCTCCAAAAGAAACTGCACATCAAGATAAAAGAGTATCTTTAAATCTCCTCCACAAAAAGAGCCTTAGCCCTCATATTGAGCAGATGAGCGTAACTTGTTCCATCTGTCACTGTTGTTACCCAGAAATAAAATTTGGATAAAAAACATAAAGTGGAGCAAAGGTAAGAGCCAACTATTTTATATAAACCACTGAGTTTTTATATTACTGTGTTTACCTGACTCATGGCTAAAATTTTAGAATGAAACTTTACGGTCTACATTTGCGTCTGTCTGTATGTTTATGTCTGCATGTTTTATATGTATGTGATATTTTTCTACTTCTGGAAGATATTACCAAATTAATTTATAAAATCTCAAAAAGGAGCTCTATTCTGATTGACTTAGAGATAAATAAATTATTATAGATATTAAATATTCCTAAGATTCTCAGAAATATAGAAGCTAACCCAAATGCTTTTCAAGTTTATGTGATTTAGGAAAATCTTAGGTAAATAAGACTAGTTTAATATCATTGGCTTAATAAAAACAGCTATGTCTTCTGAGCTATCAGCATTAAGTATAATACTAACATATATTTTGCATTTAATTTTTTTTTTACCTTTCTTTGCTTTTGTCATTTTTTTGGATACTTGCCTAACATGCATGTGCTGTAAAAATAGTTAACAGGGAAATAACGAGATGATGTCCAGCTTTCTTTAATGTTATAATGTGCCTAAAAATAGTTTCCAAAATCTTTTTGTAACTTGCAACCTTAGAGTTAAGTGCTAAGTAATAGTCATTGACTATCTAGATCACTTCTAATTAGAGTAAGGGGAGACTACTAAACCTTAAATTACTAAGCACAAGTTTAAGTTTATATACTTTTGGCTTCTTATTTTTATCTTATTTTTATTTTTTTATTGAGGTTTACAATGTTGTGTCAATTTCTGATCTGGTGTACAGCACAATGTCATACATGGATATACATATATTCATTTTCATATTCTTTTTCACCATAAGCTGCTACAAGATATTGAATGTATTTCCCTGTGCTATCCAGTATAAACTTGTTTATCTATTTTATATATACCAGTCAGTATCTGCAAATCTCGAACTCCCAGTTTATCCTTTCCCACCCTCCTCCCTGCTGGCAACCACAAGTCTGTATTCTATGTCTGTGAGTCTGTTTTGTTTCATATATAAATTCATTTGTCTTTTTTTTTTTTTTAGATTCCGCATATGAGTGATATCATATGATATTTTTCTTTCTTTTTCTGGCTTACTTCACTTAGAATGACATTCTCTAGGGACATCCGTGATGCTGCAAATGGCATTATTTTATCATTTTTTAAGGCTGAATAGTATTCCATTGTATAAATATACTACAGCTTCTTTATCCAGGCATCTGTCAATGGACATTTAGGTGGTTTCCATGTCTTGGCTGTTGTAAATAGTGCTGCTATGAACATTGGGGTGCAGTTATCTTTGTGAATTAAGGTTCCCTCTGGATAGATGCCCAGGAGTTGGATTGCTGGGTCATATGGTATGGCTTCTTATTTTTATATGGCACAGAGAGGCTAAATATATTTGAGTCTTTTAATAAACATCTTCTTTTTGACACACTGAAAAATTGCACTATCAGGAAACCCATACCCATAACAATTGTGAGAGGATATATTCATAAAATTTACTAGTCTGCTGCAGAGTGGTGGTATATGACAGACAATTCACAACTATTTACTTTGTAGTTTGCTCTGTTTAAAAAAAAAAAAAGGTGGAGGAAGGTATAGCTCAAGTGGTAGAGCACATGCTTAGCATGCATGAGTCCTGGGTTCAATCCCCCATACCTCCTCTAAAAACAAACAAACAAACCTAATTACCTCCCCCCCAAAATAAAATTAAAAAGGCTAATAATGGTTAAATGTTATAATCAATATATGTAAATAAAACTACTAGAAACAATAAGGATCAAGGGATACAACTTTGTATGAAAAGTATGCAAGGACAGTAGATTTTATTTTTGATAAGAAAAAAGTATACAACGTATGTAGGATGGGTTTTTGTTAAGGGAACAAGATAGTATTTTTGTCATCAAGTAAAGGAGGAAAATATAAGACAAAATCTGAACCGATATAAATAGTTGTAGAAGGTTCGCAAGAAAGGAATTTTGGAAAAGGAATCTTATCTCCTGTGGTCAAAGTTGGCTAAGGTTGGATAAATTTATTTATAGGGTTTAAAAAAAAACTTTAATTTCAAAAGTACCTTGATGTATAACTAGAATTTGGTTTTCTCTCTGTCGAAATAAGAAAGTTTTTTTGATTATTGGTCTGCTCTTAATAAGAGATTGTAAGAGAGTTTTCTTTACCCAATAAGTCATCCCCTAGGAAACAAGGATACTGTCCTATCATCATAATTTCCTGAGCTTTATACTAACCTTTATAATGTCCTTAATTATTTAAGACAACCAGTTCTTATCACTTTTAAAGGAGCTAACTCTTTTTTTAAATAGTCATGTTATCACCTATATTTACTTTTGAATTCTTTTTATTATTGCTTTGGTTAAATAGATAGCTAAGTATTGTTTCACAGTAACCTGGGATTGTGTTTAGCCAAGTATTCAAACCTTTTGACATTTGGGACAATTTTACCTTCCCAGAATCAAATCCTGGGCAAAATATTCATTTTGAACTGAGTTTGAGTTTTCTCAGATGACTTGAAAAATCTCAAAGGATTTTTTTCTTTGATCTTGTAAAAGGAGAGAGGCCAAAAACCAATTTGGTTTATTTGATATGTTCATTGCATGAAAAGCACTGTCAAATATCAGATGCCTTAACTTTCTCTAGGTTATAGTTGCATGAATAAAATTTTGTTAGTGTAAGTGTTGAAGATATTGTATCAGATTTATCAGTGCCCTCACTGTATATGACATATTCTGGTGTAATGTTATCAGTCATAATTCCAGTTATTATTTTAAATGTTTTATGCCACAGAAATAACCAAATTCCCTTGTCAGCTGCATAATTTTTATAGTGAATTGTCATCAGATCTTTAACCACTGCCATTTTAAGTCTTTTGTCATCAACAGATAGTTTTTGTTTAACTCTGATTCTTCTTTAAAAGCACTTGCAATCTGCTATTGGCCAGAGTGCTTTATCTTGAACAAGAAGAGATTGTCTCTGAGACCCATGGAAAGGACTATGATAGGTCTCTGGGATACAGGCTTCTGATGGGATTCAACTGAGAAAGGATTTCCAGAGCTCAAGTAAAGAATCTGATGGGTTCATAAAACTGCTAACCTACAACCAAGCAGAATAAGAATTAATTGCATGAGACTGAAAGAACTGATGGACAATGATTATAGCCTTTGTTTGGAATACTGCTGCTGGATTTAGGGAACCCATTTCCCTTTTCTCATAAGTTATCACTCACAACAATTTAGAAGATAATACTTTTATAAACAGAAGTGAAACATTTATCATTTTTCCCTGTCTGATCCCTCCAGAATTCAGAAACTCTTATTGAATATTCTCATTTTAATGGCAATATAATTATTTGTGTAAGTTCAGTAAGAATCTGTCCTCCTCTAACAAGACATAATTGGAAACATTGGTTATATAAGCAAGGCTTTGACTGGAATGTCATATTTGAGAATATTATGCTTAGAATCATATATGAAACTGAAGTTGACTTCATGTGGAGCCAACGCTTACAAAGTTCTTTTGGGAAAACTGGGCTAGTACCTGGTTTACAGGGTTCCAAAACTTAGAGGTGACTAAGGAAGTTCACTTCCCGGCAAGCCCAGGAAGTTTAGGATATTTTGGGGACCTAGGGAAGAGAGAAATGCACCCAAATATATAGGTTCTACAGATGAAACATGGTGGCAAGTTCTTGGCTTGGTTTCGTAGCCTTGAAAACTTTTTAAAAATCGAATTCGAGATTACTTGTGAAGAGTTCCAGCAAAGCAAACTTTCAGAGATCTATGTGGTTGGTTACTATTCTTGTTGCACTTATGTAAATAATAGGCCAAATTGAATGAGACCAGACTTAAGAATAATGAAAAAAAGGGTAGGTGTAGAGAGAAATCTCATGTGTCAGTGGAAGACTGTAGCATACCCTTGTGGGTTATCAAACTGTAGCCCTGTTTATTAATTTTGAGGTTTGTTATCTACTTGTAAATTGGACCGAATCCTGCCATCTTGCACATTTTGTCAGTCCTTACTAAATCCTAGATTCTTCCAGTTTCCTCCAGTATCTTGCTACAACTCTCCAACTTGTCATTTCCAATTTTTCTTTCACTTTCCTAAGTTGGTGTTACTGAGAATCAAAACCAGACTGCCCACTTCCTTATTGGAACTCTTGGCTGTCTTTGCAAGCTGAAGTTGGAAGACAGGCCACCTTCATGCCTGGAGCTGCTGTGGTGGCCACTCAGGAAGAGTGCTGAATGTTCCACATGTTCCACGCTTGCTCTGGGAAATAACCATGACTGTTACATGGATGTCTGTGCCATCATCAATGATATTCAAATTGCAAACCTGGAAATCTGTCAGATTGCCACTGTTGTTCTTTCTACACCATCTAAAGATCCTTTGAGCTCAACATCAAGGAATCTTCTGATTTCTGAACTCAGAAATATAGTCTGCTTCAACCATTAATATTTGCTTTTCTTTTTATTTTCATATAAATTCCCCTTATTAAATGCCTGATAATTTGCACTATCCAGTAAATATCATATCCTCTACTACCAAGTCCCAACAGATGGTTCAGCTGGTCCTTAATGAACAGAAGGAGCTTGAACAAGAAATGGACTTATATTGTTCAGAGGACAGAAAAATGTCTCTTCTTTCCTTGAACAAGAGGAAGGGCTGGCAAGCTCTCAGGCTACCATTGTAGTCTTGTCTTCTCTTCACATGCCTAGACCAGTTTTAACAAGAATCCTTACTGAGTGAGTTTAGTAGTAAAGGTCCCCAATTATTGATATCTGATCACTGTCCGTATCTGGTCAAGTCCCTCATCCCTCACCTTTGATATGTAAGTCCTTCACCTGCCTTTTGCAGGAATCCCATTAAAAAAGAATCCCCTCACTCTATTTTTCTAAATTGAAGTATAGTTAATTTACAATGTTATATTAATTCCTAGTGTACAACACACAGTGATTCAGTTGTATATATATATATATATATATATTCCTTTTCATATTCTTTTTCATTATAGGATATTACAAGATACTGAATATAGTTCCCTGTGCTAAACAGTAGGACCTTGCTATCAATTTTATATATAGTAGTTAGTATCTGCAAACCCCAAACTCCCAATTTATCCTTCTACCGCCCTTTCCCTTTTGGTAACCACAAGTTTGTTTTCTGTCTGAGTCTGTTTCTGTTTTGTAAGTAAGTTCATTTGTCTCATATAGTTTAGAGAATGCCCGTACTCTTTTTTTTTTTTTTTTAATTGAAGTACAGTCAGTTACAATGTGTCAATTTCTGGTGTACAGCACAATGTCCCAGTCATGCATATACATACATATATTCGTTTTCATATTCTTTTTCATTAAAGGTTATTACAAGATATTGAATATAGTTCCCTGTGCTATACAGAAGAAACTTGGCTTTTTTTGCTTTTAATCTATTTTAATATATAGTAGCTAACATTTGCAAATCTCAAACTCCCAAATTTATCCCTTCCCACCCCCTTTCCCCGGTAACCATAAGATTGTTTACTATATCTGCAAGTCTGTTTCTGTTTTGTAGATGAATTCATAGTGTCCTCTTTTTTCTTTTTTTTTTAGATTCCACATATGAGTGATATCATGTGGTATTTTTCTTTCTCTTTCTGGCTTACTTTAATTAGAATAACAATCTCTAGGTTGATCCATGTTGTTGCAAATGGCATTATTTTATTCTTTTGTATGGCTGAGTAGTAGAATACCCTGACTCTTGATGTCTCCTCTTAGTGATTTTCAATACACTGACTCCCTCACTTTGCTCATTGGCTGTAAATCCCCACTTGTCCTGGTATGTTGGGAGTTGAGCCCCATCTCTCTCTCCTGTTGCAGTAGAGTCAGCTTCTACTGTAACGATCTTGAATAACGTCTTCTTCACCATTTTAACATGTGTCAGAATGAGTGTTTTCTTTAACAGGGACATCAGGCAAAAGAGGTGTCTTAATCAGTAAATAGGCCACGAAAGATACTAGAATCATTATCTCCTCTTTAAAGGTCATTTTGTCCTATCTCCCACCCAGTTTTGGAATCGCTCAAACCTCAACTTGTAGCTTGGTAAATTATCCTTTCCCCTTATTTTTGGCTGCTTAACACATTTCATGGTAATCACTAATTCATCACATGGAACTGAATAAGAACCATTTAATATGATTATCTTCTCCATTAAAGCTGTCATCATAATTAGAGCTGCAGTGAACTGTTTGCCAGGAATTATAACTTCTGCCAAGAAAAACTTGGGTGTCATTTTAGAAAAATTCCTAGGTGGGGGAGGCGGAGATCAGGACCATCTGTGTCGGGATCCAAAGCTGAATAGCGAGAAATAAAGCCCCTTTCCCCTGCTATCCACCAAACTCTGCCCAGCCCTCCAAATGGACCTTGCCAAAGACTTTAAAATGAACTAGCTTTTAAGGTAGTCTGAAGAGCACACCCTCTCAGGGAATGAGCGCCTTGGAAGAGCCACCCTTTAAGAAGAGAAAAAAGGCAGCAGCAAATAAAAATTAGGCCTTCATGCATAAGGTTCCCTAAAAGTTATTCCGCATGGTTTTGTTTGCCACCCCACTGTTTCCAGGGCAACCACCTAAGCCAGGACAGAAGTAGAAGGAGACATGAGGCTAGAATGGGACCACCCACTGCAATTCTCATTTTATCCTGATGGCAAGAACCTTTATATCGACTCACAGTGTTTGTCAGGCCTCTTGCTGTGAATCACTGGAATAACATTTTGCCCTGATGGAAGTGTGTCACAGGCTGCTGCTCCCACATCCCCCCATACTGAGGTGTTTTTAAATGGAACCAAATATCCCAGGGGAGTTTTCTCTGCACTACTAGCATTGCTTTGTCGCACATTTTTAGATTACACACTGTAAATTATAGATAAAATACATTATGCTAATTTCTTCCTGCATAGCTTCTGGTTATTTTTAGGAAAAGTGTCTTTGCAATTCAGTTTCTCAGGTAAATGTTTAAAATGAAGAGAAAAATGAAACCAAGGCATAGGGATCCTCGAGACTGAGACCGCAGCCACATCCCAGCCTAGCCCTTTTCGATGGGCATAAATTGTGTCCACAAGGACTTTAGTTGCAGATAGTTCTTCACTGAGTATCATTAGACTTGGGTGTGCCTTCTGGCTCTGCAATGTTTTCGGCTATTGGAGGAATTTATCTCATTTTCCTAACTCTTAGTTTACTCATCGATGAAATGAGAAGTGTTCAGCGAGATCTCTCAGATGCTTCCACTTCTCACACTCTGTGACATTCTGTGCTGACCTGGGGAAAATGCCCTTAAATCCTATAAGGCAGATTGTATTCGTATTTAAAAAGAATGAATGAACTCAACCTGTGAGCATTATAAAATTCAGTAGCACCAACACTCTTTATCCTACAGTCTCTCTGGTCTCTTTCCACACAGGGGTGCTTGATTTTTCGCTTGTTGTGCTGGGCACCTCCCATTTGCTCCTCAAATGGACTGTTCATTTTTCTCCACCCTGGGAGGCTGTTCTTGAAGGATTACAACACAGGCTCTTGTCCTCTGACTTCCAGGTGGGTTAGCGACTGGGCAGGAGATGGAAAGGAGGGCAGAGTATGAGGTTGCCGTGAGCTGGCTGCATCCCTCAACCTAAGGTCACAGCTCCTGGAAGGCATCCTCGCTAGCCACTGTCTCCAGGTTTCCACAATGGCTCTTAGTCAGTTTGGGCTGCTGTAACAAAGTGCCGTAAACTGAGTAGCTTATAAACAACAGAAATTTGTTTCTTACAGTTCTAGGGACTGGAAGTCTAAGATCAGGGTGCCAGTAGATATGGTGTCTGATGAGACCTCACTTCTGACTGCAGACTGCCGACCTCTTGCTGTATCCCCCACGTGGTGGAGGAAGGGCTAGAGAGCTCTCTGGGGCCTCTTATGTAAGGGCACTGATCACATTCACTGGCGGCTCTACCCTCATGATCTAATTACCCCCAAAGGGCCCACCTTCTAATACTGTTACACTGGGGGTTGGAATTTCAACATATGATTTTTGAGGGAGACACAAACATTCATTTCATAACAGGCTCCCTCCTCTTGCTACTTCAGGTCTAGAGGCACTGCATAATCCTTGTAGTTCTCTATTTCCTCCTCCTCCTCCTTTGAAAGTTAGTCTTTATGCAAGCCTCCTCAAATGAAGGAGTCTGAGTGAGCCATGTAGTGCTTGCCTGTACCCTGACTGATACATTCAGTTTCCTGAGACACAAATGTGACAAGACTGGAAAGGCCAATGTACCTATTACTTCTATGTATCAATTCATGTCAAGTACATTCTTTTCCCCCTTCATTGTGACTCTGAGAAAACATAAGAATCTCTGTGCACTGCCGCTTGGAAATACAGTACTTGACCTCTCTACATGCTTGTATTAGGCAGGATTCAGAAGCAAATAGAAACCAAAGTCTAGTTATTTAAGCAGAAAAGGATTGGATGCAGGGAATCAGATGCTCACTGTTACAGGGGATGGAGGAGTGGGCTCGAGGATGGCCCTCCAGGAGTGACTTCCAGGACACCACCCAGAGCTGACCTGTTTAGAGAGCTGTCTCTGCAACATTCAGGAAGATGGGGAATCAAGAATCTTGTGTGCTGCCTACCAGTTCCAAGATCATACGACTTTTTGCCAAAATTCAAGAATCAGAAAGTTGTAGCCTCAATTGTTGGTCCCAAACCATATGTACCTGATTTGTGCCATCAGCCAGAAGCCCTTCCTTCCTTCCTACTTGACTCAGTTGTAAATTTAATTTTCACACAAGTGCATCTAATTGGTGGAGCCTAAATCATATTCCTAGTTGCAAATGAGTCTGGGAAATCTCATTTTTAGCACCACACTAGGAGGAGAATGGGATGAATTCTGAGCAAGCCAATCTACTCTCTCTGCCACAAGATTATTTCTGAAAGCGTGTTTCAAATGGCATACTAAAAAGCATGAACTGTGGGGATTAAAAAAAAGAGACTAAAACTCAAATCTCTGCTTCAGGATTTACCAGCTGTGTGGCCTTGGGCAGGATGCACTTAATATTACTGGACCTATTTTTCATCTGTAAAATGGGGTAATAATGCCGAACTCACAGAACAGTCATTCATTTATCACCTATATAGCAGATTTTTACTGGTTGTTATATTAGTACCAGAAGTTTCAGCTGGTAATGACAGAAATCTAATTGATTGGTTAAGCAGAAAAGAAAAGGCTTTAAGGATATTTGGTAGGTCACAGAGTTGCCAGAAGGACTTGAGAGCTAGGTTCAAGGCTGAACTTCTAGGACGCTGCCGAGAAAAGGCATTAGAAGTAGCCCGAGGACACGCTGCTTCCTCCACAACCCGCTCCTCGCACTCAGCGCTGCATTCTCCAGTGCCAGCAGGAGCTGGGCTTTGCTGGTGCAGATGCTGCTGGCAGCTCTGTTACCAGAAACTTAGCAATGCCACCTCTGAAGGCCAAGGGGCAGTGGTGCCCCTCACACTGGCAAAAATGGATTCTACGTGGCTTCTCTTCCTCACATCAGTGTCTTCTCAAAGGAAGTTTTATAAAGGTGACTGGTGGGGCCTGGGTCACATGCTTCTGCTCAGCTGCGAGGAAGGAAGGAAACTCCCTCTCCAAAGGCAGAGTGTTCACAAAGTGCTGGGCTCCAGCATCCACTGCACCTTCTCCAAATGGCTAAGCAAAGGGAGTATTTATTAGCTCTTGTTCTCTCTCTGCTTTCCTCTGTCCAACCACCATTCTCCCCAAAAAGTTGGCATGCTGATTTCTGAGAGCTACAAATTTACTTGCTATCATCCAAGCAGTCCCTGTGTAGAGAGTGTGTCTTTTCCCCAATAATTCCATCAAAAGTCTGTGGTTGAATTTATTGATCTAACTTGGATTGCATAAGCTTTCCTAAATCATTCACTGAGCCAGGGAGATGGAATAAATTAACACACTAGGTCTGAGTGACATGCCAACTGAGCTGGAGAAGTATAGGTTTAGCCCTTCTAGAACTGTTTTGCTCAATGGGTGAGAAAGGTTTCATAAAGGAAAATTGGGATGCAGAGCAGGCAAAAACAATAGCTTTCCACTATAATCTTCCTGCAGTTCAGTATCCACACACACACTCTTCCTTCCGTGCATGTGATGTCGTAAGTGCTCCCACCCACAATAGTGCAGCTTTTCCGTGCAGTGCCCAAAGCTCCCTTCCTCCCCCGCCTCTGTGCCACTTATTGCACCCAGCTCTAGGTTCTCTCAGCTGTGTGCATTTGACATCTAATTTTATGTGTCAATTTGACTAGGTTGAGGTATTCCCAGATAGTTGGTAAAACATTATTTCTGGGTGTATCTGTGAGGGCGTTTCTGGGAGAGATTAGTATTTGAATCAGTAGACTGAGTAAAGAGCTCCCTTAGCATTGCAGGTGGGCGTCATCCAATCCATTAAGGGCCTGAGTAAAACACAAAGGCAGAGGAAGAGCATGTTTGCTCTCTCTGCTTGAGCTGGGACATCCATCTTCTCCTGTCCTTGAATATCAGGGCTCCTAGTTCTCAGGCCTTTGGGCTTGGACTGGGACTGGCACCACTGGCTCCCCAGCTCTTCAGACCCTTGAGTTTGGACTGGAACCTCACCACTGGCTTTCCTAGGTCTCCAGTTTGCAGACAGCAGATTCTGGGACTCCTAAGCCTCCATAGTCACGTGAGCCAATCTCTCATAATAAATCTCTATATATCCCTTTGGTTTGGTTTCTCTGGAGAACCCTGACTAATACAGTGCATTGCTCTCAGGTTGGTCTAGAATATCTGTGTGTACCGGCAACCTATGGCTAAATGATAATTTTAACCTAAGCTAAAATTGTGCAAAAAGGTCAGGATACCTTAACTAACAAGTTTTTAAAAAAAATTCCTATGTGGAAAAGAGACGAGGAACAAACAGCTTAGAATAGTCATTGTCCAACAGCATTGGTCACATCCTTCTTCCTAGGTATAAAACTCACTCCTTACCCCAGCAATGGAGTGAATTCCTTGGTCAGCCAAAGTAGCTGACTCTGGCTTTCTCCTCTGGGAAGAGAGTGTCCACTGGGTCACATCTGAGAATGACAATGGGGAGCACTCGTTTATGGGGCTAAACTAACTTGGGAGCCTATTTTTCTATTAAAAAGGAGTTCAGGGGCCTGGATATCGTCTTAGGTTGGTCAACAGTTTTCCAGTAATTTATTTATTTAGAAATGTAGTAGGCTTTCCATCTATATCCAACACTGAGATGTCCTCTCTCATAGCATAGGGCTCCACCCTTCTCTCCAGCCTTAAGCCATAATGCCTCCACTTTGTGCATTTCCTCAGGGCAAAGACAAACAGTAGCTAAAGTTGGAAGAGACAAAACCAATCTGGTTTCCCCATCCTATGTTTTTCAGTAGTTGGGCTCTACAGGGAAGGTAAGTGAAGACTTCACCAGGCAAGGAAAACCCGGAAAGGAGTTCTTAGGATAGTTTCCCCTGAGAACCATCTAATCTCCTCTTAAGTTTCCAGCACTCTGGACTTTGCTTCCACTAACTGTATCTTGGAGAGAATCTGGCTTTGCCAAATAAGCAAAGTGCAAAATTATCTGCCTACTAACTCTCCTTGGTCCCTGGCCATAGAGAAAAATAGCTTCCCTTAGCAGTTTCTATTCTCTCTCTACTTTCTGTTGAGTTAATGTTTCTTACTTCTAGTAACTTATCTCAAGCTGAAAAAAAAAATCTAAGCCAGTCTAAGCAGATGACGTTTTTCTACCGAATCTCCCAAATCTCCAGCCTGGGTAGACACATTGCCCAAGTCTCTAGATACAACATGATTGTGAAGGGAGCCATCCTTCCACACTGCCTCCTGCCTCACCATGACCCTTAAACTTCACACTGTCATTCCAAGTGTCATTTGTAACATACTTCTAGGAGTCAATTTCTATTTCAGTCTTATTTCTATTTCTCCATAAACAAAAGTAAGGAATACACTCAAGGATGTGGAATGGCACAACATATTAAAAGAAAAGTTAAACACCAGGCTGTGAAAAGGACAGGAATCAAAACATCTCTAAGTATCCAGGTAACAGGAACTAACAGTCAGTCTTTCTTCTGGTCAGGTGTTCTTACCAGTAAAAGATGGAGTGAACGCCTGGCTGAAAAAACTCAAAGGTGTTCACTATTTGCTCACTGTGTGCTAAGCATTATGCTACTCAATCTGGATCTAAAGATAAATAATGATATTGCCTAACATATCCTGATCATTTAATCAGTGCCAGGAACTTCCTATGCATTATTTCAGATATTCTTTATAATAAACACTGTAAAGTAGGTACTCATGTCTTATGTCAGTGTTATGGGTTTAGTTGTGTCTTCCCCCCACCAAATTTGTGTCTTGAAGTCCTAGGCCTAGTACCTCAGAATATGACTTTATTTGGAAACAGGGTCATTGCCGATGTAGCTAGTTAAGATGACACCATTAATATGAAAACGAACATATGTATGTATATGCATGGCTGGGACATTATGCTGTACACTAGAAATGGATACATTGTAACTGACTGTACTTCAATTTTTAAAAAACTCAAAGAAAATTAAAAATTAAAAAAATTTTAAAAAAGATGACATCATTAGAGTGGGTCCTAATCTAATACAACTGGTGTCTTTATAAAAAGGGGAAATTTGGACACAGATACATGCACACAGGGAGAATGCCATATGAAGATGAAGGCAGAGATTGAAGTGATGTTTCAACAAGCCAAGGATTACTAAAAATCACCAGCAAACCTGCAGAAGCTGGGGGAAAGGCATGGAACAAATTCTTCTTCGTAGCCTTTAGGAGGAACCAACCCTATCAATACCTTAATTTTGGCTTTCTAGCCTCCATAACTGTGAAATAATAAATTTGTCTTGCTTAAGTCACCAACTTTATGGTACTTGGTTACAACAGCCCTTGAGATTAATGCAGTTGAATTCCGTAGAAATAGAGCCTGAGATGGAATTCTTTATGCAAGTGATCTATGGAAGAAGTACCTTTCTAGGTTTTTCCTGTTTTTTTCAAAATGGCCACAGAATTATTTCTGGTCCCACATATACTTCATATTTCTTCTCAAATTGCCACTCCTCCATCAAGAAGAGGAGTCTTTGAACTTGGGAGGACCTTGCGAGTGTCTTGACTAGTAGAATAAGGCAGAAATAACACTGTATGATTTCCAAGTTTAGGTTGTGAAAAGCAATCCGACTATCATCCAGCTCACTCTTCTCCAGGACACTCTCCTTTAGAATCCAGACACCATGCTATGAGGAAGCTGAAATGAGCCCATTCAGAGAGACCACACAGAGAGGGACTGAGGTTCCCAGTGAATAGTTTATACCAACTGCCAGACATGTGAGTCGTGAGACTTTAGATGATTCCAGTCCCCAGCCTTCAAGTCTTCCATCTCACAAACATTATAAAGCAGAAACAAAGTACTCCCACAAATTCCTGACCCATTGAATCTATTAGCATAAGAAACAGTTGCCTAAGTCATCAAGTTTGGGAGTAATTTATATCACACCATAGCAACAGAAACAGGTTCTAGTACCTGGGAGTAGGGTGTTGCTATAACAAAACCATAAAATGTGGCAGAGGCTTTGGGACTTTGGGGCAGTAGATGGAAGGTGAAAGGGCCTTGAAGAGACTGGAGGCATAGTCTGATGGTCATCAAGAGGGCTTTCAGAGAGGGCTTAAAGAAAGTAAGGAAAATGTTATTGGAAGGTGGAGAAAAAGGATCCTCGTTCTGTAGTAACAGAATGTTTAGCAGCACCATAACCTGTGATAAAGCAGAAACTAGAAAGTATACCCAATGAGCTGGGTGATCTAGCCGAGATTCTCTGGAAGAATGTTATCGACGCCACCTGGCTGCTGCTTCTTGCTTACAGTAAAATTTGAAAAGAAAGAAAAAGCTGAATAAAGAACTGAATCTGAAAATAAAACAATCATTTCCAGGCTCTCCAAGACTGTCAATTAAGGAAAAGCTTTGCAGCAAAGATAAAATTCAGAGAAGAACTATAAGATCCATTGTTACGGTCTCAGGAAAATCTGAAGTGGTTCCTCAGAGAAAATTTTTAGTCAGGCAGAAAATACTCAAAGGATCTTAAAGGTGTTTCTATTTAGAAAAGACTTCTAAGAATCTTATAGGTGTTGTCCCTCAGCAGCCTAATAGAAGACCAAAGTAAGAGAAGGGCTTGTCTCAAAAAGACCTTTGGGTATAGATTTTTTAAAAATTCGAGTGGATAATAAATTGATTCATAAAAAATCCACAAAGATTTTAAAAGAATTCTGTCATTTTTTTGGCTGAAAGATACAGAGATAATACACAATGAAAATAGGTCTTTGGATCCCCAAATTTCTGTAGGCAGAAGCAGGCTGAGAAGACTACTCAGATGCTAATGTAGGGTATTTTATGAAAAATGAAGAGGTTAAGAATACAGAGAGTAGAGCTAAGATCCATGTTGAATCACTCCCAGACAATAGGACCACCCTCTAAACAAGGAACTGGCAACATATGTCCAGCTAAATTTTAGTATCACTGTGGACCAGCGACTCCTGTGTGCTTCACTCCCCTCCCCCCCTTTAATGGCAGCGTCTATTGCTGTTATTTTGTGCCTATCCCGTCACTGTGTGTTGGGAGCGTGCAGAAGAGATATTTTGTCTCTTTAGTTCATAGATCTGCAGATCAAAAGGAACTATTCCCAGGATGCTGTATTGGAGGAAATATATCCAAAGAGACTTACCTGTACCCAGACCTAACCTAAATGACAGTATTTTCCCTTACCTTCTAAGCACCGACATAGTGCCTGACATATAAAAAATGCTTAGAAAATATTTGGTAAATGATTGCATGAATAAGAGAATACGTTATTCATCATACTGGAAAAATAGACATTGTGGTTAGGAAAAATAATTTTTGACTGGCATGAAGATGGATATGCAGAATTTAGAGTTCAGAAATAAGCCAATACATTCATGGACAATTGATTTTCAACAAGGGTGCCAAGACAAGTTAACAGCAGTAAGAACAGTCTTTTAAAGAAATGGTGCTAAGAGAACTGGATATCCATTTACAAAAGAACGCAGTTGTACCCTTACCTTATACCACATACAAATATTAACTCAGAATGAATCAAAGACCTAAATTGTAAGAGTTTAAAGTGTTGAACTTTTAGAAAGAAACTTAGATATGAATCTTTGTGACCTTGGATCAGACAGTGGTTTCTTGGCATGAGCAACTAAAGGAAACAAGAAAAACTGGACTTTATCAAAGTTAAAATTTCCTGTTTCATAAGACACTAACAAGAAAATGAAAAGACAACTCAAAGAACGGGAGGAAATATTTACCCTCCTCACACACCTCCTCTAGTATCCTTTCCAAATTCTCCTAATGCTTAACTATTACCTTACCTTTTTCAGTGGCTAACCTGATGTTATGAACAAAACCAACTTCTCTGAGGGATCTGAGTCACATGTTTGGCTTTGATTACTATTTCATGAAGGTGACAAAATGTAGAACATGTGGGCAATATACAAAGGCCCTTTTAAGGGTTTATATTGTGAGATAAGACAAGGTTAGCAATCTGTGGCCTATGGGTGATATTGTTTCTCTGGTGTGAGGATGGAACACCAGGAAAGAAAAATTGATGCAGAAATAAGACCTATTAAGCTGAAATTCATCTAAAATTGTCTTTTGATCACGATGAAGGACTGTGCAATTTGTAGTATAACAAAATCATTCCAAGTTCTTTTTCCAGAAAGTCTGTGTTGAGATTTGATCCAACATTGAAATGGAATTGCAAACATTTGTCAGTTTCTTTGTTGCAGCTTTAAACTAGAGGAGAATCTTTGCCAGAAATCCTGCTTTCCCCCATATTATTCCATCTACTTCTAAATCAATACATTGGTCGTATTCTGCCCCCTTCGGTTGATTTACATTAAGAACAAATTTGTCCTTCAACCTTTTACCCTACAAGGATGTTAACTCAGCTATTTATTCCTTAGATAAAACAGTATGTGTCCTAATGTATATGCTTTTAAAATTTCTCATTTTTATAAATTACTGGAATATGACCAGCAAAATTCCTCCCACCGTGGCTTAAAAATAAATTTTATTAACCTATTTTCATTTGGTAATTGAACCAGTGATATGCACTGTGACTCTGTGCTTCTTTTCAAATGCAGTTCAAGCTGTTATTTCATAAAGTGTCATGTTAAATGAAACTTATTATGCTAAGAGTATGTCTTCTCACTGATTTCTTAATTGATTAGTTCACTCAGCAACAAAAATAATAAAGCACTTACTATGTGCTGTTACTATTTTACTGTTACTATTTTAATTAGTGAGCGGAGTTTCTCACATGTGGCTTATAGTTAAGTGAGAGAGACAGAATTTTATGATAGAATCTAACAGGTAAATGTATAATTTCTATTCTTATAAGTTACAAAACTAAATGCACATTGTGCTTTGTGAGTGAATAACAAGAATTTGGTCTGTTTGAGGACTCAGGGAAGGGATGTGAATTGAGAATTAAAGAATATGGTGGATAAGAAGCATAATGTTTGGTGTGTGGGAGGCCAGAAGGCTTTCAGCAAGAGGGAATGGTATGAATAGGGGTTAAATTTGGGCTCCCTGGCTGGAACCCAGGGAGCAAATGCAAATATGCTTCAAGTTATATTAAGGGCTTTTGCCTTTGTTGCATGTGCAGTGGTACATTAGCTTGGATGGATATTAGCTAAGAATCTTTCAGCTGCATGTAATGAAAAATCCAGTCCAACCTGCCTTAAGCCAAAAAAGAAAAAGAAAAAAAAAAAAAAAAAAGAAAGAAAGAGTCATTAGCCTATGTAATAGTGAAGTTCAGAATTCAGGCCACCTCCCCCTCTGCCCCACCCACCTGAGGGTGATGTCTTCATTCCCCAGCTCTCACTCTCTGGGATCCCATGACTCTGCTGGCATCCTTATGCTAGCTTAATCTTCAGTTTGGTTCCCACCATGGTCACAAGAACCAGACCATGTCCCTGACTGCATTTATTTAAATCACATGCCCGCCTTCAGCCAAGTCCTTTGGCTAAGGGAACGCAATACTTTAACTGGTTTAGGTATAGGTTAAGTTCCCTTCCATAAAACAATCTCTGTGGCTACGGGAGATTATGCCAGTTACAGCATCCATAACCCTGGAGCTGGAGGTGGGGGGAATCCCAAACTACTCAGGGAAGGGGTCATTTTCTAAAAGAAATATAGAGTGGTATTACCTTAAGGAGGGTGGAAATTTTCTGGACAGGAATTGTCAGATGTCCAGTGGACTTTTGGAGATTTTTAAGATGGATAAGAATAGAGGAAGTAACATAAACAGATCTGCATTCACACACACACACAAATACACACACACACACACACACACACACACACACACACACAGATGGCCTTCAGAGTGGAAAATGGATTGGAAAGGATTGAGGGGAGCAAGAATACACACAGGGAAGACTATTAGCAGGTTAGAATAGTAGTCCAGTATGATGATGGCTCAGACAGAGGAAGTGGCAGCAGAGCTGGGAATAAGCAGAGAGATTCAAGAGGCATTTAGAAGATAAAAGAAATACAACATGGTGATTAATTGGATATAGAAGTGAAGGCAAAGAAATTATTAAAGATAACCCCAAGGTTTCTGGCTTACACATGAATCAGATAAATGGTAGTGACATTGTAATGATAAGGGGTATTAAAAGAGGGCCAATTTTGGCAGATATGGTCTCAATTTCAGATTAATTTAAGTTCCTTTGGAGATATCTAAGTGGAACTGGCCAGAAGAGACTTACATTGTTTTGATTTACTCAGACATATTTATTAAAGGTTTTGGGACAAATCATCTTTCACACTTGGCTAAATTTCCCTTTTTGTTAGGAAAAAAATAGCTTTCCATTCCATCTAACCCCTACAATGAAGTACTAACATTCCTCCAATAATCTTCCCTTCATGTATTACATAAGAATCTTCTTTTTACCTTCTGTAATCCCCTTCCACTGGATACACACTAATCTCTGTTAAAGAATCCCCTGGTGCACAGTGATTCCTGCTGCAGACTCCCAGACATCTAGGACACAATGCAATGAGAGACACAGAATCGCAGACTTCTTTTTATGCTCTGTCGTGTACTAAGGACTAAGGTGCTGGTGGAGTGTTTGTGGGGGAGGAATTTAAACTTTAAAATGTATTACCATCAGAGTTAGTTTATATATGTGTGTGTGTGTGTATATATATATATATATATATATATATATATATAAAATTCATGTTATATGTATATAATTTATTTGGTTGCAAGTGATAAAAACCCATCTCAAGATAACTGAAAAGGTAAAGGAGAATTTATTGGCTCTTATGAAAGAGAAATTCAAGGTGAAGCTGGCTTATAGGACTCTGGAGACTCAGAAAACTCTTGCTAGATCTTTCTCTCCCTCTCTTTCTCCCCACCTCTCTCTCTCTCTCTCAGTTGTATTTTGCTCTGTGTTCCTCTCAACCACTCCTACTGAAGATGGACTTTCCTTCTTATATGGATTAGTGGGAATGGGGTGTCCAGGGAAGGCATAAACAAATTCAAGCTTATATTACGACAGCTTGGCAAACTCAGGAGGTGAGAAGAAGTTCTCTCTCCATAGAACATTTATAAAATCCGAGGGTAGAAGTTTGATATGGCTTAGGTCATATGCAAACCCTCCAGAATTCAGGGGATAATGACTGACCAGTTGTGGAGTATATGCCTTCTTGGAGGCAGGGACAGAACTTCATGAATTGGGGAACAGGTAGTTGACTAAGGGAAGTGTATGTGGCAAAGGGGAAATAGGGAAGGAAAGTATGAGGCGTGTGGTGAAGGGGGGACATTTGCCAGAAAAGGACAGAAAGGAATGCTAAGCATGCAAAATAATTGGTTTTTCCAGTTATAGGTTCAAGTGTTTGCTCCTGGTGGAGGGGGGGAAGAAATTGTTGTTGCTTTTCATAGCTAAGACTTAGAGAGTAGTTCTGAGACTAGGTACATCCATATATACCTCTTAAATACTCCTCTCATTTGTTCATTAGACAAATATTAACTGAGTGCTACTTTATGCAAGGCTTTATTTTAGTTGCAATATGTGAAGCAAAATATAAATCAAAGTCGATGCCTCTCATGTTGTAGTTTAGTGTCAAGGAACAGAGACTCAGCATAAACTCAGGTAAATGGGAGTGGGAGTGCTAGTGTTCACTGTACTTAGGGCACATCTAAAGTTACAGAGTGAAAGAAGCTCATGGAAATCCAAGAGTAGCTGTACCAGGGCATGATCCAATGCAGGTTAGAACCAGAGGGTGGTTTCAAATCTAAAGGGCAATGCTTCTGGGCAGAGATTTTTATATCTTCTCTCTGTGTTCCACTTTTATGTCATTCAAACAATGTTTACACATCTCTTTCCCTCTGTCCAACTAAAAACAGTTTATTTTCTTTAAAGCGTATACTTCCAATGTACATACCTGAGAAAGCACATCTGTTTGGCTCTGTTAATAACTATTGTGGCATTTGAGCATTTTCTTAGGTTGGGCTCTCACAGACCTTGACTTCGAGGCAAGGATTTGAGAGCTGGTAGTTAACTTTGGAGGTGGTTCCGGAATCATTCTTAGGGGAGCAGGGAATTGAGATGAGGAAGGGAAGGAAGCCAATAAAGGATTCACTACTGAGCAAAATACTGCTATGGGTAAGTGGATTTCAGTCCCAAGGGGGAACTCTGAGGGACAGTATAGAACATTCCTCAGAGTTATCCCAGTTGAGAGGAAAGAAGTTGGGTATTTGTCCTCCAGCGCCCACCAGTCATTGGCTGAGGGCTGATTCTGGACATTAATGTCCATGTACATCCAGCCTGCCCTATTCCTTGGGGAGAAAGTGGCAGGTGCTTGTAGAAGGATGCTGTCAGCGTAAACTGCATCGGGGAGTGTGGAGGGGATACAGGTAGGGGACCAACAGCATCTGTTATAGGTAGAATGCTATTCTAATCAACTTAAAGGTGGATGGCCTGTGGGTCAGTGTGCAATCAGCTTTCATTCCTATAACGATTGTAATTATGTGATACTGAACAGAGTTTAATAGGCTGCTTTTTCAAGAGGGCTGTGGGCATGGTAAGAACTGTTGATTAACATGTCTAGTATAAAGAGATAAGAAATATGAAAATACTTACACTGGCAGATTATTTATTGAGAAGTGTAAAACTACAACATCCAAACAACAGAACTATTGAAAAGAATGATGTAGATTAACCAGTGACAGTAATAGTGTAACAACTGTGTCACTGAAATGCATGTGTTGTGATAATACTTATTTATTGTAGGGTTAGGCACACAAAAACGGGTTTTTGATGCTTTGCATTGCAGTTATGCAAATACGTTTTATATAGGCCTTATTCCATGTAGTAGAGAGAAAAAAAAAATCAAGAAGCTGCACTCGTTTTCTTCCTTCAAGATTTAGCCCAAAGCTCTGTGTGGGCAGCGAGAGGCTGAGGGCTGAGCAGTGTGCGTGGTGGGCTGGCCCACATTGTTGGAGACTGAGCAGCATGGGGAGGGCATCCATGTGGCAGCGGCAGCGTGGAACAGGTGTCAGAGTGGAATGAGGAGAGTGTTCACATGGAGGGGCGGCAGCAACAGTGGGAAAATAGTTACCTGCAAGGGTATTGGACAAACATCTAAATGTATTGAGGGTAACAGTTGCCCAGACTCTCACTGTTGGAGAAGGTAAATGTGAATGAGAAAACTAGAATGAACCCTGTGTTTTGGATTGGCAGTATCAGTGAACTCATGGATTTGAATAGGTGGGTGGGTAGATGTATAGATACATAGATGGATAGATAGGTAGGTAGGAAGATAGAGTTGTAAATGTATGTATACATGCATATGTATATACAGACATCCCTTAGCTCTTTCCACCATGGGAGTCTGGAAACAGCAATATCCCGATAGCTATGAGGACATTTGGCGTCCAGGTCTTGGTTTCTAAATTCCATTCTCCATTCAAAGGAAGAAGGCAAAGTTGAAGCAGGGAAAGTTCAAGATGAGCCTGGAACATCTTGTGTCAGAAAGTATGGAAGCTCTCAAAGAGTGATGAGGCTGTTAAGAGAACAGAAAAGCCAGCCTCCAACGGCTCCCACTGGCCAATCTGGCATAATTTGGTTGTCAAAATAAGTAACAATAACATAGATTATAAAACTGAATAAAATAAGAATTCATGAACTCATATTGATATAACTAAATAAATGTAGACAGGAGAAAATTTTTTCTTGTAACTAGTAAATGTGGAAGGAATTTTGGAATTTTAGAAAATCACTGCTTGACAAGTTTCATTGTGATCAATTCAGCAAAGAAAACCAATGAATGCTAAAACTAGGTGGTGAAATTTGATGAAGAATGGGATAAAGAAATTCTTAACAAAATGCTTATTAATTAGAAAGTAAAAAAGTATGATTTTTATGGAGGAGAAGCTTGGCAGACACCACCTTAATCAAATGTAACCAAAGGCCCACTGAGGGAGTCTCTGAAAACAAAATGAGTCACTCCAAAAACAAATCTCTTCACCTCCAAGGATCAAAGTTCTAACCATAACTGTTTGCTAACTTCCACATTCTCCCTCACTATCTCCTCTTCAAATGACCTCTTGATCAAGTACTCGGTTAAAAATAAAAGTGATTTCATTTAATAAATCATAAAAATCATTTAAAAAGATCTCTTTCACTTTTGTAGCTGTTTCCTTTGGACAAAAATTTAAAAATATTTTGAATGGAAATTTTGATTACTTTTATTTCTTGCTTAAGTTGTGGCTATATAATTTACAGTGAAAATTGTGGCCATAACCATGAGATTTTGACAAGTTTTTCAAAGTAAAAAAGTTGCTGATAAAGTCTGACAGGAACTGACAGCATTATTTTTCTTTCTTTTTTTTTTAATTAATTTTTTTTATTGAGGTAACATCGGTTTATAACACTATATAAGTTTCACATGTGCAACATTATATTTCTTCTACTTGACAGAATTTATTCCCTGTAGTGAATTTTAAATGGTCGCTAATTCTTCACAGCTCTTCCCATCAAGAGATGGAGTCTATTTCCCAACACCTTGAATCTGGCCAGTCTTGGGACTTTGACCAATAGAATATAGTGAAATGACACTGTGTAACTTCCTAGCTAAGGCCTCAAAAAAGGACTTGAAGCTTCTACTTTCACTCCCTCTGGAATCCAGCTGTCATGTGAGAAATCCCAAGCTAGCCTACTACAGAGGCCAAGTGGAGGCAAATTGAGGCCCTCTGCCAACAGCCCCATTCAACTGCCAGACATATGAGTGAGACCAGTCAGGTCCATTCTGCCCCCCAGTCAACTTGCCAACTGACTACAAACATATGCATCAACCCAACCAACCATGGAGAGCAGAGGCAAATCATCGCCAGAGAGCCCTACCCAAAATATCAACCCATTGAATTATGAGCCTTTAATAAACCAAGAGATAACAGATTCTAGCCAGGGGGCCAAATCTGGCTCCCTGCCTCTTTTTATAAATTAAGTTATAATGGAACATTGCCACACCCCTTTGTTTACATATTGTCTATGTCTGCTTTTGTGCTACAGCAGCAGAATTGAGTAGTTGTGACAGAAATTTTTATGGCCTGTGGGGTCTAATAATATCTATGATTGAGCCCTTTACAGAAAAAGTTTGCTAAGCCTTAGTTAAGCCATTAAATTTTGAGACAGTTTGCTTTGCAACAGTAGATAAATCAAATACTTCCTTTATAGCAGAAGAGCAGTCAGGTCCTTGCTTGAATTATAATTAATTTTTATAATTTCATGTATACATGTCTGAGACCTGTGGAGGCATTTAACTTTATCTAGACCAACATCTGTTTTCATATGAATAACAATGTCATTTTTAAAAATAGAATATGTTAATAATGCTGAGCACAATGTCCACTTTCTTGATACAAGGCCCTTTTAAAATTTAATAACCAGATAAAATCCAATATGGCTCTCTTCCACCCTTAGAAAATGCTTTATTTAAAAATTATTAATGCTAAAGTGATTTTAACTTAATGTCAGAAATGAGCCTCGGTACTATATGAAAGTCTTTCAAAGTGCAATAATTCACTGTAGAAAGCAGCCTCCCAGTATTACTGCTATATTTTCAAAACTTTTGCCTGATAGTTGGTGCTTATCTTTTTTTTTTTTAAAGAAAAGTAAAATATTAGCCTGTCTTCAACCTTCAAAGAGATGAACCATATTTTCTGACTTGTACAAGTTATTTTAAAAAACTAATTTTAGGGATTGGCAGATTTGCTGTGTAATCCAGGCCTGTTAAGAAGTATATGAATAGATTTCCACATGAGCTTGGGAAAATATGAATAAATATAATGTATAAAATACTGTCAGACTGAGATATTTATCCATGTACTGCAGAAGTTTACTATCTATTCTTCTCTGCCTAAATACATGGACAGTTAGCTGATTAAATGTTTCTATTTCTGCAACAAACTATAAAGTAAAATATCAAGAAAGAAAATGGAAAATATGTATTTTTCCATTAACAGTGAAGAGATACAAAATGTACAACAGGGCATGAGTGTACACGGTCAACACTCCTGGGTCAGTTTTGAAGCATATATGAAAGAGGATACTAGTTATAGAAACAATATGAAACTGGGAGCCTGAATTGCCACCAGTATGAGTTATTATGGTTCTTAAAGCCTAACTCGAGGTTCACAGTAAGACTTAAAGGACTTTCTGTCAAGGTATTTTAGTTTGTCTATTCAAATTTGGACTAGAGGAGACCATACAGATGATCTAGTCCACTTGCTTCATTTTGCAAAGAAGGAAATTGTTTCTCTTCATGTGTATATATATTTCATCTCCAAAGGATCAAATTAAATTATACTTTTGCACATTTCTAATACACGACTGGACTCGCAATACTTTTGAGTGGGATAGAAATAACATACATGAATAATTCAGTGGAAAACTTGAAAACTTGGTTGTTTACAGATTACAAGAATTTGGGTAGGAGTCCCAAAAGACCAGTGATAAAATTCAAAGGGATCTAAAAATGAGAGTAAAGTTTCAATTTGTCAGTAGCTTTGTGTTATGGTCTAAACTCTATACCCTCAAAATTATGTGTTGAAGTCCTAAACCCCAGTATCTCAGAATATGACTATTTGGAGACAAAGTCTTTAAAGAGGTAATTAAATTAAAATGAGGTGACTGTGGTGGTCTTATTGATAATCCAATAAGACTAGTGTCCATATAAAAAGAGGAGATTAGGACACAGACACACACAAAAAGAGAGTCACGTGAAGACACTGGGAGAAGATGGCAATCTATAAGCCAAGGAGAAATACCTCAGAGGAGAAGAACCTGGTCACCACCTTGACCTTGGACTTCAGAATTGTGACACAATTCATTTCTGTTATTTAAGTCACTCAGTCTGTGGTACTTTGTTACGGCAGCCCTGGCAAATTAGTACCCCTTATAAAAATGTGTACCCAGGGCTGAAGATAATAATACAGATGTTAACATTGTAAATTGGCTGTACGTCAATAAAAATAATACAGATGTTGTCTGGCCAAATGACATGATTGACATCTTCACCATGGTCACCACCAAAGTTCTGCTGATGTGACATAAGATTTGGTAACCTGTATACAGTTCAGATATTCGATGGCAGCTTCTTGGCTCAATGTTCCATCCAAAGTTACACATTTCAGACATCCAAAAATAATTGGAAAAAATGTTTAAATTTTACACAAAGTGACACTATATTCATAACACATGACAGTACTTCCTTTAAAACCTTTTTCCTCATCTAAAAAAGCCTCCCTTGCCACAACACAGCAGCTTAAACAATTTATTTTTCTTTTCTCTGTTTTATAAACTTCCCAAACTCTCTCTCCTAGCCAGCACTTACTGGCTTTTGCCTTTCTTAGTGCCTCCTCTCATCCTCAGCATCTGACTTTTTTTCTTGTGCAACTCCCCAACTTTCACAATAGATCAATCAGATCTTTCCCTCTTATCCAAGCCACCAATCTCTTAAAAAGGCTAAGGAACTGACCTTTCCAAGAAAGAACTTTCCTTGGCAGGAGGAGGGAGGGAAGAAGCTGTGGACAGACATTAATTTTTTTTCCTCTCAAAAATGCATTAAATTTGTTGGTAGCTGTTTCACATTGTTGCTGATACTAAGTTTATAGTAAACTAAAATGTTTCAGTGTTTAACTGTTAAGTGAAATCATTCCTATCCTGTACTCAGGTAGGTTTTTTCAATTTTTGCCATCAGTGTAAAACTTTTCTTTCTTCCTGATAAGTTTCATCTTTTGGCCCAGAGTTCCAAAATTCCAGGCTCTTTTTGAATCTTTTTTAGTTTCATCTAACACATTAGACATTTTTTCTAGTTTTATGAATTTGGTAGCCTGGGACCACCAGCTGAGAATGAGTCAGCAGTACAGTGTGGCTGTTTTCATAAAGCTAACTATGATAGTAAAAAATATTAATAGATCTATGACATCCAAGAGCTAGGAAAGTATCCTTCTGCTAAACTTAGAATTAGTCACACCCTTAAAGTATTCTGCCAAGTTTGGGCACTGGCATTTTAATGCACATGTGAAATGGCAGGGAAGATCTGAGAGCAGAGTAACAAAAATGAACCAAAAATGAAACGTGGTTAAAGTCATTAGGATTAGTTAAACCAGAGAAGAAAAATATTTATGTATTTATGAAGAGGCTCTACAGAGAAGAAACTCACCCATTGTTCTTCAGTTTCTCACGGAGTCCAGGACCAAACAAGGGGATGTGGTCTTCAGAAAATTGGAAACAACATTAAAGTCTAATAATAGAGGATTGTTTAAATAAATTATGGTGCCTCCATATAATAAAAGCCATCATGAAACACTTAATAAAACATAGTATTTTTTTTTTATCATCTTGGAGTAAGGAAGGCTTTTCTAAGAATCACAAAAAACCCAAGCCATGAAGTAAAAAAAAAAATTGTATATACATATATATTATATATATATAATACATATATATAAATTTTACATTAGGAGAAAAATAAATCCAGAAAGAGAGAAAGTGAAAAAAAGTCGAATAGAGTAAATAATGAGCCAGGCCTAATTTCTTTAAAGTACAGGAAAATTGAACAATTCAATAAGAAGAAGATTAATCACTCAATAGAAAAATGTGCAGTGAATTCAAAGAAAAAGTTTATACTAAAATAAATGCAATGGCTAATAAAAAATAGTAAAAGTTGTTCAACCTCAATAATTAAAGAAATGTATTTTATAATCAGAACTAGATATATTTCAAAAAGATTAAAATAATTTTATTTTATAAGAAGAAATCAAAAAAGAAAGAAAGAGAAGAAATATTAAAATAAAATGAAACTTTCATGGATAATAGTCATGGAAAAATTCAATAGAAGAATTAGATGGTAAAGTTGAGTAAGTCTCCCAGGAAACAATACAAAAAGATAAGATTTGGAAAAGAAGAAAGAAAAGACAAAGAGATAAATCATCAATCCAAAAGAGCCAATATCTGCACAATAGGAGTTCCAAAAAGAAAAAAATAAGTGAAATGGAGGAGAGAAATGATCACAGAAACACAAAATTTCCCCAGAACAAAAGGATACAAATCTCCAAACTTAACGAGCATAAAGAGCGTAAGTGACCTAGGCACTGAATGGAAAAAGAGCCACAATATTCATAACATTCAAACAGGACGTTCCACTGCGGGGTTTCAGATCCTCAGGTATAGAAAGAGAACCATAGGAGATAAAAACTATGCAGACAAGGTGGATTAATGTAAAGAATTTTCAGAATCAGAATTGCAGATGTGCCAACCTCAGTCCTGGAAGCTGAAAAACAAAGGCGTAAGGCTTTCAAAATTTCTGAGTGGAAGTTATTTGTAACGTGAAGTTCTATACTTGGCCAAACTACCAATCAAGTGAGGGTAGTTTATAATTAAGATATTTTCAGTCATTTAAGAGCACAAAAAACTTACCTTCCATATAGAGTTTTTCAGGAAGTATGCGCTCCATCAGTAAAGCAAGAAAAAAATGTTGGGGTTCAGGGAACAAGAGATTCAAGAAAGGAAAGAGGTGAAAGAACTTTTCAGGATAGAAACAAAGCTGGGTTGTTTCCAGTCCAGACAGAAGCAGGCTTGTGGAGGATTCCAAAAGGGACGTTATCACATACACACAAAAGGAACTAATGTATTTAGCTATACTGATTTAGGCTTTATAGTTCTGCTGGAAAGTTTGGGATCAGTTCCATAAACACTAAGCAAATAAGGAGAAAAAAGCCCATAAGACAATAACCGACTGTAGGAAAAATACAAGTTGTACTGGAAATGTAGTATAGTGTACTAAATGACTGACTGAACAATGTTGATGTCATTTATTTTGGGCAGCTGGTGTTTTTTGTACTTTTGCTATCATATATCATAAAATTTACCATTTTAACCATTTGAACTGTACAGTTAGTGACATTAAGTACATTCACATTGTTGGTGTCATTTTAATGTAGACACTAAATGATGGTATAGTAAAAATTGTTACATTACTCCAAGAGGAGAGGAAATACGCGTGTGCATTCAGGGAAGAGTTCATGAGTTCTAAGTCCTTGTCTTCCATTATAGGAGCCATTTTCAATGTCTGAAATTTAAAACCCAGAAATAATCATTAGGTTATATTATTTATAAATACAGAGATCTACTTCAGGAGAAACAATTAAGACAGTTTCATGTGTCTGACCCTGAGGGATAAACATGGAGAATGGGGTGGAGTGGGGCAGGGACCTGTGGCTATTTTTCACTAAAAGTCTTGTAATATTTGATTTTTAAACTATAATATATATATTATATATACACACACATATATGTAATTTTTTTCATTTAAATAAGAAGTTTATGTAAACAACAAGAAGCTTGACTTGAAGGGAAAACTTGAAGGGAAAACTAGGATTCATTTCTTTTAGAGTAATTTATCCCTACTTAAAGACAGATTGCCCCACATGTAGATACAAAAAATTTATGAAATTGTCCTTGGTTTTACCATGATAAATGAAAAACATTAGTAATTCTCTAATCGAAAAAGGTATGCAAGAATTTTTATGTGGTTTTTTGTTGTTGTTGTTAAACAGTGAGAGCAAAATAACTTACTGGAATATAAAGATAAGACTGAATGAGTATGCCACTAATGGAGAAGGTGGGTATTTTCACAGAACCAGTATGTTTCCCATCTCCATTTGATATTGATCAAAATATACCATTAGCCATTTAGTTAAAACAATGCAATCTGTAAATTAAATAATTTCAAATTTAAATTTTAAAAATGGAAAAGAAAGCTAGTATGGTGCATTTTTAACTCAAAACAGGTTACGAAGCAACATGTACAGAATGATATGATCAAAAAATGTACATAGTCCATCTGCATAACAGAAAGACTGAGAGCAAAGAGCATACACCTAAGTGTTAATAGTGGGTATTTTTAGATGGTGGGATTATAGATGAGTCCCATTTCTTTTCTGGTTGATTTGTATTTTTCAAGTTTTTTTTTTTTTTTTTTAATAAGAAACAGGTATTGCTTTTGAGATAAGAAAAAGAATCACCAAAATGTTATTATTTATATCAACAGTATAAGATACAGGTTTAATTTGGTGGTAGGATGGGTTTAGTCAGATACTAGAAAGCACTTAACTCTGCAGGTACCTGACCTTCCCTGACCTTTCCTTCTGCAAGAGAGGATAAGTATGCAGGAAAGGAAGGGGTGGAGAGGGAGGTGGGGAGTTTTTTCACTAAGAACTCTGGAGAGCTCCAGGGTGAGTGGGAGAGGAACTGCAGCGATATGACGAATGATGGAAACTTGAAAATATTTTTTAAAAAATTAAGTATCAGAAACTTTGGAATCTAGCCTGGCTTTCAGTCAGAGGTGTGGAATCTTGCTGAAAACTCATCAAGAGGAAGAAGCGGAGTCACTGGACCACACACTGGTGTAAATTCAAGGCAAAAAGAAGAAAAGAATAAAAGGACAAAAGAAAAGATAAATATTATTGTCTGTGATGACATTTTTTCACGTCATTTTTTAAAAATAGAGGTACTAGAGATTGAACCCAGGACCTTGTATACCATGTGCTCTGCCTACCCACCCCCTGTCTGTGGTGACTTTTATCAATAACAAAGTATGGGATAAAAATGGGTTATTCTGCAGTATATGCAAAATAACCACCGTTTCTGCTGGAACCCTGCCCTTGGCTACATTACTAGGACTTGGGAGGTTTCTGATCAATTGGCCAAAATGTGATGGTAGTAAAGAACTTTCTATTCCTATTGCTGTGGGTGGAACCCAGCAAATGTTCCTGATATCCCATCATGGAACTTTGGACTTCCCATGAACAAAATGCACAAATAAACTTTTAGATCTTCCCTTGGCTCATCCGCTTCATCTCCAGCCTCATCCATCCATCTTCTCTGAAATTCCATCATTCAGCCACAGTGACTATTTGCAATCTCCCAGAAATGCTATACCAGAGACTGTTATTTGCCTCCACCAAATTCATTCTCCACTTTCTTCCTTTTTAACAGAATTTTAATTTTGTTGGGGGTAATTTTGCACCCAACTTAAAGAGGGTAAAATAAATAAATAAATAAAAGAAAACCTTTATTTCTCAGCTTCCTTTGGAATATAGACTAAAAGAATCTCAGAGACCTGTGACCTGACATCCTTGAGTCACTAAATCAATGCCATCAACGGCCTACCTCTACGTTCTTTTGTATGTGGGAAAAATAAATCCCAACATTGTTTAAACCTCTGTTATTTTTATTATCAGTTAAATGCAGCCCAATGCAATCCCTCTCTTCTTTATATTTTTGCACTATTTCCCCTGCCAATTATGTTCTTTCTCCAACTGTGTAGCAGATGAACAACACTCCAAGACTCATCTAAAGGGGTTGCTTCCTTGTGAAGCTTTTCCATGACCTCTGTGGTCTCAGCTTAGTTACATATTTTGTGCTCCCATAACACTTTGTATAAACTGCTCCTAGCACTTATGGTAAACTTTAAAAATTATCTATGTATTGATATAGATATCTCTGATACTTGACTTTGAACTTCTCCAGAGCAGGACTAAGTTGTATCTACTTTTGCATCTCCTTGCCCAGTCACAGACACATGATAAATGACACATTCATTTGTTAAATGAATGTTGAACAAACTCAGACTGTCTGGAGAACTCAAAGTATCTGTTAATCTCCTGATTGTAAATTTATTCTCCCAAATGCAAATGTGATATAATTTTGCCTTCTGTGTCACAGACTTTGGCATCATCTAAACCACTGAAATGAACTATGTGGGTGTTCAGTAACTCAGGCTGTATTAAAAGACAGTCATAGAAATAAACGTCTTTCAAATGTGAATTAGATAGAAAAGGAGGGAAACCAACATTCATTGAACTCTCATTACGTACAAGGCATTGTGTTCTGAGGCCTATCTCATTTACCAAAGCAATTCTAAAAGATAGGTATTCATTCCACTTAATAGGAAAATAAACTGAGGATACAGATATTAAGTAATATGCCCAAAGTCACAGCTAGTAAGAGACACAGTCAGACTTCAAATCCAGCGATTTTTCCGCTCTATCAAGCTGCCACTCATGTAAGAGTGAGAATGTAAACTTTAAAAGGCAATCTAGTGTTGCATTATCCCTGCCTATACTCTGCATTTCAATTCAACCAACATATCATGGTCAGATTCATCTACCTGAGACACAACTCTAATTATGATGCTCATCTGGATAGAAAGATTAATGGTTCCCCATAGGCTAGTAAGAAGTCCGTAATCTGTGTTTCTCTCTAGCTTTTTCACCCAGGCGACTCTGTCCCAGCCAGACTCTATCCTTCTGTTACTACTAGGCCAGAACCCTGGATAGACTTTTCTACAACATCGACATCGATATCTGCCATCAGAGATGTTGCTCCAATTTTGTTTCTGCCACCAAGTCTTTCCTGATTTTGCACAATTGGTGTAGACCTTCCTTTTCTCTCTACTCTCACTATTCCTTACTCACATCACTCTCTTTTTTTGTGATTAATTTGACTTTGTAAGCTGCTTACTTTGTCTCTCCAGTACTAGATTGTAAGCTCCTAGAAGGTAGGAGCATGCATTTTCATTTTTGAACTTTTCTCAGTATCTGGTATGGTAGCAGGTGTTCAACAGGTAAGGGAATGATTAAGAAGTCTAAACAATTGCACCTTGCTTATCATTACTTTTCGTTCTCTACTTTTCCTTCACATACGTTGTTGCCTTAATTTCAAACATGAGTGAAAGTAGGCTTACAACTTCAGCATAATAATTTCAAGTTTTAAAATAAGTCTGTTTCACCCCTGTTTCTCCCCATCAAGCTATATACTATGATAGAAGAGCAGTAGAATAAAATCATGCATTCTAGATATTTCAGCATCTAAAAAAATTGAGAATCAGTTCATTTTCCTGAAATAGAGAGCTTAACATTTGTTCATCACTTTTCCCACTATCAGAAATGTAGTGCCTTCTAAAATGCCCAGTCCCATGCATGTTTCTTTAACCTAATGGCCACCTGACACCCTGAGGGCAATGAAGGATGTAGAATGAGTACCAAAAAGAAAAAATTTTATCCTTTTCTTCAGGCAGGGATGTACTGGAGAGGGTGACTATGCAGTTGCAAATACAGGTCATTCTAGAAATTTTTTTTGGAACAAGCAAACCTAAACAGGTTGAGGACCAAACCCTGAGAAATAGGCTCAGAGAGACTCAGAGAGCAAGCTGGAAAACAGAGCTTGAGTCCTTCACTGCTGTGACCTCCGAGTCAGAGATAGACAGATCTGGGTAACACCAGAAGGAGAAGAAAGGAGCCATGTACACAGTCAGCTGCCCCAGTGAAAAATTTAGGAAAACTTGCTAACAAAATACCACAGGATGCCACCACCTTTGGCCCAGTGCAGCCAACAACGATTTCTAAGCCATGGTAATGGGGAGATAGAGCAAGGACGAGTGTGCTAACCTATAAATTAGAGCTTTTCAACCATAGTGCAGAATATAATCACAAGAGATTTTTTTTTTTAAAAGACAGTGGCTGTGGGGAGGAGGAGTGAGGAGTTACTGTCTAATGGCTACAGGGTTTCCATTTGGGATGAGTTGAAGATTTATTTGGGGTCAGAAGGTATATGTACCTTAAAAGACTGTCAAGTAGCATTAGGGAATGCTAATGGAATTCAGAGGAAGAATGATTACCAAGTGGTGATATATATGGTAAAACTTCAGAGCGAAGGTAGCCTTTGAGCTGCTGCTTTGAAGATAGTACAGCATTTAGATAGAAGGTGAAGAAAGGAGAGGACATTTTAAATAGGACAAATGACATGACTAAGAGGGGAGGGAACACATGTATCACGTGTGGGGACTCTGAGCTTAAAGAATGGAAGGCTCCTTGGACAAGCAGTACAACAGAAGTTTGGAAATGAGGTTGGTGGTGAGCCTGTGAGAAGACAGAATTTCAGGCTGAAGAGTTTGATCTTATTCTGAAATCAGAGGACAGCCATTAAAAAATATTGTGGGGACGGTGTTGGCAGGTATGTACATGATGGTATTTTTGAAAATTTTCCTGGCATTGTTGTGGAGCATTGACTGGAAGGTGGAAGAATCCATATGGTAAAAAGGGCGACTTGAGGACTACAGCAATTGTGTCCTCCTAAGGCATGGGGCGCCTCGACATCAAAGTGGAAACAGTGACATTAAAACATAAGAACCGATTCTAGACACATAAGACATCTGGGTAAGATGGTGTATGGTGATGGGTATATACTGGTTAAAAGCAAAATATGATATGTGCCCTACTGAAGGAAAGATCAAAGCAGGAACATATCTTTAAAGACCTTATCCTCTTCCTACATGCAGAAGTTTTTCGTTTTTATGACCCAGCATGTTCCTTTTTAAAGCTGTTTAAAAACAGATCTGTTTAATGCATACTGAGTCAGGAAATGGTGCTGGTAGAAGCTGGTTCTCCTTTCCCACCCCTGTGCTCTCCTCACGGCCAGCTCTTTGGCCAGTTGTGTGATAGTCGTTAACTTCTTTAAGCCTCAGTTTCTTAATAGAATAAGGACAATAATATCAGTTCTGTCTATCTTGCAAGTATATTAGGGGAATCAAATTACTGTAGATTAAATCACATTCAAAATTACTTATTTCTCATCTAAACTCTGTAGTAAGTACAACAGGAGATATAAACAAAAATGAGACAAAGTCCCTCTCTATGGAAGAATGAAGCAAACACAAAACACAAGACGGTAAAGTAAAAATACAAAATGGGATACATTTTTTGGAGACAAAATCCTTAACGACTCAAATGAGGGCGGATAAACTCAAGAATGGGTTCCGGAAGGAGGGAGTATTTGAGGTAGGGCTTCAATAGAATGGAGGATAAGGGGAGAGTAATTCATTCATTCATCCCCTCATCCATCTATTCATGCAACATTTTGGGGGATCTTTCCCTGTGACAGATCACAGAGAAAGATAATACTCTGCCCTAGTGTAGTTCATCACCTAGGAAGGAGCTTAGTCCAGAGCACAAAGGGGTTGAATGAAAAACGACTAATTCAGTACTAAACAAATTAAGACAATGGATGTAAACTGCATAAAATCTAAAGTAGAAGATGATTAAGACGAATGTATAGCAAAACATAGAGTGTAAAAGTAGGGATTGCCTATGTGGCTAGAAGGTTTATTTCTATTTAAGATTCCAATCATATTTGGGGAGCAGAGACCAGATCTGGGAAAGAGAAAATATTTAAATGGTCAGCAAACAATCTGAAGTAAAGGATACTTATTTGCATGTATATTCCATTTACTTTGGCTCTTCTCTCTTGGTCAACCTTCATGCATCCCAGGGTTCTGAAAGATGGAGTTACAGTGGAACTCCTGTGGAAGCTATAGACTTCTAGTTTGCATGGTTCAGCCTCCTCTCAGTTGTTTCCTGTCTATAACTCCCAGTGTGGTTTTGGCGTTTTATGGTGGATCTTGAAATTTCTTTGCTCTCTTTTTCCACTATACATCCTTGATGACTGATCCTCCTTTCATGAGGAAGATAGAGTTTATGAAGAAAACTGTAAGGCCAAAACTCACATTCTAGAGCAGGTGGGTAAGAGAGAGAGACAGAAGCAGAGGAAGGGAATGAGAGGAGGAGAGGGAAAAAGAAGGAGAGGGGGAGAAAGAGAGGGAGAAATAGGTTGGTAGCTTTTATGTACAGGAAGGCCTGCGTCATGAGAAGTGAGAACTATTGTTGTTTCTGTTCTTATAATGGAAAAAGCAGAAAACATGTTTGCAAAAAGAGGATATTTTGGATAAGAATATGAAAATTAATCATTCTAAAGCTTTAACAAGTCAGGACAGATGTATTATTCACCATCGTGATCAGGAAAAAGTAAAAGACCGGTTCCTTCTTGATACCCAGGGCCTACTTAAGTCTCCTCTTTTTCATCCTTCCCCTAACTAAAGGGCTTAAAAAATGTCATCAATCAAAACTACAATGAGGTATCACCTCACACCAGTCAGAATGGCCATCATTCAAAAGTTCATAAATGACAAATGCTGGAGAGGCTGTGGAGAAAAGGGAACCCTCCTACACCGTGGGTGGGAATGCAGTTTTGTGCAGCCACTATGGAAAACAGTATGGAGATTCCTCAAAAGGCTAGGAATAGACTTACCATATGACCCAGGAATCCTGCTCCTGAGCAGAAGGAACCCTACTTCAGGATGACACCTGCACCCCAATGTTCATAGCAGCACTATTTACAATAGCCAAGACATGGAAACAGCCTAAATGTCCATCAACAGATGACTGAATAAAGAAGATGTGGTATATTTATACAATGGAATACTTACTATTCAGCCATAAAAACCGACAACATAATGCCATTTGCAGCAATATGGATGTTCCTGGAGAATGTCATTCTAAGAGAAGTAAGCCAGAAAGAGAAAGAAAAATACCATATGAGATCACTCATATGTGGAATCTAAAAAAAAAAAAAACAACAATAAATACAAAACAGAAACAGACTCTTAGACATAGAATACAAACTTGTGGTTGCCAAGGGGGCAGGGGTTGGGAAGGGACAGACTGGGATTTCAAAATGTAGAAAAGATAAACAAGATTATACTGTATAGCACGGGGAAATATATACAAGATCTTGTGGTAGCTCACAGTGAAAAAAATATGACAATGAATATATGTATGTTCACGTATAACTGAAAAATTGTGTTCTACACTGGAATTTGACACAATATTGTAAAATGACTATAACTGAATAAAAAAATGTTAAAAAAAGAAAAAAAAGAAATGTCACCAGTTTTGTCTCTTCATTAAACCAATCAAATATGTCCCTTGAGATCCAGAGAGGAATCTTCCCCCATTCCAAACACTGATATATCAAGAGGAATTAATCATCTGCCTCTATCACAATCTCCCCTTGGTCCCCTTAGCTCCTCTCTTAGTATTCTTGAGTGCATCCATATGGTCTCCCATGACAGGAACCTTAAAGTTATCTTTGAATTCTAACATGCCTACACCCCTGCTAACTCAGAATCCTCAATGATTCTCTTCCAATCTATAGCCTAAGTGTGGCCCCCTATAAAAATGCCTGAAGCACTGCTCTAGGGGGTCAGGAATTCTCCTGACTATTCCTTCTGACTCTTAGCTTTATGCCTTCTTGTTCTGAAGTACCCCAGCATCTTTCTTGTTTCTATACACTTAAATTTTGTATTGGCTGTCTAGTATCTTCAGAATGATCTGTCAGTCAGATGAACTCTCATTCTGTTTCATGTTTGCTGATAGTTGTGTCTATTCAATAGCTCTGGGATCCTGAATATGAGCTCCAATACTCACCAACACTGACATTCAACCCTGGTGTAATTATCCCCTGCCCACCCTGTTTACACCCTTTGTCCAACCTCTTACATTTTCTTGGAGAAAGCAGGGTATAGTAATAAAATGAATGCTAGACTTGGAATCAGAAGACAAAATTTTAACTCTCAGGTCTACCCTTTCCTAATCATAGAAACCCTAGAAATTCACCTAAAATTAACTTGAATTTTATTTTTCTTACCTTTTATGCATATGATGCTAGTGCCTGCCAATTCATGTATAGTTGTAAGGATCAAATGAGATAATGTGTATTAAAGAACATTACAAACTGCTTTTACCCTGGAAGGTGTCTTCTGGCTTTGAGGAACTGGATGAACCATGGGGTAGTGTATGGTCAGGCCATTTACGATGGCTGTTCTCTTGTTCTCTGTATATCCCTCCTTGGCCAGTCCCTTCGTCACCCCCGTGACTATCCAGTCCTCTTAACCATAGGGCTTACTCAGTAGCTGCCTACTTTCTTGCTCCCTCCCCCAGCTGCTGGTTTCCCTGGTAACTAATGAACCAAACTGGCATCAATTCTCCCTACTAAATTGTAGCCTCCTCCTTTCCCAGTAGTGAAGATTGCTGCCATGTCCTGGTTGCTGTCGGACATATAATGTTGCTCCAGAACCCGTTTTTTTTAGAACAAGTAGGATCCCCTGTCCAATAAACAGCTGATGTCTTCGTTGCTGTCTCCAGACCGTTTCTTTTGTCCTGCAGCCAGGCAGCTGCAATGCTTGCAGGCCTATGGGGGTACAGCCCACCACAGAGGTTCAGAGGAAAAGATGCTGAAGCTGGTGACCTCTCTCTTGGCACACTGGCTCCTCTACCTGTTTGTCTACTCAGGCACTTCATTTCTAGAATTATCTAATACATCATTAGTTTATCCTTCTCTACTGGATAATTCGGATCAACATACAAATGTGCTATAATAGTTCATATCTACACAACATCACACCTAGGTAGACCTCATGTTCCCCCACCAAGTGTAATTTTCTGGTCCTCTTTATAAGGTTAGTTTCCTCCTACTCTTTATTTAACCTACGCTGTGTTAGTTTGAGTACTCTGGGAAGTGGATGCCCAAATGGGATTAGTTGGGTAGATTTATTGGAGGGAAACGTCTGTGAAAGATAAAAAGAAAGAGCAGAAGTAGTTGGGAAGAGCCATTGAGACAATTATGTAGGTCTGATGTAGGCCTATGAAAGGAGAAGAGGGAGGAAGGAGGACTGGCAAGAAGACCCTCAGAATACAGCTCAATTCTAAGAAAGTTTTGGTGAAGCTGATGAAAGTCCTTAAACCGAAGTTGCGTCTGAGAGAAATCTTGCTTCTCACAGGAATGGGCCTGCACTAATGCCTCTCTAGGTTCAACCACCGGTTAGGAGATGCTGGCAGAAAGCTTGATCTGAGCACAGATCCAGTGATGGATTTGCAGGGGCTGCAGCTGGGGCTGTCCGTCAACTGTCCTCCCTGAAGCCGGACATCTGAGTGACGCGTTTCCAAAGCTGCCACACTGCAGTCAGGCTTTTGTGCCTACTCCTCCTCTGAAACTGCTCTTGTTGAAATGACTACTTCCATCTTGCCAAATCCATTGGCAGTCCTCAGATTCTGTCTTCTTATTGGTCCTCTTCTCAGCAGCATTTGACACAGCTGATTACTTTATCCTTCCTAAAATACTTTCTTCACTTGACTTCCAGAAAGCGACAAGCCCCTAGTTTTCCTTCTATTTCCATTGATAGACCAGTGGTCTTTGCTGAGTTATTCCTTGTTAAAATGCCCTAGGACTCAGTTCTCAGCCTGTTTTCTAGCTACACTCACTCCTTTGCTCACCTCTTTCAGCCTTAGGATTTAAAAAGCCATCTATACAGCGATGTCTCCTAAATTCATATCTCCAATCAAAAACTCTCTCTCTGAAGCTCCAGAATTGAAGATTCACCTATATACTCGACAACTATTTGAAATCCTCTTGATTGTTTCAGGTAAACCAAACTTAAAAGGTGCAAAACACAACCTTTGATCTTGCTGTGAGGATAATTATCTGTAGTGGAATAGAGTAGAACCATGGAGACCAGTTGGAAAGCTATTGCAAAATCCAGGTGAGATACAGGTGAGAGGTGATGCTGGCTTGAACAAGGTGGGGGACTTTGCAGACATGATGAGGCTGCGGACCTTGAGATGGGGAAATATCCTGGGTTATTAAGTGGGCCCAGTCTCATCATGAGTCATTAAAATTGGAGAACCTTTCTCAGCCAAGGTCAGAGAGAGATGTGATGATGGAAGAATGGTCAGGGAAATGTGATATCACTGGATTTGAGGATGAGGGAAAGGAGTCATGAGTTAAGGAATGAAGGTACTCTCTACAAGATGGGAAAAGCAAGGAAACAGATTCTAGGGCCTCCAGAAATGAACATAATGCTGCCGACACCTTTATTTTAGCCCATTGAGACTTATATCAGACTTCTGACCTACTGAACTGTAAGATAATGTGTTTCTGTTGTTTTAAACCATAAATTGTGGTACTTTGTTGTAGCAGCAACAGGAAATTAATTCAGCGTGTGTATACCGGTCCTTGTATTAAAAGCAGGTTTGGACATTAAATGAAGTTAAAATTGTGACTATTTCTGAATATGGAGATGCATAATTGACCCATCCCCTCCGCTCTTTCCTTCAGTATGGGGTTCCTCCTCCCCTCAGGGCTCTCCATTAAAAAAAATTTTTTTTTAATTTATTTGAGCGAAAATCAAATGAAATGGAGCAGCACCAAACTCAAAGTGGTTAGGAGCTCAGGGAAGGACTTCTGTAGAGAAAAAGCAGATGCGAAGTAAAGGAAAGTATTGATTGGCTTAGCATAAAGCCTAGCTGGCTGTTTGTGATTGGCTGTCCTTAGTGTTTTGATTTTGTAATGTTGAGACATTCACAGGCTTAGATTTTGGTTTGCTTACACAGGCTGTCATGGCATTAGAGCCACTTCAGTGCAATGGCCTTCTTGTTTAACTAATTAAGCAATTCCCCCCTTTATGTCATCCTCTCAGACATGAGAGACGGAACATAAATGTGATATTAGCGAGATGCTCAGTCACCATCAGAGTTAAGTAGCTCTCATCTCAATGTGAAACTCATACGTTATGATGTCAGATATGCGGGAGAATTGTTTTTGCTGTTCATCTCATTATTCATCTTGTTTCTGTTTCTCCAAATGAAGTGAGACCGTCTGACATACTGCTGATGGTTGTGAACATGCATTTAAGACCTCTGAGAGAAACATAGTGCACTAGGGAGGCTACAATGATAACTGTTAGGAGAATAATACCAAGAGACTCAAGTATACTCCTTAGCTAGGGCCCCCATGAACCACACTGGTTAGTATCAAATAAATCAAAGAATGTACCTGAAACGGAAACCAATCTATTTTAGCCAGGTGGCTTGTTTGTTAATTTCTTGTGTTTGCTGCAATACCAGAGGTGTGGATCCAGATACAGCAGGAGGTATCTGTTACGGGACAGATTCCTCCTTGTTGAGCCAATTAGTAGTCTAAAGCAATTCTATTATCTCAAGTCCACCTTAGCAAGAAAATTTAGGGACTTTGGTTGTGCATGTATGGCCTTAGCAGTAGGTTCAGTGATAGTTGCTAGAGATAACGTGCATTGTCTTCCTGTGCATTAACAGAGAGAAAAACCAAGTAGTGAAAAGGCAGAAGGAGCACAGATTTCACTGGAGAACTGTCCACCTCTAGATGTCCTTCTGTTTTGAGGAACAGCACTTATGCAATTATCTGAGCTGTGAAATGAAGTAGCTGTTTTGGTTTTTTTTCCCGGATGAAACATTATTTTAACTTGAAAGAATAACTGATAATTTCCAGTCAAGTTAAATTTAATTAAGGATCAAAGATGGTAAAGAAGTGATGGAATCTATGTTGTACCCTTTGTAACACTGTTAAGCATCCTCTATGGCTTGACTGTAGCCATCTTGAGTTTTGTGATTAAACTTGTTCTCAGTGTCCTCATGTTCTACAATGTGGTCATCTGTTCTTTGAGTCATGTTGTTTTCCACCTTGATTTAGTGCTTTTGCTCCTCCGTGTCCATGTCTGCATTTTGTTTATGAAAAAATATAATTATTATTGTCCATTATTGACCTTAAAATTTTCAGGAGGGGTGAGATAGAGCGGACGGTGTTCCTCTCATCCCTGGGTGAACCCTTGGGAAGGCTTCATCACCTTTCTGGCCACTCTAAGGTACTAGAAAGACTTGTGTGAGAGTGAGTTACTTACTGTGAAAATCCCCAATGGAGCCTGAAATGTTTCTGGCGGCCGCCCTGGAAAGGGGGATAATAGTATTATAGCCATTGTTTTTAAGCGTAGGCCAAAGTTCGCTGAGCAGTATCTGCTTGTTTGCATGGAGAGAGGATGAATAATATATGCAAATTCCACGCTTAGAGCCCCCTTGTTCAGAAGTCTGGCCTGCGCGATTCTGTCTGCTTAATCTACTCAGGCAGAGACCTTTTCTTCTGTTTTAATATCAAATAGGCTTTAGCGTGGGCAGTCTAATGAGACTTCGCCATTGGTGGAGGCTTAACAGGGCATCAGGAGATTTTAAGTAAATTTCATTAGAAGGCTACAACCTCTACCTCATGAAAGATTATATTTTTTTAAAGTGTAAGAGGTCAGGATATCCCTCCAACTTGCCAGAGCAATAACCTAGAAACATCCTACTGGGATTACCTGTAGGTTTCTGATCCCCCCGCCGTAGTCTGCTTCCAGCCATGAGCAAGCCACATAAATGCAGGGCCCGAAGTGCTTGGACAGTTGAAGTTTCCCACCTTTCAGCAAAAAGCTGAAAAGAGTATGGCTAAATATAATTAGTGTTTGGACATTGGACTTCATAGAAAATAAAAGGGCATATTAATCACTTTTGACCAGTTCCTGTTTTTTAGAGTCCTGGATTTCTGTCTCTTTGTTAATAAAAGAATTAAAATATGGCTTATCCCAGAGAAGAGAAGTATTCTTAATGTGGAAGACTCTGAAACAAACAGAAAGAAACCTCATTAAGTGCAACGTAATTAAAAAGCAGATATGGTTAGAACTTTATGAAGGCTTTTGTTTAAAGTATGAATTTTTGAGCGTTTACATGTGAATAAGCAAAAGAGTTACTTGAAATCTTAAAAGCCTTGCTGCAAGGAAACAGTTTTCTGACTCAGGCTATCATGGTAATTTAAATATGGTAAGACTCAGAAGGCGGTGGTAAATAATCCAAAACTGGGTTGCTAAAAGAAGAGGTGGTCTAGGACACTTCGCTTAGCCACTCCTGGCTTAAGAGGATTCACGGATTCCTCGGAAAAGATAATAGTCGTAAACAACAGAATTATACATTGCTTTACTCTCTCGCTTTCTTTCTAGGTAATGAATTCACGTTTTCAAATTTTTTAAGTACAAGAGTAAACAATAATAAGGTCTTTTAAACTCTTATCCAGTCACCTAGTTCCCCTCAGAGGCGACTCATATTACCAATATTTTATGCATCCTTTAGTGCATATATGAGCAGATGTACACACAGTTTTTATACAAATGATAATTTCCTGTATACTCTAAAGCGTATTTTTTTTTAATTAAACTATATCTTTGAACTAATTCTGTATCAATAATTTTACCCATCTTTCTTCAGCAGCATAGTATTCCATTGAATGGATGCATTGTAAATTATTTGATCAACTCCACATTGGTGGACATTTAGGTTGTTTCCAGTCTTTTGCTATCACAAATAATAATGTAATGACTTGTGTGCCATTTTGTACATGAGTAAGTAATCAATAGGATAAATTCCTAGAGGAGGAATTATTGATTTTCAGAGTATGTATGCTTGTAATTTTGATAAATGTTGCTAAATGACCCTATGTAGCGGTTGTACTAATTTATCTTCCTATCGGCAATATATGAAAATGCCTCTTTAACACATTCTCATTAATGCAGAGGGTTACCAAGCTTTCTGATCTTTTCCAGTTTGATGGGTTAATCATGATACTTCTTTTAAATTTTAATTTGCCTTTCTCATTATGAAGAGATTAAACATCTTTTCATATGTTTATTTCCTTTTACATAAACTGTTCAAATTCTTTGCTCATTTATCTATTGGTTTATCTGTAGGATTTTTTCAATTTTGTTTTTCTTTTTATTCAATTTGCTCTAGGCCAAAAATGAATCTGGCATTGCTGTCCATAATGAAAGAATATTCAGTTGGTGAGCATTCAGTTTGGACAAATGCGCCTCTAGCATGTGCCCAGGTGAGTGATTGAAGTTCTTTTTGAAGTTTGTTCTCGTGATTCAGTGAGGATACTTTTTGCAGTACTGCGACTGGAGGGAGAGATATTTACATGTAGGAAGAGGCTTGAGCTCTCTTTGTGCAGCTAGTTCAGCCACGACACTTCATCTTGTATCCTGCAAATGATGCCCAGTAAATGACTGAGCCCTACTGAAAATAAAGATGGGGGTGAGCTTTGAAGCTTTATGTAATACATACTAGAAATGGGGAAAGTGGGATACCTGTCCCATCCTCATAAACCAAAAAATCTAGAAATCTTTGGAAAAGTGCTTTGACACCCCCAAAACTTTACAGATGTCTCCTTTCCACTCCATTTCCTTATTTTCTATTATCGTAATTCATTCATTTCCATAAGTGCCACCTAGAAAAGTGTTCTCCTTCCTGGCAGAAGTGAGAAGTGGTAGATGGGGGCAGCCTCTGCCCCAAAGGACAGCCCTAACACATCAGCATGTGAGCAGCCCAAGCGGGGCAAGTTGCCAGTTGGGCCTTTCAGAACGGCAATAGCTTTTGTTGATACATACTTGACCATTTATTTTATTTTAATTTTTTTTTTTACAATTCTTTTCATAGTGGTTTTTCTATTTTCTACGTGTTCTCTAATAACACATTGACATGTGTTTGAATGATATAAATTTCTTGGGCTACAATTTCTTTCCTTGATAATTTTCAGAGGCATTTCTCCAGCCTTCTGGAATTGCCCGTTGTTGTGGGGAAGTCTGATGTCAGCCTGTTTTGTTTTTACCCTTCACAGAGGACTCATTATTTTTGCCTTATTGTCCAAAGGTTTATTTCTTTTGTCTTCACAGTTCAGCAATTGTATCACAACATGTCTTCACCGACCATTATGTGTCAATTTTTGCTATGCCCTGAAATGCCCTTTCAAAAAAATGAACGTTTCTTCAACTATATTTCAAATATTTGTTCAGCTCCATTATATAGGGATATAAGATAAGTGTATGTTGGATCTCACTTGCCTGTCTCCTCTGGATAACATTTTGTTTCTAATCATTTAAAATATTATTTATTTTCATCCATTTTGCTTGCTTTTTTCATATCTAACCTCAACATTCCTTTCAGCCTTCTCATCAGTATCTGGTCTCTCCTGGGCTACTTCCGATTATTACTCCATTTCTGATATTTTTAAAGGCTCTATTCCCCCTGGATGTCTTACAGCTCATGTTTTATTCCTTTTGTTGTCTCTATCTTCAAATCTTGTATCTCTTGCCTTTTGCTCTTTGTTAATTAAAAAAAAATACATATGTATAAAACATAAAATTTGCCATTTTAACCACTTTCAAGTGAATGGTTCTGTGCATTATGTGCATTCGTATTGTTGTGCAACCAGCAGCACCATCCATGTGCAGAACTTTTTTGTCTTCCCCAACTGAAACTCTGTACTCATTGAATACTAACACCGCATTCATAACCCTCAACCCCAGTCCCTGGCAACTGCCAATCTACTTTCTATCTCTATGAATTTGACTACTCTATGTACCTCATGTAAGTGAAATTATACAGTATTTGTCTTTTTGTGACTGGCTTATTTCACTTATCGTAATGTCTTCAAGGTTCATCTATGTTATAGCATGTGTCAGAATCTCTTCCTTTATTTTTTAAGAACTTTTTCTTTAGAGCAGTTTTCAGTTCACAGCAAAGTTAAAAGGAAGGTACAGAGATTTCCCATATATTCCTCTGTCCTGACACATGCATAGCCTCCCCCATTATCAACATCCCCCACCAGTGGTATATTTGTTACAGTTGATGAACCTACATTGACACATCATAATCACTGGTTTACATTTCTGGGTTCACTTTTGGTGTTGTACATTCTAGGGGTTTAGACAAAGGCATAATAACATGTATACCTCATTATGGTATCATACAGAGTATTTCCACTGACTTAAACATCTTCTCTGCTCTGCTTATTCATCCTCTCCCCACCCTAATCCCTGGCAATCACAGATCTTTTTTACTGTCTCCATTGTCCAGAATGTCATATACTTGGAATTATACAATATGTAGCCTTTTCAGATTGGCTTCTTTTACTTGGTAATATGCATTTAAGTTTCCTCCATGTCCTTTTATGGCTTGATAGCTCATTACTTTTTAGAATTGAATAATATTCCATTCACCTACTGAAATACATCTTGTTGCTTCCAAGTTCTGGCAATTATGAATAAAGCTGCTAAAAACATCCTTGTGCAGGTTTTTGTGTGGACATAAGTTTTCATCTTATTTGGGTAAATACCAAGGAACATGATTGCTGGATTGTATGGTAAGAGTATGTGTAGTTTTATAAGAACCTGCCAAACTGTCTTCCAGGGTAGCTGTACCATTTTGCATTCCCATGAGAAATAAATGAGAATTCCTGTTGCTCTGCATCCTTGTCTTCGCTTGTGTCAGTGTTCTGGATTTTGACTATTATAATAGGTTTGTAGTGGTATCTTGTTGTTTTAATTTCACTGATGACATATGATGTAGAGAATCCTTTCCTATGCTTACTTGCCATCTGTATATTTTCTTTGGTGATGTGTCTGTTAAGGTCTTTGGCCCATTTTAAAATCAAATTGTTTTCAGGTTATTTTCTTACTGTTGAATTTTAAGCATCATTTGTATAACTTGTGTAACATTCTTTAATCAGATATGTCTTTTGCAAATATTTTTCTCTCAGCTATGGCTTGTCTTTTCATTCTCTTGATGTTGTTTTCATAGAGCAGACGTTTTAAATTTTAATGAAATTCAGCTTATCAGTTATTTCTTTCATAAATTGTGCCTTTGGTGTTGTATCTAAAAAGTCATCATCATGCCCAAGTTCATCTAGGTTTGCTCCTTTCATATACATTTCATAATTTTGCATTTTATATCTAGGTTATGATCCATTTTGAATTAATATGTGTTAATTTCTGTGTCTAGATTTATGATTTTGCATGTGGATTTCCAGTTGTCCCAGCACCATTTGTTGAAAAGACTATTCTCCATTGTATTGCCTTTGTTCCTTTGTCAAAGATCAGTCAAGTATATTTATGTGTGCCTACTACTGGGCTCTCTATTCTGTTCCATTGATCTATTTGTCAATTCTTTCACCATTAGCACACTGTCCTGATTACTGTAATTTTTGAAATCTGGTAGTGTCAGTCTTCCAACTTCACTCTTCTCCTTTAATATTGTGTTGGCTATTCTGAGTCTCTTGTCTCTTTATATAAATATTAGGATTAGTTTTTTGATATCCAAAAAATGACTTGGTGAGATTTTGATTGGGGTTTCATTGGATCATTTATCAAGTTGGAAAGAACTGATAGCTTGATGATATTGAATCTCCCTCAATATTGAACTTGACTATTTCTCTATTTATTTAGTTTTTCTTTGATTTTGTTCATCACAGTCCTATATTTTGCCTCATAAAGATCTTAAACATCTTTTGTTAGATTTATTCCTAAGTATTTTGTTTTTTGGAGTGCTAAAGTAAACGATATTGTGTTTTTAATTTCAAATTCCACTTATTCATTGCTGCTATCTAGGAAAACAAATTGACTTTTGTATATTAATCTTGTATCCTGTAACCTTGCTGTAATTGTTCCTTAGTTCCAGAAGTTTTTTAATCAATTCTGTTGGATTTTCTACATAGGCAATCACATCACCTGCAAACAAAGACAGTTTTATTTCTTCCTTCCTAATCTTTATACTTTTATTTTATTTTTTATCTTATTGCATTAACTAGGACTTCCAGTATGATGTTGAAAAGAGGTGGTGAGAGGGGACCCCCCTGCCTTGTTCCTGATCTTAGTGGGAAAACTCCTAGTTTCTTACCATTAAGTATGTTAGCTGTAGGGTTTTTTGGTAGATATTCTTTACCTTGTTGAGGAAGTTCCATTCTATTCCTCTCTTACTGAGTTTTTATTATGAATGAGTTTTGGATTTTGTCAAATGCTTTTTCTGCATCTATTGATACAATCCTGTGATCTTTCTTTTTTTGCCTGTTGATATGATGTTACATTAATTGACTTTCAAAAGCTGTAGCAGCCTTACATACCTAGGATAAATCCTACTTGGTGATTGTGTATAATACTTTTTGTAGATTGTTGGATTTGTTTGCTAATATTTTGTTGCAGATTCTTGCTCTATAGTCATAAGAGATATTGGTTTATAATTTTATTTTCTTGTAATGACTTTGTCTGGTTTTGATTAGAGTAATGCTGGCCTCATAGAGTGAGTGAGGAGGTATTCCTGCTGCTTCTTTTCTCTGAAAGAGATTGTAGAGAATTGGTATAATATCTTGCTTACATATTTGGGATGTTTCACCAGTTAACCCATCTGGGCCTGGTACTTTCTGTTTTGGAAGGTTATTAATTATTGATTCAACTTCTTTAGTAAACATAGGCCGTTTCAGATCATCTGTTTCTTTTTGTGTGAGTTTTTGCAGATTGTGTCTTTCAAGAAATTGGTTCGTTCCACTTAGGTTATCACATTTGTGGGCATAGAGTTTCTCAAAGTATTCCTTTATTATCTTTTTAATGTCCATGGGGTCTATAATGATGTCCCCTCTTTTATTTTGGAAATTAGCAATTTATGTCCTGTCTCTTTTTTAGTTAGCCTGCCTAGGGGATTATAAATTTTATTGTTCTTTTCAAAGAACCAGCATTTGGTATAATTGATTTTCTCTCCCTTTCTTTTTAAGGCTTTTAAACATAATATTATATATAAATATATTTCTTGTTTTATAGGTGAATTGCTTCATTAACTGTTAAAGTCCATGGCAAACATTTGGTCAAAATTTTCATCTGTTTCATGAAAATACTTCTTTGATTAGTGTTTATCTGCACTTGTTTTCTTATTCCTTTTATCCTCTTTTCTTGTAATGCTTTTATATAGATCCTGGATGGCTTATTTTTGATTTCTTGGATAAGTGGGCTTCTCCTTGACCAGCTATTTGCATGGTTCAAATGTTAGGGATGCTAAAGCTGTGTCCCAGGCTAGCAGCATTCTCCCTTTAGCCCTCAGTTGAGTGTGAGAGTCCATTTAACTGTTACCTCTCCCTGGCCAACAGAAATAGGCAGCTTGTAAGACTCACAGCATTCAGAATTTTTTTCTAATCCTCTGCTTCACCATCAGACTGTTGCTTAAATTATGGTTCATCATATGAGTCGTTTTTGAGCCCTGTTAGCTCTGCTTCTTGGAATCAAGCCAGTGCATGGATGTTTCTGTCACTACCCCACATACCTTGTCCTGATTAGGGCACATGAGGATTTTAGCTCTGTATCTTGGGCAGGCTCCTGTCTTGGGGTAGTGCCAGCTCTCTTGGGGGTTTGCATTCACAGGCATCCCCTTCTGCTTCCTCCCACATCCTGTTTGATCTTCACTGCTTTTGGCAGCCCTCCTATCTATTTGTGGCTTAGGATTTCATATGCATCCTAGCTTGCATTTCTCTTTCTTGTTCTTCTTTACTATGATCTCCTAAAGGAGAAGAAGAAAATGCCAATTTTATTCCATTATTTTCATACTGTATTTCAAAATCTGTGTCTAATTTCTCTTCCATAGTTTAGGATAAGTCATCCTCAAGTAAGTGCTTTAATGTTTTTGTAAACCTCCAAGTTACAGAACCCTTTCAGCTATTATCATGGATATTTGAACCAAGGAAACCCAGCTGATTATGATGAGAAGGCAGAACTGGAAGCAGCACCACTCACAGAAGGAGGTCTGAACTGGCTTATTTCTGCTTGTGTATGTTGTGTGCGACGTCTTTATATCCTCTGATTCTATGGTCAGAACCATTAATGTCTTTTCTATCATCCAGTCATTCCCGCAAGTTTCAGATTTGAAGGAAAACAGCCGTTCCTGGCTGATATTGAGATTGTGATCTAAGAACTCCCCTTCCTTCAGCTAAACATACTCATTATGCAGTTCTGCAAGTCAATTATTATGTCTATGGGTCTATTACAGGGCCTGCTTTACTGTGGAAAAATAGTGTGGATTCAAGAAGGCCCTGAAATATGCCTCTGATCTATATGCATATGTGAAATTTCATCAGTAAGAATTTGTTCCTTTGTGTTACTATGGCATCTTTATAAATGCCTATATTTCTTTGAAAATAAGTAAGTTGTCATTAACATCTTTGTGTAAATCACATTAAAAAAATATTGTTTCTAGAGGAAGGAACATTGGGAAAGGAAACAGAGGAAATGGAAATTAAGGAACACCCAAGATAAACATAGAACACCAAGATAAACATTGCCCACTTAACAATTTGATCCAGCTGGACTTGTGCAGAAAGAATGCAAGTCGTTACCCATATTTTATTAATATTTAAAATTATATAAACATACCTGTAGGCAAACCAAACGTAAAGTTTAGTAGATGAGCACTTCCTGGTGAGAAGGCAAGATCTTTTAAAATGCTTATAAGTAAATTCTTGCTTTCCTTCCTGATTTTATGGAATTTTTAAGCCTTGCATTCCACACTAAGTCCGTTGACTTTATTATTCTTTCTGGAGCATACCTCTGCTCTATGCAAGCTTAGCTACTGTTCTTTTTATATCCTGTAAAGCAATACTGGCCATACCAGCTAGTTTAAGAGTAATTAAAAAGAGTACCACCTGGGGATTTTGCAATATCAACAGCACTTATGTTATATAAAGAGTGATGTTAGGATTAGATTTAAGCTTTCCTGTACCAGGCTGGCATGGAGAGTTGTTGCTCAAAGTCAGAATGATCAATCACTTCATTTTTAGAAATGGATTTTTAAAAATAAGTTGACAGGGAAACATGGACATTCAATATGATCTAAACCCAGCAAGGATTCTAATATAAAAAATACATTTTGTGAATTGGAAACTATTTCTGACAGAAATGCTGTTTTGATTGACACTCTCTTAAGGGTATAATATGATCATCCATACATTACGTATAAATTTACCATCATTTCCAAAGCCACAGAGAACACATTGTTACTTCTTCTCAAAAGTACTCTTAATCCCTTGGCTTAAACAACCGGGGTTATGCTGCCAAGACAGTCATTTCAATTTCTTGTCCCATAAACAGAAGCACTTAGACACAAATGCTTACAATAAGAAGATATTTCAAAAGGCATTTCATTAAAGGTGATGGCTTTGGAATGATTAGTTAATAGGAATCATGCCTCTGAGAACTCATTTATTCAGTCATCATTCACCTAGTTGAGAAGTTTTCCAGGATTCAATACTGTTTTCTTCTTACCTGTCTTTTAGTCATTTCACATTTTTGTACTAATCTTAAGAAAAAAAGAAATTATAATAGCCCCAAACTGGAACAACCCAAATGTCTATCAACTGATGGAATGGATAAATAAAATGCGGTATAGCCACACAGTGGAATGTCGTTTGGCAATAAAAAGAAGTGAAGTATTGACACATGGTATAACATGGATGAACCTTGAAAACATTTTGTTAAGTGGAAGAAGCCAGTTACAAGTGACCACATATTGTATGCTTCCATTTATACAGGAAGTCAGAATAGGCAAATCCATTGAGACAGAGGTAGATAAATGTTTACCTAAGGCTGACCAGTGGGGAGCAGGTTGGGAGGGTCTGGTAAAGGATACAAGGTTTTTTTTGAAGCAATGAAAATGCTCCATTATTTATTGTGGTGATGGCACCACTCTGTGAATACTAAAAATTATTAGATTGTATATTTATAAATTAAAAAAAATTATTGAAGTATAATTGACGTAATATTGTATAAGTTTCAGGTGTATAACATAATAATTTGATACTTGTATATGTTGCAGGCTGATTACAATAAGTCCAGTTAGTATCTGTCACCATACATAGTTACAAAATTTTTTTCTTATGACGAGAACTTTCAAGATCTACTCTCCTAGTTACTTTCAAATATGCAATACAGTATCGTCAACTATAGTCACCATGCTGTACATTACCTCTCCATGACATTCATTTTATAACTAGAGATTTGTACCTTTTGACCCCCTTACCCATTTCTCCTACCTCCCCCCCAGTTCCCACCTCAGGCAACCACCAATCTGTTCTCTGTGTCTATGAGCTCATTTTTTGTCTTTTTGTTTTTGTTTTAGATTCCATGTATAAGTGAGATTATAAAGTATTGATTATTCTCTGTCTGACTTACTTCACTTCGCACAAGGCCCTCAAGGACCCTCCACATCGTCACAAATGTCAGGATTTACTTCTTTTTTATGGCTGACTAGTATTCTGAATGTGTATATACACCACATTTTAAAAATCCATTCATCATTTTTGGACACTTAAATTGTTTCCATGTGTTGCTACTATAAATAATGCTGCTGTGAACATAGGGGTGCTGCTTATATCTTTTCAAATTAATGTTTTCATTTTCTTTAGATAAATACCCAGAGGTGGAATTGCTCAATCATATGTTAGTTCCATGTTTAATTTTTTGAGGAGCCTCCATACTATTTTCCATATTTTACATTCCCACCAACAGTGCACAAGGGTTCTCTTTTCTTCATATCCTTTCCCACACTTATTAATTCTCGTCTTTTTGATCATAGCCATTTTGACAGGTGTGAGATGATATCATTGTGATATCTCATTTGCATTTCCCTGACAATTAGTGATGTTGAACACATTTTCTTGTACCTGTACCATCCATATATCTTCTTTGGGAAAATGTCTATTCAGATCTTCTGCCTGTGAATTAAATCAGATTGTTTGTTTTTCTGCTGTCAAGTTGTATGAGTTCTTTATATATTTTGGATATTAAACCCTTGTCAGATATATAATTTGCAAATGTTTTCTCCCATTTTTTGGCTGCCTTTTCATTTTGTTGGTGGTTTCTTTTGCTGTTCAGAAGCTTTTTAGTTTGATATAGCCTTGCTTGTTTATTTTTGTTTTTGTTGCCTTTGCTTTTCTGTCAAATCCAAAAAATTATCATCAAGAAGATATCAAGGAGCTTTCTGCCTGTTTTCTTCTAGGATTTTATGTTTCCAGGTCTTACATTCAAGTCTTTAAGTCCATTTTGAGTTAATTTTTTGTATGGTGTAAGACAGTATTTCAGATTCATTCTTTTGCGTTTGGCTGTCCAGTTTTCTCCAACACCATTTACTGAAGATGAACAGTTATTAACTGAGAGTAACTAAATTACATGTAGTTATAGTTAATCTACTCTACAATGCTACCCACATGGGAAAAGTGGAAGGGAAGAGAAGAAAAATAAAATGAATATGAATACATGCTATGTTCTAAAGGCCTACACACAATTTAATACAATCTTGCAAGGTAGGTAATGGTTTCTCTGTTTCTGATAGAAGAGCAAACTGAAGCTTAGATTGGTAAGCAACATTATCCTAGGTCACACAGCTAATAATTGGAGAAATCTTTCTCTTTCCTAGAGATTGTCTTTATTCTTAGTAGTCTTAAATAAAAGGAAATAGAAGTTTTCTGAGCCTCAGCCCTTGTAACTGGTGGTGACTTTTCTGCTTTCCTAAGATCTCCGGAGCATGCTTTAGCTCCCATGTTTCAGCCTGCCTAACACTGTCTCATTTTCCAACAGATATTGCAAAACCTGGGTTGTTGTACCTCCCCACACTTCCTGACACTGTCTTGGCAATGGTCCAGGGGCCAGGCTGCCTAATCTCGATACAGAATCTGGTTTCTTTCTCAGGTACAGTTCTTATGAAGTTCACTGAAAATTTTAAAATTAGCAGTGATGTCTGGATTTGGCTCTGTTTCAGTCTAAGTCTTTTGATTAGGTATGATGAGGTGTACATGGATATTTATAATTCTAGGCAAGCCCTCAGATGTCACAAAAGCTAGAATAAAACATTATGATGACCTGGATGAAGAATCCAATGAATAAAGGCTGTGGCCTATTTTTTGTTTTGGAGACTGGGTATATGATGGTATAGGTTTCTGAGACTGGGAAGACTGAGAAGTAGCTTAGTGGGGAAATATTATTTTTTGAACTTTAAATTCTTCTCTTTAATCCCATATCCAATTCCTCATCAATTCTGTCATTTCTACCTCAAAATATGCCCTGATTCTAATACTTCTCACTAATCCACCACCGCCCCCTGTGTCAGTCCAGGCTCACCCAGGCAGAAACCATTTAAAACAGAGGGGATTTAATGCAGGGAATTGGTTACACAAGTGATGTAAGAAGTGATAAGCCCAATGGGATGGTGGGACAACCCAGAGATTACAATGGTGGGAAGCTGCTGCCATTTCCAGCTGGCAGGACCAGAGGAGGACGGGTCAGGATCACCCAGAAGAAGCAGCTGGATCCATGGTGATACCATATGGCAGGAGCTAGAGCCATTCTATCCTTCCCAGAGGTCAGAGATGCTGTCTATGGCAGAGAGATGGAGAGGGAGAGGGAAAGGGAGAGGGAGAGGGAAAGAAAAATAGCCTGGCTTTCCCTCTTCCTACCCTCAGGTCTCCAAACAGTGCCTAAAGCCAGCCAGAAGCCAGCTGACAGGGAGCCTGGAAAATGCAGAAAGCAGAGACCATCCAGCAGAGAGGACTGGTCTGACAGCAAACAGCCTCAGCTGCCATGTACCCTAATTCAAGCCACCGTCACCTCTTGACTGGACTGTCACAATAGTCTCTTAAGTCTTGCCCTGCTTCTGCTCTACCTTCTCCTGCTGCTAGGCTGCTGTAGCAAAGAGACCTAACAATACCTTGGCTCAGCGCTAAAGAAAAACATTTCCTTCTCTCTCGGGTTGATGTGAAGCTCTGCTTGTGCAGTGATTCAGAGACCAGAGCTTCTTCTAAGTCATTGCTTCTCCATCTCCTTGGGCATTGCCATCATTTGCATAGTCCACACTGGGTCACTGCTATGTCTGGGTTGTGGCTTTTAGGAAAGGAAAAAGAGTGGACATTCAGGCTAAGGATTTCTTCTTTATCCCGTGATCAGCCATTTCACACATCATTTTCCTCACATTCCACTGGCACATACCCCACACAGCTTCAAGGAAGGCTGATAAATATAGCCTTTAGCTGAGCAGCTAATTGCACTCAAGGAATGCTTGAATTTGGAGGCTACAACCATACCCACCATAATCTATATTCCAGTTGGCAGCCAGGATGTTTGTTTAAAACACAAGTCAGATCACATCTCTCCTTTGCTCATAACTCTTCAAAGGCTTCCCATTGCCCTTATGCTTAAATCCAAACTCCTTGTCATGGAATACAAAACTCTTCAAGTTCTGATGCCTGCCTACCTCTTTGACCGCATCCCTACCACCAGTCGTGAGATCCTTGGGTTGTTGCATTTGCCAGTTTCCAAAGTAAAATATTCAGACTCACACTGTGGCTGATATCAAGCTAACAATGAAACATCACTGAGTGCAAAGTTGGGAAGAGATGCACAATTGTGGCCCCCGGGAGCTAGTATGAGCTGGCTTGGGCACACTACTGCCTACCAGTCCTGCAAATTTCTCCAGCCACATTAGTTTCTTTGCCGTTCTTCTAACGCAGTGGTTCAAAAAGTGTGGTCCCCAGACCAGCAGCATCAGCATCCCTGGGGAACTTACTAGAAATGTCAATTCTTGGGCCCCCTCCCAGGCTTACTGAGTCAGACACTCTGTGTGTAGAAGCAGCAATCTGTTTTAACAACTTGCATATTCAAGTCGGAGAACCACAGCTCTAATACACTAAGCTTGCTTCCAACTCAGGGCCTTCCTTTCTGCATCTTCTACCTTATATACTCCTCCTCCAGATTTTTATGTTATTTAGGTCTCTGTTCAAACATCACTTCCTGGAAGAGGACTTCCCTCCTGCCAACCCCATTCTACTCCTCTTACTAGAATGTAAACTGACAGTGGGTAATTTGTCCTGTTCATGTCTGCAAATCCAGCACCAAAAGCAATGCCTGGCACACGCTAGGCAAAAGGAAGTATATGTCAGATGAATTAACATGTTATATAATTAATGTTGAAGTTAGTTTTATATTCTAACCAGTACCCTGAGAAATAGAAAAAGAAAATCAAAAGAGAGAAAAGACAGTTACAGTCAGACCTCTACAGACCATCTGTCCTCCTCCTTTCATCCCTTTTACCTGAAACTCAACATACACAGATAGCAGTTCAGGTGTATCTAAAAATAATGTAAATACCACCAATCATTTTAATTTCTTTTCAAGTTTCTTCCATGTTGTAGCATGTATCAGTGCTTCATTTCTTTTTATTGCCAAATAATACTGCATTGTATGAATATATAGGCATACCTTGGAGATTTTGCGAGTGTGGTTCCAGACCACTGCAATAAAGTGGAGTTGCAGTAAGATGAGTCACAGGAACTTTTTTGGTTTCCTAGTACATATAAAAGTTATCTTTACACTGTAAGTGTGCAATAGTATTATGTCTGAAAAACAATGTACATACCTTAATTTAAAAACACCTTTTTACTAAAAAAAAATGCTAAGAATCATCTGAACCTTTAGTGAGTTGTAGTCTTTTTGCTGGTGACGGGTCTTACCTCAGGGTTAATAGCTGCTGACTCACTCAGGGTGGTGGCTGCTGAAGGCTGGGATGGCTGGGGTAATTTCTTAAAATAAGACAACAATGAAGTTCGTTGCATCAGTTGACTCCTCCTTTCCTGAACAGTTTCTCTGTCGCATGCAGTGCTGTTTGATAGCATTTTACCTACAACAGAACTTCTTTCAGAATTGGAGTCAGTCCTCTCAAGCCCTGCCACTGCTTTATTAACTGAGTTTATGTAATATTCTAAATCTTTTCTTGTCATTTCAACTGTCTTCATAGCTTCTTCACCAGGAGTAGTTCCCATATGAGAAAACCCCTGGCTTTGCTCATCCATAAGAAGCAACTCCTTATTCATTAAAAGTTTCTTATGGGATTGCAGCAATTCAGTCCACTTTCAGGCTCCGCTTCTAACTCTAGTTCTCTTGTTGTTTCTATCACATCTGCAGTTACTTCCTCCACTGAAGCCTTGAACCCGTCAAAGTCATCCAAGTGGGTTGGAATCAACTTCTTCCAAACTCATGTGTATTTTGAAATTTTGACCTCTTCACGTGAACCACAAGTGTTCTTAACAGCATCTAGAATAGTGCATCATTTCCAGATTTTCAGTTTACTTTGCTCAGATCCACCAGAGGAATCACTATCTATGGAAGCTATAGACTTACAAAATGTATTTCTTAAAGAATATGACTCAAGAGTTTAAATGACTTCTTGATCCATGGGCTGTAGAATGAATGCTGTGTTAGCAGTCATGAAAACAACATGAATCCTATTGTGCATCTCCATCAGAGCTCTTGGATGGCCAGGTGCTTTGTAATGAGCAGTAACATTTTGAAAGGAATCTTTTTTTTCTGAGCAGTAGTTCTCCACAGTGGGCTTAAAATATTCAGTAAACCATGTTGTAAATAGATGTGCTGTCATCCAGGCTTTGCTGTTCCATTTATAGAGCACAGGCAGAGTAAATTGAGCATAATTCTTAAGGGCCCTAGGATTTTTGGAATGGCAAATGAGAATTGGCTTCATCTTAAAGTCACTGGCTGCATTTGCCCTTCACAAGAGAGTCCGCCTGTTTTTTGAAGCTTTGAAGCCAGGCGTTGACTTCTCTTTAGCTATGGAAGTCTTAGCTGGCATCTTCTTCCAGTATAAAGCTGTTTTTGTCTGCATTGAAAATCTGTGGTTTAGTGTAGCACCTTCATTAATGATCTTGGCAAGATCTGGATAACTTGCTGCAGCTTCGATGTCAGCAGTTGCTGCTTCACTTTGCACTTGTATGTTATGGAGACGGCTTCTTTCCTGAAACCTCATGGACCAACCTCTGCTAGCTTCAGACTTTTCTTCTGCAGCTTATTCACCTCTCTGAGCCTTCACAGACTTGAAAAAAATTAGGGCCTTGCTCTGGATTAGGCTTTGGTTGAAGAGAATGTTGTGGCTGGTTTGATCTTCTGTCTAGACCACTAAAACTTCCTCCATATCAGAAATAAGGCTGTTTCACTTTCTTATCATTCACATGTTCACCGGAGTGGCATTTTAATTTCCTTCAATGCTTCACATTAGCAACATGGCTAACTATTTGGTGCAAGAGGCCTAGATTTTGATTAAGTTTGCTGTCTCATATGGGTGCAGTTCGTGGCTCCCCCAAGCAATTACAATCGTAACATCACAGATCATTGATCACAGATCACCATAACAAACACAATGATAATTTTAAAAGTTTGAAATATTGTGAGGATTACAGAATGTGACACAGAGACATGAAGTGAGTAAAAGCTGTTGGCAAAATGGTGCTGATAGACTTGCTTGACTTAGGTCGCTTCTAACCTTCAATTTTTGAACAAAGGACTATCTGAGAAGTGCAATAAAGCAAAGCACAATAAAATTAGGTATGCTTGTTTTATCCATTCTATTAGTTGATGGACATTTGGGGTTTTTCCACTTTTTGCCTATAGAGAATAATGCTCCTATGAACATCCATGTGCAAGTGTTTGTGTGGACATATGTTTTCATTTTTCCCGGCTATATATTCAGTAGTGGAGCCAATGGGCCATCTGGCCATGTGGTAACTCTGTGTTTAAACTTTTGAAGAGTGACCAAATTGTTTTTGAAAGACACTATATCATTTTGCATTCCCACCAATGTAAGGATTCTAATGAATCTACACCCTTGTCAACACTTGTTATGATCTGTGTTTTTTTTTATTATAATCATCCTAGTAGTTATGAAATGGTTTGGATTTACATTTCCCTGATAGCACCTTTTCATATGCTTAATTGACCATTTATATATTTTGTTTAGAGAAATGTCTATTCAGATCCTCTGCCAACTTTTAAGTTGGGTTATTTGTATTTTTATTATTGAGTATAATAGTTCTTCATATGTTTTAGATAGACATCCCTTATCAGAAATATGATTAACAAATTTTTCTCTCTTCTCTGGGTTATCTCTTTACTTTCTCGATGATATCCTTTGAAGCACAGAAGTTTTTAATATTGATGAAGTCCACTTAATTTTTTCACTTCTGTTGCTTGTGCTTTTGGTGTCATATCTAAGAAATCATTGCTAAATCTAAGATCTTGAAGATTTATGCCTATGTTTTCCATTAAGGGTTTTATAGTTTAGCCTTGATTAATTCAAGCAGATCTTTGATCCATTCATCTCTTTGATCTATTTTGAGTTAAATTTTGTGCATGGTATATGGTAGGGGTCTAACTTTATTTTTTGTCATGTAGATATCCAGTTGTTCCAGAATCATTTTTTGAAAATACTTCCTTTCCCATTGAATTGTCTTGGCACACTTGTTGAAAATCAATTGATTATAAATGTGAGAGTTTATCTCTGAACTCTGAATTCTGTTCCATTAATCTATATGTCTATCCTTCCATTAGTGCTTCTGGTCCTTTTAACCAATGTTCATTTGGTCATACGTTAGGGTCCATTTACTTGCACAAACATATGCTTTATTCTAAAGCAATTTTATCTGTATGTTTTTCATTCTGTCCAACAAAATGTAGTCAGTTTCACCATCTTAGGGGAAAGGAAGACTGACAATTATAAATGCAATGTCCACTACTTCAAATGAGTGGAAACTGCTCTGAATACCAAAAGACGGAATTGGATGGTTTCAACCAGAAGAATGGTAATATTAAAATTATGATTGCTTCATCTGGATCTCAAACGTGTTAGCTATCTCCTTCTTAGAAAAGAGAGAGAGAGAGAGATGGACAGAAAGAGATAAGAAGTTACAGGCACAATGTAACAAATATTTGGAGACACTTTTATTAGTTGGCATTCTTAGTGAAAGGTTTTAATTTCCTGATGAAAATTTAGCTGAGTAGTTTTCCTGCCCTTCTGACAAAATAAATTATTCTTCTAGTTGGGAAATCACGGAGCCACATTTCGCCAGCACTCATCCTCACTCCCACTGTCACTGTTCTCAAGTCTGAGGTCCTCAGGTTGCTCCCATATAAACAATTTGTGTTGATGAAAACAACTGCTTTCTCTCTTGCACCAAAACAAAAATGATTAATTCTACCTATTGTGAAAATAGTCTCACCAGATGTAGCCTTGGATACCATCCTGCAGTAATTTTATCTCACAAAATCAAACATGTAAGATATGCTGTGGTCAGTATTTTCTTTCTGGACAGAGAAAACCTCAAGTGAAAGTACTCTAGAATCATAATGGGGCTTGCCTCATTTGAGAGAACATTATTTTTTAAGAGTTTTAATTTAATTGTGCACAGGAGACATCTTTTTCCAAGTACATTTTCAGTTTTCAAAACCATGTGTTATTTACAGAAAATAGAATTCATGTGTTTTTGATTCATTTACACTTAACTCATTAAAAAATTCCTGTTAAACCACTTGGTATTCAAGGACTTTTCAGCTTTCTAAGTAAGTTTCCAAAAGCCTTCTTAAAGATATGAAATGGTGTTAAATAAATATGTACATGAGTTTCCAAACTACGTTCATAATTCTTCTTTAGAATTTTGTGCCTTTAATTAGTGAAATGTGCTTTTCTACTATTCAAAGAGATTAATGTATGAAAATTTATCATTTTTCAATGCAACCCCCCTAAATTTACAAATAAAAAGTTTTAAGTATCATTAGGCAATCAACAAATAATTTAATGATTCATATATATGCTGCAAACAAATGTCAGATAAGCAGCAGAAATTAAGGAGGAAGAAAGTGAATGAACAATTATTGAGCACTTCTTGGGTGCTATGTACAGAGCTTATATGTGTATACACAGATTTAATTCTTAGGAGATGAATGTTTGTATCACACTTTCACAGTTGAGAAAATTGAGGCTCAGACAAGCTAAATAATCTTCCTAAAGCCACATAACTAGTACAGCAGAGCCAGGATTCAAGCAAAGGTCTGTGTGATTCTTCTATCCATGCATCCCACCAGATTTGAAGTTGAGATCTGATTTCAAATTACTGTACTTTTACCACATGCTAGTACTATGAACATGAGTAAATCTTAGCTTCCTTGACTACAGAATAGGAACAATAATACCCACCTTGTAAAACTGCTGTTGGAGGAAATGAGATAAAGCCCATGTGAACACACCTAGACTGAGCTGAGTTGGTTCCCTTGCCTCCAGCCTTGCTCCACTTCAGCAAATTTCTCACGCAGCACAGCTTAACACTTTGAGGTTGCAGATTTCATGTCTCCACTTCCAAAATTTCCAATGACTCCCCAAGACCTTATACTATATTTAAAAGTTCATACCGATTTTGTTTTAAATTAACATACACAACTCCATTGCCTTTATTCTCCCAATAAAACTTTAACTTCAGTCAGATTGATTTACCCCACACTCATGAACCAGCATGTACACTAGACTTTTTAAAACTTTCAGTAAAATACACATAACATAAAATTTACCATTTTAACTATTTTGAGTTTACAATTCAGTGGCTGGCATTAAGCAATTCACACTGTTGTGCCACCATCACCACTATTCCACACTGTACTTTTCCAAGCAGCATTTCACTGTACCACACATTGAAAGTTTCTTCCCACTCCTATTTATCCAACTCTTAGTCCTCTTCTAAGATTGGACTCACATTCCATCATCTGTGAACTCTCCCCCTTACTTTGTTCACATGTTGAAAGGCAGCTTAACATAACGGTTAAGGATATAGACTCTGGATCCTATTGTTTTAGTTTAAATTCTAGCTGTGTTATTACCTAACTATATGTCCCTGGACAAGTGAATCAAACTCTTAGTGTCCTAGATACTTACCTATTTATCTAAATGATTTAAAAACTTCTCCATACAAAAGTCTGAACATAAATGTTTATTGCAGCTCTAATCATAGTTGCCAAAAACTAGAAGCAGTGAAATATCCTTCAATCTGTAAATGAATAAACAAACTGTGGTACATCCAGACAATGGAATATTATTCAGTGATAAAAAGAAATTAGCTATGAAGCCATGGAATCTCAAATGCATATTGCTAAGCAAAATAAGCCAGCCTAAAAAGGCTCCGTATTCTGTGATTCCAACTATATGACATTCTGGAAAAGGGAAAGCTATAGAGACAATAAAAAGATCAGTGGCTGCCAAGGGCTTGGAGGAGGGAGGGATGAAGAGGTGGAGCACAGGGGATTTTCAGGGCAGTGAAATGACTCTGTTTGATACTACACTGGTGGATGCATAGCATTATGCATTTGTCAAAACTCAGCTGTACAACACAGAATGAACCCTACTATAAACTGCAGACAATTGCAACAAACGTACCACATTAATGTAAGATGTTAATAATAGGGGAAACTGGGATGGAGAAGGAAAAGGGGTATATGAGAACTCTACTTCCTGCCCAATTTTTCTGAAAACTTAAAATTGTTCTAAAAAATTAAGTCTGTTAATTTATAAAACTGACCAGTAACCAAAAAATTTGAACTCAGTAACAAAAGTCTCTCTGGGAAACCCTCAAATATTTGGAAACTAGATATCACATTTCTAAATAATCTATGTATCAAAGAAGAAATCAAGAGGTATTTGAACTGGAGAAAAGTGTTTTGAACTGAATGAAAATGAAAACACAACAAATCAAATTTGTTAGATGCAACTAAATCTACACATAGAAATTTATAGCACTAAATTCTTATGTAGGAAATAAGAAAAGTCTCAGTTTACTGATCTCTGCTTTCACCATAAGAAGCTGGAAAAAGAAGAGAAAGTCAAACCCAAAATAAGCAGGAGAAAGGAAATAATTCAGACCAGAATGGAAATTGAAGAAATAGAAAACAGAAACAATAGAAGAAATCCATGAAAAGTTGGTTTCTCTGGAAAATTAAAAAAATTAATAAGCCTCTAGCCAGACTGATTAGAAAAAGGAAGAGAGAAGACACAAATTAACATGTCTGGAATGAGAGAGGAGATGTCAATACAGTCTTCAGATGTTAAAAGAAAAGGATGAAAAGGATATTATGAACAACTTTTTGCCAATAAATCTGACAACTTAGACGAAACGGGCAGATTCCTTGAAAGACAGACTGCCAAAGCTCATCCAAGAAGAAACATATATATGCATATCTATTAAAGAAATTGGATTTGTAATCTAAAAATTCCCACAAAAAAAAAAAAAAACCCCAGGCCCACGTAGTTTCCCTGGTGAATTCTACCAAATATTTAAGGAGGAAAATAATACCAATTCTACATAAACCCTTCCAAAAAACTCAAGAGGTGGAAATACTTCTCAACTTTGTGGGGCCAGCAGTACTCTGTTACCAAAACCAGACACAGATTTTAATAGAAAGGAAAACTTCTCCTACTTTTAAGGTTATATGCTCTCTTTCTATTCTCATTTATCCCACTTTTAAAGTTATATGCTCTCTTTCTATTCTCATTTATCCCACCAAAGAACTTACAAATATTGGGGAAAATATTAACTTTTCTTCCCTTAAAATCAATGTATAGCTGTCAAGCTAGTAAGGAAATTATGAGTCAAAATCTAAGAAAATAAGAGAATCTATTTCCTACTGATGCATCGAAGCTGCTTTTATTCTGAAGGAACTTGTCCATCTGGGCAGATTTTGGCTTTGGTTTTAGCAGTCTCGTGAATGGAGGAATCAGAAGTTGACACCCAGGGCCTGGTCAAGGTGGGGAACCTAACAGAAGACCCCTTCTGCTCTGAAGCAGAGGCACCCTTGGAGTAAAAGAAACCCTGAAATATCTCTACCCCCTCATACATCCAGTGGACTGAAGGGAATATTGCCTTGGCACCGAGAAGAACAGATGTGAATAGAACGGGGGAAGACTCCTCCCTGAGAGATTGTGGCTATGAGCTTACACTCCCCAAGAATTTTAGATCTGGATTTAGATGGTCTAGGGAACGTGGAGCTATGAACTTGGGTAATTTGGTCCTGAAATGGTAGAAGAGGATTTTTCCTCTCTGAAAGAAGGTACATTCATCCTAGACCTTGAAGGATCCTTTTTTATAATATTTGAGGGACAGTAAGTAGTGCACAATAAAGCACGCACATGTACACACAAACACATACGCACACACAGAAGGAACAGATCCCATGAGGAAAACTACAGAAATAAAGCATAGCAGGTATTGAAATTATCAGACAGAGATTATTTTTAAAATCTGGCTTATTTTAATTTAAAGAAATAAAAATCAAACTGAAAATATCTGAGTACTTTTGGGATCTGCGGGAATGGGGGCTGGAGCGGCCCTGCCATGATACCAGCCCCCAGCCTATCACTAGGACTGCCCCTCACCCAGGCGCACCTGCTGCTTGGTGGCAGGAGGGCCGGCGGAGCACCTTGGTCTGCATAGAAACCATCTCAGCCCGGTTTCCAGTCAAGATGGCGCAGTAGTAGGACCACGAGCTCACCGCTTCTAACAACTACAACAAGACCACGATAACTACTAAACACCCATTGGAAATAAAGACTGGAACCAAGCAAAAAAGATCCTCTTCAACTGGAAACATAAAGAGGGAACCACAGCAGGATGGTAGGAGGGGCGTGTTCATGATATAATCGGGCCCTGTGCCCCCCGAGTGGGCAACCCACAAGCTGAAGAATAATTAAGTCACAGGAGTGAGAGTTCTAAGCCCCACATCAGGCTTCTCAGCCTGGGATCCCGGCATTGGGAGGAGACCCCAGCACATCTTGCTTTGGAGGCCAACGGGGTTTAACTCCAGGAGCCCCACAGGAATGGGGGAAACAGAGACTTCTCTCTCTCGGGAAGTGCACACAGAATATTGTGCATGCTGGGGCCAAGGGCAGAGGCAGTGACTTCATAGGAACCTGGGCCAGACCTGTCTGCTGGATTTGGAAGTTCTCCCAGGGAGGTGCGGGGGGTGGCTGTGGCTTACCTTGGGGACAGAAATGCTGGTAGCAGACATTTGGGGAGTGTTCATCTACATAAGATTTCCTGGAGGCAGACATCTTGCTTGGTTCATTACCACCAATTCATGGCCCCACCCAAAAGCTGTAGGCTTAAGTGCTCAGGCCAAATAACATACTGGGTGGGGACACAGCCCCAATCATCAGCAGACTTCCTGAGCCCGCAGCCACCTCTAGGCATGCCCCTACCCACCAGAGGGCCGGGACCAAACTCTACGCAGCAGTGGGGAGGCACCGACTCCTCCTGCCATGGAATCTGCATATGTGTCTAGTCCAGGCTCATCCACCAAGGTCAGATACCAGAAGTAAGAAAACAACAATACCAAAGCCACAAACACAGGCCAGACTCTACACTGGGACCAGCTGGACTCTGGCCCTTGGGTTACAAGAGAGGAGTATACTGCTGGGATGCATAAGATGTTTCCCACAGAAGGCCACTTCTCCAAGGTTGGGAAACATAACTAATCTACCTAAAAATACAAATAGAAAGTAGACAATGTGAGGCAGAAGAGGGATATCTCTCAGGCCAAGGCACAAGATAAAATCCCAGAAGAAGAAATAAGTGATGAGGAGACAGGCAATCTAGCCAAGAAAGAGTTTAGAGTAATGATGGTGAAGATGTTCAGAGAACTCAGGAGGAGTATAGATACACAGAGGGAAGTTTTTAGCAAAGAGTTAGAAAATATAAAGAATACCCAGAGTTGAAGAATACAATTATTGAAATGAACAACAGACTAGAAGGAACCAAGAATATACTAAATGAGGCAGAAGAATGGATCAGTGAGCTAGAAGACAGATTAGTGGAAATCACTACCACAGAAAAGAAAAAAAAAAAAAAGAAAATATCTGAATACTTTAAAAAGTGACTGATCAGATTTGAAAAAGAACCAACAGTACTGTACAGAAATGAATACAATATGTGACATTTCAGAATGAGTGAATAAGTATAACATCAAATTAGAAGATATTTTAAAATAAATTATGCAGAATGAAGCATAGATAGACAAAAAAGATAGGAAATATAGATGAAAAGTTAGGAAACGTAGAGACCAGGAAATTTAAGATTCATTTAATCAGAGTTCCAAAAGGAGAAGAAGAAAAGAATGGAACAGAGGCAATACTTGAAGAAATCGTGACCAAGGATGTTCCAGAACGAATGAAGAACCTCACTTCAAATGATTTGGCCATCTCACTATAGCTTTCATGTGTTTGCAGCATGGGCTTTTTCATTTAAAAAATACTGCTTCCTATTGCTCTGAAAATTAGAAGCTTCCCTATGTGTTGCTTATCAGATATGTCAGTTAAAATGACACTTTCATACTTAAGTTGCAACTCTAGCCATCTTAGGCCAATATTATATTCAAAAGACAGGCAAGTTTCAGGGGCTATTCCATAATAAGAAATTAACAGTACTTAACATCTTGATGCTCTATAGATATTTTAGTATAAAAATATTGTAATGGCAAAGTGCAGTGGTGGTATTTACCATTTTCCAGACCAAAATTATTACTGCAATGCTTGTGGTGTGGAACTCTAGAACATCAGTTATCCATTTGTCTGTAGCTTAGAAGGGACACAAATTCGTTTCAGAAGACAGTCTCATCCTCATTTGTAGTACTTTATTTCTTTGGTGCAACTCCAAGTACCAGGTAGAGTCACTTTCTATACAGACAGCTTTCTGTGTGTTTTAGTAGTCACCAGAAAATGTCCATGCTATCCCCTAGCTCTGCTGATTATTTTAACGTAAGGCTCTGTACTTAATTAGTGACAATGAATAGCTCTCAGTGGGTTAATCTTAAATTAGGAGTTGTTCACTATTTTTCAGAAACTCAGATTAAAGACATGCTTAGAAGGACTGCCTAAAGGATTTGTAATTCATCAATTTCTCCAGATGCACTGAAATCTACTTCCAGATTAAGACATATCATATTATAGAATCTTGCCTATGATGACTCAATAAAGAAATTAATTTCTGGTTTGAATTCGAGCATAATTTTGCTTTCCTAAGAAACTGGTTCACTTTTAAAAGGAGAAGTAAACAACAATATAATAATAATTGAGGACTTCAGTATACCGCTCTTCACGATGGATAGATCAGAAAGAGAATCAATAAGGAAATAGTGGATTTGAACAACACTGTAGACTAACTGGGCCCAAGAGACACATGAACAATGTTCCATCCAACAGCAGCAGAATATATTCTTCTTAAGAGCACACAGGTCGTTCTACAGGATATGTCATACGTCAGGCCACAGAACAAGACTTAGCAAATTTAAGAAGACTGAAATTACAGCAAATGTCTTTTCCAACCACAATGGTATGAAACTAGAAATCAACAATAGGAGGAAAGCTGGAACATTCACAACCACATAAAAATTAAACAACACACTCCTGAACAACCAACCAATGGATCACAGAAGAAATCAAAAGGGGAATAAAAAATGATGCAAATGATGATGGAAACACAACATATCAAAACTTATGGGATACAACAAAAGAAGTTCTAAGAGGAAAGACGCTTGCAGTGATAAATGCATGCATCAAGAAAAAAAAGACCTCTAATAAACATCCTAACTTTGTTTCTTTCTTTCCCATTTTTAAAAATTGAAGTATAGTTGTTTTACAATGTTGTTATTAGTTTCCAGTGTACAGCATAGTGATTCAGTTATTCACATTATATATACATATTCTTTTTCATTACAGGTTACTACAAGCCATTGAATATTGTGCCATGTGCTATATACAGTAGGACCTTGTTGTTTATAAACACCCCAACTTTAAAGCTCAAGAAACTAAAAAAGAACAAACTAAGCCCAAAGTTAGCAAGAGGAAGGAAATAATAAAGATTATCATTTTTGTGAACTCTTTGTCATTTATCTTTCATTATCATGCATAACTGTGACTGTCTATATCATTGAATATTTTGGATATGTGTTATATCTTTATTTGATGAGTAGATGCTGTTCATGTGTACTCAGTCAACAGATTTATGGGTTATCCTATGTAGTTCTACCTGATTATCACTTACAAATATTATCACTTACAATAATTAGAGAAATATATCTGTCTATTTATATCCAGCACCCTAACACTGCTTTAGGACTTCAACTTAGTCATGGAAACAGGACATATGCATAGTTTGAACTGGTTTTTTTTTGTTTTTTTTTTTTGACGTTGCCCCTTTGATATATTTGTTACAGACTCATCAAAATGGTCATGGTCATGACAAAATATAAACTCACTTTTGGTGTCTGCACCTCATTCCTTATACTCACTTCATCTCTGAACCTCATCCCATTCCTGATCTTTATTCCAACTGATGTCAGTAATTATACGAGAAAAATCATTTTGTATATTTTGTCAAAATAAAAAAAAGGATATGACTTTCTATTTTAGTCTATACCAAAATGCCCCCTAGTCAAAATGATTGCATCAAACTTTATGTATACAGGTAACTATTAATATAACAAAGGTCAAATCCATTTTAATGGATTTTTATTATATCTCAGCTATGGTTTAGGTATTTGGTGCATGTGAGTTATGGAGAGATACTACCAAATAAGCCCAAATTTGAAAATAAGAAAATTGATATTTGAAAATGAAACTAGTAGAATTCATCCTTAATGTAAGTAACCAACTACATATAGAAGTAGTAGGAGAGTTTGTGTATAAATTTATAACTAAGGAGTTTTGGAAAGAAATGAATTGAAGTGAAATTCATTGAACATTATTATGAGCTGGTCCTGTGTTCAGGAGCATCAAAACCCTAAGTAAGATAGAAAGAGAGTAGTCTCAGGAAAGAATGGTTGTATTGCCATGCAGTAATTCAATCCAGCTTAATAGAATCAATTTGACTATATTTTGACTGAAAAGGAAATCCTTTGATAAAGAAGTGTTGTTTTGCAAGGCAACATTCTGTAGTGGTAAAAGACCCCAAAATTGCAATTTTTTAGGATGCTTGCCATTCATTTATTTATCTGTTTATTCATTCATTAAACATTTGTTGATGCTTGGTATAGGTTTTGTGATAATCACTTAAAACATAAAGACCAATAAGACACAGTTTTCACCCTCAGCAAGCTTACAGTTTAGTAGAAAGCAACAGAGCAACAGACAAGTAAACCAATAATTACACTGTAGGCTGACTATTACTATAACTATTAATAATTACACACTCCATTAGTCAGCTATAGATGGAATGCTGCATAAGAATGAACTGACTTAGAATGGAGGAAACATTTGCAAATTATATATCTGATAAGGGTTTACTATCCAAAATATAAAAAAGAACTCAAATAATTCAATAGCAAAAAATCAAGCAATCCAATTTAAAAATGAACAGAGGATCTGAATAGGCATTTTACCAAAGAAGACATACAGGAGGCAAACAAGTACATGAAAAGAAGCTCAGCATCACTAATCACTAGGGAAATGCAAATCAAACCTACAATGAGATACTACCTTATGCCTTCTAGAACGACTGTTACTGAAAAGATGAGAAATGACAAGTGTTGACCAGAGTGTGGAGAAGAGGGAAACTTTATGCACTGTTGATGGGAATGTACATGTTGCAGCCACTATGGAAAACAGTTGAAAGTTCCTCCAATAATTAAAAATAGAACTACTATATGAACTATATAACAATTCCACTTCTGGGTATTAATATTTGAAAGAAATGATATCACTATTTTGAAGAGATATCTGCACCCCCATGTTCATTGCAGCATTATTCACAATTACCAAAGTATGGAAACAACCTAAGTGTCCACTGATGGATGAATGGGTTAAAAAATACATATATATTCACACACATGGGAATATTATTCTGCCTTTAAAAAGGATGAAACTTGCCATATGCAACAATATAGATGGTCCTTGAGGGCATTATGCTGAGTGAACTAAGTCAGAGAAAGACAAATACTGTATGATTTCACTTATATATGGAATCTTAAACAAGCAAACAAACCCCAAACTAAAAACCAAGCTGATAGATACAGAGAACAGGTTGGTGGTTGCCAGAAGTGGCTGGTGGGGGTGGAGACAACGGGGGAGAGAAATGAGTGAAGGGAGTCAAAAGGTACAAGCTTCCAGTTATAAGATAAGTAAGCCACAGGGATGTAATGTACAGCATGGCCACTATAGTTATTAATGCTGTATTGCATATTTGAAAGTTGCTAAGATAGTAAATCTTGAAAGTTTTCATAGCAAGAAAAAATTTTTATAACTGTGTATGAGGACAGATATTAACTAGATTTATTGGGGTGATTATTTCACAATAAATACAAATATCAAAAAGTCATTACATTGTATACTTGAACTAATATATGGTTATATGTCAATTATACCTCAGTAAAAAAAGGAAAAAGAAAGAGTCCAGTGACTCAAAATAGCAAGCTTATTCTCTTGCTCACAGTTCTGTGGATGGCTAGGTAAGACTCTGGGCTCCAGGGTCTGAGCTCTACAATGAAGATTCAGTAGAGGGCATCTCCATGAGTCCCTTGTCTTTGGACCAGTGACTGCTTAAGGTATGTGGTCTGCTCCGTGTGTCCACTCTGAGTCCCAGGCTGAATAACCACCAGCCACACTTCTCATCATTGCTTTTCTCTTCATTGGAGCACAGAAGGGCAAACTCAAACACTAAAGCCTGTTTCAAGCCTCTGTTTGAATTACAAATGCTGTCATCCCATTGGCCAAAGAAAAACATAAGATTAAGCCTAACACCAATGAAGCAGGAGGGTGTAGTTTGAGCATACAGGAGGAAGTATTTGCTAAACAGTAATCCAACTCACTCACACATATGAAGTGCAGTGGGAGAGAGCAGAAAGGATATTATATCAATCAGAGTTCTTGGTTGTAAACAATAGAAACAGACTCTGGCTTACTTAAACAGAAAAGGAATTTATTAAAGAGCTATTGGTTAGTATATAAAGTCTCTTGGAACGGTTAGTACATAAAGTCTCTTAAAAACCAGTCTCAGAGACCATGCATTCAGGAACAACTTTCAAAATCACACAGAACTAGGCTGGAGAGGAACTAGCACAGACACTCCAGCTCAAACCGTCCACACCACTGTTGCTACAATTTCTGGCACTGTTGTCTCTAGAACTGTTTTAGTTGCCTTCCCTACTGCTACACATTGCCAGAGTTCTGCCAAAAAAATAAAAAATAAATAAAAATCCATGCTTTTTCATCCCATTAGCTTCTAATTTGTAATCTAAGGGAGATATATCTGATTAGTAGATCCTAGATCATGTGCACATTCTCCAACTACAAGAGAAATGGAAAAGCAAGTAGCTGACATTTTCAGTTTCTGTGGAGGTGGAAGCCTCTGTCCCATAAGAATGGGGAATATCTCAAACATAGGGGACTCAGGTGCTAGGTAGCAAAAAAGGAATGAGAAGTTTTGATTACAAGCTGGCAGATAAGGGCAGAGACAGCAAGGAAGGTTTCCCAGAATAGGTAAGGTTCAAACTAAATCTTAAAGAATAAGTAGGAGTTAGAAAGTTGGAGGTTAGCATGAATAAGGAAAACATGGTATGTTTGAGAATCTGCAAGTGGTTCCACACGGCTCAGCTGCAATGTACAGGAACGGATGCGTATGAAATGGCGGTGAGATTAAGTGAGAGAAAATGGGGATAGATCATGAAAAACCTTGTACGTCATGTTAATAGTTCAGGTTGCTGTGTAGGAAATAGAAACGACTTTAGGTCTTTCTGATAGAAAGGTATTTAATGCAGGAACAAGCAGTATTAGCAGAAGGGCTGGAGGAATCGAAGTCAGGGGGCTGCTGTGATTTCACAGCTGAGATCCAGGGTTCAGGAAGCTGCTGCTGCTGCTGCCACTGATGTTGCCTCAATTGCCTCTCATATGTGGGGCTGGTGAATAGACACGAGAACTTAGCTACTGCAATTGCTGCTAACAGTCATCTCTTCATAACCTTGCTCACCACTAGAAGCTCCAGTAAGAAAAGATGGCTTCTACCTCATAGTTTTCCAAATTTGGTGCAGATGCATCAAGTTGGGAGAACCTACTACACCTAGAACTCTAGTGGCAAGGCATGTGAGGAATACAGTTTTTATCTTTCCATCATCTCCATTAGAAGGAAAGTGGAATAGTGATTCAGGTAGCCAATCCATATTATCTAGCACACCATGTGAAGGAACATGGATTTTATCTTAAGGACTATAAAAAATTGATGTATTTTTAAAGCATGAATGTTACATACTTAGATTTGCTTTTTAGAGAAAGGTTTTTATGACACAGGAAGGAATTAATCTGGGAGTATACAATAGATTTTTCTCACTCAAGTGAGAAAGAATAGAGGAACTAGAAATCAAGAATAGGGAAAGGGTTGGAAAGTAAAGAAGGTAGAATCTTCAAAACTTGGTACAGGGTTGATTGGTTATGGTGGACACTAGAGAAGGAGAAGCTGAGGGTTACTCCTAGGTTGTAGGGTTGGACAACTGGAAGGATGGTGATATGGTTCAACAAAATGGAAAGATAAGGAAAAAGAGAGGGAGCATAATGAATTAAGTTTTAGGAATGTTGATTTTTTTGGTTCCTGTCGGACATCCAAAATGTTGAGTGTGTGGTAAGACATATGACTCTGCTGCTTTGAAGATATAAATTCAGGAATCATGAGTATAGAAATAAAAGTCAATGTCCTAGGAAAATTCAGTAACAATGTAACTGTGTAACTAACATTATCTAATCAAACTAATAACCCCCAAATCTCTGAGACTTAAAATATTAAGGTTTATTTCCTACTTAACCTCATGGTCTAGTGTAGACTGATGTGTTTGGTGGAGGAGGTGTTTCTGTTCCATCAGTCATTCAGAAATTCCAGGTTACTTGTACCCAGTACCTCCACATTTTAGGGATTCAAAATACTCCGGTGGGTCCTCTGTACCAACTGATGAACAGAAAGATCTTGGAAGAATCTTAAGTGGTTTTAGAGGCTGGACTAGAAGTGATGTTGGAATACAGCCTTTTAAACTATCTGTAGCAAAGGACCATTTTTTAAAAAAAACTTTTCAATTGTTGCAGACTGTTACTTTTATAAAAGACAGTAAACATGTGAGAATGTGAACAATGGCTCATTAAGAGCATTGCATGGGAATAGAAACAGCAGAACAAGGGAGAAGAGGAAGCCAAGTGTGCCACTCAGGATCCCGTTAGGAGACAGAAGCATACTCGTTATTTTAACAAAGAGAATTTAAAATAAAGAACTGTTTAAGGCAAAAAAGGAACATTAAATATTATGGATGTAGCAACTACAGGATGTGGCGACCACCTCTAGGGCTGAGGGAACAAAGAGAAGATGAATGACTAACACTGTCTCAGTCAGTTGAAGCTTCTATCACACAGATACCACAGACGGGGTGATTTAAACAACATACATTTATTTCTCACAGTTCTGGAGGCCGGGAAGTCAAAGATCAAGGTGTGGCAGATCTGGTATCTGATGAGGACCTGCTTCCTGGCTTGTAGACAGCTGTCTTCTTGTTGTATTGAGAGAGAGAGACAGAGAGACAGAGAGACAGAGGGAAAGTAGAAAAGTGGAAGGGGAGGAGGAGGAGGACAGGAGAGGAGAGAGGCACTCCCCAAAGGCCCTATCTCCAAATACTGTCACACTGGAGATTAGGGTTTCAACATATAAATTTTGGGGAGACACATATATGCAGTTCATAACAAACACTTAGAAGCTTGGAGGAATGGCTCCATGGAGCTGAAATTCAGACCTCTGAGAAAGGGGCACTGCTTAGCTGGTGCTGGAGTCTAATCTTGGAGGAGAGATGCCATAGAGCTGGGAACCAGGAGAGGGTGATAGTGACTGGTGTTGGAGGGGGTGATGATGGCTGGTGTTGCTATCTGCCTGGGGGTACAAGGAGACTAGTTCTACAAGTGTTGGGAAAACTATAAACTGGATACAGCCTTTGCTACTGGAATGAATTTTTGCTGCTAGGACTCATGAAAAGTTGTGGATACCTCATGACAGGAAAATAAAGCAAACAGAAATAAACAGGAAGGGGCAAGGCCCTTCTTCCTCTTCCAGCCCTGCAGTCTCCTTCAGTGTCCTCTGTTGGCAGAACATAACAGGGAGCAGTTGGCAAAGCACAAAATTGGTTTGCAGATGCCCAGCCCCCAGCATCACAAAGCTGAATTAAGAAGGGTGGCTTTGGATCTAGGGTAATAGCTTAACATGCACATAAGCAAGGATACAATTTTAGATAAAAAGCTACAGAGGTAGCTTCAGCCTGATCCTATGGGAGAATTCTGGAGTGTAAATCATGCCTCAGAGCAGTTCCCACCCAAGACAGGGGAATTAAGGCTTTCACACTCCTGCATTTTTATCAGCCCTTGGTTAAGATCTGGCCCCGAGGGACATTTACCAGGGTAATTTCCCAGGTACTTCCAGTCTCTGCAAAGGCAGGCAAAGTAGCTCCAGTGGCCCAAGCACAGTCCTCTGAAAAAGAGCTGCAGATCTTGGCTGCTGGATGTAAAAGTGCAATGAAACTTGGGGCAAAGTGAGCACCCCCCAAAAGATGGATAGATATCCAAGAGTAATTGCAGAAGCACCAACAATATTCCCTCTAGAGACATAGTTCTAAAAGCTCCATTATTTTTCTGCTTTCTTGAGCAAATCTCTCTTTCTCTCAATTTAAATGCTGTTGCTTAGAAGAGATGCTGGTTAAAGGGTACAAGTTTTCAATTATAAGATGAGTAAGTTCTGGAGATCTAATGTTCAGCATAATACTGTATTCTATATTTGAAATTTTCTAAGAGAGTAGATTTTAAGCTTTCTCACCCTCTCTGCCCCTCACCCCATCCCCTACACATGAAGTAACTATGTGAGGTCATGGATGTGTTAATTAACCTGATTGCGGTAATCATTTCACAATGGATATGTATATCAAATCATCACATTGTACATTTTCAGTATATATAATTTTGTCAATTATATCTCCATGAAGCTGGAGATAAAAAATAATGGCTGCTACTTTGAGGCTATCTGAAACAAGAGGTGCTATCTGAAAGTAAACATGTGTAATCTGATCTTTTCCTAAGGGCTGAGTCATTTTGTTCAAATCCTACTGTGGTGTCCTTGCTCAAAGCTTTTAAAATCATATCTCTTTCTCTCTGGAATGTGGAAGTATTGTGTTTTCAAACCCTCCAAGGCCCCCCAATGCTGGACTCTCTCTATTCCCTTTCATTTCTGTTTGTAAACTGGTTAATTCTCTTCTACACTAATCTCTTTCTGGTAATACCCTACTAATCACTTCAAAAATCACCAACATCCACTGTTAATATTGCTTTCTGAACTCTTCCCTTGGAGCTACAAATTATGTGTTTGTTCTCATCTGCTTTCTAAAGTATTGTAGGCAGCAGTTTAGCCACTGCCTGACACAAATCTAGAGCTGTTTAGCCTACTACATGTTTCATTAATTCCTACATGACTCTCTAAATTCATGCCACGTATTTTAGATTTTTTGTCATAATAGGCTACCATTTCTATTATTAATCAGGGTAGGTAATTGTTACTGTTATAACAAACAACCCTCAAATCCTAACCCAATAAGCTTATGTTTTTCTCTAATCTGTACAATGAGGATCAGTGAATGAATGTTTCCTGTGCAATTATTAAAAGACCCAGGATCCTTCCACCTACTGTTGCTGCCATTCCTTAGCTCCTCAGAGTTTTCTGTATCTGGCTGACCAATGTTGAAAAACAAAAAGGAGCTATAAATTACTGGAGGTTTCAAGGGTCAGGCTTGATTAGGCAATCAATGCTTCTGTCTATATTCCACTGGCCAAAAACAGTCACATGGCATGATGTAGAAGTAAGGGAGCCAGGAAATGTGGATTTCCTGGGTACACAAGAGGAAAACAATATGGTGAATATTTATCATTGTCTCTGCAGTTAGGATGCTTTCAGTTGCAGATAACAGAAAACCAAACTCAAATTGGCTTTGTCAGGGAAGAAAAACTTTTTTTCCACCCTCTTAGATTTAGTTTTGGGGGGCCTGCAAATTAAACTGACAAAAGACAGGTTAGCAAGGGAAAAGACAGATTTTACTCACAAATTATGTAGGGGAGTTCACAAAAAAAAAATGTCACTCAAAGTGGTGGTAAGAATTTGGGGCATATATACTATTTTAATAGATGAAGGGGAGGGGGAGAAAGGCACTCATGTGAAAACAAATGACTTCTTAGAAGCAGGGCAGAGGAGAGAGGGCATTTATGGGAAAACAAATGACTTTTAGGAAAGATAAATGGGCCAAGAGAAGAGGGGAGATGTGATAGTTTTGCGAAGATGTCTGTTTAGGTGTGGTAACAATTCTCATAGTCTGTAGTGATAAGACAATCTTCCCTGGTTGCTCCCTGGGAGGAGATTTATGACAATTGAGTTCTTTTGGGAGGCTCTGCTTTGAGGCAAATAAAGGACTTCAGGAACTCAAATGCCTTTGGCTAAAAATAATTTTTAAGCTACAGTGGCTTATTCTAGACTCCTTCAACTTAAACAGAAAAGGGAGTTTACTAGCTCATATAACAGAAAAGTCTAGCAGTAGCATGGGGTTCAGGTTGGGTTTGATTTGGAGGTTTATGATGCTCTCAGGGTTTTACTTCCTTTTCTTATGATTGATTCATCCAGCCCTTCTTCATCCATGTTAGTTTTATTCTCAGTTGGCTCTCAGTAGCACACACACGAAAAAGGTGGTAACTCTTCCAGTATTCACACTGTAATACCATATCATCCAGAGAAAGAAAGAACCTCTCTTCTGCCCAAACAAAAATCCTGGTCTTCACTCTGATTGGTTTCTGAAACATAAACTGGTTCAAAGGGAGATGAGGGTAATTCTGATAGTTTTATGCTGGTTGGATTATTCTTGGAGTTTGAGAGGGAGGTGGTGGTTCAGCCAAATGTTGGTGAACACAATAGACTTGTGGAATAGAATCTGGAAAATCACCTACATCCATTTCAGTTAGGGAAGGGTGGCACATGATCTCACTTAAGGAGAATGAGTACTGTGATGATTCTTAGTCTGTACAGATTACAAAGGGGCAGAAAATACAACGTCAGGAAGAGAAGCACTTAAAAAATGATGGGAAGGTGTGGACAGTATGTCAAAAGAATCAAGGCAGTTGTGTTTTAGAAGCCAAAGGAGGAGTTTTGAGGATGGAGTAGTCAAATAAATTATCCAATTTATTTTCTCTGTGTTGATTTCATACTCACCAGACATCCTTCAAAATTTGGCCTCTTGTGTAAATGTTCCTTTTGAGTGAAAATGTGTACAGAATTTTCTGGTCTTCGTGGCAGTTATGTTTTTCATGGTGTGGGGTGGGGGGAGAGAATAAATTGGTTTTTTGGTTTATATATCAGTTTCTAGTAAGTTTGGTTGGTATGAATCATCCCAATGGATTTAAATTAGCTCTGGGGGCTAACAACTCTGTCTCTGCAAACTGAGGACCAGACTGTAGAATATAGAGTGAAATCTTAAGTTCACTTTCATATTGTAACGTGCTTTGCTAGCCATTAGGAACTATATTTGAAATACAGTTGACTTTAGAATGCTCCAAGATTTTTGAACTTCTAGCTTTCCATGTTTGTTATTTTGATTATTCTTTGTCTTTTCCTATAAAGCTTATTTTCAGCGCCAACAAAAAAGGGAAAGCTGGCTACTTTCCCTGGCCCAGCTGGGAGAAGAGAAGGTCATGGTCATCTGTAGACATTCCAGGTTTCTAGAGCTAATTCAAGTGGCCTTTGGGGAAGATTGATCTGGGAGTGGTAATTAATAAGGAAACAACTGTAATGATAAACCCTGGAAAAGCTGGGGGCAGTCTGGTTGAGAAAAAAGAAACTAATTAAAATAGGCAGGAATAATTAGTACGATCTAGCGATTGAACGGTAAGTGCAGTGATTGGTGTGTACTAAGGGCTTAACAAGGCAAGATTTCAAATCCAGGTCACTCGAGAGCTAGACCACTTCGACCTCATGAGGACAACTGGTAGAGGAAACTTTCCTCACAGATCAGAATACAGTGTTTAGCAAGTATTTATGCAGGCAGTATCTTAGCGAGTGTTCTAGTAAGTGCACTTATATTTTCGTTTTTTTTTTTTAAAGTTATTACAGGCATCCATATGGCAGTTAAAAATTAAAGGAGACATAAGCAAAATCGCATGTTTGAAACAAATTTGGCAAAATCAGCCAATTATAAAAAGAAACGTCTCCACTTATTTTTCTCATCCGGTGTATGTCTTTGCCGCTCAGGTACAGCATTTCTTTTTCATGGCTCCTCTCTTCCTAGACCTTACGTTCCAAGCCTGTGGAGAACTAGTTGTTAAAGACAGGGAGGCCCCGGAACTCGCGTTTCCACGCCTTCAGATTCGTTGCGGCCCCGATTTCGGGGTTGCTGGCGGGCGAGCAGACGGCCCTCACAGCGGCGCCGGGTCCGGCCAGGACCCTGGCCCTCGGCCGCGTGCGGCGCGTGGCGGGGCGCCGGGGCCTTCGAGGGCCCGCGACGCGGCGCACATGCCCGCGCCCGCCTCCCGCGTTGGCGAGAAGACAGGGAGTCCGGACACGCGGAGGCTGACCCGGAGCCTACCCATGAGGCAGCGCGCCGGCTCCAAGAGACCCCCCCCCCCCCCCGCCCACGGCTCAGCTGCCTGCTCCGCAATGGGAGCCGCTGCCGTCGCCGCCGTGTAGTTTTTCGTGCTCCTCCTTTTCCTCCTCCTCTTTCTCCTCCTCCTCAGGGCCCCAGTCAGGCCGATCCGCTCCGCTCACGGTAAGCGCCCCCCGCCCCCGCCCGCCCCCGCCCGCCCCGCGCTGCAGCAGGCAGAGGCCCTCCCGCGCGGCCTGCGCCGCCTCGCTCCGGGGGCGCCGGGCTGGGGGTGTCGAGGCTGGCGCGGGTCGCCGAGAGCACCCAGGGCGCGGGGGAGGGGACCGGCTGCGCGACGGCGGCGGCGGCCGGACCGCCATCTTGCGCCGGCCCCGGCGGGGGAGGGATCCCGGCGCGACGCGGCGGCTGGCTGGGTGCGGGAGGCCGGGGCCGCCTCAGCCGCCTCCCGGCCTCGCCTCCCAGGGCCTGTTCGCCCCTAGCCTGCTGCAGGCTTTTCTCTCCGAAGGCTGTTTCCTTGGTCTTCCGTGCATTTTGTGGCGATGTTTGGAGGGACCCGTGCTCCTCTCGCTCCCGCTTTCCCCCGAGTGTCCTGAGTCGTAGGCATAGACACCAAAGGGGGTGACAACTTGGAGGCCTCGGGGACCTCGGGGCCCAGGTTCCCCCGCCCAGGTGACCCGTCTTTCCCGCTCACACCCTCCTCCTTGTCAAAGGACTTCCCCGCTCTGCCCTAGACGTCCCGTCATTGTCTACAGCAAAGGGGCCCTGAGGAGAAACGTGGACTTGTTTACACGATTTCCTAGCAGAGCCTGCAGGTTTCACTTCTGGAGACGGAAAGAATGATCTCACTCCGAGGTTTATCCTGCCGTAGAGATGGAAGGACTGCCCTCCCAGCTTATCTCCAGTGTTAACGCTTTTCTGGAGAAATCGGCTAGGGAGGAGAAACGTCAAAGTGAACCCGTTTCTGCAAGCACGGGAGACCTTCGTCCAGGGGTTTTTCTTTGTTTGCGAAGAGGTGTTAGTTTAAAGAGGGAATTCTGAGAATTTAGACTTCATTTATTTATTGTTTTCATGTTTGTATGGACTGTGTATTAAGAACAATGCTGTCTTTGGCGGCATTAAACGTAAAATTGAAACGAGCCACCTCTTCGCGTTTGTGAGGTGTCCTGCTTTGGGGGATTACTGTGCCAACGCAGGCTGTCCCTGAGCAGAAAGTTACTGTGCCTGCGATCAAGGCACGGGTTTGTTTAGGGAATTAAGTTGGGACTATGTGGTCTCGATGTTTTAGTTCCATTGCGTTTGTATCGGTCTCTGATACCGCCTTATTTGTTTCTCCTGAACCCTTTTGCGGTGATCTGTGTTGATAGAACTGAGGTGAGGAAAGAGAGCTCTCCGGGTGAGAGGTCTTTAATGAGGTCATGGCTAGGAAGTGATAAAGCCATTTCTAGAATCTTAGGTTTTCTGATGCCTCATTTAGGGCTCAATTCACTAATATTAAGTGTCATTTTTTTTGTGAGAATGAGGTAAGTGAGAAGAGGCAAAGAGGCTCACCTACAAAATTGAAGAAATACTGTTCAATTGCCCTTACATTTATGTTTTTAAGAGTTCATTTCTTAGCTTCTAAACTTTTGTTATTTTAGTTTTCATGTTATTTTTTCCCCAAACATACCGAAAAGTTGAATAGCCCAGGTGAGCACTCATACCTACCGCCTAGTTTTTCCAGTTGTTACTATTTTGCCACGTTTGTCTATCTGTTACAGGTTGTTTTTAACTGAATGTTTTCAAAGCGTGTTTCGTAGATAGTGACAATTCACACCTAAGTACTGTATGTGTTTCAGTATGTATTTCATAAGATTAAGGCCAATTTTTTATGTAACCACAATACCATAGTCACACCCTACATAATCCCTGATAATCTTATATATGTATGTAGTATGTATTCACGTTTTCCCTGTCCTTTTTAGTCATTTATTTTGAACTAGTATCTAATTATGCACTACATTTGTGTTTCTTTTAATTTATTGTAGTTTCTCCCCTCCTCCCCCCTTTTTGGGGAGGACATTGACCTTTTGAAGAGAGGAGGTGGGTAGGCTTGTAGAGTAACCCCCATTCTGTATTTTACTCACAATTTCTTCCTCATGGGGTTTAATTGTACCCTCTACCCTCTTGTAAACTTGAAGTTAGATCTAAAGGCTTGAGTAGTTCAGGCTAAATATTTTTAGCAAGAATGTTTTATAAGTCATGCAGTGTATTGCACATTATACAACATCAGGAGGCACAGAAAGTAGGATTGTTCTATTGGTAATCCTAAATTTGATCTTTTGGATAAGGCAGTGACAGACTACCTATCCATTTTAAGCGTTTCCCTTTGCAATTAGCAGTAATCCATGGGGTGATATTTTGGCATTAGTATTTGGTATGAATTTACCTGTAGTAATCTGATAATACACAGTTGAGAGCAATCCTCTAGAAATGGGTGTTTGGGATGAGGGATGGGAGCAGTTTTGAAGGACAGGACTAACTTATCTAGTTTAGGGAACTTGGAATTGCTGCTCCATTTGGCACCAGAGCCTAGGGTGATGAGGGGAGAGGAGACAGAAAGTAGGTATCGGTAGGTGTTTGCCCCCTTTGAAGGTTTGCTTAGGACCCTTGTAGCAGTAGGAAGCTGTGATTATAGAAAAGGTCTGGAGTAGTTTAATGTAGGAGGTTGATGATCCTCAGCATCTCCGTTTTAACCCATTTTTCCCAGTTAGGCTGTCTAGTTTAGTCCTGATTCTTCAGTCTGGTGTTTTATTCTCAGAATTGGTTTACTTAATAGGGGAGAGGAGGTCAAAGGGATAAATAATTTTGTACCCTCTTCTCTCACACTTGTTTTCTTTATTCTAAAGAACATTTAGAACCATACCAAGATTTCTTTTTCTCTACAGATTGGGCAGGGTATGTACTTAACATGGAATAGCAATTTTTGTAAATAGAAAGTAAATTATAGTTTTAGATGACAGGAAATTGGAGATTACTGACAACATATTATTTCAAAATTAACTTTTGAAGGTTGAGAAATATTTATGACATATTAAGTAGATATATAGTCCTGAATAGCTTATTTTTTCCTGCTTCAGAGGACTCAGAAATATTTGATTTTTCAGTCAGGTTATTTTAAAGAGATACATAATGATTTACTTGGTAACTCCTATCAAAGATGTGTTTTTATTCATTTTTGCAAAGCAGTTTTGTTTTAAGGATACTTTTAACTCAACATACGAGGAAAAAGTGATTACTATTTTCTACTAGATCAAAAGGAACTATTTCTTTTTATTTCTTTGCATTTTAAATTATTTTATATAGTTTTATATCATTATATAATTTAATTTATATAATATACAGAAGAATAAAGGGATAATATAAAACAAATTAGCTTTTAATAAGAATTTAAAGTTACCAGATGTATTTGTAAGTACTTAGTGAAATAAAGAACAAAAATCTATCTCATGCATCTAATTACATACCACTCTCTACAATTAATATGTATAACCTTTGAATGCTCTTGGCAAATATTATAATTGTAGCACACATTTTTGTTTTGTTTTTAGTTTTTGTTTCCACACAAAGAGCATCTTTCTTCCTTTATTCTTCCCACTTAGACCTGTGCACAAGAATATTGTGGTTATAGCGTAAGCCCAAATTCTCTTCCTAGTTTCTGCAACTGCTTTTCCTAGTTGAATGAGTAATCTTCTTGGTAACTTACAGTTTTGTAATTGAAGCTTTCCCCATATAGTGACCGTAGTATCAATCATAGGCCATCATCTTTAAGTCATTATTTTGCAAATACAGTTGACCCTTGTACAACACAGGTTTGAACTATACAAATCCATGTGAGTTTTTTTTTTTTCCTCAATAAAAGTACTGCAGTACCATATGATCAGCAGTTGGGTTGAATCCATGGATGCTGAACCATGAATACAGAGGGCCAACTATATACACGGATTTTCAACTGTGCAGGGTTTGGTGCATCTAACCGTTGTGTTCAGCAGTCAGCTGGGTAGGTTCTGACTTTCTTAATCAGTGTTTATCCCTCCTTTATTCTATTTATAATGTAACTCTCTTCAGGTTACCTTATGCAGGGTTTTTAAAAAATCCGTTGATGCTTGAGAATGCATTGAGCTGAGAAGAGTAGTTTTATTTAGAACAGTAAGAATCATCAAATAGGTTTGAAAACCAGGTTATGTGCAGTTGACTTCTCTAGCTTTCTCTTTGGGAAAGTTCACAGAAGTTCAGCCTTGTTCTTTTTGATACTGCCAAGTAAGGGAAATTTCTTGCTGGATAATACCATGCCAATTCTAAACTTATAAAAAATTTATCCTAAGTTGTATTTCTGACACAGTTTTCAATTTTTTTTGTCAATTCTTGTAATACTCTTGGTTCTTCTCTCACTCCTTTTCTGAAACAGTTTGTGGATCTGCATCTTTCAAGCTTACGATGTTATACTATCACATGTTGCCCAGATTTTGTATACTGTATTTCCCAGGTTTTGAAGGTATATATACCTGAAATGGGCATCATTGAATACGACCAACTCATCAGCTGTCATACATGAACTTAGAATATATTTAACATTGTAAATAGTGATTTGAGATTCCAGATACTTCCCTAATAGGTTCTAGTTTATCATTCCTTCTGGATCTCCATTTTGCATGTGCATCATTAAATGTAACACTTGAAAAATTTTTTGAAACCTTCAGTGGTTCAAAATTTTGTTGAAGGGAAGATGGCCATCTTTTTGCTTCATAATTGCAAGGTATCTTGAGTTTTAGATTTGTAGACACCAATTAGAATAATCATTCCAATGAACTTAAAAGATTTCTGCATCATCTGTTTCCTTCTAGTCAACATTGTGTATACACCTGCATTTAACACTTCTCTACTTAAGAACTGTATCAAATTAAATTTTAGCCCACAAACATGAGGATGAAAGAATACTGTTACATATCCTTTTAGCAAAAGAGCATGATCTGCATTCTTATAAAAATATTGCATGATCCAGCCCTTCCTGCTGAAGAGAACACTGTATTTCCTTTTAGTTTTTTAGAAAATATTGTTCACTCATTGATTGTTGAGTTTGAGAAAAATTTTCTAGGATATTTCATCTGAAGACTTTGTCTGAGATTTCCCAGATTTCACTGCCATTATTACAGTCTGAAGTGCTTGCTATCTATCTTTGCATTTATCTTCAGGTTCACCTAATAGTTATGAAATGCCTCCTCTGTCAGTTTTCTTCTTTTCCATTTTGGACAGAAGATAAATAGTTCTGAATACTTAACTGTGTTCACGGAAAACTACAAGCAGATTGAAGAGGATCAGGTCATGCCACCCTAAAATATGCCACTTTGATATAAGGATTATTTTGAGCAGAAGGCAGTTGAGAATCAACAGATGCAGGAAGAGTTTTTTCCCCTCCCATAAACTACCTAAAAGTAGGGCATACAGTTCTTTTTGTGAAGGTCTTTCTCCTGCTGTACCAGGGAGGGAGGTGTGACTCTTATCCCCAGAGATGGAGAGTTGACACTGAGATGAGTTTGCACAAACAGACCCAACTAAAATAACCCTTACCTTCTATTAGTTCTACCACATATTTTCTAGTTTCTTCCCCGTGATTTATTGATTCTCAAAGCCCCAATTTCCTTTTCTCTGTTAAAGTGGTATATAAACCCCTGAGGCTAACTGCTTCTTCGAGTTTTACTTCTTTTCTGTGAACTTCAGTGTATGTAAATATTAATAAAGTTTTTGTGCTTTTTCTCTTGTTGATTTGTCCTTTGTTAGCTTAATTCACAGGCCCCAGATATTCTAAGCTAAACGGGTAGAAGTAAAATTTTTCCTTCACGACACAGATTACAAAGATGATGCCGTCAGTCTTTTATACCTTTTTGAAAGTTGGTATTTTGTGGAAAACAATAAGAAAAAGATAAGAAAGGTGAAGAATAATGCATTAGTGATTTTTTCACTCTTGGATTATTCTTCTAGGCAATTAAATCATTCTTCTATTTTCTTACTATTTTGGTTTTTAAAAAAATCATAGTTGGGAAAAGTTGATGAGCAATGGTGAAATAACACCCTAGATGATAGAATTAGCAAAATATTTCAAGATTTAAGAAACATAAAATCACTCAGATACCATAATGTATCTTAGATCTAAAAATGATCATATAGGCTCATATAGTAATTTTAAGATAGAGTAAGTTTTATTCTGTTTAAAAGTAATAAGTAAATTTTCCCTTTGTTGTTTGAAGATCCCTAGGAAATAATGAAAGTCATAAAATGTCAATTTTTAAAACTAGAACTGCTCAGGGAAGAAAATAAAAAACTAAAATTGTTCCTATGAACTCTGATAGTATACTGAAAGTTAATGGTTAATTTGGACAGCTAAATATGGACTTCCACTGCTCTCCAGCACACACATTAAACCTACTTACCTCCTACTACCATGACTGGTTTTTTACCCTTTTGTACTACATCTGTACTGAATGCAGGTAGTTCTAAGAATGTTATTCCATGGAGTTTCTGCTCTAAAATACTTTTACTAGTTTATCCTTCCCTTCCTTCCAAACTTTACCTTAAGAGATCCTCCATGGTTAAAAATGATTAACTGGAACCCTGTAGGATCAAGACGTAATATTTAGGCTTTTTGGTGAACTGGATTAAACTAAAAATATTTTTTATTTTAATCATTTTCATTGCAGACATTTCTGCTTTATGTCTGAGTACACCATGATGAACAAAATCTGATTTTTGGAGTGATGTATGTTTTGCTTCAATATATTTTTAAACAAAATGCCTTATTATTACTGCTCAGTAATGCTTTTTCTTAATGTTGTGCTCATCACTTGAATATTCCCTAACAGTTTAAAATTATTAATTTACTCTTTGGACTGGTGTATACAAAATTTTTGAGCAGCCACTATAGCCAGTATAGTCATTTAGTTGTCTTTAAACAAAGGCTGTAACTTGGTTTTCCTAGCATAGCAGTGGTCTGGGGACTTGAGGCACTTTCAAGGGTTCTACAAGGCCCTCCATTTACCACCTACCTATTTTATGAAGCTGAATTTTCCTCATTTCAACAGAACAATGTAGTGCAACAGATTGGATGAAGAAGCAGATAAAGAGAATCCAGCTGTTTTTATTAACAGTTACTAATGAGATTTGCAAAAATGTAAAACCAGTACCACTCCTCTCTAAATTTTGGTTTAGGAAATAGTTATTTTTCCATAAAAAAAATTTGTTAATATGCAGTGGGTTTCTAATAGTCATTTTAAAGTAAATTAATAGGTATTTTTTAAATTTCTCAGATTGGGGTTTGTTGGGTATAGGTGAGGATTCCATCCTTAGAAATTAATCGGCCACACTGTTTTTTTTGGCCTAGTTTGGAATTTCTTCAGCCTGACAACTGCCTGAATGCCTTTCAGTTGAGGGATATTAACCAAAAGAAAGATCATTAGTCTATGAAATAATTTACTCCTTGCTTCTAGGCTCTACCCAATGTGTTCCTTATTTTGTGGGTAATTGTTCTTACCTTTGGCAAGTTTGAAAACCAAAACCTGGAGGGCTTGGGAGGGGTCTGGGATTTTAGGTAAATCCTAATCCCTTTCTCCTTTGTTTACTCACTCACTCATTTTCCTTTTCCTATTCAAGTTTAAAGATGATCTGACTTCAGTTGTACGGGGTTGTTGACTGCTAATAGAAAGGCCCTGATGAAACAAAATGTGACATGAAAGTGGCTTTGTTAAATTCCATGAGGAAAAATAAGTAATAAATGTCCCAACCTAATTGGATAGAAAAAGGTAAATAAGAATTGGTACTGCTTTTGCCGCTACATTGTTTGTGTTCTTTTGAGAAGTTATAACACAAGGTATCTTGCTAAACTTTCACTTCTTATATTGTAGTGTTTTAGAGCTTATAAAGTATATTCATAGTCACATTTCATCCTCAAAATAAACACTACTTTGAGATGGGTGGTATTACCATCATCCATCCTTTACAGATGAAGAAATTGAGTCTCAGAAAAAGTTCATTTCATTCATTGTAATACTGGGTACCAGACGCTGCATATTCACTTTGTAAGATGTGATGCCTTGGTCTTCCCTCACTTCAGCCTCAGCTTTTCTAGCTCAGGATCACACGTTCTCTTCTTGGATTAGACAGTGCAAACCTGGTAGCACAACCACTGTGGGAAGTGTCAGCTCCTAGAGTGTTTGGCCTATTCTGTGCCTCACTGAATTCTGGAAGCTTTTAGTACTAGGGTAACCCAGCTGTGCATGTATTGGTGAAGAGTTTGGAATTAATATGAGACATAATGGAAACATTATTTTAGGAAATTGTTAATTTGGTGGTTCTGTATTGAATAGACGAAAGCAGGTAGATCTGGGTGCTAAGATACAATATAAAGTGAATCTTACAAAGTAAATCTGTTGCTGTAGGTGAGAGGTTCTGAAGGCCTGAACAGGTACTGATGAATTGAAAGACAAGGTTGGTTGTGGGAAATATTTTGAAGGAAGACTCTAGGACTGGGGAATTGATAAGACAATGGTGAATGAGAGAGGGACATTGAAAAAAACTGTAGAAGGATGACAGTTTCATTGGTAGAAAGAAGTTTAAAAGTAGAACTAATTGTTATAAATTGGGTAAAATTGACCTAACATAAAATTCATCGTTCTAACCATTTAAAAGTGTACAGTTCAGTGGCATTTAGTATATTCACAGTGCTGTGCAATCATCAATGCTATCTAATCCCAGAACATTTTCAGCTTCTCAAAAGGAAACCTGTTACCCATTAAGCAGTCTTTCCCTCTCTCTCCAGCCCCTGGTAACCACTGATCTGCTTTCTGCCTGTATGGATTTGCCTATTCTGGACATTTTAAATAAATGGAATCACACAGTATGTGACTGACTGCTTTCACTTAGCAGTGTTTTCAAGGTTCATCCATGTTGTCACATGTGTCAGTACTTCACTTTTTAAAAATTCCAGTGTATGGATATACCACATTTTGTTTATCTATTCAACGGGTGATAAACATTTACCATTTCCACTTTTTGACTACTATGAGTAATGCTATAGAACTAATTTTCAAGGAAAAGTTATGTTCACTTTTGGAAATTCTGGATTTGAGGTAAGTATCCAGGTAGCAGTTTTCAGCAGTTAAAAGATGATGGACTGAAACAGTTGAGAAGTCAGGGCTGGAGGTTAATATTTGATGATTTTATAGGCTGCTTTTGAGAACTGATAGCTAAGACTATGGAATTTATTAGATCTGTTTTTAGGGAACAGTTTGTGTAGGGCTGAGATCAAAACTCTCTGGAACCTGAGTTTACATTGTTTGAGGAGGAAGAGAATATGGAGAATCTGTAAAGAGTTAAAAAGTAGAAGATGAATAGAGAACCATCCTGTTGGCATACGGAAGATTACTGAAAAGGATGTCTCTAGAAATTGGGTTACAATAGATGCAAAATAAGGAAAATGAAAAAGGAAGAAAGGGTTGTTTGATTTGGTTTTTGGGTGAGTTACTGGGATCTTAAAGTGGATACCTTTAGCAGAATACTGTGCAGTATAAAATGCAGCTGTCCTGTTGTGCTCAGCTCAGTTTTGACTGCCAGAGTGGGTGATAGTAACTACAGTAAATGGTCTGCATCCTGGATTAGGATCAGCAGGAGGCTTTTCTTTGGACAAAATGGAGATGTCCAAAGAGAGATTCCCCATACCTTGTTGTGAAGAAGGGTTCAACTTTTAGAAGCTTTTAATGACTGTGCTGATTTGGATTGACTTGTAGATTTAAGCAGTCTGCTGAAGCACAGGCTTTCTATTCATTAATATTCCATTCAATTTTTTTGTGTTAACAGATAATAAAATTTTAAGAAGTTGGTTTATCATGATGATTTGATATTTGAGACGTTTGCTTTGAATCAGTATCTGTGAAGTAGATCTTGATATCTTTGGGAGTTCTGAGTTAAACCATCAAATAAGCTTACTTATTAAAATGAAGTTTTTATTGTTTATTTTAAATGATCAACTATTACTTTTTCTTCAGGAATTTACTTCCTTTGAATAAACTCAAGAATTTCATTCTCAGTGTTGAGCTTCAACCTGGATACTTCATTCATTACATTGTACTTGAAAGTTTCTAGAAACTGTTTGGGTATAGTAGGTAGATTACCAAAATAGTTTATTTCTAGTTCCAAAATGAACTTTCATAATGCAACATTCTCAATTAGGACAATTTTTTTCCCACAAAACAATAACAAATCCCTCTTTTCTTTTAGTCTAGGCAAAAATTTATATATACTAGATGAATATGTTTATGATATTAGGGTTTTAAGCATCCTTGGGGATCTTGAAAGTAACCATTTTCAATTGTGTAGTGCTTGAACTTTTCATATTTTTCTTTGGTGATCTATCACATCTCAAGTCCATCTCATTTCCTAATATTTTAAATGCTTATTATTTTGTTCTTATATTGAGGTGAAATCTGCCTACCTATAATTTTGGCCTTGTTCCCAGAAGAAGCAAATAGTGTGTGGCTGTAATCTTTGACCTTACTTTGGGCAAGGTACTTAACCTCTAGAATTCAATTTCCACAGATGTAGAGCAGGGCTAATAATAGTGTTTGCCTCTTAAGAGTATTTTGAGGATTGGATGAAATAATGTATGCATTTAATTAGTTAGCTAGTGGTAGTGATCAGTTATTATAAATAACTTATAATTTACAATTATTATAACTTATGGTAGTATGTAATGAATTAAGTAGTTGTGTTGAAGCTCAAAGTAGGAATGAAATTCTCTAGTTTATTCAAAACAAGTAAATGTTATCAGTATTGTTATTGTTATCACTTGAGCCACAAAGAACAAGTCACCCTCTTGCCTTTTTTTTTTGTGACAAACTTTAAAATATCTGTAAACAGCTTTCACTTTTACCACCACTATGCCACAGACTCATGTCTCCCAGGTTAAATATCTTAGTCCTTTGACCTAGACAAAGCTTTAATTTTAGTTCCTTGTATTGGACATCTGTTGTATTTGCTACCCAACATCCATTCACCCTTATCTTAGTAGATGTCTTGACTGTCCTTTGGAGAACCATCCCCTCCTTCAGTAGTTTTCTTGTGGCTTTAAATTTTTTTCATTTATTATTATTATTTTATTTATTTATTTTTAATTTAATTTAAGTAATTTATTTTTTTTAGTTGGTACCTCTGGTACCAGGAGGAACAATAATGATTGGTTTAAGGAGGGGCATATTACTTTAGACAAGTTAATCAACTCCAATCAGAACTGGTCCTCTTATCCTTGTCCTGGTCTAGAATCTTTGACGGTGTTAAGTTGGAACTGCTATGGTCATTCACAATGCGGGAACCCTTTCTGAGGAAAGAATCAGAATAGAGGAAGTGAAGCCCAGGAATGGAGAGAGAAAATTCAGATTTACTTAGTGTTGTTTAAATTCCCCTTTCTGAGGAAAGAATCAGAATAGAGGAAGTGAAGCCCAGGAATGGAGAGAGAAAATTCAGATTTACTTAGTGTTGTTTAAACCCTTTCTGAGGAAAGAATCAGAATAGAGGAAGTGAAGCCCAGGAATGGAGAGAGAAAATTCAGATTTACTTAGTGTTGTTGTAAATTTACTTACAGAACTGCAGATAGTTCTGTAAATAAGCCAATATATTCTCTTTTGTAGAAGCCAGTTTGAGTTGGGTTTTCTTTCTCTTTTTTGAAAGTTTAAAGAATCATACCCGTTCCTGGGCATATATCCATAAAGAACCCTACTTCAAAAAGACACCTGCACCCCAATGTTCATAGCAGCACTATTTACAATAGCCAAGACATGGAAACAGCCTAAATGTCCATCAACAGATGACTGGATAAAGAAGATGTGGTATATTTATATAATGGAATACTGTTCAGCCATAAAAAATGACAGCATAATGCCATTTGCAGCAACATAGATATCTCTGGAGAATGTCATTCTAAGTGGAGTAAGCCAGAAAGAGAAAGAAAATACCATATGAGATCGCTTATATGTGGAATCTAAAAAAAAAAGGAACGTAAATACAAAACAGAAACAGACTCATAAGCATAGAATACAAGCTTGTGGTTGCCAAGAGGGAGGGGTGGGATGGGACAGACTGGGATTTCAAAATTTGTAGATACTGACAGGCATGTGTAGAATAGATAAAGAAGATTATACTGTATAGCATAGGGAAATATATACAAGATCTTATGGTAGCTCACAGCAAAAAAAAAAAGTGACAGTGAATATATATGTTCATGTATAACTGAAAAATTGTGCTCTATACTGGAATTTGATACAACATTGTAAAATGACTATAACTCAATAATAAAAAGTTAAAAAAAAAAAAGAATCATAGCCAATACATAGTATTCCAAGTGGGGATTGGTTAGGACAGAATAGAATAAAACCACCATCTCTTTGATTTTAAATTCAAATTCTATAATTAAAAAAAATTTTTATTCAAATGTAGTTGTTTTATAATGTGCTAGTTTTTGGTGCATAGCATAGTGATTCAGTTATATATTTATATTTTTATCAGTTATATTTATATGTTATTTTTCATTATAGGTTATTGTAAGATAGTGAATACAGTTCCCTGTGCTATATAGTATGGCATTGTTTATCTATTTTATATATAGTAGTTTGTATCTGCTAATCCCAAACTCCTAATTTATCCCTCCCCAGCCTTTCCCCTTTGGTAATCTTAAGTTTGTTTTCTATCTCTGTGAGTCTGTTTCTGCTTTGTAAATAAGTTTATTTGTATCATTTTTTAGATTCCACATAGAAGTGATGTCATGTGATATTTGTCTTTCTCTGACTTATTTCATCTAGTGTGATCATCCCTAGGTCCATCCATGTTGCTGCAGATGTCATTATTTCATTCTTTTTTTGTGGCTGACTAGTGGTCCTATATATGTAGGACTCACAACTTCTTATCCAGTTGTCTGTCAATGATCATTTAGGTTGCTTCTGTCTCTTTGCTATTGTAAATAGTGTTATGAACATTGGGGTGCATGTATATTATTTTAAATTAGAGAATTCTCCAGATATATGCCCAGGAGTGGGATTGCTGGATCATATGATAACTCTATTTTTAGTTTTTTAAGGAATGTCCGTACTGTTTTCCATGGTGGCTATGTCAAACTACATTCCCACTAACAGTGTAGGAGGGTTCCCTTTTCTCCACACCTCTTCAGCATTTATGGTTTGTGAACTTTTTAATGATGGTCATTCTAAACAGTGTGAAGTGATACCTCTTTGTAGTTTTGATTTGCATTTCTCTGATAATTAGCGATACGGAGCATCTTTTCATGTACCTTTGACCATCTGTATGTCTTCATTAGAGAAATGTCTGTTTAGGTCTTCTGACCATTTTTTGATTGGGTTGTTTTTCTGTTACTGAATTGTATGATCTGTTTATATGTTCTGGAAATTAAGCCCTTGTCAGTTGCATGATTTGGAAGTATTTTCTCCCAGTCCATAGGTTGTCTTTTTGTTTTGTTTATGGTTTCCTTTGCTGTGCAAAAGCTTGTAAGTTTGATTAGGTCCCATTTGTTTATTTTTGCTTTTATTTCTGTTGCCTTGGGAGACTGACCTAAGAAGACACTGCTGTGATTTATCTCAGAGAATGTTTTGCCGGTGTTCTCTTCTAGGAGATTTATGGTGTCTTGTCTTATGTTTCAGTCTTTAAGCCATTTTGAGTTTATTTTTGTGTGTGGTGTGAGGATGTGTTCCAACTTAATTGATTTACATGTGGCTGTCCAGCTTTCCCAACACCACTTGAGGAAGAGACTGTCTTTTCTCCATTGTATATTCTCGTCTCCTTTGCTGAAGATTAATTAACTATAGGTGTGTGGGTTTATTTGTGGGCTCTCTACTCTGTTCCATTGATTCATATATCTGTTTTTGTGTCAGTACCATACAGTGTTTTGATTACTGTAGCTTTGTAGTATTGTCTGAAGTTTGGGAGGGTTATGTCTCCAGCTTTGTTCTTTTTCTTCAGTAGTGCTTTGGCAGTTCTAGGTCTTTTGTGATTCTGTATAAATTTTAGGATTATTTATTCTAATTCTGTGAAAAATGTCCTGGATAATTTGATAGGGATCACATTAAATCTGTGGATTGCTTTGGGTGATATGGCCTTTTAACAATATTAATTCTTCCAATCCAAGAACATGGGATATCTTTCCATTTCTTTAAGTCATCTTTAATTTCCTTTATCAGTGTTTTATAGTTCTCAGCATATAAGTCTTTCACCTCCTTGATCATTAGTTTATTCGTAAGTATTTTATTTTATCTTTTGATGCAATTTTAAAGGGAATTTTTTAAACTTTTTTTTTCTGATATTTTATTGTTAGTGTAAAGAAATGCAACAGATTTCTGTATGTTAATCTTGTATCCTGCTACCTTACTGAATTTGTCAATTCTAGTAGTTATTGTGTGGAGCCTTTAGTAGAGTTTTCTGTATATAGTATTATGTCATCTGCATATAGGGACAATTTTACCTCTTTCTATCCAATTTGGATCCCTTTTATTTCTTTTTCTTGTCTGATTGCTATGGTTAGGACTTCCAATACTATGTTGAATAAAAGTGGTGAGAGTGGGCATTCTTGTTGTATTCCAGATTTTAATGGGAATTCTTTCACCTTTTTACCATTGAGTATTAATGTGGCTGTGGGTTTGTCATAAATAGCTCTTACTATGTCAAGATATGTTCCCTCTATACCCACTTTGGTAAGAGTTTTTATCATGAATGGATGTTGAATTTTATCAAATGCTTTTTCTGCATCTGTTGAAATGATCATGTGATTTTTGCCCTTTCTTTTGTTGATGTGTATCACCTTGATTGATTTGCATATGTTGAACCATTTTTTGTGATCCTAGGATGAATCCGATTTGATTGTAGTGTATGTATGATCTTATTTATGTATTTTTGGATTTGGTTTGCTAATATTTTTTGAGAATTTTTACATCTATATTTATCAAATATATTGGCCTGCTGAAGTCATGCACACCAGGACACACTATAGTCACATGTAATGATGCACCTGGATCAGCCTGTAGGAGCTATGGACTCAGCCCACATACCAGCCCCGCCTCTGCATGTGCATGCCCCCAAAGCCTGCAGCAGCCGATACAGGACCTGCCCCAGCTGCAATCAGTAATCTGCTCGGATGTCCCATAGGTGCTGAGCTTACAAAGGTACTGGTGGCTTTAATCTGCCAAAGCTGCCTGGGACATGGCTCAGATTTCAGCCCCGCTTCCAAAGTCACGTGGTCCCTGGGAATGGGCTGAAATTTCAGTCCTGTCTTTGCTTGGAGGCAACTGGCCAGTGCTTGCGAACTCCTCGAGCTTGTAGGAGCAGAGCTGCACTGGCTGTGAGCACGCTGAGAAGGAGGCTGCTATGGTGGGTTCCTGCCCTTCCCTTCACTTATATTAAAAATGGGGTGTTTTATTTTGGGTCTGGGCTCCATTGCACACACTCTCAGTTGCAGTCTGTACCACTTGCAGTCCAGCCCCTTTAGGCTGTCTCTGCACAGCCAACCCCAGTCTTCTCCCCGATTCTGTCCTCTGAAGCTCGAGTTGTAGTACCCAGTCCCCCACAGACACCAACAGACACACATCTTGATCTGGGGAGTGCAGTGAGTTGGCATGGACCTTCTGTGCTGGTCTCTTTGTGTTCTGCCTGCTGCACACCAGCTGCTTTGTTCTCCTCCAAGCTTCTGAAGTTCCCTATCTGTCTCAGTTCATCTCCCCAGTGCTAAAGGGGCTGCCCAGAGTGAGGGAACCTTTCCTCCTTCACAGTTCCCTCCCAGGGGTGAAGGTCCCATCTAATTCTTTTTTTTTTTTTTTTGTCTTACCTAGTGATCTTTCTTGTAGTTTTGATTGTATGAGATCTTCTGCCAGAGTTCAGTAGGTATCCTTTGAGAATTGTTCCACATGTAGATGTATTTTTGATTTATTTGTCAGAGGAGGTAAGCTCTTCTAAATTCTGTAATTTTGACACTATCACAAATCTGATCATAACAGTTTCTGCTTAAAGTCCCCTCTTTGGCTTTCCATTGCTCTTACGGATAAGGGCAAAATTCCTTAACATGGTCTCCAAGGTGCTGCAAATCCAGGGAGTTTTTTGACTCCTATCTTACCTCCCATCATATACCTTCTTGCTTCTCTTTTCTAGTCACACTAGTTTCTTTTCAATTTCTCATGTTTGCTGTGCCATAGATGTTTTGCACATGCTATTCCTTCTGCATGGAATACTTTTCTTTCCTCTCTTGTTTGCTTAGTTAACTCCACCTCATCCTTTAAATAATCATTGCTTTTTTAGGGAAGCTACTTTGGATTATGCTAACTAGACCTAATATTTTTACTGTGTGAGTGTAAAAATTCTGTGTCCATAACCTTCATAGCACTTAACATGGACACTTTAATCTGTTTGTGTGACTGTTTGTCCCTGTCTCTAGACTGTAAGCTTCATGAGTGCAAGACCTGTGTCTTAATTTTTGACCATCATTGTATTCCTGTCTGTCATAGTGTCTGGTACATAGTACATGTTTAATAAACATACTTTTTAAATGCTTGATCCTCTGATTTATTGGCTCTCTGGTAACTCAAACTGATCAGTAGTACATCTTCAATTTATATTTTTTGTAAAATCTTCTTTTTAAGCAAATACAAAACTAATTTTTTGCTAGATTTTACCATTCATTTTAGTTTGTTGAGATCTTTTAAGAGCCTCATTTATTAGTTAACATGTTATACTATTTACTCATCTATAGATTTAATCTATACACGATATGGTCTTTATCTGAATTATTGCTATGGATATTGCCATAGGACATTTAAGACATACTAGGGCATTGGAATGCCCTTCTTATCCCTGAACCATAACCCTATCTGTATCTTCAATCACTATCCTGAACCATAACCCTATCTGTATCTTCAATCACTATTATTGTCCTTTGCATCACATGCTAAACTCTAATGAGTGTGATTGAGGGTAGGGCAGGAAAGGGAATAAAGACTCATACTTTTTACTCTATATGCTTTTTGTATCTTTGGTTCATTTTTAATGAGCATTTTTACTTTTAAAAAACACTATGTAATCATCTTTCCTTTAATGATTAATGGATATGTTTCTTCCGTGATGGGGCATTTTCAAATCCCCCAGCTAGATGTGATTGTTTTTTTCAAACTAACCTAAAGATTCTCAGCCTTTTTTGTTCATAGACCCTTATAACAATTTGATGCACCCAGAAAATGTACAAGTGTGCACAAAATTTTGCAAAATTCTTATTTCTGTGGTTCCCCCAGCACCTTATCAAGAACTTATACCATAGCACTTTCAGTTTTTATTACAGGTACCATGCCCTGTTTTGTGTGATGTTTATTTATTTATCATAATCCCCTCACCAGATAGTTTCTCCAGGTAGAGGCTTTTTTCATATCCTGTGCAGCAATGAGGATTATGCCTTTGCATTAGATAGAAAATGATTAAGTGTATCATTTTAGAGTCTTGACTGTTTGTATTACAAAGTATTTTTATTGTCTTTAGAATATCTGATTGAGCTCACTAACTTAGAAATTGTTTTGGCTTTTGTAGTGAAGGTAAAAAAATCCCTGTTCCTTTATCCTCTTAGGTAAAGTACCTGAGCCATGCAAATTAAACTGATTAACAGGAGAAAAGGTGTACAGATTTTTATTTGATGTCATTATTTTAAGTTTTACATTAATGGAGGTCTTCATTTAAAAAAATGAAGAATCAAAGAGGTGGTTAGACATGGGAGTTTATGTACCATTTTTTAAAAGTGTGGTAAATTTGTGGAGAAGTGACAGGTCAAAAGAAAAGGGGCTTGGGCTTCTAGAAGTGATAAATTGAGGGAAGGTAAATATATGGGGGAAACTAATGGAAGATAATGGCTCTTTTAGTAAGGTTTGTGCAAATCCTTCTTGATCTTGATGCCAGCTTTCTGTCTCCAGTGATAATGGTGGTTTTTCCTCCTCCTGGAAGAAAAAGGAGAGGGGAAGGGGAAGCCCTTCACAATGGGGAAATGTGTGCCCTGCTTTTAGACAGATTGGGGGAGAGGAAAGAGATCTTTTTGGGTTTTCTGCTTAATTGCCTTCAACTCAAAGTATGCCAAAGTGACATATTTTGGTCCCCTGTAAGATTTAAGGAATCCGTCTGGATTTCTCCTAATTTCAGAGAACTGAAGAGGTAGTTCTTTGACTACCCACATTCAGAGAATGAAGTTTTTTTCTATAATCTCGAAGGTGGACAGGAGAAGCTGGCCTAATTGCTCTTTGAGCTATATTCTCAGAAATTGCTAGGGTAGCCTTCTTCAGAAGCTGAATTTTCCCTGTCCTTGTTCTGATTGCATTTGTAGACTGCTTCATTCAAGGCTGAATTCTAACCCCTGCTCTTCTCTGTTGGCCTGTTCACCGTTAAGATTCCTGAATGTATAATCTTTTTTCAAAGTGACATTTGAAATTTTTGGTTTATTAAAAAAAAAGCTATGTTTATATTTTTCTTTTTTTAAGTCCTTTTCTCCTTTTCTTGGACTGGGTGACCGTTTTCAGAAGGCAGTATTCTGCTGCAAAAAAATTAGACTCTTTTAGAAATTGAATGAGAGTTAATGAAATATCTTCTAGAGTTTCTGTAATCTTCCAGTATTTTGTCTGCATTGCTTTAGCAGTTAGTGATCAGATGTTTTCAATTGTACATTTTGTGTGGTTGAAATATGCCCTTTTCAAGAATAAGTCTGTGGTTTTTCGCAGTAACAAATGGATTGATTCTAAAGAAGATAGATACTTAGTTTTCTAACAATAAAACAAAAGACACAAAAGGAGGAAATACTGAGTCGAAATTTCGTCTACTTACTGTCTAAAATTTCATATTTAAATACCTGAATTTTATGAAATCAAATTTTTGTGTGTCTCTCTTTCAGTCATATATGGGTTTATTGCTTATGATTAAGGTTTCTGCTTGTGTGATTTGTCTTAAAATGCCAAAGCAGACACAATAGTTCTCTGCTTTTATAATCCTGTTACAGTTAATTTCCATGATGGAATCAATAGGTGATGGCTACTAAGGTGATAAAAAACTGGAGTTTTAAACATGACTCTTCTTCCTCAAAAGAATGTGTATGTTTCTAAGATAATGAGCATTAAATTAATAGTATTTTTTTTAGTATCTGTTTGTGATAGTTGGAAATTCTTACAAGATCATAAAACCAGAATTGGAAATATTAGATTGTTACTCATAGTTAAGCATCCACTTTGAATCCTTAAAGCTCCATTCACTTGGGATTAGAATTCTAAAATTGTAGACCTCTATTTCAGTATGCTATTTACTGACGGAGACTAAAGATTTATTTATAAAATGAAATAGAATGTAAACCAAAGCTTTAAAGTGAGTGGAATGATTTGAATGTCTATTTCTTGGGAAATTTGTGAGAAGAGAAAAGTGACAGATCAAACTTTTTTGAACGATGTTCCAATGACCCTGTGTCATCGAATCATTCCATTGAAAAACTCTTCTAAGTACATAAGCAAAATAGTTAAAAATATGTTTCTTACAGCTAGCATGTTAGACTACATTTATGTTAGTTGAACTTTAATTTTACATGCTGTACTTATTTTGAATATACATTTTCACTATTTGAAATGATTATATTTTTCCTTTGCAGTTTCCCTTTTATGTTAAGTTAATCATAGCCAGTTTTGGTGTTGCCAACTTCTTGGTTAGTAACACAACTCCCAATTAAAACATTATTTTTATGATGAGAAAAAAACAAAGATTAACTTTATTATGTGATTTCTTGGATTATTTTCTTTGAATAACTCTCACTTTTGGAGTCTGGTTAGGTGGAGAACTTAACCATTTATCATATTCCTCCCATTTGCCTTTGCATTCTACTTACCACATAAATGAAGAACTGAATTAAACCTTAGAAATCATTCAATTGAACTAAGAGCTGAGACCCAGAATTGTAAGATGACTTGACTGAAAGTTGTAGCAGTGCTAGGGCTATGATTTGGTTCTTCTGGCTTCTAGCCTCTTCTTATGTGTAGACTCTACAGTTGTGGTTTGTGGAATTGCTTAGTTTTTCCCTTAGTAGAGAGTAAGTAGGAGTAAATGCATGACCTTTATTATTTATCACAGTGACATTGCATTAGGTGATATCTATCAATAAATAAAAGTAAAATTTTCAAATAACATTTTAGACCCACATTTTCATTGGCTTAAAAAAATTTTGTAGAACAAAATCCTTAAGATATAGTTTAATTTTAGATATATAAAAGCTGAAACAAAAATTGTAAAGTAGTAATTATAATTATTTACGTGAGCAGTCTCCAAAAGTCAATGAATTATAATCTAAAAAGTCTTTGTAACTCAGTTACTTGGAATTCATTATTTTCTCCATAGAAACAAGTATATTAAACATGGGCATGAAATTTCTACCTAAGTCAGTAGCTGAGTATAGAGTATTCTTTTCTGGCTATTTTGGAGCGAACTCTGAGCTGCAGAAGCAGGAAATCTTTTGGAGTTTTGAGATCCCCACTACATATCTTTGCTGGATATTTCACTTCAATAGCAGCTGATTTTATCCTCCAGAATTCCTTGCCTTACCACCAAAATTCTGAAGTGGTGACTTGAGAGCTTTTTATCATGACAGTTTTGGCATGCTCCAGTGGTTGAGATGCCAAAGAAATCCATGAAAGTGTGTTTGTTTATTAACCAAAATGAAATTTGGCAATGACTTCTTAGACCAGCATTGTCCAACAGAAATGTTCTTTAGCTGCACTGTCCAATGCAGTAGGCACCAGCCACATGTGGTTCTGAACATTTGCAATGTGGTTAGTGAAACTGAGGAACTGAATTTAAAATTTTATTTGATTTTAATTAAACTTAAATAGTCACATGTGGCTGGTGGCTACTGTGTTACACAGTGCAGCTTTTGGCTGTAATTATAGTTCTAATTGCCAGCTTTTCCATTTGTTTGCTGGTGTATCAATTGAGGTTCCTAAGTAACTACTATGGTCCTCAGCTTTTTGAAGTAGGTTATCTTAAAATCATCTCTATAGTCATAGGCGGTGGATATGCTGTTCATGCAGACAGGTCATTTATTAATTGAATATGTGTAAACTGAATACTAATTTTAGAGTTTTGATAAATGATATCTACATGGTCACTTAACAAAAATATTATATGTGAGTCTCATAGGCTGTGTTATTGAGGTTCTTAAACAGTATTCTGTATCATGGTACTAGTAGGTCCTTAATGCTGAGCAAGAATTGTCATGTATTTATCACTTGACAGAACATACCACTGATGTTAGTTTAAGGATAGGCTACAACTATTCAAATAATTGAGTTAAAGAGGTTTAAACAATCAGACCTCAGAAGTTGCTGAATTTAGTTAAATACAGTATTCAGTAGAGTCTCTTTTAATAGTAGTTTAAACATTTATAGCAATAACTTTTGAAGTTAAAATAATAATTTTTTCCTGTGGACTAATTCAGTCCAAATAATTTGAAAATTAAAAAGCCAGAAAACTTGCTTTTTCAGCCTGATAATAAACAGGAATGTGAAGGTTGAATTAGCTGTGTATCTCAATATTTTAGGTTTTTGTCATCTAATTTTTTTATTTTTTATTTTTTTTGCTTTATAACAAACAGTTCTTTAAAAATTTGTATATTAAAAAATTACACTATTGTATGTGTGTATAAATCCAGAAACATCGTTGTTTTAAATAAGGAAATTCAAGTTTTTTATGATGTTAATTCTAGCAGCATTTGTTTTGGATTATAGTCATACTAGATTGTAAATTTTTGAAGACAAGTACTATGACTTAATTTTTTCCCTAGAACTTAGCACGCTACCTTACATATGGAAAGCAATGAGTATGATTAATTTGAGTAGTTATTTTTGAATGAATTAATCTATGATGAAATACTGTTTTTTTCTTTTTAAGTTCTACATTTTTAAGTTTTTTCTCTTAAGTTTCTTTTAAGTTCAACTATTTTTTTAACGTTCATTGAATAAAAAAACCTAGAAAAATATAAACTAAAATTTATTTAAAATTATATTTTCTTAAAGAAATAATTACGTCTGAAATGTGAAGAATAGTTATAGATTAATGTCACTTAGCATTAGAAAATTCGTATTTACTAAAATAGTACGTTGTGAGGTGATTATTGATTTTTACAAAAGGATGCTTTTAAAAAATGATTTGTAACTTTGTAATTCAGACTTCTTTAGGTAGTAAGAACTTAATCAAATCACCATTTTACTTAGTGAATTAGAGTTTATCCAGGAATGAACCAATTTTGTAGAGTAAGTCATATGTTATCTGCCAAACATATCAAACTTAAAAATTGAGCTTTTTGTAGGAAAAAAGATTAAGTATGTGTACATTTAATTTAATGAAATCCACTATAATACCAGGTATCTTTATTTTATAGTAAGGAAAACTGAGATATAACTTGCTGCCTCGTCTGGAGATACATGGTGAGTTTGGAGGTCAAAATTAGATCTAAGAATCTCTGAATCCCAAGTTTCATGTTTCAATATTTGGCTTTACTTAAAGTGACTTATAAAATTGACTGATATCATGTGTCAGTACTTAGATAACAAAGTACAGAAAGCCAACTCTTCAACTTGGTGGGGACAACACTTTTCAGCCAAAATCTAAGTGTTGCTGCCACGATTGATAGTACTATATGTGGTTTTTGTCCTCATAACTTTGCTTTAGGAGAAAGGATGAGACAGGCACGTTTCCTTAAAGACAAAAACACTTAAAATTGTTAAAGTAACAACTGCTCCCATAAAAAGAAATAATGTAAATTAGAAAATGAGTAAAGTAGAAATGAAAATTTTCTCCCTGTGCCCATGGATAGCTACTGTTACCAGTTTGGTATGTATAATCACATGTTTCTTTTATGCATAGACAAAAACTATTTCTAAGAAAAATTGTAAAGCTATTATGTATCTTTAAACATTTTTTCTCAACGGTGTGTCCTAGATGTATTAACAGTGGCAGTGCCCTGTAAAAAGAGTGAGAAAGACCTTTGTCTTCTGTGTGAGTTTGCTAGGGCTGCCATGACAAAGTATCATAGACTAGATGGCTTAAACAACAGATACTTATTTTCTCACAATTCTGAAGGCTAGGAATCTAAGATCAAGGTGTTGAAAGGGTTAGTTCCTTTCAAGGGCCATGAAGGAAGGATTTGTTGATGGCCTCTGTCCTTGGCTTATAGACTCATCTGCTTCCTGTGTCTTCAGATGGTCTTACCCCCATACCTGTATCTGTGTCCTGATCTCTTTTTTTAAGGACACCAGTTATAGTAGATTAGCTGCCCACCCTTGTAATCTCATTTTAGCTTAATTACCCCTTTAAATACTCTGCCTCCAAATATAGTCACATTATATGAGGTATTGACGGTGAGGGCTTCAATATATGAATTTTGGAGACACACAGTTCAACTCTTAACATGTACCAACTGGAAATAAATGATACCCTTATTATTAGTGTACAGTGAATTTCCCTTATCTTTTAAAATTAGGCATGGCCTGATTTTGCCTGGTTTCCTAGTCCATAGATTATTGTATACTATATCCCTACTGCTTATCTAACGCAAAGAGAGAAATACACTCTTAAGGAGCTCAGTTTGGCCTTGAACATATAATATTATTTTCAATCATTTGACTTGAAGCACTCCTTATAATTAGTGAAACAGTATAGTTTAGAAAAGATGGGGCTGCTTAATAGTGTCCATGACATTTGGGAAAATGAGAAGGCCTTCGTTGTTTTTTTTTTTTTTTTTTTGGTTGGTGGAATACTAAATGTTTAAATAATGTTAGGCCAGGAAATGATTTGTAACATACATTGATAGAAGGGAAATTTTTTTTTAATTTATAAAAGAATGGCGCCTGCTTTAAGATGTTTCCTTTGTATGCCATCCCCAAAGCACTGTTTCAATTAGTACTGTCTTATAAGACCACAGTAGAACTTTGTCTTAATTTTGAGTCAGTAGTAGAAGTGGTATTACTTTAGTATAATAAAAAATGACCTTTAGAAATGACTACAATTAAATGATAAATTAAAGATATTATTGTCTAAACCAGACCCTGGAGGTTTTTTTTCTTTCTTCCCTTGTATCATTCATATATATATATATATTTTTTTTTTTTCTTTTTTGTGTATCTGGTTAAGCACCACTTGTATCCATCTCCATTGCTCTTACTTTTGTTTATACCTTCAGTACTATTTCTATTTTTCCCCTTATCCCCTCTTCTTCCTCTTTCTTTTTCTCCTCCATCTCAGCTAAAAGCAATATATACACATAGCTTAAAAATTCATACAACCTAAAAAGGCTTTAAATGGTTTCCACAGTTTCTTGATGAGTGCTTATGTGCATATGTATGTATGCTTCCTCCTGCATAATCAGTTTTAACCATTTTGTAGTAATGTTCTCTCATGAGGATTTTTGCTTTCTTACAGCTACCCCTTCTTTACCTCCAAGTATTTCCAATATAATTACCTAATTTTTGGTTAAATCTGTATTAGGTATTTTCATTATGATGACCATAGTAAATACTGTTCACTGATGAGCATGGTAATATGCTATTAATACGCTGTTCTACATAGAATAGCATATGAGAGGATAGGTTTCCTTTTACTTTTTTTCTTTCTTTCTTTTGTTTTTTCCAGCAATTAATACTTTTCATGTTTTTTTATTAAAATCTATAGCCAGGTCTTCTCACACTTTCAGGAGCCTCTCAGTTCAGTTTCCTACACAGTAAAACTTAAGTAGTCTAAAAGTTAATATTCTAATCATCTTTGGTCTCCTAGAGGTATTCCTCCTAAAGGTGCTGTTCTCTTGACTAGTCTGGACTGGTTGTTCTCTAGGCCTACTGAACTTTTGTTGTATTGTGTTGAATGCCATGTTTTGTACATCCTGTGTCTTCTTCTTTCTTAATTGAATCTCAGGTTTTGTGGATTCCCTAGTAGCGTCCTGAGAAAGGGTACTTGGGAAGTAAATCTTGTGTCATGTTGCTGGTCCTTACTCTCACACTTGATGGAAAGTTTGCCTGGGTGTATAGAATTCTAAATTGAGGAATTGCTAAGAATTTGAAAGTATTATTTTACTGTCTTCTAGCTTCTGTTCTAATTACTCTTGATCTTATATGACCTGTTTCCTGTCTCCTGCACCTCACCCGCCACCTCTGCAGATCTGAGGATGTTTTCTTTATCTTTTTTGTTCTGAAATTTGGTAATGATATGTCTTGGTGTAACTTTTCTCTTGATTGTTGTGTTAAGTACTAATGGGGCCTTTCAACCCAGAGATTTTCGTCTTCTGATCTAGAAAATTTTCGTGCATTATTTTTTTGCTAAACTACCCTCCTGCTTTTTCTCAATCATCTTTTTTCAAATTTTATTAGGTAAGTGTTATACCTTTGAAATTGATTTTCTAACAACCTAGTGTCATCTTCTCTATTTAGTTTATGTATACATATGTGTGTTTGTGTGTGTGAGTGTGTGCGTGTATATATATATTTATTCTTTATTTATTAAATTCTGATTTTTTTGTAACTGAAATAAAAAATTTTGGCTATCATATTTTAATTCTATTTTTTGTTTTCTGAGCATTACTTTTTGTAACATTGCTTTTTGTCTCATATCTCTAAAATGCTAATTATATTTTTTCCTCTAGTATTTGCCTTGCTTTTTTGCAATCTCTCTTTTCCTTAGGATTCTTTGTTTTGTTGATTTTGGTCTGAAGGACAGGAGGTTTTTCTAAAATTTTTGATGTTTATTAGTTGTCTATTTGTATTGAAGACTGAGGCACTAAAATGCTTCCGAGGAGCTCTGTGCTTGGTCAGAACTTCTAGGATGATGATATTTACTGTATGTTCTTTGGCCTGTTCCTCAGGCGAGAAATGTCTTAATTTTCCCTGAATGGAAAAAGCCTCACTTTGTTCTTCTATCTTAGTCTAGCACCTCATCCCTGCTTTGCTCTGTATTGGCATTCCTGAGTTTGGTTCAGTTTTTCTAGTATATCTCCTATGTGTTACCTCTTATTCTTAGTTTATCTCCCTTTTATTAATACATTTTTTTCAGATAATGACTAGATGTAGGTTTTTTTGTAGAAGTAATCATATTTCAGGCATGTGACTTAAACTCACTTTGATCCCAAATTTTCTGTCCACTGGGGAAAAAAAAAAGTACTGTCAAGCATTATATATCTGTCTGTCTGTCTGTCTCTCTTTCATCTCTTTATCTGAATTTTAGTAGGTTATATCTTAGAGAATGAGCTCTGGGTTTCTCTCTGTTGCTACCATGTACCAATTATGAATATCAATTCAGAAACTGCTATTAGGATTATTAAAGTATATCTTAAATGTCATACTATGTATTACAAAAATTTATTTATTTTTCTTTTTGAAAATAAGGTTTGCTTCTTTCCTTTTGAAAATTAGATAATTCAAAAATGGCAGAACTCTTTATGGAATGCGAAGAGGAAGAGTTGGAACCATGGCAGAAGAAAGTGAAAGAGGTTGATGATGATGATGACGATGAACCAATCTTTGTTGGAGAGATAACAAGTTCAAAACCAGCAATTTCAAGTAAGCATTTACTTTTAGTGAAGCCCAGTGTTGTAAGATACTGTTTCCAATGGACAAACATGTGAGCTGTCTTACAGGTATTTAAGTCCCTGTTTATCTGTAAAGAGTTGGGAATGAAAGATTGAGTGGGGGTCAGTACAAAATTCAGAATCAGGGTTTTGACTGCGAACTTGAGGAAGGAGGTAAGAGATTAAAATATCAGATGTAAGAAAAAGAAATGGACTAAGATTAGCTGGTGACATTGGAGGTCTTTTCGTATTAAGGATCATAAGTTTTAGTGGAGCCAAGTAACCTATTTATCTGCTTGTTCTTTTTTTTTTTTTCTTCCACTTAAACTCAGAAACAGAAGAGTTTAGAATACTTTGCTTAAAATGTCAGAATTCACTAAATAAGTCTGGGTTAGTCTTAGACAGGGGTTCTCACATCCAAGCAACCGCCTTATTGCAGTGTCATCTCTACATACCTACAAGATGTATAAGCAGTGAAAGATTGCACAGTCTCTGGCCTTTGTGCTAACGGGGACTGCAGCTTCTGGCCACCTCCATCTTCCAGCAACTCTCATTCATATTCATGAAGGAGAAGGACACTGTCTGCAGCCACTGTATTTGGATGGTGTAGCAGTTAGTTAACACTTAAATCCTTCTGGTTTTCTAGCAGAATACCTCAGTACCTTTGTGAATGATTAAATTTCAGTTAGAGTAATTGCATTTGACATTGTTATAATGTTAAAGACCAATGACACTTGGTAAAATGCCCGTTCAAAAATGTATAGAAGTGAAGAGAAATAATGTACACATTTCAGGGGAGAAAGAGAAAATAGATCTCTTTCCACTGCATTTATGTTGTTTTGATTGCCTGTTTAAGTCAGAAGAATTTACTGAAGAATGTAACCAGCATACTAGTGTTTTCTTACCAAGGCATTGAGTGCTTAAAAGTGTAAGAGACTACTTTTAAATTTTCTGAAAGCCTGGTTCTTTCTTCTGTTGCCTCTTTTAGAATGGCACTTCTATTTAGTTTTATCAGAGGGATAATAATTTAACCAATTCTCAATACCATTTTCCACGGTAGATTGATAATTTCTCATAGTGGTTCTAAGTGGAGTGGCACTTCAATTATAAATTGAATGAGGCATGATGGCATGCTTGTTGATGATCATGGAACATAACTATATATTCTCTTCATTACTATTTCTAGTCATTGTGATTATTTTATACTGGAGTAACACCATACTGTGAAGTTGTTACTCAAGTTCTCTTATTGAAAACATCAAAATTAAGATTCAGATTGCATTTATACTTATTGTAGATGACTATTAACAGTATTCAACTAGAACAGTGTATTTTTTTTCAATTTTTTTATTGAGTTATAGTCAGTTTACAATGTTATGTCAATTTCCAGTGTAGAGCACAATTTTTCAGTTATATATGAAGCTAGAACAATGTATATTAGTTTTAAAATAATTCTGTCAAAAGGAGATTTACCCTAGTAGAATTAATTTTCTATACTGTTAAAATGCAGAATTTAAATTTATTGTTATTTGTGTATAAGCCATAAAATATTTTAACATATGGAGTATGAGTTAAATGTTTATATATAATTGCTAGAAAGGAAGGTAAAAATTTTTGTTTTGTAGAACACAACTACCAAACAATACTTTAGCATTACTTCCTTGATGGTTTGAGTAAATACTTAATCTTGAATTTTGAAATGAAAATGGTGTTGAATTATTTGAGCAGATTTTTCTTCTTTAAGATATCTGTAATTAGGTATAGTGCCCTGTATTGCTATTATCAGAAACCAATCCTACTTTTGTGTGGCCCTTTACTTTATAGAATTATTTTATGGGAGCTGGTTCTTTTCTACTATGAGGGAAAAGAAGGAAATTTATATGATATCTCATGTTTGTGCTTTTACCTTTTTCTAACCAACAATTTTAGCCAAGTCCTCACTTTTCTGAATTTTACTTTGATACTTAACAGCCTGTAAATTACCGAGTTCACATGCGTGCATTCAGTTAGGAACCTTAAACTGACCCTGAAAGTCATTGTAGGTTCTGATTGACTTTTGGTGTAGTGGTAGACTTGAAACCCCTTAAGTTATTAGGTAGTCTGGTAAACTGTAGGTTCATTTTAGTCTACAGTCTCTGATAGTTTCCCTTTCAGGACTCAAGTAATGGTGCAGATAATCCAATGAGTTCCCTCATAATGATGCTTCAGGGCTTTTGGGGGTGTGACTAGGATATGGAAGTTGGACAAGGCTTTGGTTTTGAGTAATAGGAACCTGAGTATATATATAGTCCTTTCATCCTTCAAAGATATATACTTTAATTATAGTTGTATATGAGTATGTATTTGGAAAATTTTTGCTGATTATGTGGACTGTTTCTTTGCTATGCAGAAGATTTGTCTTAGTACTTACATTGATCAATCTTTTACTTAGGGCTTTAGATTTTGATTACAGTTAGGAAGATTGATTGTTCTTATTCTATGAAACAGTTAAGATGGATAATCATATTTCTTTAGTACATAAAGATTTATATGTTTAAAATTAACTGTATTCTTAAATCAGCGTTAACTTGTATACACCATCCAGAAATCTGTTTAATTGTTTTCAGTTTATGATTTCTTTATCTTAATATGTATTTCATTCAAACAATGAATTTTAAAATAAATGTAATTTTTTATAGATATTTTGAATAGAGTAAACCCCAGCTCATATTCAAGGGGAATCAAGAATGGTGCACTCAGCCGAGGTACAGTATTATTTTACTGTTTTAGTTTTAATGTGAAGTATTTTGACACCATTGATTATATAGAAAAATATTCAATGTATTGTGTAATTTTAAAATACAGGTATTACTGCTGCATTCAAGCCTACAAGTCAACACTACACGAACCCAACATCAAATCCAGTGGCTGCCTCGCCAGTAAACTTTCATCCTGAATCTAGATCTTCAGATAGTTCTGTTATTGTTCAGCCTTTGTCTAAACCTGTAAGTGTTTCTGAAACTACACAGTCAGCTTAGGGATACATTGGATATTATTTATCAATATCAACAATGCCCAGTGAAATTCTGGACTACTATGAATAGTCACCCAATAGAATCAATCAGTATCAGAAAATGTCACCATCTTTATGATAGCTCACCCAGTACCCACATAATAATTGCAAGAACAAACTACCCAGCCTGTTCCTAAGTCAGGTAATATGCTCAAATTAAATAGGTACAATATGGAAAACTGTGCTATCAAAACACGAATAAAAATATAACCAATATAATCAGTAATGAATAAGGGCAAACTATTTCAGATTGTAAACTGGGCCAAGTTCTTAATTGGGAAAGTTATTGAGAGGCTACCATAGCTTTTTATTCTGAAAACATACCTTCATAGTTTAGTTAATTCAAAAACTCTTAACAAAAAGTAATAGTTAATATTTATTGAGCTGTCAATATGTATAAGGCTTTGTGCTAAATACTATACATAAATTAATCTCAATTTTTAAATGAAGTAGGCACTATTATTTATCTATGTTTTATAGTTGAGGAAACTGAGGCTCACATGGGTTAAATCATTCTCTGAAAGTCACATAGCTGGAAATGGATGCATCTGGGATTTTGATCCAGACCAGCCCATAGTTTATATGTGTTTGTATTCATACATGGATGTGTGTTGTGTGTAAATGTATACTTTTTTTAAAAATGGGAGCATTGCCTTAGTGCAACAACACTTGTTCAAAGTGTAGTCTCCAGTTCCCCTGAGGTTTCCCTGAGACTCCTTCATGGGGTTGGGATCAACCCATGATCCCATTGTTATAACAACACAAAGACACTATTTACGTTTTTCACTGTGTTGACATTTGCAACGATGATACAAAAGCAGTGGTTGGTAAATTGCTGGTGCCTTAGTATGAATAAAGACAGTGGTAGCAAGCTGTACTAGTAATTTTGATAGTTGTCACCACCATGCACTCACAATAAAAATTATTCCAGTCATTCTCAATTCCCTTGATGAAGTATTAAAATGTCATTAGTTTTGTTAACTCTCTACCCTTGAGTATGTGTCTTTCAAGAGATTTTGTGTGATGAAATGGGTAGTGTACATAAAGCACTTCTGTGCCTGAGCTATAATGATTATCTTGAGGAAAAGTGATTGAATCATGAGCTAAACTACCCACTTTTTAAAAGTGGACCATTTTTACTTGACAGAATGACTAACAAGCTATGGTGTTTGTTTATTTCTGGGTATCGATATTATTATTAATTTAGTAGTTTAAAACCACACAGTTATTATCTCAGTTTTTGTGAGTTGGAATCAGATCATAGCTTAGCTAAATCCTCTGCTTCAGGCTCTCTGGAGACTACATTGAAGGTATGCGCTCTGAACTTGCAGCCTCATCTGAAGCTCAGCTGAGGAAGTATCTGCTTCCAAGTTCTCATGGTTATTGGCAGCATTCAGATCCTTAAGGGCTGTCAGATTGAGAGTCTCAGTATATTACTGGCTTTTGACTGGTTCCTTGCCAGGTGGGTCTTCCCAACATGGATGGTTTCTTGCTTCCTGAAAGCCTATAAGGGAGAAAGAATCCTTAGCAATCCTGCTAAGGCATTACAACCTTATGTAGTGTAATCACATAAAAAAAATCAGGAAGTCCTGTCACTTTTGCTCTATTTTGTTGGTTAGAAGCAAGTCACATGTCTTGCCCACACTCTAAGGGAGGGAATCATACAGGACATGAATCCCAGGGAGTGGGGATCATGGAGGCTACTTTAGAATCTGTCTGCCACACACACTGAGTTCTTCAGTCTTGGTTATGTGGCAGACATTTCCTCAAAATTCAACAAAGTGTACCTGTCACTTAAAGAAAAACAACTGATAGTATTTCTTGCCAATGATGAAATTTGAGCTATAAAGCAAAAATTAGAATTTTGAACAACTTGTATCTGCCATCATGATCTTGACAGCTTCCCAATACATAAAGACTTTTCTGATTGTGATGGTATTAATAAATATGATTTTTTGTTACTGTATAATGAACTCTGTCAACATTTGGAAGATCTGAATAATTTAAAGAAACCAGTATTTTATAAATAACCAATGTATGATGTTATAAAATGCTTGGATAAAAGATTCATTCATAGTGGAAGACAGACCATTAGATTTTAATGTAACAAAGTTCAGAAAGTTCACAGTAAGAACTCAGATTCCACATTGCACCAGACCTTTAAGAAAATATTATTGAGTTTTGGTGTAGTATCAAACAAATATATCCACATTTATCCTAAATTGCTATTATAATACTCTCTTTTTCAACTGTTAATCTTTCTGAAGGCAGATTGTCTTTATATTCTTTATCCAAAACAGCATTCTAAAAGAATGAAAGCAGAAACAGATAGGAGAGTACAGCAATTTTTGATAAATCTAGACATTAAAGAGATTTGCAGAAATGTATAACAGTGCCACTATTTTCACTAATTTTTTGTGTTGGCTAGTCATTTTTTATAAAAATGTTATGGTAATTTGTAATGGGCTTATTATTGTTATTTTAAATGAAAATAAACAAATATTTTGAAAATTCTGTTTTAATCTGTAATATGGAAAATATCGATAGATATAACCTACTTAAATAAAAACTCTTTTGGGTTCTCAGTAATTTTTAAATGTTTAAGGGGTCCTGAATCCAAGGAGTTAAAAAAAAGTTACCCAAAATGTAAAGATTCTTTGCTACTAGTTGGAATTGAATTAACTCAATGGTTTTTTTCATGCTAATAACTTAAGCTGTTTGGCATTGGAATTACAGAAATACTAAATTTTCCTTCAAATGTTTGTTCTTTTTATAGTAAGTGAAACAACTACCAAATCACTTATAAATTTTCTTGCAAATATTCAAGTTCAAAACCAGAATTGAATCTAAATAATCTAAATATTTTTAGTATGAATAATCCATTTTTCATTATTTCATATCATGTACTATAAGGTAATTTACATATATGTTAGCACTAAAAATTGATATTTTGAGGAGATACCTTTCATAGAAAAGGAAAATCTATGGTTCAGTAAACTCAACTCCCACCTACACTTTGAAGATGTATGTATCATAAAAAATAGAAGTGTCTTTGGGCAAACAGCTTCCCTTTACCACCCCCCAGATCTTTTCAGTGGCTTTAGTACTCTGAAATAATCATTTATATTGATATGAGCCCTAGACTAGTAGTTTAAGAAACTTATATTGAAGCAAGAGACTTGAATGTTGATTCTTCCTTGTTCTTAACTTAAGCATTATCAAAACCTCTCTGACCCTCCTTTTCTTCATTTCTAAAATGAGAGAGAATTTTACCCAGACCACTGACTTTTAATCTTGGATCCTAAGGTTCCACAGGTCATTTCTCGTGTTTCGAAAGATGGCAGGCTACCCAAAATGTAAAGATTATTTGTTATTAGTTGGAGTCAAGTGAACTTGGTGGTTTTCTCAAGCTTATTGTAAGCTGTTTGGCATTTGGGGGATAGAAAATCAGAAAAAGCAGCTTTATTATTTAATTAAATTTGATGGATAAAAATCTTTCCAATGTTGAACCTAGGGAGAAAAAAATAACAAATGAGGGGTGGCATCTTTGGTGTTATAAAAGTTAGAAACTAGAGCTTTTTCTAACTTAAAATGTTTTACTTTTATGGGCATATTTTTTAAGTCTAAGCACCTCAGTTGATTGTTCCCAATCTTGGGGAGTTTCTAAAAGGAGAAATTTTGTCAATTGGACTGGGTAGTTGAGTCTGGGAAACAAAATATTTTAAAAAGCTTTCCAAGTGATTTTAATGTTCACTGTTAAGAATGTCATAGATTTATTCTGGCATGAATTGAGAATTCTTTTTAAGGGAATTTAATATGAATTTTGGAAGCCACTGCTTTTAATAAATTATAACTGTTGTTTTTCATTTTATGTCATGTTTTGTGCGTATGTGTGTGTTTACTTTTTCATGTAATAACTTTATACTTCAATATCTCTTTCAGATCTCTTTCAGGTAGCAAGAATATATTATCATTTTAAAAGTCATTGTGATATAGCTTAAGGGTATATCACAAAAGCTTAATTAAGCCTTTGTAATCCTGCAGACCCAGGCTGTAATTACAGCTCCATCAGTAATAAGCAGGGCTGTGTTGGGAACCTTATGTAACCACACCTGAGCTTAGTTTACCTATTTATAAAATGTGTTATGACATTAGGGCTTTATTAGTACTGTTGTGACAACTACTTGATTTAATACGTACAATGTACCAAGAAGTACAAGTACATTTAAAACACAATTATGGCTATTTTTTAAGTTTAAGAGGTGAATAACTTGAAGTTCAGAAGTGACTTACTTGTCCAAGTCTGATAGCTAAATAAATGTGTGGATCTTCTGGATCCCAGTCCTAGCACCTCCTCTGCCCTTAGTATGGAATTTGCTATCTTTCTGAACTGTTTTTGGAGACATTAAAAATTCCACTTTAGATAATTACTTCAACCAGTTATTGTTGAATAATGTGTGCCTGCTCTTTGAAATTGTGTCTAAATTAACCAGAGTTGTTTCCCAGGAAAGTGTTTAACAGTATTAACTTTATACTTCTGTTAAAGAACTGTTTTGGAAAATGTCAGTGAATATTTTTTGAAGAAAGTATTTATCTTGAAGCATGATTGTGCTTGCTTACAGTTAGGTCATACAGCTTTATTGATTTTTTTTTTTTAATGCTGCATATTAAGGTTCAAACACAAATATCTGCCTGTTAGGCCTCAGATTTTCAGAGTGGTTTGGGTTTCTTCAATACCTGTTTCCATAACAACTTTTTTAAAAAAAATAACAATGATTTATTTAGTCACAAACCTATAATTTGTGTACAGTGTGGTAAGGAAGGCTTATCTTTCTGTTAAATTAAAAAAAATTTTTTATTGAGGGATGATTGATACACAACATTATGTTAGTTTCAGGTATACAACTTAGTGAATCAGTATTTGTATATATTGTGAAACAATCATCACAGTAAGTCTAGTTAAAGTCGATCACCGTATGTAGTTACAGAATTCTTTTCTTGTGATAAGAAATTTTGAGATCTCTCCTAGCAGAATTTTCATGCAGAAAAGTTATACCTAAATATAACCTCTACATTGCCAATAGTAAAAGTTATCATTATTTTTTATTCATGAATTTTAATTTTATTTCAAACTAATTTTAGACTTAGAGGAAAAATAATACAATATACCCCTAACTCAGTTTTCCCTGATGCTAAAATCTTATAGCTAACCTTATTCAAATTTTACCAGTTTTTCCATTATTGTCATTTAATTTCCCCAGGAGCCTATTCAGGATCACACCTTGCAGTTAGTTATTTCTTAGTCTCCTCATGTTTTCCTACAGTTACTTATTCTTTTTCTATTACGAGCTTGATAAATTTAAAGAGGAGTGGCAGTTATTTTGTATTATGTAATATTGTCTATAAAATATTACCAATAGTTAAAAATCACCATTCTCTTTATTTGTATTTCTTTGACTAGTAGTTGGAAAAAAAGTTTTATGTGTGTGTTGGTCATTTATATTTTGCTTTTGAAGAACCTCAGTTTGTGTCCTTTCCCCATTTTTCTCTTAAAGTGACTTTTTCCCTTTTGCTCTTTTAAGCATTGTTAATCTTAAAACTTTTGTTGTTATTTATTATGATGTATAGAATGAACCATAAGTCACTCTAAGAGCTTACTCTCCACAACGATGGTCTTTCATAAATAGCACTGGAATCTATTTTGTGTGTGTGTGTATCAGTGTATTTACTATATAATCATTTTGGTGTGCATGTGTATCCCTAAATTACATTGACCACACTTTCAATAATTATTTATACTAAATATATGTGTGCTAACATATAAATTTTTACTACCTTATACTTGGCTATATTATGAGTCATCTCATACTTTTCACTCTTCTCTTCTTGATATCTTCCTGCTAGCTGAGACCACCCTTTATCCTGATGGAAGGGCTGAAACTTTCCTTGAGACCTCTGGCCTCTAGGAGCAGAGCAGCTGCCTCAGATGATTCCTATAAACAGCTTCCATTCTAAAACCGTTTTTGCCTGGCTTTCTTACTTGTTCATCCTGCTGACAGGCAGCTTTCATATTTGCCCTGTGAGATGGGACACTGCCTGTCCCAGCATGGCTTTCTGTGGGATGGTGAGAAGAGTAGGGAACCCATTCTTTCTTTTCCTGATCCTTGGCTTATGAATTTTGCCAATAAAGATGATTCCAAAAATGATACCACGTGATATAGTCATCCCTAACCCTGATGCACCATATTGCAGATTGATTCCCAATTTGTTTGCCCTGATATTTTATCTGTGAGGTTTATAGAAGTATAGAAGGGTACAGAAGCTTTTAAATTTGTACTTATATCAATATGTTTTCTTATTTTTTCCTTACTTTTACCCAAAGATTTTCATAAGCTCTATTATTTGCTCTTTTATAGGAATATTCAATTTTTAATAACCCTCTAAAGTGTACCAATCTTATTGAATTAAAATGGATTTATGTTTCTTTCATCTTGATAAAAATCAGACCAGAACCCATCTCCCTCCCATTTTAATTGGCTAGTCAGGAATAAGCCAGCTCTAAGTAATAGCTTGCTTTCAGTTTTAGTAGATCATTTTGGCAGAGTGCAATAATTGCATTTGTGTTTTATAATGTATTAGTAATGGAGTCTTCGAAGGTTATCCTTGTAATATTGGCATATAGATAAATTTACCCTTACAAAAGTTTATGAGACAAAATACTTGTAACTATGTTGAATACATGTAATATTCTTCCTTTGAAATATTTTAACAGGGTTACATAATGAACTCATCACGAGTTGTATCTAGTAATTCTTCAGAGTTACTGTTTGACTTGACCCAGGATACAGGATTACCACATTACCAAGGGGGACCAACACTTTCTATAGCAGGTTGGTTTTAGCACTTTTTCAAAAAATTAGGAAAAGAAATGTAATGAATATACATACGGAATTGAAGTCCATGCCTTCATGTGAAGTTATCACATACTGTAAGGTAGAATGGTGCTGATAGTTCTTGAATGACTTTCTTGGTGATTTTAAATAAAATCTTATTTAATAATAAAGTATTTTATTTCTTCCTGTTAAGTAGGTTAACCAACTTTGAACTTGTTCTCACTTGGCATTAAATACGGGCTGAAAAATCTCAAAATAATTTCTGTATGTTAGAGAAGCCCTCTGATACCCTAAATACTCTGTTACAAGAAGTATTAATTAGGTTCTGTGGCCACTAGTGCAGAAAAGTGTATTATTATAGTTGGTTTCTTAATTAGGTTAGTGTGTTCCTATTCAATAAATGATTTTGGTATGAAATCTGATCACAGAGTATTGTTATATAGTATCCTTACTCCCAAGAAGTTTCTTGAACAGTGACTCCTGTTCTCTAAGTTTTTTACTGCAGAGCGAGATTTTAGCCTGTAGATGTGAACTGCTATTCTTAAGCTTTTTGCAGTCTTTAGCAAGTCTTTACACTTCAGTTTTCTCATATTATTAAAATGGAGATTTTGTTTTTCTTATTTAATACATTCATTCTCCAGACCTGGAATCAGTCATTTGTAGATACAATTTTAATCCTTGCTCTATTTTAGTTAGGGCTTTCTGAGGCCCAAATAAGATACATAAAATGTGAAATGATCATAAGCTTTAAAACACTTGACAACAAACATTTGCTATGAATGATAATAGGTGCCGTATGTTCAGTAGTATGGTTAACTGATCACTGTCAAGTGACCATGGTTATTTGGAGAGAACTGGGTTTGAGTAGTTTGCTCTTGAATGAGAATAGGGTTTTTACTGGGAGAGAAAACTGTTGAGTATAGGAAACAACACAAGCCAAAGACAATAGAGGTAAATAAGTTAAAGGGTCAGAATTTAAAATTCTTAAATGCAGAGTGCTTTTATTTCTTATGTTAAAAAATTCTTATAGTAAAATTCTTTTAGCACCATCTAGCCTGTTACACTATATGATCAGAATCTTAATCCAAAATGCCTACACTCATTGGCTTTTCAAGTAACCTAAGCATCTCCTAAGAATGCTACTGAGATCACACAAAATCTTTTCCAGCTACCCATAGTGTAAGCCATCAGTAATCCTGTGCTTTGAAGATGGGGAAAAAATCATTTTTATATTATCTCAGAGGATGAAACAGAGGAGCCAACTTCTGTAATACTCTAATTTTTCTGGCATATTTCCCCTTATTAAAGAGCTGACAGGTGAATCTATTAATTTTTTTCCATCTAAAGTAAGTTAAGATATAAAATATTTTGTTAGTAATGATAATAGCTGTCATTTATTACTGAATGCTTTCTGTGTGCCAAATATTGTATTGGGTGCTTTAAATACACTATCTTATTGGATCATAAAAACAACTCAGTAATATAAAGTATTATAACTCTTATTTTACAAAAGAGAAAATTGAGGCTCAGAGAATTACTTAAATAAGCTAAGAATACATAGCTAGTCAGTGACAGATCCTGGATTTGAACTTAGCCTGTCTGATTTAAAAGCCTGGAATATTTCTAATATATTTACCACTTCTACTTCTAGTGTACAGTTGGGAGCATTAAAATATGATGTGCAGTTTTAAAATCCTTATTACCAAGTATAGTTGTGTCTTATTTTCAAAAAAGGACTTTTGCCTGGCCTGGTTATAGCCTAAATATCCCCATTTCTCTTGCTAATGCTCTTAGCTTTAAGGTGATAGTTTTCAAACTAAAAACTATTTTTAGGAATGAAATCTCTGTAAAAACAAAATTTTATGCAAAAGTCTAATAAATATAAAAGAGTTTCTCTGTCAGAGGCACCCAGTGTATTCCTTAAGAGGAACCCATTAGGCTCTGGGGAAGATGATTTGTAAACCATTGTACTACTTCCATTATGAGCCCTTTTATATGAATAAATGGGGTATTGTCATTCAATGTTAGTTGTTTCTACTTTGTATGTAGAAATAAATGGATACTATAACCTAAAGCCATGAGCAGACCACTTCTTTGATAGGTAGTTAAAGAGCTATCTTTTCCTTACACATTTAAATTTGTTGACTAGAAAGCTTCTAAAGGGTCTCTCTAAATTTTTGGATTTTTTTTTTTTAACTAACTCTAATTCACTTAAGCATCTGAAGTTAATTCATTTAAGGGAACTTAGTTTGATTCAATTTTTTTCTTTTTTCTTTTTTTTGGCTTGGTGTATTTTGATCTGCCTTCTTTCATAATAGCTGTCTATTTCCTTTTTGAAGCCATATTTAGTATTTTCTTGCATAGAAAAGTATTTTATGATTTATTTGAATGTATATAGTACATAATAGATGTTTGTATAGTTTGTATCCCCTAACTTTTGATTATGTCATTTAATCATTATTGTCATTTGTATGATATGGTAATTCAGTTATCTTACCTTTAGTTCTGGAGTATTTTTACTTAGTAGTAAGCAATATTATAAAATCTTTAAAAGTATTTTTCCCGCTATTTAAATCATTGTAGGTATGAATGAAAGTTCATTTTTATCAAAACGTCCTTCTACTTCTGAAGTAAACAGTGTTAATCCAAAAAAGTCTAAGCCCAGTGAAGGTGTTTCTGGAACAGATTCATCAGCTATATTTCCTTCAGTCAAATCTCTTTCTGTGACATCTCCCCAGGCTGTGCCATCAAAAGGTAAATATGAAATGTAGCATATAAAAAAGAAATTATATTTATACATAAATTACAGAAATTGTAGTGCAAACTATTAATAGTGGTTATTGAAGGTTGAAAAGTGATGAATTTTGAATCATATATATTTTTAATTTATTTTAGGTACAAATACCTCATCAAATCAATCTAAAAATGGAACACCTTTTCCAAGAGCTTGTCCAAAGTGCAATATTCATTTCAATCTTTTGGATCCTTTGAAAAATCACATGAAGGTAAAACTTTTTAAAAATTTAATTTTAAAAAAGTTTTCAGATTCCTAAAAATATTGATTGAGTTACAGTAAATAATGGTTTGTTCAGATATATAATATATATAAGGTATAATATAATATATAACATATATAAGATTTATTATATTGGTATTTACATATAACTTAGGTAAAAATTTATATTCATATTGATTATCATCATGTGAAAATTTAAAGTTCCTTCCAAATTATCAAGTTTTTAAAATTAAGTTTATGTACATTATAATGTATGCTTATTGTACTCTAATTTTAGATGAAAATAATGCATTAATCAGAATATACCATTTACTGTCTTACACATACTTGAAACTTCTTTAAAAAATAGGCATTATGTTTAATATTTTATATAAGTTAACAGTTCCTTTAGTTGTCGTTGTTCATGCTAACATGTGCACGTCACATTGCACAATGAAAATCTTAGTTACACTTGTAGTTTTCAACACTCAGATATAAACTCCAAATGGTGGAGTGTTTCATATGTAATAATTGTTTTTACTCAGTCCAGAATATAGTTTGTGTAATTGTTATAAATTACTTTGAGCTTTTTGTTGGTACAGGAAGCTCCTGAAATTAGATTTAAAAAAAATTTTCAGTGTACAAATGAAATTAGAGGTTTAGGTAACACTTAAAATATTTAAGTAGATATTACAGTATACTTCTATGTCTGTGTAAAGTTAGCCTGTATTCCTCTTCTCTGCCCCTTATAAATGGAAGGAAGAGGGGGATGAAACAAGAAAAAAGGTAATGTAGAGTATATGAAGAAAAGAAGGAAGGAAAAGATGGAATGAATACAATCTTTTTATTTACATACAAAACTGTATTTAGTCTGTCACTACTTCCAGCTCGCAGTGGGTAGTCCCTGATAATTGCACACTGTGCTTTGTTCTTACGTGAGAATTAACCTGTACAAGTGCTTTCAGTTTTCCTGTGTATGTAATATTTTGATGAGATACCTGATGTTCTTTATGTTTTGCATTTTGGAATAAAGAGGAAAAAGAAAGGGCTAGAATCTTTAGTTATCTTTATTTCGTTAGGTAATGTAATCATATGATTCAAAATTTAAAAGTTTACAAAAACATACAAATAAAAACTCTTACTTCTGTCTCTTATTTACCCAGTTCCCAGTATGACTCTCAAAGAAGATAATTTTTATTACTTTGTTTTCTCTCCTCCCTGATTTTCTTTCTGCATATACAGGTGAACACAAATATTGTTTCCTCTCTATTTTATATACAGGCTCTAGCATGTTATATATACTTCTGTATGTGGTGAGACTGGCAACCACATTCCAAATTGTAGCTTTAATTCCAAAACATATTATAGCATTGTTTGATTGTTCATATTAGAAACAACCAAAACTTCTTGTAATATACATATAATAGGACACTATGCAGCATTTTTTAAAAGGATGGAATCTCTATAATGATTATATGGGAAGATAGCTTTAAGATATATTATAGTTGAATATATTATGAACAATGTATTATATGTACATGTATCATAATGTAATCTTACAGAATAGTCACCAACTCTAGAAAGGGACATATAAAATTATGGAAATTTTTTATGTTCTGGCATAGGCATTTTTTATATCAGTTAAAGTTTTAGTATTACAATAATTATTTCCATTTTGAAAAAAATGTGATTTTTAGATTATTTATAAAATTTTTTTGCTTTTATTATAGGATGACTATACCATAGAAGTAATGTTTTCCTTCAATGAAGAATATCAAAAATATCTAAAACGTAATTCAAATATGCTACAATAATAAGAACAATTTACTTATCTGAGACCATGTGACAGACTACTATGCTTTAAATATATTATTTCATTTAATCCTTAGGAAATTCATTTTTCTCTTTGTTTTACAGTCAGTTAATTTGTGTAAGTGGCATTCAAACCTTTAATGGTGTAAAGCTCAAGTTCTCCCAAATACTTATTTTTTTTCCTTTTGACAAGTTCATGGCCTATTTAATGTTACGTGGAAACTTGAAGATAGGTACATTATTTCTTTTTCAGGGCATGAAATTTGATAAATCTAGCTTATGGATTATATAATTTAGATTTCTATATCACTTTTTTCCCTATATTTTTCACTTTCTTTCCTACTTGATCTGTCATGGATTGAGAAACTGTATTGTGAATGCATCCTTTAGCATTTTTATAAAATGTTCTCTTTTTCTTAAAGTTTAATGCCCTTTAGGCTACAACCTTTGTTTTCTTATAGTTTCTATTTGCCTAGTATATTTTTTGTTTTCCTTTTATTTTCAATCATCTGTGTCACTTGGTTTTAAGCATGTCTCTTGCTTTAAGCAGAGTTGTGATCCTTTGTGATCCTGTATAAAGATGTTTTTTGTTTCAGTAGTTGAGTTAAATTTATTTATATGCATTGATATGATAGATTTATTTGCTCCTTGTTCTGTCACAATTGTTTTGTTATCCTTTCTTTTCTTTATCTCTTTATGTTTTTCACTATGTAGTTGCTTTATATGTATGTAATTTGGGTTTTTCGAGAAGCTTTACTTTGTTCCCCTGTTTATCCTTATCCTTCTAATTTTAATGCTGTAATTCTAGTAGTCTTTTATTTCTTTGGCCATTCTCATCTATTTAAATTGATTAAAGTAGCATTAAATTTCCTGTTCTTAACCTCATCTCTACCTTTTCCTCTCCTACTGATTTTAGTCAATATTATCTGAATGTTTACCTTTGTACTATTAAAAATACTTACATCTATACTTCTTTATTTGGTAACTCTAAATTATATTCATTGATTGATACGCTGCTAACATATGTGAAGCAATCTATGAACTTTCTCGACCTCGTATTTATTATTCTTTTACCCTCTCTCAGTTTCAATTTGTTGGTTGTGTCATTTTTCTATTGTCAGGGCATGTAACATTTTCATTTGATTTTCTTAACCTCATTTCTATACTTGTTTTAATCCTTTTCCACAGTAAATATATTCAGTATTCACCACCAGTCTTTTTGTCATGATTTCTTTGATTATCTCTTGTTTGACTGAAGTTCATCCTCTAGTAATTTCCTCAAGAAGGGCCTGGGAACAATATTCTTTGAATTATTTCATATTCAAAACAGTTTGACTATAGCCCGTTTTTGAAAGATAGTTTGGCTGGATATAAAGTTGGATCCCATTGTGAAGATCTTGTTGATGGTACTTTTGTTTTACAATATAGAGTGTTGTTGAGAATTTGGGATAAGCCTGAATTATTTTGCCCTTTGTAAGTGATTTGATCATTATGCCTGGCTGACCACAGGAATCTTTATTTTGGAAGGCTGATAGTTTATAATGACTTGGTGTTGGGAATTTTGGATTAATCTTTTCTTAACTTACAGTATGTTCTTTCAGCTTGTGTATTTGTGTCTTCCTTTATTTCAGTGCAGCTTTTCTTCATTTGTATGTTTAAATATTTATTCCATACAATTTTTTTTTTTTTTTGAGGGGGGTTGTTGTTCAGGATGCATTTGTTCACTGTTTTTTTGTCTGGCACATCTGTCATTTTCTTCCTAATCTTACTAATTTCTTTTCTTCTTTTTTCTTCCTTTCTTTCAGTTTAGTTCACTTTTCTCATTACTGGTATCCTTTATTTTATTTTCCAACATCTGTTCACCACTGTATTCTTTTCTAACTTGTGTTTATCTCTGATTTTTTTTTTCCCCTCTTCTGTTCCTCTTGATTTTGCCACTCTTTTTGTCTTCTTTTTGTCTTGACATCTCTTCTTGCTTTGTGGTCTTCCAAATAGACATAGTTACTTCATTAAGTTTTTTAAATTTGTGGCAAAAATGTTGGCCAGTATTTCCCTCTGCATCTACTCCAAGGTGTTTTTGTGAGAATTTTACATTTTCCTCCTTTCGTCTTGAAGTATTTTTATTTAGATGTAAGTTTCTATCATATTAAACAAGTTAGATTTTCTTGGGCTAGCTATTTTGTACAAGACTCCTTTTGGGAAGCATGGGTTGCAAGGATAATCACACAGCCTAATTGGTGATTTATGCAACTCCTTGCTGGGTAGAAAGCTTCCTGCAAGTATGACTTGTGTGTCTGATTTTATATGTAGTGTTGCCTTTTCTACTTCTCTGTACTGAACGAATGAGATTTGCAGAACTTCAGCCATCTTTCTTGCCCCAGCTCCTGTACCTGGTTTTGCAAATAAAGGATATAGATTTGCACTTCAGGGTATGTATTTCATCTTGAGAATGTATACTTTTGCAGATATTTTCTAAGATCTGTTAACATTGGATTCTTTGGACTTCTCTGACCTACTTCCAACTGCATGTCTTCTGCCTGATCTTGGCTCCTTGGGTAGTGCTTTCATATGTTGTGGAGTCTATGGATTTTCTCTGATTCTTAATTTCAATGAAAATAAAAATTTTCATATTTGCTTATTGTGGCTTTTGGATAAATCTCAGGAAGAGAATGAGAAAATGCTGACTTACGTAGGAGGATCATATAGGAAGTTCTATTTTACTGTTTAAAAATGGCATCCACCTTCTTTGTGCTGAAAATCCTACCTAAAGTTTTAGGTACTACCATATTGGGAGGAGTAAAGATGAAAAGGACGTTTAGATGGTATCTGCTATTTGTCAAATTACAGTAAGTGGCATGAAAGTGTTAAGTATTTACATAAAGGCTAATCCAAGGAAATAAGGGATGAGCTGGAGGTTACAGTGAAGCGCTAGCACCAAAGGGTACGAGGGCTGAGTAGAAGATTGACCAGTTGGTCTTGGGCCATAATTCAGCTATGCCATTCATAGTTTGCTTTGTCTTCCTATAAAACGTTAAATCTAAGCCTGGTTCTCATTTCTTAACTTGCTTGCCTCTTGGATATTTTCTATAGGATACTTTGCTTTCCTCTCAATTACTAAATCCTCCAACCTAGTTCAATGCACTTTGCTCATTCTTGTTTGTCAGTGGTTTATCATTCAGCTATTTTATAGGGATCGGAAACATTGTTTAAAAGATACTGTGAATGAGATTTATATGTTTACGTTAAAAATCTGATCTTACCTTTTCTGTAAAAAAAAGAAAAATGGAAGAACAAACATTTGATCATCTATTAAACATTTATGAGTATATTTATGACAGTTTGACTTTCCTGAGTTTGAGCTCTTAATATTATGTCTTAAGAAGAATCTAGAAGCATAGATAGCAAAATCTTTCTCAGTTCCCTCTTTTTATTGTGATTTCATTTCAACTGTAGTTGTTCAGAGTGGTTGACTACAGAGGATCATATTGTATTAGAGAACCAAGATATTTATCCTAATTTAGCTTATGGATGAAACCTTAACTTCTAAGCACAGATGATGTCACTTTTTGTCAGTCCATTTTATTTAGTATTTTTTCCTCATCTCTTTTGGATCTATTTTAGATTTTTGTCTATTTTAGGTCATTTTTTTCCTTTATAGGTTTCAAAATTAAGTACAATTGAAGGAAATGTTGTAGGTCTGTCTTGCATCGAAAGTCCAGCTTCCCATGTGACACAGAAAGTTTCACCACTAATCTAGCATTTTAGTATGGCAGGAGAGGAAGCAGATGTTGTTATCTTAGACATGGAATAGAGTTGTGTTTAGATTTTCAGACTTTCTTATTTGCTAATAATGTACTAAATAATGCATTTAAGAAGAGTTTATGTCAGTTGGTTTATGTTGTAAAAGACTTACCTTGGTGGCTTATTAAAAAATACAGATTTCTGGGTCCTACCTTTAGACACTGTTGGTTTGTTGGTTTGAAGTGGGCCCAGGGATTAGCATTTTGACAAGCACTTCTGGTTTTTCTAATACAGGTCTTCCTTGGATTGCCCTTTGAGTAAAATTGCCCTAGAGAACTTCTAAAACTAAAAATTATATAGAATAAATTAGTTATACTTTGTTGAAAGAAAAAAGCTTGTGTATGAAATATTCAGATTGGAACCAATTTATATGACATCTTGATTTTTCTCATGAGGAACTAAATTTCCCCTTCAAAGATTTAATTAAGCATTCTAGATTTCAAGATGTAACTCATGCTTCTTTATTTTTTCCCCATACATTTTCCAGCACCTTGAGTCTAAGAAATGGAACGTTAGCTGTGCTCAGTGTCCAGTTCTAAGCAAATATTATGAAATTTAATACATCACTTGATAGTTAAACATACATTATTGCATGTAAAACTACATTTCCTTTCTATACTTTGTATGGCATGGATATGAATAATGTTTAGTTAGTTAATTTAAGTATTATTAAATATTTACATCTGAAAAGGTAAATTGCAAGGAAGAAAAACTATTAGATCAATAGCCACATCCTCATTTTAAAGTTTTCCTTTTATTTTTTAAAAAATTTTTTTGTTTGTTTATTAATAGATGTTTATTGTTTGAATTTTTTTGAGTGTGTGTAGGCACCACTAGCTTTTGGTGAATATTTTTCCAGATATATCGCCAAGCATAGGTTTACATGGTCTGGCCTTAGTTGTAAACAAAAAATCATGTTTTGTTATCTAATTTTTTAAGGAATAAAAAAGGCTTCTGTTTTTTTCTCTTTCAGTACTGTTGTCCAGACATGATAAATAACTTTTTGGGACTGGCTAAAACAGAATTTTCAAGTACAGCACATAAAAATAAAACTATTGATTCAGAAAAAGGAAAACTGATCATGTTGGTTAATGACTTTTATTATGGAAAACATGAAGGAGATGTGCAGGAAGAACAGAAGACTTACACAACCTTTAAATGCTTCAGTTGCTTGAAAATTCTTAAAAATAATATTAGGTATGTAAACACTTATTTTTATATTTATTTGACAATTATAATGCTACAGATATAAATGTTACATCTTTATCTTACATTTTTAATGCTATTCTAGATAAGCGATTTTAAAGCTTTTGTCCTTTCTGGTATTTTAAAGTTGACTCCTGGATTCAGTTAGTTTTATTTCTTTAAAATAACTTAAGAAAGGACAAATTATTTCAAATAAAACAAAATTAGCTCCTTTTCCTGATATTATCAGTGATCTAGGAATTTTCATGAGATAATTTTCATTTTTAGCTGCCTTTGAATTTTATTTTTCTTCATAAGAACCACTTAGTTATGTTTTGTCCAGTTTGACCTCTTATGTACTAATCTTATTTAATGCTCAAATCTTTCAGTTAATATTTATAATTTTAGAACATTTACCTTGCAGGAAAAGTGATCTTTAGAGAAGTACCAGTTCTAGGAAACATGACTGCTTTGATTTTAAATTTTAACCTCTGTGAAAATTAAAGATACAATTTCCAGTGAAATTTTGAAAATTTTCCACACGTATCCTTTAAGTTTTAGGGACCTATACTTTGTAATCTTTGAGTTACATTGCATATTAGTAGCTATCAGCCTATAAATGAGTTAGTAACAAGAACAAAGTAAAAAAGACAAATTGACTGATACTTTTCTTTGGTTGTATAGCTTGACATTTATATTCGGTAAGGTTTTTTTCATCGTTTTATTCTAAAAATTTTCAACATACAGCAAAGTTTTAAAAATTTTATAGTAGACATTTGTATACTTACCATGTTGATTATACTAGCATTTAAATGTACTTACTTTATCATATATCTATTCACCCTTCAAACTATTTGTTTTTTTATGCATTTCAAAGTATGTTGCAGATTTCAGTGTATTTCTTTTAGATGAAGTGTATGTGTGTGTATACAAACATACATATGTATGCCTTTTTATGTTACTTGAGATAACTCTTATTATTTGTAATAGCATTCTTAGGCACCTATAGGTTATTTCTAGACCCCAGCATTTATTTTATTTTCCTGTGAGTTCTTGAGTCCAAGAAGAAGCATGTAGAAAAACACTGAAATACACTGTGATACACTCCAAAAACTATTGTTTTGTTTATAATAGTGCTTTATATTTATAGTTTTAAAAATTACCTAACGTATGTTATTTCATGAGTTTTCACATTCCTTTTATCTCCCTTTTTTCAAACTTTAATGACCATCGATAGCTAATGGTCCCAACAGTTTAACAGAAGGGATGTGATATAACACTGAAGCAATATTACAGTAGAACTCTGTCCCCTAGTCCATATTTTTCCCATTTTAGTAAAATACACCAGAAAAATCATATTAATAAATATAGTAAAAAGCATAGAAATATGGCTAACCAGCTTAGATCTTTGTTATACTCAAATATTATGTCTATGATATTAGAAATTATTTCAGCAGTATTTTTTTGACTTTACCTCTGAGATTAATACATTAATTTTAAACATATGAAAATAAAAAATTTCTTTTTTTTGTCATTGTTTCAGAATACTAGTTATATATTTCTAGAGTATCTCAAAATGTAGAAATTTTAAGCAAAGAACATCTGGTAACATTCAGGAATTGAACATCTTTTGAGATACTGATTGTTTAGTAAATGTAACCTTAATGGCAAATACTTTATAACCAAAGGATTTAGACATGTTAAGTAATATTTTCCATTGATGGTAAGAACTAGGAGGGTAAGTTGATGTTTGTAGAGAATGGTAAGAAAGTGATAACTAACTTTCTACTCGCTGTCCTGTCAACATATTGTAGTATGGTATTTTTTTTCCTATATGGAGTGTCACCTGAAACAGGTTTATTTTGTTCTGTGAATATCCTTTTAAGATGCTTGCTTTTTTTGTTCCCCTCATTTCCATCTGTTGGTTTAAGTAGTATGAACTCCTAATGGGGGCTCATATAATAACTGAGAGAAAACTTGCTAGTTAAGAGATTATTTTATATAGATACACTTTAATTGCTGAAAGTTGTGAGCTGAAAGTTTAATGGCTCGTGACATTTTCTCTACATGTAAATGTTTAGCCAAGACTATGATTTAGTGTAGGTGTTTGTAGAGCAGATGTTAAAACCAAAGGAAGACTAAAAGATATTTCAAAGTGCACCATAACCTGTACTAAGGAATAGTATTGTGGAGGTGTGAAAAAAGAAAGAAATGCTATAACCTTTATGATGATTGCTATCCACATTGATGACATCATCACTTAGTTTCAACATTATTTCCTTTAGGAACTCAAAGTGAATAATTGTTAATAGTTGACCCAGTCTAAAAATTGTTACTTTGATTGAATAACTTTACTTTCAAATTCAGCAAAAAGCTTCAGTAAGCTCTTTTAAATAGGTATTCCATTTTTATTGGACTCTGTGCTATTGAAGGTCATAGTTCCTGCTTATAAGAAGCCTTTTAGGGAAGCTGAAATAGCAGAATTTAAAACTGAAAAATGGGCATAGCCTACAAAGGGCACAGTCTGCAAGTTAAAATGAGCAGTCTATGCTAACAGTAAACCAGTATCATTAAATAAAACAAAAGGTTCTTGTAATTGTAGGCATTAAAATTGCTATTACATGCATTTAGAAACCAAGACACAAGTAAAAATACCAGTAATTTGTCTTTTAAGCAGCTGGAATCTATTGTGTATCTTCACAGCCTTAAAAGATTTCTCTCATGACTCTGTAGTTGCTTTTGGTGGTAGTTTTCTTCCTTTCAGTATTTTATTTAAAAATATAAGTAGTATTTCTTGTATGGAAAAGAAACTTGTTTTATCTTAAAAATTTTTTATAATCTCAAATGATTGAGAACAAATTAGTGATATTTCAGATTAATGGTATTAATGAATTATTTTAAAACAAAGATAAAAAGATGTTTACTTAGCAACTTAATGAAAGTGTTTATTTAAAGTGCACACTTTTCCAGAGGACTTTAAGGCTTTTTGAGACTTTATTTTCAGTAATGTATCTGTAATTTTAAGATTTAGATGCAAGTATTTATTTGTGAGATTTTGTTTTGAAATCTGAATTTTTGCACCTGTTGACAATCATTTATAGGTTTATGAACCACATGAAACACCATTTGGAACTTGAGAAGCAGAGCAGTGAAAGCTGGGAAAACCACACCACCTGCCAGCACTGCTACCGTCAGTTTCCCACACCATTTCAACTGCAGTGTCACATTGAAAGTACACACACCCCCCATGAATTTTCTAGTAAGTTACAGTTAGTTTAAAAATTGAATATTGTTGATTTTAACAGTATAAACTCTGAAAAGCTGAACAAGCCCATTAGAAAAATAAGAAAGAGACTTTGAAATTTGGGAGTGTAATTGAAAAAGTTAGGTTTTAACTTACATAAGCTTTAAAATAAAAATTACTAAAACTAAAGTCCCTCTCGTAAATAATTTATTAGAGTAAATAACCTGTGCATTATATGTGGGGGACTAAATTAGAAGCCTCAGATCATAGTTTTCAAATATGAAGTCAGTGCCCTTCATTTGAACTTGAAAAAGAAAAGTAAATCCAGTGGTAGTTAAAATCACAGATTTTGGAGCAAGACAGCTTAGGTTCAAATCCCAGCTCTGCTTCTTAATATATGTTCCTCATGTGATCTCAAGCAAGTTCCTTAGTATTTGAATAATAGAGATAGTAGAAATAACTACTTCATAATGTTGTTACAGAAATTAAGTGAGTTAATATAAGTAAAGTGTTTAAAACTGTGCTTGACACACAGTTAATCACTATGTAACTGTTCACCACCACTGCCACTACCAGTACTACTGTTATTATTATTGTTGTTATTGATATAGATATATAAAATATTTATATATTTTTTTTTTGTTTGCGTTGAGAGGATACTTTTTTAAAAATTAAGTAATTGACATAATTTTTAGTTTCAAGTGTACAACATAATCATTCGATACGTGTGTGTGTGTATATATATACATATTAAAATGGTGTAATGTCTTTTTTTCCCCCCACTTTTAGCCATTTGCAAAATATGTGAATTATCATTTGAAACAGAGCATATTCTTTTACAACATATGAAGGACAATCATAAACCTGGTGAAATGCCGTATATTTGCCAGGTATACACATATTTTATTGTATACATAGTATTTGTTATCTGTTGTTTTGGTTACAAGATATAAAACTATTAGGCCAAGCATCAGCAATTTTTTTTCTGTAAAGGACAAGATAGTAAATATTCAGGCTTTTAGGGTCATAGGTCTCTGTTGCAACTAACTAATTTTGCCATTGTAGCACGAAGACAGCCATAGACAGTAAGTAAATGAATGGGTGACTGTGTTACAATAAAACTTTGAATCAAATTTCAACTGAAATTTGAATTTCATATAATTTTCAAGTTTCAGGATATATATTCTTTTATTTTTCTAACCATTTAGATTAATTTACTGAAATTATAATTTCTCATAAATAATTTATTAGTAGAAAGTCCCTTGGCACAACTCATGCATTGTACATGGGGCCAGCAGAGAGTTGAAACTGACCCACAGGACGTTGTTTGACCACTCCTGTACTAGATAAAGAAGAACTCTGGCAGAAAGGCAAACATGGACTTACCTTGCTATGTATGGAAGAATGTAGGCATCCAAGAAAAATATGAAATACTTTTATTTCAGAGAACCCTACCAAATGTTTAGGGACTAGCATTATTCCAAATTTGGAGGAATAGGAAAATAAGATAAAAATAGTCACTGCCATATCCTGGAGGCCATATATAATCTAGAGGAAGATGCCATTTAATATAGCAGAAAGAACTTTATAGGACAAGAGCTGTCAGAACTTGAAATTTCAAGTCAAGATTGGGAGTAATAAAATTATCTGATAAAAAGAAGGGAATCTAGTTATATTTTGGGAAGTATCCCTAAACTTTGAACTCTTCTGTCTCAAAGATGATCTTTTGGCACTTGCATTAGTGGGATTCTTGGTTATGTAGGCATCAATATGAATTAATAGTACATCATATTCTTCTAAACAAGTGACCTATCATTGTTACTTTGTGATTGGATATCATTATAAATTTTCAAGTTAAACTAAATCTTCTTTTTTTGATAGGTTTGCAATTATAGGTCATCATCATTTTCTGATGTAGAAACTCATTTTAGAACATCCCATGAAAACACTAAGAACTTGCTATGTCCATTTTGCCTCAAAGTTATTAAAATTGCAACACCCTATATGCATCATTATATGAAGCATCAGGTGAGATTTATAAGTTCTTATTTGTTCATGTTGTTTTAAAGAAAAGATAGATTATGACTTAGAACAATGGTTAGGTTTGTTCTGCAAGGGAAGCCTTGTTGTTCCAAATGATGTGTTTGATTTGTAGTTTATGCCAAATTGTTTGTTAAACTTCCACTTCTTTTTCTTGCTTCCTTTCTAGTGATGATATGGCTCATACTTGAAAATTCTGAAAGATAGCTATAAATAGGAAAGCTTGATTGAAGGGAAAAAGAGAAGATGAGTGGAAGAATAGCTGAAGGATTGGATATTTCACAGTCTGAGTGGGCATGGGGATGATTTTGAAGGTTATTATCAGGAGCAGGGGAAAAGATGAGTTTGAACTGATAAAGAAGAGATTGAGAACTCATAGTCTTGTTTTCCTCTTTCTCTTCAAACTTTACTTCCTCTTTTAGCCCCCTTATCGTATGAAGACATGTTGGCATCATTTACCAGGAGTGGTCTCATAGCTGCCAGTGATGGAGGAAGCAGTAATGACACTTATGTATTTCTTGATATATGAACTCTGCCAAAGAACTATATTTAGATCATAGCTTGATTTGTGGATGACGTCTGGCAGTTCTGCTGTGTAATTTTTGGGACCCAGTATTAGTGCTTATACACTTCTTTCTCATTCTATTGTTACATTTACTGGTTCTTTTCATGAAGCAATTAAATCATCCTTTGTTTGGGCTGAAAACTTTTATGCAATACTGATCCTGTTCTTAAGTGGTCAAAAGAGCAACAACAGTGCCTTTGCCAAAACCAGAAGACGATGGATTTACTGAATCTGATCATGTAATCAAGTTTTGCCGCCTCACTAATCAGCTCGTTACCTTTTCTTATTATTGATTAAATTGGCATGTCAGTTTACTCAGCATTGGTGCTTACTTTGCTTTCCATTCTAGTCATTAGATAATCATGAAATAGACTTGTGATTTTTAATTGGGAAAGATCATAAAAGTAGAATTTCCAAATGAATCGGGATCACCTATGTTGTGACTAGGATGCCACCCATCGTTGAGAAGTTCTGGCAAGACCTTTCTATTCTAGGTTTCTCCAGCAATGTTCTGTCAGGTGTTAATGATAAAAGAATTTGGTAAATACCTAGGTTTACAAAATTAAACAGTTTCATTTCTTTTTTAAAACAAGAATCCTCAGAGATTTTAATATGCTAATGAATATTATAAACCTCTATGCAAGGGATAAAGTATGTATTTTTCCCAAACTTACTTGGCCATTGAGCCCTTTATTTGCACAATATCTATTAACATTTATGGAACAGAGTTTAAGAAACACTATTCCTGGTACTCTATATTTCATCTTTGACCTTTAATTTTGAAAGAGAGAATGAAGTATAAAACAGTAGTTCTGTTTCATTATGGGGCTTTTAACATCAGTTTTCCCATATGCTTTACTAAGCTCCAGAGTGAAATGTGGATGTGGAAAGAATGAAAGAAATGTGTGGGCCCACTACGTGGGCCATGTGATTTATAATCAGTTTTTATACCTGAGTTTTATGTCTTCACTTCCTATGGGTGTCCAGTTGTTTTTTGTTTGTTTGTCTGTTTTTCTGGAGTACGTACTAGGTAGACAACCAGTAATTAAGAGAGGAGACTCTATTAATAAGAACAACCATTAGTCACCCTTCAAGGTATTTACAATTTGTATGATTATTTACAAAAGGCTGGAAAACCATAGCTGAGCAAAAACTTATAATTGAGATCACATTATTGGTGCAGTATTAGATAATAAGAATTGTTGACTGTATGGCTCATTTTATTGTCTTAAAAGACTTTGGTTGTAACGTTTCTTTAAGAGGATATATTGTTAAGTCTTGGGTGATTTTAGTGCTAACAATCCAGTTTATATCACTCTTCAGAAATAATGAAAGTGATTGTGGATGTGTTAAACATGTTCATTACATCTTTAATAAAAACAGTAAGCAGTCAACATATGCAGTCATTTACTTTATGACAGTAGCAGGTGCTTTACATGCAATATCTTGTTTAATCCTCACAATCACCCTTATAGACAGGAAACAACGTTTTGGAGAAAGTAAGTTGCTCAATATCATATTGCCTAATAAAATGCAGAGTTAAAAATTTGAATTCTGAGCCCAAGATTTTATTGTTTTACCACAGAGTCAGATTTCACATTGGTATTGGGTCTAGGGTCAGAAATTGTAGTCAGAATTCTAGTCAGAATTACCCTTAAATCCCTCATGTCTCCCAGTGTAGTATGCTTATCAAAAAAGTTCAACACATAATTATTTCTCTACCCTTCAAATAGATCACTATTTCTTTGGTTGAACATCATGTTATTAAAAAATGTACTATCTCTTTATCACCTTTTGCACATTGAAATGCATACATAAACAAGAGAAATGTGCAAGAGTTGTATCCAGCTAAGAATAGTAGATTAATGTATTCTTCTGTCTCAGGATTTTGGCCAGATGTTCACTGAATGGAGTGGCAGACATTTTGAACTTGTTAAATTGTACCTGCTGCTCTTACGTACTGTCAGTCTCTTGCTTTCTGTCTCACTATCCATTTATTTAACAAATATTTATTAAGTGCCTTACTAGGTGCCAGGGACTGTTTTAGGTACTATATTGCAGTGAACAATACAAAATTTGTGTCCTGTGAAATTTGGATTATAGTGGAGAAAAAAGAATAAATATAGGTGTGCTTGTGTTTAAATGTATCCTGTGATCTTACTGTGGCTGGTGATAAGTACTGTGGAAGGAAAATGTGGAGGATAAGGAATGCTAAGGATTGGGGAGATGGTGGAGTGGAGAAATGGTTGCTGTTTTGTATATATAGTGGTCAAAAAGGGCCTCTTTGAAGGAAATAAAAGGAGTAATCCACGTGGAAATCTAAAAGAGGTAACGTTATATAGGGAGTGAAGTGAATGTATACCTGGGCATTCAAAGAATGGGAGCAGAGTAAAGTATAAAGAGGAAAAGTAGTAGGACATAAGGTTGTAGCAATAGAATGCAGGCCAATTCATAGAGAGCCTTGTAAACCAGATTCAGGATTTTGGAAAACCGTCAACAGTTTTTTTGGTGGGTGGAAGATAATTAGTGTTATTTTAAAATTTTATTTTATTTAATAGAGGTACTGGGGATTGAACCCAGGACCTCATACAGGCTAAGCATGTGCTGTACCACTAAGCTGTACCCTCCCCCGCATCAGCATTTTAAGCATGTGAAAGATCTGCCATACTTTAAGATCATTGGCAGCTTCGGGGAGAATAGGCCATAGGGAGGAAAGAACATGACAGGGAGAAGATAGGATGTTATAGTCAAGGTGAGTGGCTTGGACATGTATGGTAGCAGTCGTTGGAGGTAATAAGTGGATATATCATGACAGTTTTTGAAGGTAGAGCTGCCAGGTTTTATTAATGGTTTCGATATGGGATATGAGAGAGAAGTTTTTTTCCAAGCAGTTACAAGAATGGAATTTTCATATACTGTCATATGGTGAAGACTGGGGAAGGAATATATTTGGGGCGGGGGGCAGGGAGGTAGGGAAGAAATCCAAAATTCAGTTTTGCCCATATTGGTTTGAGATGAATATTAGACATCAAGTAGTGATGTCAACTAGGCAGTTAGATAAATGATATTTAAAGCCATGAAATGATGCAGTAACCTAGGGAGCGATTATGGATAGAAGATTTCTAGGTACTGGATTTTGGAGAACTTTCTTTTTGTCCTGTTGACTTAGTATCTGTTTCTTGCCCAATGTTTCACTTTTTTTAGTCTTCTTTGAGCGCATACAAGTGAATTTGTTTGAGTTGCCTGTACCTCCAGTATAATCCATTGCATCCCACTTCTAAAAATACTGTTAAGGTGCACCTAGAATAGTGGTACAAACATATTAATTTATATATTGCTTTGAATTTTGTAAAGAAATTTATTTACGAAATGCCTGCTGTGAGCCAGTAACTGTGCTTAGTACTACCCAGTGTATTACCTATTTGAATCTTATAAATGATTTGATTGTATTTTAATGGAAATAGTGATGTATCTGGCAGATCTCAGCTTTAGAGAAAACATTCTTTTGTATTTATATGTTGTTTCACTTTATATATACATATATATATATATGCATATACATACATAATTTTCAAATTAGTGAGAGCACATAGGTAAAGATTGTAGTTGATATTGTATAGTAGAAAGAACGCTGGATCAGGAGTCTGGCAGTGTCAGTAAATAGCTATGGGAAAGTGATTTAGATTTTTCTTGGGTCCTATTTCCTATCTGTGGAATAACAGGATTAGGTTTGAGAAGGGACTTAGTCAAAGGGTCTCAACCAGTTAGTAGATTGGGAGTAGTTATTCTGATTTATGCCTCCATATTCACACTGTTCAGTGTGCAGTGTTGTAGCCACTAGCCATATGTAGCTATTTAAACTTAAATTAATTAAAATTAAATAAAATTTAAAATTTGGTTACTCAGTTACACCTCACATATTTCAGGTGCTCAATAGCCACATCTATCTAGTGGCTGTCATATTGGACAGTGCAGCTCTAAAATGTCTTCAATATTGCAGAAAGTTTTATTAGATAGCACTGCTTTATACAACCATTGCTATAACAAACTTCTTTGAAATGTCTGATTAGATATTTGAATTTACTTTTCCAACTTGTTAACCAACAAGAAATAGAAAGAATTTACTTTTTTCTAGGAAAAAAATATAGTATGGCTCATTTTCACAGTATCATGAGTCTAAATATTTTTAAATTATAATTAAAAGAGCTTTCATACCAGTGTTGAGAGAACTTTCATTAGAATCTATTAATACAACTTTCATGTTCATTTTCTGTATAGTAACACATTTTTGAAACCTAAATACTAATGCAAAGAGTGTTTTAAAACATAAAATAATATTTTGCTGTTATTTATGCTAGGAGATGTAAAATACTAGTTTTAAAATTATTTAGTATCATTAAAATGAAACCAGAGCAGTTTTGGGACACAGGATTTGTGGTTGTAGAAATTATTTTTCTTCCCTTTTTCTTTTTCCTAAACAGAAAAAAGGAATACATCGTTGTACAAAATGCAGACTGCAATTTTTGACATGCAAAGAGAAAATGGATCACAAGACTCAGCACCATCGGACATTTATAAAACCTAAACAACTAGAAGGATTGCCTCCTGGAACAAAAGTAAGTTCACATATGTTGTATTTTAACATTTTGTATGATAATAAAAATAACTCCTGCCTGGTTTTATCTATTGAATATACTACTTTAAAAAGTGGTTTCATATTTTAAGTTTTTAATTTTAGATTTTATTATTTCTTATGTTTAGGAAAATGTCTTCTAACCATTGTTTTTTGGTCAATAGTGTATGCTATGCTAGAGTGGTATTCATTTGTAAAAAGTGTAACAAGGTTAACTGTTCCTGGGTCGGTGGGTTGTGTCAACATTACCTAGGCTATTCTTGAGCTATTCCAGTTGGCACTGAATATGTCAGTTTTATCTGCTAAACTATAAGATGCTTGAGATCAGGAATTGTGTTTTAGTTATCTTTGTGTCCTCAGCATCTGGTATATACAGAACCTTGAATGCCATAGGTTCTCAGGTGTTTACTGAAGTGGTTATTACTGAATCTCCTCTAAGAGAAGCAAGTTCTGCTGCTGGATAGCATTATACTTTAAGTGAGCCAACACATGTCTGACTGCATACTGATGATTGTAACTTCCTTTTCCCTTTTTGCCTTATATACCTCTGTTTTCTCTGACTTCTTTATATACAGTCAGCTCTTGAATATTTGCTCCAGTGGAGGGAAACAGAGGCATGGATAATCCAAAGTGAAATAATCCCCAAAGCATTTATATTTGGCTTTGGGTACTTACCTTTGAATGTGGGTATGTCTGTTATTTGAATTTAACTAAAACAATATAAAGCCATGCTCTGAAGACCTAGAGCAAGAGAAGCTATCCAGCATCCTTCCCTACAATCCATTCATTCCATGCTGGGACTAGACATGCAGAACACTAATGTAAGCAGTGCAGTCCTCTCTCCTTTCCCTTAATAATGATGATGATGATAATAATAATAATGATACTAAATGTTTTAATAGCACCTTAGAATTAGGCTTTTGGTATGCTTTTTCATACATTCTATTATTTAATCCATATAGTAATCCACAGAAGTAGACAAGGCAGATATTGTCCCTTATTCTAGATAAAGAATCTCTAGATGAAGAGGATAAATTACTTATTCAAGGTCACATGGCTAGGAAGGAGTAGTATTAGATTTAATCTCAGGCTTTTTGATTCCCAGTCCAGTGCTTTTACCATGATACCAAGGCACATGTTTTTCATGGTACTTCCTCATAGACTGTTCCCCAAATACATAGGAGTATAGTCAAATGATCAATGAGACTGTTGGTAGGCAGTTGTGTTTTCCATTGTCAACCAGCAAATATAATTTCTGAATAGTAAAAAATAAGCCTTATATTAGCTCCCTTTAAGGAAATTCTAAATATTATTAAACTCTCCGTGCAGTATAATGAATTGATATAACCCCTCCCATAACTTTTGTAAATGTACATCCTGCCTAATGAGCCCCTGGAAAGAGGAAATCTTATTTATTGTAGATCTGTTTGTTGTATAGATGTCAAAGGGTAATCCAGGCCTTTCTAGAGTTATTTTTAGGCTCTGAGATTGCAATTTTGATCTCTATGTTTGTAAATTTAAAAAGTTATATCAGAGCATAGAAATAAGTATGGAATGCACTCTTTTAATTAATATTTAATGTGCTCATATAACTTGCTTTAACACCTAATTATCCATTAATAACTGTTAACGTATAACTGATATCAAATACAAAAATGTAATACTATGAGTGAATAAATATCAAGTTTAATTTCATTTAATTGGTATGAACATTTAGAATAAATGGAAGACTTATCCAGATGTAGTTTATACTTGCCCTTGGTTTAACTCTTTGTTATGTGCTAATATTTTATCACAAATGCAGTGATTAATTTTCTAAAGCAAATATTATCTTCATTTTTGTAGGTTACTATTCGAGCTTCAGTTGGACCCCTTCAATCAGGATCTTCAACTACACCTTCCATTAGTGCAAGCACTTCTACCCTTCAGCTCTCACCTCCAAGGACTAAAAATATAACTGCTAAAAGTCCCACAAAATCTATCACAAGTAAACCTAATACAGCTAAACCCATTGCAAGTAAACCTAATGCAAGTAAGCCTAATGGAAGTAAATGTAAATACAAATCAAAAATTTCTAATATGCAAAGGAAACAAAGCACATTGGCTAGTAGCAATAAAAAAAGTAAAGTCAATACAGCATTGAAGAACTTAAGGTAATCTTTTATTACTGATACACAATATTAGTTTAATTTTAAGTATGAAAACTTTATTTAATATAAATTTACCCCATTATACAACTCTCTTGTACATTTATATACTGTCACTTAAAGGTCAGGCAAATAATAAAAAAGTATTTTTTACAACTGTTGAACAGTACTTAAATTACTGTTTTTTCTATCTAGTATTCATTGGTATTTCTATAATATCCACTGGCATTATACGTTGTCACTTATATCTTGTGATATTTGAATTAACTTAATCTCCTTATTCTGGTATGAAACATTAGCTAATTTTAGATTGTTTATACTTCTAGCTGTTGTTTCATAGGAGATTTTTCAAATGATAAGTCTTTGTTTAAAGATGTTAATTTAATTAACAGAACATAAGATGACTCTCCCTTATTATTTTTGTTTTAAAATATGTTTTTATCATTTTCTTTATATTTCCATAAGGTATCGTCGGGGAGTTCACAAGTGCATTGAGTGTTGTTCTGAAATAAAAGATTTTGCAAACCACTTTCCTACATATGTCCATTGTAGTTTTTGCAGATACAACACTAGCTGTAGCAAAGCCTATGTGAATCATATGATGAGGTAAGATGAGTTAAACATCTATAATTACCGATTAAAATTACAGTTCAGCAAGTTTGGTTTTGAAAACAGTTATCCTAATAGAAGCTAGTTTTTTTTTTTTTTTTTTCCTTTTCAGGAGCAATAGAGAACTTCTAGGTTGATGTCTGGTACTATTTTTTCAGCATAGTTATTCATAAGGTTATTAGAATTCAAATTATAAGAACAGTTAGGCTAATGAAATTAGGATAGGTTTGTTAGGGAAAATAATTTTTCTATGGGAATTTTTTTTTCCTATAGAACTTTTAAAGTGGTTACTTACAAAGACAAAAACTTAAATGTTTTAAATATATTTATGAAATCAATACATGTCATCTCATGAGTGTTATTCTCTTCAAAGCAGTCACTTTGAGAGATTCCAGAATTTTCAGTGATGTTAGAAACTTTATTGGGTCTGTTTATCTTTCCCTCTCTTTTTCTCTGTAATCCTTCTGCCTATCTGTCCATCAAGTCATCTATCCTTGCAGTCATTCAGTGAAATGAGAGACTGTTTCAGTAATGATGCCACTGTTGGATTTCTTTTTCATTAATTCATTCAACATAGACTATGTGAGTACCTAGTATTTTACTCTATGTAGAGAAAGCCTTTACAGCCTCCGTATTTTCATTTGTATCTCATTTGTAGGGGCATACTTCAAAATGGATTTTTATTTGTTTAAAAATAGTATCTTATAGTAACCTATAATGAAAAAATATGAAAATGAATATATGTATGTATATGTATGACTGAAGCATTATGCTGTATACCAGAAACTGATACAACATTGTAAACTGACCATACTTCAATAAAAAAAAATGCAAACAAAATAGTTGAAAATTGTTCAGATATAAGACAGTAAGTTGATTTTTTGAAGTGAGGTTCCAGTTTTGCAAAAGTTAGTATTAAAGTATAACTAATAAAAGTGATTTTCTTATAGATCATGATGTCACATCTATGTTACTTTCTGGTCATTATCACCTACTCCTTTCAGGGATTCTCCCACCTTTCTTGATGGCTTCAGCACCTCTCTCACAGTTTTTTAACTCCCTTGATGACTGGCCTGACCTCATGGTACCTTGACTTCTTTAGTGACAGTGCATTACATCAACCTTTAAGTTATTGTACCCCCTTTATTACCACAGTACCATTTTAATCTTATCATATATACTGTTCACTTCTTTTGAATTCTCAATACCCCAGGACTTTCAGGGCTTTGATTCCTTTTTCCAGTCCAGCAGCAGCCATATAACTTGATAGTCATCCTCACCTTCAGGATCATTTGTTTTGGGTGCTGCTTTGTTTTTGTTCTAGAATTCTTTATACCTTTAGTCATGCTCACCTGGCATAAAGGCCAAAGATTTGAACAGCTGCCTTTTGTGACCTTTGTGCTCAATTCTAGACTAGCAAACAGTACTTGATTCACTCAACTCTGACTCATATTTTTTTTCTTTTTGGAGGTTTTTTTTTTTAATTGAAGTATAGTTGATTTACAGTGTTGTGTTAGTTTCAGGTGTACAGCAAAGTGATTCAGTTATACATATATGTGTGGGTGTATTTTATATATATATATATATATATATATACACACATATACACACATACACACATACACTTTCCCATATTCCTATTCTTTTCCATTACAGAATATTAGAAGATATTGAGTATAGTTCTCTGTGCTGTACAGTAGGTCCTTGTTTTCATCTGTTTTATATATAGTAGTGTGTATCTGCTAATCCCAAACTCCTAATTTAGCCCTCCTCCCTCCTTTCCCCTTTGGTAACCATAGGTTTATTTTCTGTCTTTGAGTCTGTTTCTGTTTTGTAAATAAGCTTATTTGTATCAATCTTTTAGATTCCATGCATAAGTGATACCATTTGATATTTGTCTTTCTCTGTCTGACTGACTTCACTTAGTGTGATTGTCTCTGGGTCTGTCCATGTTGCTACAAATGGCATTATTTCATTCTTTTTTTATGACTGAGTAATATTCCATTGTGTACGTATATAGCACATCTTTTTTAGGACACTTAGGTTGCTTCCATGTCTTGGCTGTTGTAAATAGTGCTGCTATGAACATTAGGGTGCATGTATATTTTCAAATCAGAGTTTTTGTCTTTTTGGATATATGCCCAGGAGTGGGATTGCTGGATCATATGGTAGGTCTGTTTTTAGTTTTTTTAGGAACCTCCATACTGTTCTCTATAGTGGCTGCACCAAATGACATTCCCACCAACAGCATAGGAAGGTTACCTTTTCTCCACACTCTTTCTGGCATTTATTATTTGTAGAATTTTTGATGGTGGCCATTCTCACTGGTGTGAGGTGATACCTCACTGTAGTTTTGATTTGCATTTGTCTAATAATTAGTGATGTTGAGCATCTTTTCATGTGCCTATTGGCCATCTGTATTTGACCCATGATCTTTAACTTTGAGTCCTAACTTTTTATTTTTAAATACTTTATTTTTACCTATAGTACCTAATTAAACCATTTTTTAGTACTATAAAGATTTTATTTTAGCTTCTCTTAGTTGTTAACCTGGCCTACTAATTACTCAGTTGGAGGTCATCCTTTTAATTAATCTTTTCAACCTCAGAGTTTTTCCTGTTACCTTCATCTAGACATTGATCTCAGAAATCAAACATGTTCCACTTCTGTAAAGTTAACCCTGCCACTTACCTCTTCTAGTTCTTCCACAACCTTATTCAGTTAACTTGCAACTTCATCTCTTCTATCTACCAGTTCCTTCTGCTTACATTTTCAGGTTTTGTTTTTTTTTTAAAGATGAGGGAGATATGTCCTTACCGCCTACTTTCCTTACTTCTTTTCTTCTTCTTACCATGAATATTTTTAAAAAGTGTTTGTTACTAGCTTATTTGTGATTCATTTTTTTACCTTTTAATTTGAGCGTCATCCTCACCTACCAACTAGCACTGCCCCTTTTAAGATTTTCTGTCATGTTCTTATCACCACATTTATTCAATTTTTTTTCGCTCTTAGTACTCCATGACTTCTTTCAAGTATTGGACATTGTTGTCACTCACTTTTGAAACTATCTTCTTCGGCTTGTGTTAAACTGTTAGCACTGTTTTTTTCTTCCTTTTTGGCTACTCCTATCTCATTTTAAAATTTGTTTCCTTCAACTCTTCTTCTCTCTTTAAATTTTCTTTCTCTGTAACCACTGTCACTTTGCCTTTCAACTTTAAATCTTTCACTTTCAATCCTTAGTTTTCCTGAGATCTAACTCTATCTTTCTAATTATTTAATAGGTATTTTTACCTTTGACTCACTGGCATCTAAAAAGAACATAAACAAACCGCACATTATCTTTACAGAATTAACATAACTACCATCCAAATACTCTTTCAGAGCATCATTTGTGTGAATGTGGAACACTAGCTGAAAAAATACGTTGTCCCAAGTTTTTTAAGCTTGTGAAGTTCTCTTGATGTGCCAGTGTGCTTCATGGCTTCCTGAGACAGCACCTTCCGCATTCTTCCACTCTGCCTCCCAGCTGCAGTGGACTACACCTGTAATCCATTTCCTCTAAACCAGGCCCCCAGCATCCTTTCTCCTTGAGTATACTCCAGTGTGGAAAATCCCTTATTCTATGACAGATACATGGCTGCCCAAATACAGCTTTACTTATGCCCTTAATTTATAGGGGATCAAATTTTAAAATATTTTCTTTTCCTAAACCAAAAGTCATTTCACCCTTCCCTCTCCCATTTATCATAGGTTTCTCACCTGTCCAATAGAACCTCTAAATCCCATTCTATTCCAAAACATTTCCAGTTAGCCCAACTTCCTTCTACCCTTTTCCCAGTTCCCAGTGAGCCCCAACCCTGCGCTTCATTGTCATCACACACATTCTTAGTCTTTGTTAGCTTCATATGGAGCTGAAAGTTTCCACTGCCAATCCTGGAGTTTGGTAAACCCCTTTTCCTTTTTCTCTGCTTCATTCCTTGAATTAAGTATCTCCCACAGAAAGGCCCATCACTGTCTCTGCCCAGTGTGGATCCTTGTGATAGGTTTGTGTTTTGTGTGAACAGAAACCTCATTTTCTCCAGAGGATGAGTACTTTTAATCCCTATCATATTCCACCTCTGTACTCGCAACTGATCTTTTTCCCTCCAGTCTCATATTTGCCCCAATCCAATTTTTTTTGCCCCAATCCATTTTAGAAAAACTCTCATCCCCATAAATTGATTGCTCTTCCCCAGAATAAGCTTTCTCCCATACTCATTTTTGACAGTGGCTTTTCATGATTCTTTCTTGGTCCCTGGAATGCACCGTTCTTCCTTTCAGTTTACCTTACTCACAGGGATCATTCCTTACTTTGAGTTGTGTGCCATTCATCTAGTCTGTTGTTTATTATATTTGTTTATATCTGTATTATCTCCTTGAGAAGAAGGGGTTCTTTATACTCACCGTGTCACCTAGCACATTACAAACAGCAAATGGTAGTCAATTATTATAATTATAGAATGCTCTAAATAAAATCCCAAAAGGGGATATTAAAAAAACCATGATGCCGTAGAAACATTTGTGGAATAAGACTCTTACAGAGAAGAGCATCGTTAAAGATATACATTTTAAGTGAATGTTTTAAAAGGTGGCATTATTTGGGTTTGGTTTAAATTATTGCACCTTATTTGCTTACAGCTTTTAGGTAGCAATAGAAGTCACCCGGAAAAAAATGCAAACAAATCACTGTGTAATATTGCTATTATTCTTCAGCATTATGTATAAAAAGGCTTTCCTCTACATGTAATAGAATTAAGTTAACAGATATAAGTACTAAATATCTCTTTTTCTAGCGGAGTTTACTATTTGCTAAGAAGTACGGTAAACTGGTGGTGAAGAATCGGACAAATCTGGATTTGAATCCAGGCTTCCTCATTTATTTATTACCTGTGTGACTTTGGGCAACTTTATTTAACTGACTCCTCGTTTCCTTTTCTTGAAGAGAAAGTTATTGTGATTATTAGAGAAAATGTACTTAAAGTGCTTGATAAAATGATTTGCACCTAGGAGGTATTCAAGTAATTACAGCTTTTTAAAAAAAATTCTCCTAAGAAGGTTATTTAAGAAACTTTTAATCTGAAATCCCAAAAAGAACTCTAGTGAGATCTCATTTTGTTTAAAAAAGCTTTTTTTTTTTTTTTTTTAAACATCTTAGATTCGGTGCTGTGACTGCTGATCCCAAATCATGTTTTCTTTTCTTTTTTTTTAAGTAATTATAGCTCTTGTTTCTAAGTTGTCATTATTAAATGTTGTAGATAAAGTCCTTGGCTTTAATTTTCACAAGTTAGTTGGAGAGATATATTTACCTAACTTAATGTGATAAACAAATGACTGTTAGAGCACAGAGAAGGTAAGGATGATTCTTTAAACAACAAATAAGGGAATGTGGCATATAAATGACATTTCACTTAGGCTTTGAAGGATGATTTAAAATTTCTCCAAGAGAAAAGAAAGCTGGTGTAACAGTTTGTTCCTATACAATGGATAAGACAAATTACTGAATTAATTTTTATAAGATATGCTAAAAATAGTTCATTATGTGTTTTATACAGATTTATTGGCACTAAATAAGAGTCATTAGAAGAACAGTTAGGTTATTATGGTAGCATCATAAATGGTCTCTTCTCTACAACCCACCCCTGGCCCCTTTTTCATTTCTTCCTTTCTTCTGTTACTGATAACTGGTCAGGTCATTTTTTGGCCTAAAATCCTTTGCCTCTTCCTAACATTAATATGATGAAGTTCAAATTTTGTGGAGAATGTAAGCCCTTTTAATATCTAATTTCTAACTACTTTTCCCGTGCCTTCAACTCTTATTTTCTTGAAAATCCTTCCATATCTTGCTCTTTGCTTTGTCTGGAGTGAGGCAGTATAGGGACCCTCTTCACTGAAATGTGCTACTGACTGTTACCTAGCCTTTCCACTTACCTGCAGCTTTCCTTCATGCAACCACAAACCTTTGTACGTGTCACTGTTGATGTTTATCTTATGGTAATTATTTATGAATATGTATTCACTTGTTTAACAGATACTTGTTAGGCCTTCATCCTGTGCCAGCTGCCTTTTGACTACCTTCACTGCCGAACACTGGATGGTGAACTCTGAGGCAGACAACTTTCCTTTATTATTGTATATCATCAACCTCTAGTCAGTATAAATCTTTTTTATAGGTAGGAATTCTAAATTAGAAATGATTTCAGACAACTAAAGTTTTAAAATTACCAACATTTTAATAAGGTACAAGTTATAGACAGAAAGAGAAACCATCAAAAAGACCCTAAACTATAATCTTTTCTCTCCTCTTACCAAATAAAGAAAGAAACCAAAACAGTCTGTTGGAGGAGAAGGAAGAAAGCTTTTGAAAATAACTTTTAAATCTCATTAAAAAATCTTATTTGGTTCACATTCTTTGGGAATCAGATAAAATCTTGGACATACTCCTCGGAGGAAATACAGTTATGTGCACAAATTTTTGCATATAATTTCACTGTTTCCCAACCTCCTAACATTCTCTTCTTAAAAAATCCCTTTATTTTTGTGATGTTACTTTGAGTTTGTAAACTCTTAATAATAGTAGTTATCCCCTGATTGAAGAAATGAGTATTAGAAATCTTTTTAGTATATTGTCTGGGGATTATAGCTGGTCAGAGTATTTGTTTTCCCATACATACATGCTCCCCTGATTATGGTTACCTCGTATCTGAGACTCACAATTGACCTGGTGTTTTAGCTACTTTAAGTCTGCTCCTCAGATTTTAGCTTGCATAAGAATTACTGGAAAAGCTTGTTAAAACAGTCCTGGGCCCCACTGCCAGAGATAAATTCAGTAGGTTTGTGGGGGGCACAAGACTTTGCATTTCTAAATAAGCTCTCAGGTGATACTGAAGTTATTAGTCTATGACTCTGCTTTTATCTGTGCTAAGTAGTCCTGTGCTAAACTAATCCTGGTTTTCTAGTACAGGAAAGCTTTCCTTATCAGATTTAAAAGGGTGTATAAAAGCTATTCTCATTGGCTACAAAGTGGTTAGGGATTTTCTGTTCTCTGCTTAGGAGAAGTGTTGTTTTAGCTCTTGAGTTCTGCTTTAATTTTTTTTTAAACCTCTACTAGTAATTGTAAAGAATTCTCTAAATGTTTATTTAATTTTACAAGTGGTAAACTGGCATTTAGCTCAGGTACTGTTTACTTCCAAGATAATTTGGATTCTGCTTCCCCTCCCTTGGCATGAATATGTTAAGATTGGAAAATGATTTAAAGAATGATGATTATTGATGACCATTCATATTATAGCAGAAATGTTATTAGCAAAAATTTTAAATTGTTTTCAACTCTTTTTTGTATTCATAATCTTTATTTGCTACTGTAATTATTTTTATATTTACACATTTTCTCCCAGTCCTTGTCCAAATGAAGATATGTTTTACACAGTTGCATAATTCACATAAATTTTGTTAATCTTTTTGTTTTCAACTCTTAACAGATGAGGAAATAATTTGCTGTGCTTTTTTTAACTCTTGCGTATTTCCTTTCTTCATCCGAAGATGAGGTACTGATCATACGAGAATATGCTTAGGGAAATACATGTCACTAGAAAATAAATAGATAAAATGGAATGTAAGTTTAAATGTTGAGTTAAACAGGGATGACAAACATTATTTTATTATTTATAGCATGATATTTTACTCAAAACTAGAAATTTAAGTATAGACTTGATATGTAGCTATAAATTAGTATGACTTATGTGTAATAAAATTAATAAAATCTCTTTTGTGTCTCCCAGCTTTCATAGCAACCGTCCAAGTAAAAGGTTTTGTATCTTTAAGAAGTATTCAGAAGATCTCAGGTAAATAGTTGATCTTTTTTCTTATGTCTATTGAAAAATTATGACTTAATAAAAATATTATATTAAAATTTTGAGATACAGTTCAAATACCCTGCAATTCACACATTTAAATTGTTCAATTAATAGTTTTTGGTATATTCACAGAGCTGTGCAGTCATCACAGTTAATTTTAGTTCATTTTTATCAGTTCAAAAAGAAACTCTGTCCCTGTTAGTGGTTATTAGCCCCATTTCCTTCCAACTCCTCCCATCCCTGTGCAACCACTAATCTACTTTCTATCTATATAGATTTGCCTATTCTGGACATTTCATATAAATGAAATGATACAATATGTGATCCTTTGTGATTCATTTCTTACCTTTAGCATAATGTTTTGAAGATTCATCCATGTCGTAGCATGTATCAGTACTTCTTTTTCTTACTGCTAAATTCCATTGTATGGATATATGATAGTTTGTTTATCCATTTAGGTTATTTTAACTTTGAAGCCATTATGAGTATTGCTACTGTGAACATTTGTGTACGCACTTTTCATTTTTTAAAATGTATATTTAGGATTAGAATTGCTGGATTATGTGATAACTCTGTGTTGAGCCTTTGAGGAACTGCCAGACTGTTCTACAAAGTACCTCCACTATTTTACATTCCTATCATTAGTATATGATGGTTCCAGTTTCTCCATGTATTTGTCAGCACTTGTTAGTATCTCTTTTTTATTATAGCCATCTTAGTGGGTGTGAAGTGGTATCTCACTGTGGTTTGTTAAAAAATTTTTTCTAACCTGATGTTGAGGTACTCAGTTTGGAAATCTAAATGATTATTGCTGGATATTGCAGAGTTCTAGTCAAGTTATTATATCCTTAGACTAGAGGTTTAATTAGTCTGCATTCTCTTGATAGATTTTTTTTTCAGGGGTGACCAGTGGTGTCAAGATGAAATGTTTGTGCATTTGCATTGTAAAATGAGGACAAAAAATAAGACTCTCCAATAATATTTGAATAATAAAACATACCTAAAATACCTGGCAAAGTGACTAACATTTTTTCAGTTTTAAAGTCAATTTCTTAAATCTGATATTCTTGAAATTAGTATGATGTAGTCTATAATTCTTTTCCTTTTTCAAATAAAGAGAAGTGTACAACTTGCTTACTGTGCTGAAAGAACTGTTGATGAATATTTCTAAGGACATTGATAGTTAACTTTGGTTTTACCACACATTAACTCAGAATTCAGTGAACACCATTTTTTCCATGTTTTTCTGAATTCTTTGGACCCCATTTGCTTCTTTTGTTCATGTTACCATTGCTACTTGAAATACCAGTGTCTTTGCTGCACCAAGCTAATATATGCAGATAAGGTTAGTCACTTGTTTTGATATTGGTGGTTAGCGGAAAAGATGAAAGAGGTGATGATTATGTCTCAGGACCTTTGTACTCATTATTCTCTGTGACTAGTTTGTTCTTCCCTAGGTTTCTCTGTGGTTATCTCCTTTATCTCTTTTAGGTCTTCTATTCTGATGACTGAGTCTTTCCTTGACCACTTGATTTAAAGTGGTATTCTCTCTCTTATGCTCTAGCCCAGCACTCTTTATCTCCTTTCTATGCTGCATTTTTCTCTAGATCATCTTTTATCACCTGATACATTGTATACTTTATTTTCTGGGTTCTCTCACTAAAATTTGTGTGGTTTGGATTTTTGTTTATGCCGGACATTGATAGGTGCCTGGCACATGGTAGGCACTCAGTAAATATTTGTTGAATAAATTAATGTATATATTGAAAATGACTTATGTAGACTGTAGGTCCTGTCTATGCTGTTGGACCATTAGCTTACAGAGAGAGAATATTTTGACTCAGTTTAAAAAATACATTGGTACTAATTTAAAAACATTTACTGAATTGAAGGAGATAAAGTAAGTTATATTAGATGTTGTCTTTACTGAAAATTTTTTATAAAAATGAAAAGGGTTTTACTGCTTTCAAAAGATGAGATTTTAGATAGCTTTTTACCTCACTGTTGTCAAGCTCGGTGGCGTGTTTGGTTTTTAAGTGAATTACATGATTTTAAAGATCTGGGATGGTTTTTCTGTCAACTTGAATAGGTCTCAAGTTGAAAATTTTTTTATTTCTGTGACTGGAACACAGCATACTTAAAATTTTATAGAACAGTAACTTTAGTAATTATTCTTTTATTGGAATGGAATATACATTCTTTAGCTATTATGCATTTATTAGGTACGTAATGTAGCAGGTCCTATAAAGATTTAACAATAATAATGAACAAGTCTTGGAACCAGCCTCCAGAGAATGTACAGATTATTGAATGGGAGATAAAGGGTGAATGTCCATAACTACAGTAAAGTAAGGGGGATTTTAATAAATGCAATCAGGGTTATTTTTTTCAAATGGGGAGAGATGACTTTGCTTAGAATTATCTGCATAGGTGTTACTTTACTTGGCTTTAGAGGATGAGTATTGTTCATATTGATAGAAGAGGTACAGGGGCATTGAGTTGGAATGGCCTGAATAAAGGTACAGAAGTGAAAAAGTAAAACTCATACAGAGGAAATGGTGGTAATAAATGTATCTATTTATGGAGCATCTAAGTTCATATAATAGTAATAAAATTGAAATCTGGGTTAGTAGTTTTGAGCTTAGAGCCAGATTGGGAAAGCATTGAAACTAACGCTAAGGAGTTTAAGACTTATTGGAGGTCACTGGAGAACCTTTGATGTTTTTATATAAAATTGAGTGAAATTGGAGCAAAGCTGAATTTCTTCTCAATTTCAACAATAGGGTGAGTTATTGATACATGAATCCTATAGCTTAGAACTTCTGTGGCAGTTATGAATGATCTAGTAAGGACCTGAGTTAAAATGATAAGGTAGTATTACATCATCTTTAAGTAATTAGGCTCTTGAATGAAAGTACTCAGTTTCAAACCCAGCCCTGACCTTTACCACCTCTATGCCCTTGGTAGATGACTAAGCTAACTCAATCCTGTATGAAAAGGTGATAACTTATAGCACCTACCTTTTATGGGTTTGTTTAAGATTTAGCTGAGATGATATGCCTAAAACTGTTAGACTAGCACAGAATTAGTACTCAATGAATTGTTAATATGAAATGCTTGACATATTGACTGTTTAAGGAAGAAGAGATGGAGGTAACTATAGGTTGAGCTTATTTGTCAGAGGAATTGGCATAAGAAAGGCCAATCAGGATGAGTTAATTTTGGAAGGAAATACATGCATGATTTTAGCTTTATGAAGGTCATTTTTTTATGTGCCAGTGTGACATCTAAGGGTAAATATGCAGCATACTGTTAGACTAGAGCTTCAGGGGAGAAGTCAGTCTAAGGTATGTTATTTGTATTTATATATTGGTAAAACACTTAAAATTTTAAAATATATGATAAACTTCAAAACTGTATTTATGCTTCATTAATAAACTGACAATAAAAATGATCACATTACATAATTCTTTTTCACCTAAGCAAAAATAATTTATTAGCAGGATTCCAAAGAATCTCATGGACCCCTAGAAGAAAGAACTACAGGCGGAATGTATAAGGGAAACAGAAAGCCATTAGTTACTAATGTGGCTTCTTTCTAGTCTGAGCTGCTGAAGCAGGATGATCTTGTCTTTACTGTTTTCTCTGGATGTGGGTTCCATTCTCCTTTGTGCAAACAAGCTTTCTCTATCAATGACCCAAACATAGCATTCCCAGCCTCCCACATTTTCCCACATCAAGAAATTTGATTATAAATCCCAGTTACAAGAAAAGGCTTGAGTTAGACATTCTGCCCCTGGTCCAATTAACTATGTCCAGTGAAATAGGTATTTAACTGTTACTTATCATTGAGACTACTTTTAGTGTCTGTGAGGGCAGTTTGTTAGTAAAAAAGACATATAATTAATTATTAAGTTTAAGTATTTAAATCTTAACTTTCCTTAATCTTAAAAATAATCCATTTAGAAATCTAGTACTTTTTAATAATTACTTTAAAGAAGGCTTATTAAATCACTTTAATTAATGTTTGATAAAGTTCATTTAAGCTGAACAGACTAAATTTTTCAAAACTGTCTCTTTACCATTCACTTAACTTTAAAAGATTTAGCATAATTTATATGTTTAGTATACTTGATTTTCTTTTAAACAGTTCTTCAGATGCTTGACCCACAGCTCCCAAGTGCTTAACTCTAATAAATATGATAAATTAAACAAGTGGCTTTCTAAGTTCCCTGAAACATTTACATATTTCTGAGGCTTAATAATATTTTTAAATACATTTCAGCTAAAAACTAAAAATTTAAACACATTTTAAACTAGAATCTTAAAAACAATTTTACATACTGTAATATGGCAGTTATGTTTAAATACTTCAAATAACGAATGCTACTCAGATTGATCCAGTAAGGATAAAAACTATTCCTGAGTTCAACAAAAAGTATTGATGACTGTGGGAATTGTTTCCTAACTTTTTTGAAAATTTATTATCATTATACATTTCATTTAAGAACTACGGCCCTCAGTGAAGTTTTGTTAAAGGATCAAGTAGTTTAGGCCCCAGCAAGTGGCCAGTTCACAGTACTGGGATGACGAAGAACTCAAGTTTTGGACTTCAGTAGTGAATTAACTTCTTCAGTTAATTCAGTGTTAAATGAGAATAATATCAACCTTGGATGCTGGTGGTGAGAATTTAAGTAATATATGAGAAAATCTTTAACACATAGTACACAATGATAGCAGCTATAATATGATCTGTTTTTAAAGCCTTCGTATTTCTAATTTTTTCTTCACCTAGATAAACACTAGATAAAAGCTCCATTAGAGCACATATGTATTTTTTACCATCATTATATTCAAAATACAGTACAATAGTAGTACAGTATGTATAAAGACAGCCTTAACAAACATAGATTGACTAATATATATACAGTACATTTATATATATTGTACTCTCACTATGCAGATAGGCGTAGGCACTTGTCATAGTGACACACATTAGTGGAGCCAAGACTGCACTGTGGTCTGTTGACTCTTAGCTTTTAGCAACTGGTATTAGAGAAAAAAGTTTGTAAAAGCAAAAATACTTTTTGTAAATAAGTGGTAGCATAATTTGAATATGACTGTGCCATTTTCTAGAGAATCATTTCAGTTATATCAAGTTAATATAACAAAAATGAGAGTGACAGTTATGACACAGAAGGCAAGCCATGGAAAAATAATCATTGAACTGGTGTATGGATTTTCATAAAAGATAAAAACCTTTTATACTATTTGCTTTGTTTTTTATAGGGGCATTACTCTAGTGTGCCTTAATTGTGATTTCCTAACTGATGTTTCTGGCTTAGATAACATGGCTACACACTTAAGTCAACACGAAACTCATGCCTGCCAAGTTGTGTTACAGAAAGGTACGTATATATAATTGTGTTGCTTTGGATTTTTGACATTTATTCCAGTATTTTTGGTCAGCCACACTGTGCTTTACTAAATCGTTATTCTCACTCATTATATTTCATATACTGTTTTAAATATAAAACTTTTCTTCTGATTTCAGTTTCTGTTTGTATCCCAACTTCTGAACATCTTTCTGAGTAAGTTTAATTTTTATTCAGTGCATTTTACTTTGATGGATTTTAGCACTATTGCATATTACATTTTTAAATGTATCATTAATAGAAATGAAAAATATTAAAGTATTTGTTTTTTTTTTTTTTTAAAGCTGCTTGTTGAAATAGGTTCCTGCTCTATGGAGCTCGTGACCTGGTGCAAGACAAGTTGGAATTTCCTAAGTTCAAAGTTCTGAGATGTTTTCTTACACAAAGGCAGTTAAGCAGCCAAGTTCATGACACTAGCAATCATTATTCAGCTCTTTTCAGCTTCAAATGGGACTAGAGTCTTATTCCACCTTATCTTTGTGTCAGGTTGACATATCTTAACATACGTTTTTTTCTCCAGTTGGCTCTCTCCAAAAATAGCTTTTGTTGCTCTGGTCATTTCTTTGCTTAAAATAATTTGTGTTTTTCTCTGTATACTTGCCTTCAGATAAATACATTCTAAATGATGTGGCTGTTTGTCTTTTTGTCTGTTTTGTCTGCTTTCTTAATTTCTTATAAGTCTTAAGTTTTTAGGCCAGATGATTGTCTCTTTCCTCATTTGTTGTCTGTCATTGTGCTATTTTTCTTATCTTTCAGATGGAGAAGCAGCCCAGAGATTTCAAAAAATGTCCAGTGTACACCTGGACAGTGTCCACCTTCGATGGACACAACTGATGCCTGTTCTCTCTTTCCAAGGAATGTGACTAATTTGACTGTGGGACCTGCTCTAGGTTGTGGTCTCAAGAAATCAGATCTTGGGGAGACTCCCTTCCTTCATGGCTGGCCTTCCGTAAGGCTGATGCTGATATAGCCAGAGATGATCTCAGGGCCCACCAAATTGAGCACAACTTACCACTGGGGCTTTAGCTCTTGCTTTTAAGTTTGTGGGTCACATCTGGCCAAGAAAATCAAATCTATGCTTCAACCTCGAAGCTGAAGTTTAGTCATTTTGGCTGCTACCCTTTAATCTTCCTCTAGCATGAATGCATCCAAGGAATACAAAAGCTCTGGTTGTTAGGAGACCATGGTTATTTTCATGTCCTTGGAACAGCAGGTCTTTACAGTTATGTTCCAGAATTTCATTTATTCTTACTGTTACTCAAAATACATTACGCAATAGTAACTTTATAATTTTTCAGCAATACCACTTCTCAGATTTATTATTTTTTAAAAATTTAGGCTAATTTTGATAGCTTGGTTTTATGTTCCCCCAATTTACTGATGTCTATTTTATGTTGTCTATTTTTATATTCTTTTCTTTAAAACTGTTGTTTAGTGTTTGCTTTGTTTTATTAAGAACTCCAAGATTTAAAAAAAAAAAAAAGGACTCCAAGATATTCCCTAGAGTTCTCTACAGATTTCCTATAGCTGCTTATTTATACCTTTTTAATTTGGCTTTTTTCAGGCCATTAGACATTATTATGTCCTCTGTCTTATTTTAGGATTATTATTAATATTTTCTTAATAATTATGAGTTCTAGGGTATAAAGAATTGACAAAACCTCTTCTTGAAGACCTTAAAACAAGTATTAAAGTTACATATTTATATACCTAATATATAATATCTACTTAGCCATTAATAGTTCCTTTGGGTAATAGTAACATTAAAAAATATGGGGACCAATAATGCAGTTGGTTCTATCAGATATAAAATATATTTCCATATATATATATATATATATATATATTAAAGTTGATACTTGTTTATTTTAGTTATATTAAACAGTTCTGATGCTATTATTTTCTTTTAATAAAAAATTCTGTTGTTTAAGTGCCTCAGGAATTATTTACTAATAAAGAACATCATATGAAAGCTGTAGATTTAATCATGTAAATAGGAATATTGCTTTGTCTCATGGAGGCCCTGTTATTTGGCCTGCAGACCGAAAGCTCTTTCTACTTAGTGCATCTCACATTTTTTTCCTTCAGCACAATTGAAAGGTCACTATTTATACTATACCAATTTACTGAATTTTAATGACATGCAGAATACCTTTTGTGGCATTAGTTGCCATAAGAGCTAGGCAGGCTCTGATAGTATGACTTGATCTTTTTTTTTTAAACTCTAAAATTAGAACTTCCTCAGTTTTACTTTGAAACAGATTTAAAGTCAATTTAGATGACTACTTATTATGTATTGTGCTCCTTGCAGTCAAAAAAGTTGTACCCATTAGTTTTAAATTTCCAAACTAATTTCTGCTATAAATGAATGATTTTTTTCAAAAGCTCTGAAAGTAGCTAGTTTCTTAGTAGATAGTCTGGTGTTATGCTAGTCTTTATTTCCTTATCTGTCTCTAGAAAATTTCATCATTCACCCTTTTTCTACCCAGTTTTTTAAAATATACAAAAATTATGTCCAGAAATAATGTCTTTATTACATTTTTAATATAAATTCCTTTTTCATTTACAGGTATTTATTCTACCTTGATTATAGTTCAAAAATATAAGTAACTACATTCTTGGTACTGCTTGGTGTTCTTCCATATGACTATAGTATTATCAAGTTCATTTTCTTAAAGCTTAAACTCTTGAAGTTCTAGCACCTATAACTTCCTTTTTAAAAAGCTGGTTTAAATAAAACACTTAAGGCAGTTCGTACAAAACTTCCTTATTATAGACAGTTGGTTCAATTTTAATTTGGTGCTAACAGGTTTTAGCTTGAGTCTTATCACTTGTTGCCATCAAATTTTCTAAATAGTTTATTCACCTGATTAGAAATTGCCATGTCTTGCATGTATGCTTTTGGTTACCAGTAAATAAAAAGTGATACTGGTTCAGTTTGATTCCATCACCATTCTAAGAAAAAATGACTCCTAAACTACAGAAACTTGGATTCTTGTCCTGTTTTTGTCATGTTTTGGCAAAACACCTCATCTCTTGGGGCCTCATTTATTTATTCAGTGACTACTTCTTGAATATCTCCTTTGTGCCTGGCGCTGTTCTAAGCGCTAGAAAAGTGGGCTGAAACCTCTGCCCTCACAGAACTGACATTTTAGTGGTAAAAGACAGACAATATAAAGTAAATAAAATACATAGTATGTCAGATAGTGGTCAATACTATGGAGAGAAGTAAAGCAGGGAGGTGGGATAAGGAGAATTGGGTGGGAGTTTGGAGGCTGCTGTTTAAAATTTGGTAATCAGGGAAAGACTCACTGAGAGATGACATTAGAGGGAAGACCTGAGGAAGAACTGCAAGGAGACTGGTTTGGCCACAAATGAGTGATGAGGAGGAGGAGTGGTTGGAGATGGGACCTGCAGGGTGATGTGGGCCGTGTGTATAGGACCTTACAGACCGTTCATTGTAAGGAATGTGGCTTTTACCTTGAGATAAGAAGCTGTTAGAGGATTTTGAATAGAGGAGTGTTTTATACCTCAGTAAAACCCACAATCAATAAAAAACCTTTAAATACAGAAGAGGTTCTGTATTTACCCTAGCTGCTATTTTAGGAATAAACTATAGAAGACCTTTATGAGTTTAGGGGGGGTGTTCTAGGCTGTAAATATCATTTAACTTTTGAAATGTCATGGGAATGAATACAAGTAAAACTGGAGAAAATTGAATAAAATTGATGTATTTTCTCACTGTGAACATCCTGCTTATACGTTTGTGCTATGATTTTGTACTATAAGACATTATTGAGGAAACCGGACAAAGAGTACATGGAATCTGTCTATATTATTTCTTATAATTGCATGTGGATAGACAAATATCCCCCAAATTAAAATTCAGTGAAAAAAGTCGTGGGACTCTATGAGATCACCAAAAGGCACAGAAGAGAGACAGAGTCAGGGCAAGGTCCACAGGCTGAGCTCTGGGGAATCTGACCATAAAAGGTTAGGGAGATGAGAAGAAATTGGTAAAGGAAACGGAGAAGGAGTGGCCAGTGATATGGGAGGAAGACCAGGGGAGTGATGGTATCCTTGGCACCTTAGTTACCCTGTTTGTAAAATGTGAGTGCTGACTTATTCTGGAGTTCTGGGAGTCTGTTATTCCTTATTGGTTATATTTACATGCCATAATTCGTAACATGTTCTTATGACAAGATGAATTTAGGATGCCACAATCCTTATCCCCAGTAGCAGAAACAGGGGCTCTTTGACCTTGAGAAAAATGTTCACATTATTCCTCAGCACATTTAACTATTTCATATACTCTTGTGAAAGTAGTTCTCTTACCCTTCTGTTAAAGAAGGTAACTAGGTTAGCTTTCCACAAACTCAGTACTGTAGAACTAATGTCCGTAATTTATAAGGGAGAATGTTTCCATGGCTGGATAAATTTAGGCAATGCAAGTTAAAGTTAAATTGGTTCTTTAATGTGGGATTTTTCATGCTGTATGTGGTTTGTGAATGTCTAAGAGAATATTTATTTGACCTTAGATTTTTTTTTTCTTTGAATAATTACAACTTCTTAATCTCCACAGAATAGTGTGTAGAATACTGATCTGGAGTAATCCTTCTTCAGATTTTATGAACTGGGAAATAAAAAGTAATTGGGTAAGATGTTGCCTAAGATGGATTCCTAGACATTTCATTTATATTTATTAATCATTTGTAAGGTGGAATTTACAACTAGATGCTAGAAGTGTCCATTTTATTATTTTTAGAAATTAGAAGATACCCTTATTATTATGTTTGTAAAATCTAATAAATGCATAACAGGGAAAGACAAGTTATTAGCTTGTCCTGCCTCGGATTATAGCAGCAAGGGATTTTTTGTTTTTGTTATTGGAGGATATGGTTACTTTACATGATTTCACCCTAAGAAGCTTAAAAATCTCTTTTATTTCTAGCTTCTCTCTGTAACTCCTTATGCTTAGCTTATCAGTCTACCCACTTACCTACTTTTCTTGAGACTATTACTATTTTCAGCCTTTTATTATCTGTTAAGGTGTTTTCTATAAGTCTTACTTTCCACTTAAACAGCTTCAGGAGGTCCTCTTTGACCCTAAGATTAGGAGGTTGAGCCAGATTATTTTAAACCCTCTCAGACCCTTAAAGGTACAATGTGGTAAGTGGTTAAAGAGCACAGGGTCTGCAGTTGATGGCCTAGTTTGGAGTTCCTACCCTGCTGTTTACTAAAATGTGTGTGGCATGGGTAGGGTACCAGACTTCTGTGCCTCATTCCTCACTTGTATAACACAGAGAAACAACAGTACCTGCTCATGAGGTGCAGAGATAATTAAATGAGTCAGTGTACGTATATAGTACTTAAAAAGTGATTGGCACATAGGAAGCTAGTGTAAAGTTATCACTGTTACTATTATTTTACTATTCTTCATAATTTTACTTCTGCCTGCATGTTATGCAGATAGAATTATCCTAATCTTCAGACTACTTTTCATTCTAACCTTCTTATACCATTTTCACAGATCATTTCTCTTAACTTTCTTTTTCTAACCCAGTAAATCTTTCTTAAGAGCTATCATTTGAAGCAAGTATTAGTCATAACATGAGATCTTTTTGGTGTCTAAAACTCAATAAACTTGTATTTTTAGGGAATATCCATGAATGCCCATAGTTTCATTTTAATCATAGCTGTCTTTTATAAGCAGTATTTTCCCCTAAATTTTACTGCCTTACACTGACCACGCAGGTTCACCTCACACTTCAGCCCACCTCTCCGACTGTGAGATTCTTTTACAGCCTCCAGTCACTTTGGTCTTTGACTGCCTGGAAGAGCTCACCTTCCTGTGCAGACTTGGAGAGGCTACTGCGCATCTCCTTTTCTCTATCATTGATTGAAATGTGGGAACCTACTGTTTTTAATCCTCCACACTGAAAAATATCTTTTTCTTTTATCTCCAAGAACTACGGTGTAGAGAAAGGAGTACAGCTTTGAAATAAGGAAGTCCTAGGTTTAAATCCTGGTTGTATATCTAACCAGCTTTGTAACCTTGTGAAAGTAACTTTACCTTATCTTCCTCATCAGTGAAAGGTGTGTAATAATTCTTTGCAGAGAGGATAAAAGAAATAGAGATAATGTGTGGATGTTAAGTTATTGATTTAAGCAATTCAAATTATTTTAATAGTTAATTAAAATTACTTGGCACTGACCTGACAAAGTAACCATTCAGTAAATGCATGTTGGTGGTACCATTGCTCCTGCTGCTGCTGCTTTGCTGCTCCAGCTCCTACTACTGTTCCTGCTGTTAAGACTGTTATCACTGCTGCTACTGGTAACAGGAGACCTTAGGCACTCTGTACCTGTGGAATCCTCTCATCTTTGAGAGTTTTAGTGGCAGTCCGTCTGTTCTGTGGTTATTTGTAATTTTGGCTCATAGTTCACAGATCTTGGAGTACATTCCTCCAAGCTGCTGGATGAATGGCATTTTATTGCAGTGTTAAATTGCACCTCATAAAATTCTCAAAGGTCAGAACTGAATGTAATTGTGACTTTTCCTGTCTACACACTATGAAACAACACCCTTATTGAAAACTAGTACATAATCCTCTTTGCTTAGGAGGAAAAATTTTCTTGAGCTTACAGAATCTCTTTTCTAAAGAAAACGTTTTGTTAATTATTACCAGTCTTTCATTTCCAGTAATCTTGGCTACTTTACCTAATAGTACTAAGTTTATGAAAATGTATAGTTGTGCTACTTAGCAATAGCAAAATAGCTTTTTCTTTTGTAGACGTCTGAGAAAAGAGTTAACAGGAAAAAAAAGCAAACTGATCTCATCTATGAGATACACGGAATTCATTTTCAGCTTGTTTCCTTCTCTAAAATTTTGAAATGTAACTGAAATTGGAGATGATGGATCATGTCCTTAGATTCTGTTATCCTACCGTGGACATTACTGCCTCAAACCAAATCTTTGGTAACTGTAAAATAGTTTCTGCTTTTCGAAGTGGATACGATATATTTGCCCTACAGTCAGTAGGTAGGAGCCGTACATCAAAATACAGTGGTAAGCAGGGAATAATGGGACACCCATTGACTGGGAAAGATAAATGAAACTTCAGTATAGTTCTTCATTTAGGACAAACTCTATCTACTTCAACCAGTGACTGTGAGGTTACTATCATTTTTTCAGTCTCCTAGTTCTGAGGATAGTCGCTTATAAATTATAAATTAAGTATTCATGACTTAATTCAATATTGCCAACGACCAAAAAAAAAAAAAAACCCACAAAATAACAAAATTAGAGCCCCAGTCTGGTATTAGAATCTTCTGCGTCCATTGATGGTCTTACGTTTTGCATCATATTTTTACATACAAATGTGTTTTGTTTCTCTTGATTCTTTGTCTCTGTCTTTACCTAGTTGTTTCCTCTATTTATCCAGAATGATTTTTTTTACACTACCTTCCCTGACTTCAGATGAGCAAACCATACTTAGGTCTTCAGAAGTGGGAAGATCATTTCATACTAGAGTAAATAGACCAGCAAACAGAATGAATGTTAATGTATTTTTTTGTTTATTTGTTTGAGGATGGGGGAAGTATAGCAAACTTCAAAACATTGAAGATATTTAGGTAACAGGCTTTAAGAGCCTGTATGGCACATTCAAGTAAATTCTAGACAGTCAGATTGATTCCTGACCCTACCCATGGCAGTTAATAGTAACTAACATTTATTAAGCACATACACGATGTGTTTTATATTTATCCACTCATTTAAGTCTCGCAAAGTAATGAGATATGCACTGACGTTGTCCCAATTTTATGGATGAGACAACTGAGATACAGATAAGTCATTTGCCCAAAGTCACGTATCTGTGAAGAGCCTCAATTTAAATTATGGTAGTCTGTTTTCAGAGACTAAACTAGTAAGTACTCTGTTGCTTCCCTGCTTGTGGTTCTAAATGTACTTTCCTGCCTTGTTTATGGTTGGCTGAGTAGCTGGATGGGCCTGAGCTTCAACATGAAGGCGCTCTGTTTCCCTAGGAGAGTAGGCAGCAACCGACACAGCTGTAGCACTGGGACCAGAATCTAGCCTCCCAATCTTAGAGCAGTGTTTCTATGATATATGGGCAATAGAACATTTCAGCAAAAAATGGCTTAAATTGGTCTATTGGTAAGATTAATTTGGCAATGATACTTGGCATGTTTTAGAGTGGAAAGCATCTAGAGGCAGAGAGATCAGTTAAGGTTTTGTGTGTTTTTCACTTTTCCTGGCATGATTATAAGGGAGCCTGATTGGTAAGAGGGGAAATTGGCCGTGAAGCAGTGCAGTGGAAATTTGAAGTAGGACACATTCTGTTGCCTAATGGATTTATTACTTTAGCACTTTTAGGCCTCATATTTTTCTCATCTACAAGATGGGGGCAATTGGATAATATAATCTCTTAGGATTCAAGTCTAATTCTAATATACTATGATATTTCTGATCTGTTGATTGAAAAATAAATAGTAAAAATGTAGGGGTCATGTTCTGGATGATGGTTTGAGGGTTACTGATTTCAAAGTGATTGTTGGAACTTTGCCAAAGGATGACCTATACAAGACTGAATAGATCTGAGTGGTAAATATTTTTATGTGAATGTTCTGCAAGCATCACAAGTTCAGTATGTTCAAGACTGAATTCATGTTTCCCACAAAATACGCTTTTTCTCTCTGATTTCTCTATCTTGGTTAATGGCATTACCATTCTTTTGCCACTCAAGGAAGACAGAGAGAGTTGTATTTGCTCTCCACATTTACCTTTATCCACTTGGTATATAGATTCCATTGGTTTTACCTCGTTTCTCACCCCACCCCCAACCTTCCTCCTCTTTACTGACACTCCTACTGCTTTACTTGGGACAGTCATAAACTGTGTCATACCTGGACTCCCTGAGTGGAGCTTACCCTCTTCTGATACTGCCCTTTTTTTGATGCAGAAACCTGATCAGACTTTCTTATTAGCCTTAGAATAAAGTTCTTAGCACAAAAACGTTATCATGGCATTCAAGACCTTTCCTGAAGAAGCCCTTGCTATGTTGCATGTTCAATTACTCCCCCTTGTTCTCTACATTCTAGTCATATGAGACTACTTAGTATCTTATTGCTGTCTTATTTTATATTTCTTTGCTTTTGCTCTGCCTTGAATCTCCTTTCCCTGCTTTGCTAACTCCTGCTCTTGCTGCAAAATCACATTCACTGTAGTACCTTCACTGCTTCCTGGCGTCTTTCCCCTCCAAAGTGGCTCAGTCCTTTGTGTAGCCACAATACAGGTGTCTCTTTTCTGATACTTTTTCACAATTCTGTAAACATTTGCTTCAATACATTTCCTTTACAGTGAACTCCTTGATAGAAGGGATTATATCTTAACTTTGGACTGGACCTCTTAGCACAGTGCTTGATGTATATGCAGTCTGGTAACTGTTTAGCTCAATCATCCTTTCCACGCATCTATTAACACCTCTCAGAACAAATGATCAGAAGTGGTGCACTAGATGTTTTACCTTACTTGTTAGTCTGATGATCACCATCCTAAATTTTATCCTGAATGTGTAAGTGGAAGCTCTTGAGAACTGGTTGGCTTTATTAGTAGCTTGTTGTAAACCTCTTAGCTTTTTTAGTTTGCTTATAAATATTCTTAAAGATTACATTTTGAAAATCAGCATTGAAATTTTTGGCGCTTAAATGTTTTTGGAAGGAAAGAATGTGGTCTGACTGAAATGAATCTGAACATTTCCCCCCTTATGACTCTTCCCTCTACCCCCATGGTCTGCTTATAGTGTGAATGAAACAGAAGAAGAACACATTAATGTAATGTAACCAAAATACTCATGTTACATGTAGCTTTGGATTGGTCATGTCATCTGCAGAAAAATGCAAGTAGGGACATTTATTTCATTTTGAGCTTTAGAGGGAAGGGATCGGCCTTTATTAGAAAGATCTATTTCAGCAGGTATACATACAGAAGAAAAATTACTTATTTGCAATCTTGATCTCTATTAACGTTGAAATTCATCACTAGTCAGCCCTTTTGTTCTCTTTACATTGAAATCTTAAATAGTGTTTGTTTTAAATGCTATACTACATTTTTCTATTAAAAAAGCAACATTCATAGGTGAAAAGTATAATTACCTAATGGCAGGTCATTAGCTCAGAACTTTGAGCTTAGCAAATTTCACTGTCTTCTACCAAGCAATTGAATTTCTCAAATGATGACTATTTCAGCAGGTATCTTTAATGAATAAAAATTACAGGTAAGAACATTTTTTTCTTTTCAAAAGTGTTAATGATGTATTAGAGTTATATTAAAATTTGTTAATCTTAATGTGTGCTTCTGTAGTTATAAAAATGTAGTATACATTTTAATGCTGAATTTATAATGAAATTCTATGTAGTGTGCTTTTCTAATTTTTTTTCAGATTTGTTATTCTAAATTTTTTCATAAGTTATTACAATTCTGTCCCTTCAACAGAATACCAGTATGGTTAAAGCCACAAAACAAGATTGTGAACATAAGCCTTTTATTGCTCGTTATTTCAATAATTAATTTTGTTCTCATCTACCAGTTTCTTAGCCAGTAAAATGAATACTAATAAAAACCTGTCACCAACCTCCCTTGCAGGAGATATTAAGAAAATTCAGTTTCCCCAATTGAAATACCAGCAGTAATAGTAACACATGCTTGATAGCTTTCATTTTAGTTGATGCGTAAAATCAATTTATTAGAATAGTGATATGTGAAAATGATTAGCATGGTAATGTTTCTTCAGTAAGAATTTAAGGTCGGTCTTTGATGACATTTTCAACGGTAAGCTGAAAAGGAAAATTCTTTTATAAAATATTTTTAAACTATTTTGTGACCAGTTTGTTTCACAGTTTTCATACTGTTTTAAAATTATTAAATGCTTATAAATGATAATCAGTTGTAATATACGGTTATTTCAAAACTTCTTTAATCCAATATCTACGTTTTGTTTCTTCTGACTAATTTTCCATGTTTTCTTAGAACTTTATACATGTTATTCTTAAAACTGTTACTTTCCGGTGTAAATTATTAAAGCAATAAAGTTGTACTTTACACTTAATATTATTTCATCTTTATGACTATTGTTTACATTTAAATATCTGAGAGAATTACAAAATCTTTAACCTCAAAAATGATACGCATTTGTGCATTTTGTCAATTTTTTGTGCAAATTTTATTCATTTAGTTGTCTAGCAAAATTAGTCAAAAATTATTGTAAACACTACCAATATAGTGCTTCTAAAAAAAAGGACATGTTCTATTTTAACTTGTTTGCAATTTGACATACTAAATAAAATGTACGTAAGTAATTTTACACAGTTATATTGTTAATATCCAGAAAAATATTAGCATTTGTAGACCTAATCTTTTAATGTGCCCTGAGAGAATGGATAAAGAGGGCTTTTTGCTAAGCCCATAATTCACTGAGTAACCATGAGGTGAGCTCTTAGGATGGTTGACATTTCTATCCTAGATGTCTTCATTTTTGTCCATCAAATTTAAGTCGGTATAGTTGTTCCTTATATTAAATATATTAGTCCTTCAGTGTAGTTACTAAGCCTTCATTAAGTTATGAATCACTAAACCATTTATTAATGACATTGCAGATCAGGTAGACACTCTACATATGCAGATTAAAATTGTTTAATATACAATATTAGTGAATAATATTTAGTTATCAACAGTTTCTAAAACAAACATCCTTTGAAAAAGCTAGCTTTTATGTTAAATTGATATATTTAAAAGTATTTTATAGATGGCATATGCCTTTGTGAATGTTATAATAAGTTATAATTAGTATATTTTTAGAAATCGAAGTTTAAAAATTTATAGCTAATATTTGAGCTATGGTTATGAAGGTTTTTAAGAGAATGTACTCTTCAAAATTCTAAATTATTTCTGTAATTTTTCCACCTCTAGAGTAAGTGAATTGTAGTGTATATTGATACAATATTACTATTTTGAATTTTACAATAGATAAAATATATATTTTCTCTCACTTTTGGAGCCCTAGAGTAGTAAATACTGGTGCATATTAAATATATTAAGCATATAATCTGCTTTTATTTTTTAAAGGGTAATTCTTTTTTGAAACTGTCTTACCAATGTGTTACTTCTTTTTTTAAAAAAATTGTATGTAACATAGAGAACATTTCTTAAGTGCTCTTGTTTTTAGGGAAGGAAATTACATCTGTATTAATCTGTATTAATTTATTTAGAACATGTATTGAATCTACTGTTTATTCTCATGCGTTCTATTTTTCCCTTAAAATATTTGCAGAAGTCATTTACTATTATAGTGTAAAATGTATATTAGTTTAGATTTATATTTAAATTATTTTAAGCATGTAAAAAGAACTGTTTCATATTTTTCCACTGTAAACATAAAATAAAATACTCAATACTTGTTTTGTTTTCAAGATTGAAAAATGAAGCTGCCACTAAGGAACAAGAACCTGTGTCTGAGGTAAATTTTGTAATATTTCGTACCTCTTAAAAGTTTGTACATTTGAAAATATTGTTGGTGTGATTTTTAAAACAGTTCAGTGTGCATATATCACTAACAATTATTGGCATGTTATCAGAAAGAAAAAAATTGTAATTTTGTTTTAATTATTTTAAAAATATCTAACCATAATTATGTAAAATTGTAAAGTGTTTTATTTTGACAAAAATATCATATATTTCACTTGCTTATTATTTAGTTCAACTAGTTAGTAATGGAGATAAATTTATTACTTAAAAATCCTGAAATCATTAAAGCATCAAACATCTGACACACTGGGAAATTAATCTTTCTAGAAAATTTTATTTTCTGGGGCTCTTCACAAAGATTTAAATAATTTTTAAAATGGAAATATTTTGAATATGTATTTAATATGGTTTAGCTATCCTAAACAGACACTTTGAATATAACACTCAAGGTCTAACGAATGAGTATAGAAATAATTTTGCTTAAGTACTTGCTTTCTTGATGTCAGGTTAAAAATATTGCTTAATACTACCTGTCTCTTTCTAAGTATGATGAAATGAGACAGGTCCAGCATTTATCTTTTGAATAGCATTTCTACCTTGTACAGTGAATAAGTGAAACTGAGAGAGGAGTATAGCCTTCTCCCGAGTGGCTTTCTGTTATCCCGCAGAAAGTTTTCCTTTGACAGATTTTGAATTACAAGTAAGTGTCTTTAACAGACATAGGATTTCTTAGTTAACTGTTTGTTGTTGGGTGAGTTTTGGTGTTTGTGGGCTTTGAGGAATTGGTACATTTCATCTGAGATACTGAATTTGTATGTGTAGAGTTGTTTGTAGTATTACCTTACTCTTTTAATGTCTGTGGGTTCTACAATGAGTCCTCTCTTTCATTCCTTATATTGATAGTTTGTGTGTTCTTTTTTGTTTCTAATGTTGTCATATATTTTACTTTTACTTAGGTTATAAAGACAGAATACAGTGTTACCATTTTTGTTTTTAATAGTCATTTTTAGAGCAGTTAAATACTTAAGACATTTTATATTCAACTTCATTTTCACCATTTCTAGTGTTTTTCATTTCTTTTTGTACCTCTCAGATTCCGTCGAGTATCATATTCCTTTTGCCTAAACAACTTACTTTGAAATATCTCATGTTGCAGATCTACTAGTAATTACTTCTTGCATGCTTTTTCCTTCAAAAAAAAATCTCTATTTTTCATTTTTGAAAGTTGTTTTTGGTGAGTACAGAATTCTGGGTTGACTTTTCTTTCACCCGTTTAAAGAAATTGTCTTTTGGCTTACATATTTTCTGACACGATGTCTTACTGTAATTTTTATCTTTGTTTCTGTTTATGTATGTAATGTGTCAGTTTTCTTTGGTTGCCCTCAAGTTTTTGTCTTTGTCTTTAGTCTTTATCAGTTTGAATATGATGTGTCTAAGTCTGTTTGTTCATTTGTTTATTTATATGTTTATCTATGTTTATTTGTATATTTATTTTTGACATTCATTCTGATTGGTATTCTTACTTGCCTCGTGTCTTCTACTTCTGGGCTTCCAATTTCACATATGTTTTACCATTTGATGTTATTCCCTGTTCTTAGATGGCCTGTTCTAGTCTCCTCACTCCCTCCTCCCCGCACTCTTTTTTTTTTTCCTTTTGAGTTTCAGTTTGGGTAAACCCTATCTATTGGCCTATTTACTGATTGATCTTTCAGTTGTGTCAGGTTTATTGGTGAACCCATCAAAACATCTTTTAATCTCTGTCATTGTGCTTCTTTTTCTACCAAAGCATTTAACATATTAATCATAGTCATTTAAAATTTTCTGTCTGATAGTTCTAACAGCTGGGTTATAACTAAGTGGTTCTGCTGATTATTTTATCCCCTGACAATGTATTTCCCCCCATTCCTGCTTTTTCTGTGTATGTTTGATTGAAAGCAAGTCATTATATGTGGGACTGTGATCAACAGTATTAATAGCTGAAAATGGACATACCTTTTCTCATGTTAGGCTATTAGTGTGGGATTTGGGTCCACATAGTAGTGAGTTGATTTGGGTTTTGGTTTTTCTATCACTGTGGTTACCCTTTATATACCACCAGGTTCAGTTCCTGTACTGTTTCCTTGTGTGTAGGATAGGAGTTGTATTGCTGGAGGTTTTTGTGTGTGTGTGTGTCCTTGCTCAACACTCAGTTTTAGTCTTTCCTTGTGAGACTGAACCACAGAGGTTGTCTCTCTCTCTCTCTGCACACTTGCCTTTCTTCTAGCAGTACTGCTGTTGCTTGTTATTTGATGTTTGCTAGCCTAGTGGTAGGCGATGGGAATTGTGGTGATGTTCTCTGTTGTTCTGAGGCTCTTAAGCTGGCTCTGTGTCTGTGGGTCTTGAGAATAGAAATGTTTTCTTCTGTCACCCAGCCACAGTTGGTCGTTATACACTGGGGGCAGCAGGCTTTGCCTGTCTTTTTTCCAAATATGTAAAGGCATGGACATGAAGAAAATTTGTGAATTCATCATTTCATAACATTGCCCATTGATTCTTTCTTGATGCAGTCATTCTTGAATAAATCATCAAACTCTTACTTTCCTTTGATTGCTTTGTTTCATCTGTGTCAAGTAAAACCAGCCTTTTCATACATAAACCAACTTTCTTAAGTTTATTTTTTGTTTAAAGAAAAAAGGCTTATGCTAAAAATTTAGCAAGCCATAAGCAGAGTTAAGAGAAGCCATATTGAATGCAAAGCCACACAAAACAATCTTGGCCTGGGCTATTTCAAGTATAAATGTGGTGTGGATAGTCCCTTGAATAGATACAGGTGTTTGTTTTAAGAACACATGTGATATGGTGGATAGCTTGAATTAATCTTCAAGAGTTTGATCAGATGCATTGTAGTAAAATCAATGTTATCATACCCCAATAATATTTTCCTATTACCACTTTTTCATTTGTATGGTTTTACATTTCCTCCTTCAAACTTAATTCCTTTCATATACTGGATTGTATTTGGAATTCATATTAATATAGTCTGCTTCTAAAACAGCCTCTGGTCTTCTACTATGTATATTCGATACACTGCAACATTCTATTGCTTTTGTTTGCTAACTATATATAAATATAGATAGATACATGCACCATGACTCTTCCCCTTCGGTCTCGGCTAGAGTAGTTGCATTGTAACTAAATAGGGAGGTGAGAGAGAGGAAGTATGTGCAGATGCCTTTCTCTTTCCTTGCTTCCTCGCTTGGCCATTAGGGGACACTTGATAACATGTTCCAGGAATCTTTGTGTTGGGAACAAAGATTAATAAAATTATTTCCCTATCCCCAAAGTGGCCAAAATCTAGTAGGACAACTAGATGAAAGAATTGTAATCCAATAAGATAACTACCATATTCCAAGCTTATCAGGTATGGTAGATACACACAGGAGTCCCCTTAGGGTGACTTTATGGTGTTTTCCTCTCTTTTTAAAGATTCTTTTCTCAGTTCAAACATATACACCATATGCAAAATAGAGGATCCCTGTGATTTCATTAATGAGATGTGAAACTAACTCTAGTTTTTATTCCTATAATACTATTTGGGCCATCCATAAAGAATACCTAAGGTTTTTATTTTTGTTTTTTGTTATATTTTCTTTGCTTTTTGCTTTGTAACTTTTTCAGATCTTGAGGATTTCAGACCTTGTAGAATTACTTTTTGTCAAAATAAAAGTTAAAAAATTTGTGCAGATAGTTTATCATAAAAGTAGTGATTCATCTCCCTCACCCTTTTTCACCCAACTCTTTAGAGGCAGCCATTTTCAACTCTTTTAGCTGTTTGATCTAATATTTATCTCCATGTTTCTAAATAATATAACCATATTTTATTAATTTGTCTTTTTTTGACACTATGACTGACTGGTATAGTATTAAAATTTACTTCTCTAGACCACCATGCCTACTTTCCTCTTTCTTCCCAGCATCCAAGCCAGGGCCAGAATTAGAGTGAGGCAAATGAGGTCTCACCTCTGGCAGGAAATTTAAGGGGGCTTCAAAAAATTCAGTAATCAGATAAATATTTTCATTTAATATTTATAAAAATCAAAATTAATGCAGAGTAATCTGTGATGAACATAATTTCAAAATTTTAATTAAAGACAGTCTCCAGCCCTACTCTTGTATAATCCTGAGAGTCATACACATGGGGGACACAAGCACAACTAGCTGAGTCTCTCACTTGCTGTTTTTTTCTAATGATCCTTTTTAGTCATGAAGAAAGGTGACAAGTTGTTTTCATTGTTTGTAGTTTCAATCCATAGTCTTGCTAAGTAAAAGAGAAAGTTTTATTTAATTATGCATACATGCTTATGTGATTTTTATAATATTATTAAGAGCACCAAGTTATGTAATACAAATTTTATTTATTAATATATTTGACCTTTCACAAATGAAATTTGACGAAATGCCAAAATTTCCTGAAAAAGTTTTTTCTTACCAGGGAACTTTATACTGTCTTCACTTAAAAGAGTTATAATTTACTGTTACTCACTTACTTATGCAAAATACATTTTTCACTACTTGTTTTTCACTACATTGGTCTAAAAACCTGGTATGTAGTTTTCTGCTGTTTTTAATTACTGATTTTCATTTTTTTATACAAATATTGATTTACACCTCTGTTAAATATAATTTATATGAATTAAGTTAATTCACATAAAGTCATACTATAATAACAAAGTATATTTAACTGAATATATTAATTTAAAATATATATATTTAAAATTTATACTAAAATTCTTAAAAATAAATATGAAATTTAAACAGTCAAGTAGTCCATTGTTTAGAAGAAGAAGAAAAATACATGCAGAAATTGATCAGAATTGTAGGAGACAGAAACAAGTTTGTGTAGAAAAAAAATTCCAGCTACTTAAAATGAAATCTCTAACATTGACACTATTAGAATAGAATTACTATGAAATGTAGAGATAAAGAATTTTCTTTGAATTGTGAGATAAAGATAAGAAAATGAAACATTAGAAATTTCAGAAGCTATTGTGTACGTGTGCAAGAAAATAAGAAGATGCTATTTGAACTAAATTTTTAATTCCTCATCAGGGACACCTATTTGTAATAAAGTAAAAATGGTTTCAATAGAGTGTGGGCCTTTGCCAAGATAAGGTGCAGATTTTAGATGTGTTTCAAAGGCTGGACAAAGATTTTCAAAAGATGGATCTTTTAAGAAATAGTCTAGTGGTGAGTTGATTCATTGTGACTGGCTCATTTATTCCAAAGAATCCTTGTCTTTGTTTTGTTTCCTGTGCATTCTTTTTAGCAAAAATACAAGAGTCATTATTTTGCAACTCAAAATTTGTTTCAAAGATTGGAAAACTTTGAACAGAATTTGTGATCATGAAAATCTCATTTCATCATGATGCTTTTTTAAAATGAAAGTTTTTTTTTAAATGTATATTCAAACTGATAGTTTAATAGATGATGCTTTACAGAATGTGACAAAAAATGTGTGAGTGATTTTACATATTGTATATTTTGTGCAAAAATAATTTATCTCTCAAAGGATCACAAGAAAGTACTGAAAGTCCAGATGCTGGAATGTTTCTAAGTTCAGCTGAACTAAAGACATTATAATCATATAGCTCATCATTAAAAATACTGTTTTATTTGTCTCGTATAATTCAAAACAAATTTCTAATGTTCTTAGCAAATCATGTTAAATCCGAAATACTATTGAGAATAAAGGAAGCACAATACTTTTCCTTGCTTTTTGATTATAAACCAGTTATAGTACATCATGCATGAATGTGTATGATTACTAGGTATGTTTACATTAAGAATGATGTCATTGCAAGAGTAGAAAGTTTTCACTTAATTGAAACAAAAGGGAAAGTGGATCATTATATTTCAATAAAGTTGTTATTTTAAAAAAAGACTAAATAGATATGGTTTAGCTTATGAGATTACTAATAAGTTAGAAAGAGATGATATTTATGTAAAAAAAATTATCCAAATCAGAATATGATAATGGAGTAGATATGGCAGATGTATACAAGAGTGTAGAAGCCAATATTTCTCCCCCAAAATAATTATGCCAAATTTGTGCTTTGCTCAGCTCATAACCATAAGTTAATGTAAAAAATGCTGCATCTGTGAATTCAAATATCTTTTTTAGTAGTGTACAAAGGATGCATATTTGGGAGTGAGATAATTCAGTGAGCAGATGGAGTATTCTTGTCAATTCTAAAACAACACTAAAATCACATGTAGATACCTGATGGGCATCAAGATTAAATGCAATCAAGACACTGCACACAAAATAAAGATGTTTATCAGATATGAAAAGATACAATATCAAAAGTCAAAATACATTATGCTGAGTTTAAAAGCATCTTGGTACAAATATATTACAGTCTTTTACACAAATTATATGGGATGATATTTTGAACAAAGTGGCAAAAGTTTGATAAAGCTTTACAATCAGAAAACATGACCTTATATAAAGCTGCATGTGTAATAAAAATCCTATTCCTTTGCGTACCACAAATGAGAGAAAATAATTTTGAAGGTGTGTTCAATAAATGTAAAATTTGAGCAAGAGATATGAATATTCTTACTGAATTTGAAAATAAGTGAAAAAGAAAAGATAATGGAAATGCATGAATCCACTGAGAGTATTGATATTTATGGGAAAAGTGCTTATCAAATAGATATTAAGGTCATAAATGCCCTAACTTCATATTTGACATAGATATATGAAAAATTAAATGAAATGTCTTCAGATTTTTAAATGAGAAAAGTTATTTCCTATAAATTACATCTGATTTACAAAAATCAGCTAGTGACTCAGTTCTTAAATATTCTGACAATGTAAGTTCCAGAGAAATTTCATGTGGAATAGTTAAAAGCAACATACAGAATCAATAAATTGTGATACAATATGAACATTATGTTTTGGTCTTCTAAAACTGATTAGCAAAATGGTATTCAGAATTTTAAAACAATATCAGCCACAGTAGCATCCTGGAAAAGAAGTTTCAGTAAGCTAAAGTTAATATTACATTATTTAAAATTCTCACTTGGACAAGAAAAATTGGCAAACATGGTAATATACTTATTTGAAAACAAGAAAAGAATTAGATTTTCTAAGTATTATTGATGTGCTTGCTTCCATTAATACCAGTAAAGTAAAATGATAATGAATTCTGGTTTTGGTGGGCATAAAATGTTTAATCTTAAACTACTGTTGTAAGTTTAATATATCTGCTTTTCAATTTTTCAACATTTTTCAAGTACTTTAATGTTCTGGGAGAAAACATTTTAAAATATACAGAGAGGACGATTCTAGGAAGATGGCATAGTAGGAAGCACCATGAATCTGTCTCCCCACCTAGACAACAATTACACTGGCAAAATCTCACTGATACAACTCTTTTGGAGTACTAAGTCTGTTGAAGGATTGCAACTTCCAGATGAAGACTTGGAGGGTAAATTGCTTTTAATTTCAGTTAATTTGAGCACTTAGCACTGTAGCAGCCATGTGACAGGCATCTGTGCCCATGTTCCTGGAGCAGTATGCACACAACTTATGGGAGCCAGGGTGAGCAAAAAAAGACCTTGTCCTCCAGATATTGGGTATCTGTGCTCTTCTCGTTGATTGCTGTTTCTTATCAGAGTTGCAGACAAAGAAGTGGACATAATGCAGACGTTATTGCTGCACCTTCCCCCATTGTTGCAAGCCCCTCCCCCTCCAGCACAAGTGACTTTCAGGGGATTTAAAGGGACAGCCCTTTTTCTTCCTCATTTTTCACTTTTTCCCCTTTCAGGAGCCAGACATTAAAGACTAGCACATTCAAAAACAACTATATATGTGGGTAAAATTAGTGATTGCACATGCCCAGGGAAAGTTCCAGAAAAGACATGAGAAGACCTTAAGTTTATACCTCAAGCTGATCTGGGAACAGAGACAGCCTACAACAATAAAAATAAAAAATAAAATAAAAATAAACAAAGCCAGCAAATGCTGGGGAAGGGAGAGAATCTGATTCCCACAGAGTTACTGCATTATTAGATCCAAATGTCTAGTGTTCAACAAATAATCAGAAGGCATACAAAGAAACCGGCAAGGATAGCCTTTTAAAAGAAAAAAATCAACAGAAACTATTCCTGAAAAAAAAGACATAATGGCAGATATATTAGACAGAGACTTTAAAACAACTGTCCTAAAGATGTCCAGAGAGCAAAATGAGTATGTGGAGAAAGTCAAGGAAACAGTATGTGAACAAAATGGAAACATAAATAAGAGGAAAGAAAACCTACAAAGAGACCAGAAAGAAAGTCTGGAAATGAAATATGCAATAACTGAAAATGAAAAATTCGGTAGAGGGATTCAAAGGCAAGTTTGAGCAGACAGAAGAAAGAATCTGCAAACTTGAAGATAAGACAGTGGAAATTATTGAGTTTGAGGAACAGGAAAAAAAAAAAAAAACCCAGATGAAAGAAAAGTGAACAAAGCCTAAGGGAACTGTAGGAGACCATTAAGCAAACCAACATACATATCATGAGAGTCCCAGAAGAAGAAGAGAGAAAGGGGCAGAGAGAATAATTGAAGAAATAATGACTGCAGACTTCCCCAATTTGATAAAATACATGAATATAAACTTTCAGAAAGCACAAAGAACTCCAAGTAAGATTAACTCAGAGACCCATGCTGAGACATTTTGTAATCAAACTTTCATTAGATAAAGAGACTCTTGAAAGCAGCAAGAGAGAAGTGAATTATCACATACAAGGGATTCTTAATAAAATTATCCACATTTTCTCATCAGAGAAATCTCATCAGAAGAGGTTTCTCATCAGAAATTTCTCATCAGAAACTTTGGAGGCCAACAGGCAGTGGATCAATATATTTAAAGAGCTAAAAAAAAAATAAAATAAAATCAAGAATCCTATTTCCAGCACTAGTGTCCTTCAAAAATTAGAGAGAAATTAAGAATTCTTCATATAAACAAAACTGAAAGAGTTTGTGACCACTAGATCTGCCCTGCAAGAAATGCTCAAGGGGGTCCTGAATGGTGAAATGAAAGGACACCACATGGTAACTCAAAGCTCTCTGGCAAAGTAAAGACCTCAGTAAAGGTAAGTTCATGGGCAGTTATGAAAGCTAGTATTTTGTTAACAGTGGTTTATAGCTGTGCTTTTTGTTTTCTACATGAGTTAAAAGATGAATAATTTAAAGGAAAAAAAACCAATTATTAGTGTAAAAGCTAGTATTACTGTGACTTTGGTTTGTAACTCCAAATCTCATTTCCTACATAAGTTAGGAGGCTGATGCATTTAGAATAATTATTAGTTTATGTTTGGGTACACAATGAATAAAGATATAACTTTATGACATCAAGAACCAAAATGGGTTATATATGAACAGACTTTTTGTATGTTATTGAAGTTAGCTGGTATATATCCAAATTAGAGAGTTGTAACATTAGGATGTTAAATGTAATCCTCATGGTAGCCATAAAGGAAATAGTTACAGCGTATACACTAAGGGAAATGAGAAAGGAATCGAAACATTTCACTCCAAAAAAATCATTACAGAAAAGAAGTCAGTAATGTAGGAAATGAGAGCCAAAAACATGACATATAGTACAATGACAGAAATAAGTCCCTTATCAGTAGTTAATTTAAATGTAAATGGATTAAGCTTCCCAGTCAAAAGACAGAGCTAAGCAGAATGGATAAAAACACATGATCCAACTACATGCTGTCTACAAGAGACTCACTTGAAATTCAGAGAGACAAGCTGAAAGTGAAGGGACAAAAATAGTATAAAGTCCATGCAGATAGTAACCGAAAGAGAACATGGATGGCTTTACTAATATCAGACAAAATAGACTTTCAATCAAGAAAGCTTACAAGAGAAAAAGGCATTATATATTAATAAAAATGTAATACAGCAAGAAGATATAACGATTAAAAAGTTATACTACTCATGACAGACTGCCAAAATAAATGAAGCAAAAACTGAGGGAATTAAAGGGAAAACTAGACCGTTCTATAGTAACAGCTGGAGGCTTCAGTACCCTATTCACAATAGTTGATAGAACAATCAGACATAAGTAAGGACCTGGAGGACTTAAACCTACTAGATTTTGCACACATACACAGAACACTCTACCCAGCAAGAACAAAATACACATTCTCCCAAGTGTAGTTGGGACATTTTCCACGATAGACCATATAGTAAGCCACAAACTAAATCTCAGTTGATTTTAAAGACAGATGGCATACGAAATATCTTCCCTGATCACATCAGGTTGAAATTAGAAATTAATAATAAAAGGAAAACTGAAAAATTCACCAGATTGTGGAAATTAAACAACATACTTTAAAACAACCAATGGATCAAAGAAGAAATCACATGAGAAATTAGAAAATACTTAGATAAGAGTGAAAACAAAAACACAACATACCAAAACTTATAGAATGCAATGAAAGTGATGCTAAAGGGGAAATATATGGCTGTAAATGCTTACATTAAAAAATAAGATGTCTCGAAGCAACAACCTAACTGTACAACTTAAGGAACTTGAAAAAGAAGAACAAACTAAACCCAAAGCTGGCAGAAGGACTGAAATAAGATTAGTACAGAAATAAATGAAATAGAGACTAGAAAAGCAACTGAGAAAACACATGAAGAGAAAAGTTGGTTCATTGCAAAGATCAACAAAATTAACGAAGGTTTAGCCAGAAGGACTTAAAAAGAGAGAAGGCTTAAATTACTAAAATCATAAAAGAAAACTGGAAAATTACAACCAATTCTATAGAAATAAAAGGGATCATAAGAGAGTATTATGAACAGCTGTATGCCAACAAACTGGATAACCTACACGAAATGGACAAATTGCTCTTGCTACGAAGACTAAATCATGAAGAAATAGAAAATCTGAATAGTCCTGTAACTAGGAAGGAGACTGAATCAGTGATAAAAAAATCTCTGAATGAAGAAAAGCCCTTGACCTGATGACTTCTCCAGTGCATTCTACCAAACATCTAAATAAGAACTAATACCAGTTCTTTCAAACTCTTCCAAAAATTGAAGAGGAAGAAATACTTCCTAACTCATTCTGTGAGGCCAGCATTACCCTGATACCAAAGTCAGACAAAAAACACTACAAGAAAATAAAACTACAGACCAGTATCCCTTAAGATCATTGATGAAAAAACCCTCGACAGAATATTAGCAAACAGAATCCATCAGCATATTAAATGGATTATATACCATCTACAAATTGGATTCATTCCTGGAATCCCAGGATGGTTCCAAATATGAAAATTGATTAGTATAATAATACACATCAAGGAAAGGAAGCAATAAAAACCACATTATCAGCTCAATTGATGCAGAAAATGCATTTGACAAAATTTAACACCCTCGCAAGATAAAAATGCTCAACAATCTAGAAGTAGAAGGAAACTACTCCAACCTAATCAAAGCCACATATGAAAAACCCACAGCCAACGTCATATTCAATGGTTAAAGACCAAAAGAATTTCCTCTAAGATCATGACAGGGATGCCTACTTTCACTACTTCTTTTCAACATGGTACTGAAAGTTCTAGCCAGAGCAGTTAGTCAAGAAAAAGAGATAAAAAGCATCCAAATTGGACAGGAAATAAAATTATCTCTGTTAGTAGATGATATTTCATATGTTGAAAACCTCAGAGATTCCACACAAAAACCCTATTAGGACTAAAATTAATTCAGCAAAGTAGCAGGATACAAAAATGAACACACAAAAATCAGTCGCACTTCTATACACAAATAATGAACAATCTGAGAAGGAAATTACAAAAACAAAACAATTTACAATAGCAACAAAAGAAGAAAATACTTAGGAATTAACTTAATTAAGGAGGCAAAAGACTCCTATAATGAAACTATAAAACCTTGCTGAAATAAATTAGAGAAGACAAATAAATGGAAAGAGATTCCATCTTCATAGATTGAAAGACTTAATATTGTTAAAATGCCATTACTACCCAAAGCAATCTACAGGTTTTTATTGCAATCCCTACAAAGAAATCACAAGAATCCCAAAGATTTTTTTTTTGTAGAAACAGAAAAACTCATCCTAAAGTATATATGGAATCTCAGAGGAATTCAAATGGCCAAAGTAGTTTTGAAAACTGCAGGACTAATTGCATATAATAAAGAGCCCAGAAATAAACCCTTGTCTATAGGTTCAAGTGATTTTTACAATGGTGCCAAGACAATGGGGAAAGAAGTCTTTTCAATAAATGATGCTAGGAAAACTGGATATCCACGTGAAAAATAATTGACTTGGATTTTTTACCTAGCACTGTATAGAAACATTAACTCAAAACTAATGAACGACTTACAATGTAAGACCCAAAATGATAAAACTTCTTAGAATAAAACATAGGACAAAAACTTCACGGCATTGAAATTAAAAGTGATTTCTTGGTTATTATACCAAAGGCACAGATAATTTAAAAATAGACAAATTGCACAAATTAAAATTTTTGTACATTAAATACACTATCCAGAGAATAAAAAGGCAACCCATAGAATGGGGTGAAATATTTGTAAATCATATATCTGGTAAGAGATTAATATCCAGAATATATCGAGAATTCCTAAAACTCAACAACAAAAAATAAACAATTCAAAATAGATAAAGGACTTGAACAGACGTTTCACCAAAGAAAATGTTTGAATGGCCAATAAACACATGAAAAGATGTGCAACATCACTAATCATTAGAGAAATGCAATTTGAAATTGCAGTGGGATACCGCCTCACACCCATGAGGATGGCTACCATCAAAAGCAAAACAAAACAAAATGAATGTTGGCAATGATGTGGAGAAATTGGAAAACTTGTGTACTATTGATGGAATGTAAAATTGTACAGCAATGTGGCAGTCCTCAAACAAATTATGTGATCCAGCAATTCCACTTTTGGGTTTACCGAAAAGAATTGAAAGCAGAGAATCAAAGAGATATTTGTACACCAATTTTCGTAGCAGCATTATTCACAATAGCTAAAACTTGGAAGTAAACCAAGTGTCCATCAATAGATGAACGGACAAGCAAAATGTGGCACATACATACCATGGAATATTCAGCTGTAAGAAGGAAGGGGATTCTACAATATGGATGAACTTTGAGGACATTTTGCTAATGAAGTAAGCCAGTCAACAAGAAGACAAATATTGTATGATTTCACTCATATCTGGTACTTAGAGCAATCAAAATCAAAAGAGAGAGTATAGTGGTGGTTGCCAGAGGCTGGGGGGGAGGGAAGAATGGGGAGTTATTGTTTAATGTGTGTAGAATTTCAGTTTTACAGGATGAAAAAATATGGAGATGGATGGTGGTGATGGTTGCATAACAATCTGAATGTCTTTAATGCCACTGTATTGTACATTTTAAAAATGATTAAGATGGTAAATTTTATGTTGTATGTATTTTACCTCGGGTTCCAATTTGGCTTGGCAAAGCACTGATTTTCTAAACTTAATTGCTTATTTGGGTTGCCATATGTTTAATTTTGAATCGCTCTGTAATTTTTTTATTTGTTCTTTAATTCTTTTATCTTCATAGTTTTTGTTCTTGTTTAATGGATGTAATAACATCTCATATCTCAAGGGATATTAAATATATATTAATTATATATATATACACATATGTATATATTTCTTTTGTTCCCAGCAATGACTCTGATGTCTCCTAGCCTCTTTCTTTATTCTCTTGTTTATTTTGATCTCTGATTTAAAGAAGGTATTCAGTTGTGTGGTGATCCTTGGCTGTCCCTACATATTAAAAAGTGAAGCTTTAAAAAAGTTTATTGAAAACTCTGTGTTTGGACAGGGACAGGGCTACCTTACATGTCCATACAGTTCGTACACTGCAACACTCTAGAGGGGACAACCTTGGTACTCTCAAAATTTATTGATGTTTACTATACTAGAAATTAAATATATGAAACTTAAAAATATTGTTACTTAAAATACATAAATATTTTTCTGAGAAATAACTATTTGTCAAAACAAAATAAATTTAGTTAGGAGAATGAAACTGTTTTACACTTTTGCATATATCTTAAATGTCCAGTTAAATAGAAGAAAATGATTTTCGTGTTTCTGCATTCAGTCTGTTGTGATATCTTATTTTGGTTGAAATATATGAAGAATACCCAGCTTCATCCAGTACTTTAAAAATCTATTCAGTTAATTGTGATTTTTTTCTTCTCTTATATGACATCAAAAGTAGACAAGTGGAAGTTTTCTTAAAGGTTTGTTGCAATGTGGAATCTGACTCCTTATCACTGAACTTTTTGTACTTTGTTAGATTAAAATCGATTGGTCTGTCTTACACTTTGATTGGATCTTTTACCCATGCATGATTTTATAACATCATGCATTAGTCATTTGGAATATATTGGTTCACTGTTTACATAGATCTTCCAAGTGATGACATGTTTCATTATATAACATCAAGCAATCACATGCATTAATATTAGCATTAACCTCATGAATAGTGGCTGTAAGTTTTCCTAAAATTTAATTTCTCCTTGAGTTTTATTACTGGCAACAAATACTATCAGTTGTTTCCTTTGATGTGAAAATCTCACTTTGTCAATTTTGAAGAAAATGTCTTCTAAATACTAAAGTATAAATATTCATAGTTTGACAGTTATTCTGTAAAATAAAAATGATGTTCCATGAAAAAACTGGCTAAGTTCTGCTTGCAACTCAATCACAGACCCAGGTGTTTTCAGTGTGCAGTAGCAGTGCTGTATGTATATTTGCTATTTCATTATGCAGACTTAAAAAGACGTGCACTCAAGGGTTGATACTCAATAAAATTAATTTTACTGCTGGTGTGTGCCAGTGGGGAATACAATGATTGCCGGTACAATTTTGGTTTGATGTCAGTGCCTTGATTTGTGTTAAGATTCCAGTATTTTTACTCACCACTGCTTTAGTACCAATCATTTTAACCTCACATACCTCCTGGAAGTGTCTTGGAGGCCACATGCGTGTGTGAACCACACTTGGAGAACTGCTGATGTGGATTATATTGTGAAGGTTGCCTCCTGGATTAGTGTGCTCTATGACCTGCACAGTCTGCATGACAATTGTTTAGATTCAACACAGGAAAATCAGATGCTGAACTGACTGTTCTATGGTGGGGAGGATGCTCTCAAAGCCTTTGAGGCTGATAATTTCATCCAAAGAGGCATCTTCTAGTTTCCAGCTGGGGGTGGTGTGGTGAAGAGTGGTTTCTCTGGCTGCTAGCATCTGGAAACCAGGCAGGGAGATATATGTGAGTTCCTTTATTCAGTTTATGGACTTTTACTAAATTTTTCTGTTTTCTTTCAGTACCTCATGCCTGCCCTTTGCCATTCCTGGTGTTCACAAGTCTAGACTGTCTCCAGTTCAGAGAGTTAACCTTTGGGCTAAGCGGTAGAGGAAAGGATAGGTACCTGTTGTATGAGTTGGGGAAAGAACATTTAGATTTCTCAGCAGTACTCATGCTTCATTTTTGCCTTTTAAGTTTTGGATATTGTACTGAATTGCTCCAAATACCAGATCTCTTATGTTCTCTGGGCAAATTGATTCTCTTCTCTTTGCACTCCCCTGCTCAGACATTTCATTGTGACTTCCTCCACAGTGTAAAGTCAATTTCCATTTCCCCAGCCACTTTGCACCTAAAAATTTGTTGAAATCTCTTTGACAGTTAGTATGCTTTGATGTTTCCTTGGTCTTTATCACTGAAAATGTTTTATTTCTTTACCTGCATTTTAGCATTTTAGCAGAGTTTTTGGAGAGTGAGGAAATAAATGTACATGATCAATACACCACAATCAATTTCACAGGCTTGAGTCAGTCACCATAGCGACTACGAGCTGAACCTAGACTTGAAACTTCACCACTTATTGTTATTGATGTTGCCTTGGGTTTTCTGCTTAACCCACGCAGTCTTTATTCTCCTTTGTAAAAATGGAGTTTATAATATCTAATATGAGGATTAAATGAGGTACTGAATCTAAAGTTCTTAACATACCACCTCATGCATCATATATGCTCAATAACTGGTAATTGTTATAAACTGCTGGGCAGACCTCTGGCCTACTGAGGTTTTATTGTATTCTTTCCTCCTCATTAAACATGTGAAATAAGCAGAGTATTTCATTTGTCTTTCATTTAATGTTACTTGGTTTGACAATGGAAGGGTTACCATGACTCCAAATATAAAATAAAAATTTTAGAAATGTTTTATCTAAGTATCTGTATTTAATGTGTGTATAAAATACTGCAGATGAAACTTATTCAAATTCAAGGTGTCTTTTACTAGTTTCTAATCAAGTCTTTGTAATTATGGCCCATATTTGAAAGAATTTAAGAGAAGCAGGTGTTCTTATAACTGGATAACCGTTTCATGTCCTTGATTCAGAAACTTTTGGCACACTGAAATATCTTACCGGTTTTTTAAAAAGCAATTTTTGAAATTCTGCTTTTAATTATGAAAATTATTCTAATACATACTTCAAATTGAGAAATTGTTTTTCTATTTCTTTAGTATATTAGATCACACACTTAAGTTCTTTTTATCTAGAAAGTTTAGTATAATAAAAGTCGTTTACTTTAAGTTTGGTTAAATTTACATGAAAGAAAAATATGATTAATCATTTCAGGAAATTCCAAGACCTAATACGGCTGAAGGAGAAACAGAAACATCAAATTCTGAAAGGTAAACATAAGGAAAAACTGAATCTCTTGAAATTCATGTAAATGATACTTGAGCTGTGTCATATTTCAGTTAATTGGCAAAGGGCTATCTAACTTTTGTTTATGGTGTTGCTTTTGTTTAGTAATGGCTTTTAATTAAAATCAAATTTTGAAATTTTAATACAACAAAAATATACTGCAGATCCTTAGTTTTGAAATCTTTTAAACATGTAGAGTACATTTGATCAGTTATTAAATTTTTTAAAAGTCTTACAAGTGAATAAAATGTTAACAGATTTTAATTGCCTCTATTAAATGAAAATAGTTACAAGATGCTACAGGTTACAAGATGGTGACAATTATTGCAGATAGGTAATTTAAAAATTTTATTTTTAAGTATTTTCAATAAGCTATAAAGCTATGTCTGTGGTGGGATCTCAACATAGAAGTTTCAAAATTCAGGGATTGCTTTTTTAAAAAATTTAACGCTCAAGTAGACCACTACAGAACACAAGATACTTCACAATCCTTTTTTGGCAAAAGAGAATCCAACATTCTAATTAGAACTCTATTCCAAGTAAAGATGATTTTGCCTTTTAGTAATTTCCGCATTTCTAACTTTATGCTGTGTATTTTACGATAAATTGTTTGTTAACCTGATGAGATTAATTAATCTGTTGCCCCTAAAAAGAAAATTATAGAATAAGACATTTTGAAGATGTTTTTCTTAGATTTCACTAGAAAAATTTATTTAGCACTTTTGTCACCTAGCATTTTTCCTAGAATTCTGGTTGGGAAAGTTCAGCTAAGGATTTAGAAGAAGCAGTCTAGTCACTTCTATATTTAACATTTTCTGTAAATTGTAGTTAGTTCCATAAGATCTGAACAAAAATTAAAATTCTACAAATTTAAATGAGGGAAAGATAATTTTTTTGCAGATGTAGTAATTGACCTATAAGATCCAAGACAATAAGCTAAGAATGATTGAAATTAATGAGAATATTGATTAAAGTAGCTTGGTGTAAAATTCAGAATCTTTCTGATATATCAATAATGTGATTACAAAATATAATGGATAAAAAAGTTAATTCACAATAATAACAAAATGAGAAATGTGCAAGATCTATTTAGAAGACTTAGAAGAAGAACAAAATTTACTGAGATAGAAAATAATATATTAATAACTTACTTGGTAGTTCATTTTCCAAATTAGTTTATGATTTAATGAACATTTAGTTGAAAATCCAAATTGGATTTGGTTTGGAAACTGGCAGTGTTTAAAATAAGACTCATGTGTTTCTATTTATTAATACCATAATCTCTAAAATCACAGCTCTTTTGTTAGATACTAGGTTGTTTCTGTATTCACTGTTTTAAACATTGCTTTAATGAACATTCTTGTACAAATATCTTTTACATTTCCAAACTAAAATTTAGGGAGAAGAATAGTAGACTGTAAGTGATTTGACCTAGTAGATAATAAAGAACGATGTTAATCTATACTTGTCAAAACTTGGTGGTATTGGCCCATGGTAGTCTAAAGACACATCAGAACGAAATACACAGCAGGGAAATAGCTTTATAAATATAATTTAGCCAATAATAAATGACCATCTGATAATGTTGCTATGACGTTTGGGCAGCTCATTAGAAAAAAGTCTAAATTCCAGGTAGATTAGTGTAAGAAATACGATAGATGTAATCATTACATTTCTTTTTGTTAAAATGAGCAAAATCTACACAAGGTGCTGGAGATCCTCAGAAATCTTCTGTTTCTAATGTTTTATGATTCACTAAATAGTTTCTGTTAACATACCAGGGTAAGAGTAAACACAGACACATATGTGCATAGACATATGTATGCATGTTTTATATTTACATATATTTTTTCAGGCGTGTGTTTATGCTTTTTTAAATTAGGCTGTGAAAAATGGGGAAATGTTTGTGACTGGTTACATGATTTTTGCATAGGGAAAGATACTCTAAGCCTAACAGGATGTATAAATTGTAAAAGAAAAATAGGTTTTCTGTATATATTCAATCCTTGTTTAAAGTTCTCTTACAAATTAATAAGAACATTTACATTTTAGCTAAAAAAGGCAAGGGTATGAACAGATAAAAATAATGATAACCAAGATTAAAACCAATCAGCAGGCTCCCCAGGTTTGTTTTTAATTTGTGACTATGGAGTTTCTCTCTTGCATAAGATCATGGTTGCCTCTTAAATTGTAACATCATGGGGAAGACTGGGGACCTACATTTTTTTTCTTTTTGGTGGGCAAATGTGCCTTTACTTTTTTTTTTTAAATTTTTTAGAGAATGTCTTTGTTTTGATAGTGTTCAAATACATTATATAATGAAGGAATAGATAATAAATGGCTTTATTTTTTCAGTAAACAAGATGAAGCTTCTTCAGAGGAAATAAAAAATGGATGTGATGCAAACTTATTTACAGGCTCATCAGCAGCAAAAAATGAAGAAGGCATATCAGTTTCAGATAAGGAAAATGATACCTGTCTTGGAGACCAGGAAACTGGCTCAAAGAATATCTTCAGTTATGATTCAGTCACTGGTGCAGATAAAGTGGAAAAGGAAAAACGAATAGAGCACATTTGTCAGGAAACAGAGTTGAAGATGTGCCAAAATTCAGAAAACATTGTTTCCTGTGATCAGACTGAAGAGCGCAACACCGGTGAAGTCAGATTTTCTTCGAAGAATATTAAGGGTTTGCGGTTAACATCTGGTGATGTCAGCATTGACCAGTTTTTGAGAAAAAGAGATGAACCTGAATCTGTTAGCTCTGATGTCAGTGAGCAAGGCAGTATTCATTTGGAGCCTTTGACTCCGTCAGAGGTACTTGAGTACGAAGCCACAGAGATTCTTCAGAAAAGTAGTGGTGATCCTCCAGCCAAGACTGATGAAGTAGTGTCTGATCAAACAGGTGGCATTCCTGGAGAAAATAGCCTTAGCACAACAGAGACAACAGTAGACCTGGCAGACGAAAAAGAAAAGAGCTGAACTTAATTAGTCATTCTAAGTTTTAGTGTACCAACGGTGAGAGCATTTGGAAAAATGCTATCAGGTGAGCTCAGTGGTGCTGTTGCAAAGTTCAGAGATGGAAAAATGTGAGGGAGGTCATTCATACACTTTACCTGTATGTTCAACCTAGGTTGTTAAATCAATTCACCATTAATAGCATGATTAGTGTGAATTTCCAAGAAGTTTTTAAAACATGAATAGAATTTTAAAGTTAAATTTGCAAAGAAAATGTCTCATTTAGCACTTTTCAAAGATATGGAACTTGGTTGCCAGTATGAATTGATTATTAGTTTTATTAATAAAGCTTTTGAAATTTCCATCATTCCTAAGCTAAAAGTCCTTATTACCTGTACATCCTTTTCAATTAACTTAAAGGAAGAGATTTGGAAACTACATCTCTTTGGGGAATAATTGATTTAAAATAATGGCTGATTGGCATTGTTAATGAAAGCTTCATTTTGAGTATGAAGCTGGTAAATGGAGCATGCTTAGAGTGCTAAATTTGTTGATCTAAAAAGAATTTGGATGAGCATAAACTTAACTTTGGATTTAATATAACATTCCAGACTGCCAGAAGCATGTAAACAGAATATTTGAATCTTTGTACCTCCATACAAGTGTTAGCCTGCCAGGCTGTAAGCTTACCTTAATTAAACTTTCAGTGAAAGTGAAATTATTAAAATATAAATTTATATTTGTGCTTTTTGTCAGTGTGTAAGCTGTGCAGAAATTCCTTGATGTACTAGTTGTATAAAGTAGAAATCCATTGTTGAAACTCCTGTAGCTAGGATGCTTTTAGTATTGTTTTAATGATCTTCTTTAGAATTAGACCCATAAAAATGGTCTGGAAACCAAACCAAAGTATGGTATAATGTAGATATTGTAAAGCAGTAAACTGAAAACATGTCCTGGCATGAATTCAGCCATATTTAAGTGACTTTTTATGTAACTATAAAATAGAAACTTCAAATGGGACCTAAAGCAGGATGTAAAAAATTGGTTTGGGATATTTAGCCTAATTTATCCATAAGATGGCTGCTAAATTGATTTTTCAGTTTTTTATCATATAGAGAATAATAGATATAGAAATGAATAATATGAGTAACAGTAGTTTGCTTTGAAGTACTAATAAACTTTTATTTAAAATGCTACATTTTTACTTCTTAAAATGTGCTTTGAATTCTTAAATTTCATTTCACTGAATGTTAAATGTTTTAAATGGCTATTAAAATTCTGCTGTATATAGTTTTTGAGTAAATATTTGCAATAAAAATCTGTCCCTGAATAATTTTATTTTTCAGAAAGCTGTGTGAATCGGATTACCTTTGGCACTTTTAGAAATTGTACACCTGTTCAAGGAAATTTTATGTTAAAGTTAGTGGTAGAATTTCATTCTGTATTCTTTAAATGATGCATGATTTATTTTAAATTAGGGTTGAAAGTATTAGGGGAAAACTGTTACTATTTACAGAGAATAGATTTGCTTTATAAATTCTTCCACTTAAAGAGAATTATAATATAGTTTTCTATCTGCTCAGTAAATTAAAGAGGCTAACTAGGCAAAATATAGTATTGACTTATTTTCTTGAATATTTTTGTGGGGGAGCAAATATTTTTATCTTTCCTACTTTAAAGAAAGGCGGGAGAGAGGGACTTAATAGCTGTTATTCTTCACCTTGTTGAAACATAAATCTATAGCAGAGAAGATTTATTGAGTAAGTTAAACCTTAGAAGGACAGGGACAAAAAGAGTCTATGCATGGACTACTTCCTGAATCTTACTCATTTAGTTGCCAAGCCTGCTACCTACTGCTGCAAAACCCTAGAGCACTATGCCAAAATGTGATACGATAATCCCTTTTGAGCTTTGAGTAGTTCCTTCTCCTGCTCCTAAATACTTATTGTAGTGGTATTAAAAATACCTGATCAATGAACTGTTTATACTCATCCACTATGAGAAAAGGAAACCATACCAGACTGTAAATCCTTCATTGAGAAAGTCTAGCAATGAAAACAAAAAATTGATATAAACATTGTACTCGGTAACATAATTGTTTTATGTTTTTGCATAATCTCCTTATCTCTTTTCTGATCAGGAACAAACAATTGAGGAATACAAACCAAACCTTTGAGTAGCAATGCTTTAGAACAGGCGTCAGCAAACTTTCTGTGTAGAGCCAGATAGTAAATAATTGTGGGCTGTGTGGTCACAATTATCCAGCTTGTCCTTGTAGCTTGAAAGCAGCTGTGGACAATATGTAAATGATAGCGTGTTTGTGTTCCAATAAAACTTTATTTACAAAAACAGAATGTTGGTTGGGTTTGGCCCATGGACTGTAGTTTGCTTACATCTGCTTTGGAGTGCTGTTTTGTCCGGACAGATTGTGGTCAGGGAGTGAGGTTTTCTTTGCCAGTAATTTATTTCACATAGGTTCACTGTGGGAATTACAGTTTATAATAATCATGTTTCACAAGCCAATAGCATGCAGGATAATGTTTGTTAATAAGCTAATAAAGAAATAACACACTCCAAACCAATAATAGATTGATTACAATATTGTTCCAGGCAAAGGGGAGATAAAAGATTATTTAGTTGAAGTGTACCTTTCCATGAATTCATTCTCAGAAGGATCAGTCCTTCCAGCTAAAAGCTGGGTATCAGCTGTCAGCTTAGGTCCCTTGCTGCTGGGGCATGTTGTTAGGGGGTGACAGCACCACTGTTGGTAGGCAGGCTGGGCTGCCCCAAATGTTACTGGTCCAGGGACCATTATATGGCTTGCACCACTGCCTTCCAGGGGTAGCCTCCAAGACAGGGACAGATGTCCCTTCTCTTCCAAAGACTGCTGCATGCTTTAACACTGCTGCGGACCAAGAGTGGCCTGGCCACGGCAGGAGCAATTATCTCAAGATCTTCAGAGAGCTATTTAAATCAGCAAAATGTAGCCTTGCCCCAACCAAACACTCTTGGTAAGTCCTCACAAATTCTTGGTATTTAAAGTTTAAATGCCCATCACATGTTGACTGCTCGTCCATATCTTCCTATCAATTAGCGCCCCTAGCGGTACTCTTTAACAGCTAAACTACTGAGTACGTATCAACAACATGTTGATGCCATCATCCTGGCACAGCTTCCTCAATGTAAGTAAATTCACCCTTAGATTAAAAACTTCACGTAAGTCATAATAAACAAGTGGATTTGAAATCATAACAAACCAATACACAAGTGCTTAGACTTTCTTGATATGACTATGAAAGCCAGTAGGGACTGCCTGAGAACTACCAGGGTGCTTTACTATGTTTTAGTTCCCTGTTACCTAACATAGAATTATGATTGATTATAAATGCAGTTCAGTGATACTAAGAAGTATTATATTCATTTTGTGGATGTGCTTTTATTTTACATTGAAAATCTGAATGCTATATTTATTTGTGTTATTTCTTCCCCTTTGCATCTCTCCAATGTTTTAGGGAGGAAATTGGAATTTTTCTCACTCTATAAAAATTTTAAGAACTATTCTAAATATTTTTAAAAGGAATTGGAAAGATATGAGTCATCTTGCTTTGGCTATAAGTGGAAAGGTAAGGAAACCAAATATCTGGGCAGTTATTTGCTTAAGGTCACAAAGCCAAGGTTTGAACCCAATTTGATCTGATTCTGAATTTGGTGTTTTATATCGTATCTATAATCCCCAGCATTTATACTGAATATCCCTTTTAAAATAAACCAGTTTTTGCAAATAACTCTCCCATTGATGGTACTACTTACAGTTTTATTTATTATTCCAACAATGATTATATTCATATGGAATGGAGGACCTCTTAACCTAAAGAAAAGGACCTACTGGTCTCTTTTATTAATAGAAATTGAGGAATTGAGGAGGGATAGTGAATATTTTATTAATAGGAAAGACAGCATGTGATTTAAAGATATACTAACTATAGAAGTTTTAATAGCATTACATTTTTATAGGCTTCTGTAATGTCATTTTTTGATTTCATGGTTGACATGATTTTTTTTGTTACATCAAAAATTGTTACTCCAGGACCACTCGCTTGTACTGACTTCACTGTAATAGGACTTTTGTATGTATGTAGGCACTAAAAAAAATTGTGCGTGTTTCACTTTTACTAGATTAACACTGAGTTTGTTTTTTTGGAGGAGTTTAGATAACAATGTTAACAGCATGTTTTGGTTACTATATTAGCTGCATTTGATGAGGTACTTTAAGAATGAAGATGAGAAAAACAGTAAGATTGCAAATGGGAACAAAAGAGAATAGAAAAAGTTCAAAAATTCAGATACTTGCAGGGTTAGAAGAGGCCAGGCTTTTCATCCGCAGCCAATAAAAGAAGGCCTAAACAAGAAAGCTTAATTAAATTAAGAATATGGCCATATCATATCACGAGTTTAGGTTATGGAGGGTCCCCAAAGTGTTTACTATGCGGAAATTCCTTCACAGCATTTCTTGGGAAACGTATATTTTTCTGAATTTCAAGACAAATCAGTCAAGAAATTGATGAAACAGGAAAAGGTGTTGTAACTCTCCTGTGAGGATTAAAGCTTAGTATAAATTTAGAGCCATTGCTGTTTTGTAGGAATCCACTGAAGTAAGAGCAGAGGATGCTGTCACGTGTAGTCCAAGAGTAAAGTCATCATTTCTAGGAGCCAGAACAGGAGCCCATAGAAGAGAAGTGGTCACAATCTGATCACTGATTTGTAGCTATTGCCATGTTATAAATGTGCATTCATGCCCCTCTCTGCTGCTAACGGTGAGTCATTCTTATAAGTAAAATAAATATTAATAGGTTTATATACTTAGGATACTTTATGCAGATCCCATCGATGATATTCTAAAAATAACATGTTGTGGAGGCAAAATAATTCCATAAATTAGCAGTTTGACTTGTGATTCTGTGTGGTGCTATTACCCTTGATACGAAATAGAAATTTAACATTATTCAAATACTACCAAATGAATTTGGTGGCGTTTCCCAGTACATGGTTATTTGCCAAAGGGTGCTATTCTTTGCAAATCCTTTAACAAGAAATGCAAAAAGAAGTAAATGTTGTGGAACAGTCTGAAATGAGATCAGAAACTAAAACAAATTCTAAATTAGCAAAAGCAATTATCAATTGCAACAGCAAGACCAAAATCAGGGCAAGCAGACAAAATATTTTTATCATTAAAAAAAGGAAAAGAGCTTCTATGAAGCAACATGTAATGTAATACCAACTTAAAGATGTCTTTGGACAATCCTTAAGAACTTGACTATATCAATGCAAAAATAAAAGAAAAATTTCTATGTCTGAAATATTTGTTGCAAAATAAAGACTATCAGGGCAATTAATATGTTGTGACTTTTTAAATTTCGTATTAAGAAAAACTTCTAAACAAATATTTGTAATGCTTCTGATTTTTAAAATGATTTTTATTTGGCATTTATGTTGATGTTCCCTGTATTTAATGTAACGTTATCAGATATCTATGTCAGGTGGATTTAATGGTATCAAAATATACAATCTTATCACAATACATTGGTTCATATTAATAAACTATATGTTTATCATTATGTCTTTTTTAACAGAAAACATCGGAAACATTTAGTATAACTGTCATAGAAAAATGATTCAGTGTTTATTATGGTCACTCCTAACTATTTAAAAGTATATTAAATATGGTATCATGAAAATACAGAATGACGATTCTGCATAATTTAGGGATACCTGAGAATTCTCAGAAATTTTGGTTCCTCATTCCCACATCCTAAATGTTAATATCTATCAGGAATCAGAAATACCAATGCCCAGCTAATTTGTTCAGATATATTAGATGACTTAGGAAACGGGTGCTAAAGTGTCAGTCTTCTACCCGTGCCTCATGGGCTCAAGGTACTTCGGTCAGTTGTAGACAGGAGCTGGGGGCAAGCATGTCTTTAACTTTGTGGCTGTGAGTATTGGCTCCTTGCTGACTGGAATCACGTAAATAAGAAGCAGAAATTTTGAGAGATTTTAACTGTCAAAGAAACCACAATTCTAGACTAAAATTTTATGACTGATCAACTTAAAGTGACCCTTGGGCCTGAATTTTCTACATGGAGTAGGATATGGAGAAAGTTGCTTGGTACCCAAATAGAACATATTCCCTACTGTCCCCCTCAGCTGTGGTCAAGAAGGTTACATAAAAAGTAAGGACCTTCTGGATGGTACGATCAATAGCTTTGGACAGCAATTAGGGATCCCCTCCCAGCAAGCAGAATCAGGTTCTATTCAAGGAATTTTTGTACCACCAAAGTAGAGGCCCTTGTAGCAGAGAATTGTTTTGGACCAGTGACTGCTTGTGTGTCTTCCATCTTTCTCTTTCTGAATAGGAGTGTTTACTACAGTTTTCTATCTTTGTTTGACATTGTGTGCATACAGGACAGACAGCATTTTAGTTCATAGGTCAACACATCAAGAGGAGACTAGTGCATACCATCCCCTGATTTAGAGACTAGGGGGAAATACTGAGATTTGAGATTGATACCATTGATTTAATGGGACTTTTATCTCTCCTCTGAAGAGAAAGAGTGTGTTTTGGCTATAAGGAGGAGGGTGCATCAAATAACTGTTGACAGAAAGGTGGTCTGTGATGGTCATTAGGGCTATTCACCATGTAGCTGTAGATCTCTCCAGAGAACCAGGTACGCAGCAGGATTACACTTCCCTTATGGTTGGATGGGGCCATCAGCCTGGGTCTGGCCTATGATTGTGGATAAGTATGACCATTGTCACTTCTGGACTGAAGCATTGAGGGTTTTTTTTTTGCCAATTTGAGACTTTCTAGACTCTTTTTTGTTTTAAACATTTTTATTGATTTATAATCATTTTACAATGTTGTGTCAAATTCCAGTGTAGAGCACAATTTTTCAGTTATACATGGACATATATATATTCATTGTCACATTTTTTTCTCTGTGAGCTACCATAAGATCTTGTGTATATTTCCCTGTGCTATACAGTATAATCTTGTTTATCTATTCTACAATTTGGAATCTAGACTCTTGTCTTTCCTTTAATTTGATTACTGGTAACGTTTGAGGTGGTGGTTGCTCTGTCATTTGAGTAACTAAGGTGAAGAGAAGAATCACCCTTCCAATTTGCAGTGGACTTTCAAAATGAGGAAGAAATCAATTGTTTTGCTTTTAGTAACTGAGATTTGTGGTGCTTACGACAACATAATTCTAACCTATCCTGATTGATAAGCTTAGTCATATTTCTGTTTACTATCTTGCTTGATGTCTTAAAGTTTTTGAACCTGTGCATTGGTGACTTTCTGGAACATTCTCAGCCACTATCTATTCAAATATTGCTTCTACTCCATTTTGTCTTTTTAGAGTAAGTCCATGTTAGACTTGTTTTTACTCTTTCCTCCATTCCTCTTAACCTTTTTCTTCTTGTTCATTCTGGGCTACATTCTGCATAACATATTTAGTTCTTCCAAAAATATCTTCAGCTCTATCTAACCTGCCATTAACTACATCCATTGAATTTTTAAAATTTCAATTATTATATTTTCATTTGTAGACTTTCTGTTTGATTATGTCTTCAACTTTGCTTGTGATTTACTTCTTATCAAACTCATCAAAGCATATTAACCAAAATTATTTTTGTGTCTGAATTTTCTCATCTCTGAGGTTTTCTCAGCTTGAGTCTGCTCTCTGTTGTTTCTGCTCTTCTCACATATGGGATCTTATGTCCTTGATGTTTAGTGGGGTTTCTTTTATTGTGATCTAAGTTAATTTTCCTCACACAGTAATTTTTTGAGGCCTACAATGAAGGAAGTTTCCTCCGAAGAAGGTTAAATTGTGCCAAGTGTCTGGAGGTCATTCTAGTCCATCACAACTTGTAATTCATGATTTGAGGTTTTATGGACTACCAAAATAACGTAAATTCAGGCTACAAACCTGGAAGGCCAGCTGTGAATTCAAATTCTCAGGAGAAATCCTCCCTACCCTCCAGATACCACAGTTCTTAAACTGATCATGTTTCTTGCAGTCCCTGTGGTTGAAGGATTGTGTCAGTTTTTCTAATTCCCTCTCATACTAAGGAGTAGACCTTTATGGTCTCAGTTTTATGGGACAGTCTCCTGTTTCACATAAGCTTTATTTTCCTTCTTCAGGGACATCCAGTTCAACAAGTGGCTCAAAGCTGAAATCAACTTCAGTACTCACATTCTCAAATTCTCTGGATTCCTGCCTTCAGTAAGCTCTTCTCCTGAGTTTTCTTTCTTTTTCTCTAGATTATGGATCCATTTAACAAGATTTTAAAAATATTTGTCCAGGCTTTTGGGTTATTTTTGGTGAATTCTATCCTTGGCTCTCTTTCTTAATGTTAACTTTCATCAGATGGTTTGGAATTTTCATCAGCACATTTACTTTCATTGGGAGTTTTGTTTCCTTCTTGCCTCTTTCTGTGCTTACCCCTCCCTGTTTGGCAGTTTTGTGGTTTCCTCCCTCTAGTCATCCAGGACCCTAGCCCAAAACTAGGCCTCTGTGGCTAGAAACTCCTGCCTCAAAGTGGTTTGGGGCTGCAGCTGGCCCAGTATCAGACACAGTTTGCAGCTTTGCTCAGGTCTCTGTGCAGTTTTCTCTGCTGATCTCACCAGTAATAAAGTTACACAGGTTTATGGAGGCAGTAACATCAGGCAGTGATCACAACTATTTTCACACAGACAGCCCAGCTATACCATGGTTCCATGCTACATGTGGAGTACTTTTGTCACGTTAGAGGAATAAACACTCCCAGGGGCTTCTAACTGCTCCTTGTGCCTAGAAATCTGCAGGGCTGTAGATTTAGCCACATCTTCCTACTTTGTTACCTTCTGTTTCTAACCCAGAGAAATGCTTATTGTGTATTTGAGCATGAATCAGTCATTCTTGTTAATTGAATCTATAATTCACATACACAGAGCAGGAGGAGAGTATACAGTGTGAATTTACCACACTCTTGACCTTAAATATTCCTTTTGCATTTCTCTAAGTTTATTTTGTTTTCCTCTTTCTAGCTTCTTCATTTGGATGCTTAGACTCTTTTGAATCATTCTTGTTTTTGAAAAATAATTCAAGGTGGTTATTTTTTTATAGCTAACATTTACTAACCATTTACAATATGCTAGGCACTAGGCTAAATTACTTTATATTGATTATTTGTTGTAATCGTCTCTCAGTCTTATGAGATAGGAACTGTTAGTACCTCCATTTGTAAATGAGGCAGTTGAGGCACACAAAGAATAAGAAATTTGCTAAAGGCAATCAAATAAGTAATCTATTTCTCAAAATCCTGAGCTTTTGACTAGAATCAGATGAACCAGTTAAATTATGCCAATATGTACAAAGAAAAAGTTAACACATTTTCTTTATTTCCCAGTTTTCCCCCTTATCCAACACGTGCAAAGTAACCAATAACAATTACCTGGTGTGTACCATTCCATTCTCCATACTCATACAAACATATAAATGCACATGTATGCATGCATGCACATGCACGAAATACAGATTTGCTTTTATATGCACAAAATAGCTCTTTTAAAGTTCTTTAAACAAAGATTATAGTAGGGAGGGAAAGTAGATGTCCCAGGGTCCGGGGTGTGATGAAGTCTTTTCACTTTATATTCTTATGTACCTTTGATATTTTGAACTATGTTAGTGAATTTCCTATTCAAAAGTCAATTTGAATAAAATACCCATTTTAATCACTAAATTTGTAGTAACTTGTTATGCAGCACAGAAAACTAGTAGAGATTGTTTTCATTTTTTTAGCTGTCATAAGCTGCTATGAACATCATGTGTGTCTTTGTATGGACATATATTTTCATTTACCTTTGATACATGCCTAAGAGTGGGATGTATAGCTCACATGGTATGTATATATTTAATTGTTCGGTAAATCGCTAAACAGTTTTTCCAAAGGGGCTATGTTGTTTTATATTTTCACCATCATTATAGGAGAGTTCCTTCTGTTCCAAATTGCCACCAGCACTTGGTATGGCTATTATCTTTAATTTTATCCATTTTAGTAAGTGTGTAGTAGTATCTTTATTGTGATCTATCAGAGTCTACTCTGCATGATTTCAGTGTGTTTGAAATGTGTTGAGATTGTCTTCATGGCTGAGTAAATGTCAATTATGGTTACTGTTTCATGTGCATTTGAAAGGTATATATATTCTGCAGTTCTTGGGTACAGTGTTCTATATATGTCCATTAGGTCAAATTTTCTTAATTTTTAGTGTTCAAATATTTTATATCCTAACTGATTTTATCTACTTGTTTTATTGCCCACTGTGTAACACGAGTTAAAATCTTACTCTGATTCACCTGCTACTCCTTTCAGTTCTTCAATTTTTACTATATTTCAACCACTAATATAGTCCCTGTTACTACAGTTTTATCTTTTTGAGACTATTATATAAATAGAATAATGCCTTATGTAACCTTCTGAGCCTGGCTTCATCCACTCAGTTGCCTATGAAATTCATGTACAATGTTGCATATATTAATAGTTCATTTTTATTACTAAATATCCATTATTAGGACAAACCATGTTTTTTTTTTAATCCATTCACCCATTAAAGGACATATGACTTATTTCTTGTTTGGTGATTATCAACAAACTTGGTGTAAACATTTATGTACATATTTTTGTGTGACCATAGGTTTTTATTTCTCTTGAGTAAACACCTAAGAGAAGGAATCCTGGGTCACATCGTACGTGTATGTTAAAGTTTCTAAGAAGCTAAAAAACTCTTTTCCAGAGTAACTGCACAACTTTCATACCTAACTATTCATATTTTACTTAGAATATTTCACCTCTTAAAGTGGAATGTTGAATCTTTGCCACTATATGTCCCTTTATCCTCCTTGTTTTATGTTGTAATTATCATATATATTACATCTACAGGTATTAAAAAGTCCACTAGATAATGTTATAATTTTTGCTTTCAGACATCAAATATATTTTAAAGAATTCAAGAGAGAAAACAGTCTATTGTATTTACCCAGAAATTTACCGTTTCCTTTGCTCCTCCTTTATTAATGATGTGCCAATTTCCTTCAGGTATCATTTCCCTTTTGTCTGAAGAACCTCCTTTAGTAATTTTTTTAGAGTAGACCAGGTGACTACAAATTTTCTTCGGTTTTGTTCATCTGAGAACATCTTTATTTCACCTTGATTCCTAAGTAACATTTTAACTGTATATAGAATTTTAGGTGGACAGATTTTTTTTTTCTTTCTGCACTTTAAAAAATGCTGTGCCATTTTGTTTAGGTCTCCATAGTTTCTAGTAAGAAATAAGCAGTCATTTGAATCATTGTTCCTCTAAAATAAGGTGGTGTTTCTCTTTGACTGCTTTCAACTTATTTTCTTTGTCTTTGGTCTTCAGCATTTTGATTATGGTGTGTCTGAGTGTGAATTTCTTTGGGATTATCCTATTTGGGATTTGCTGATTTCTTGAATCTGTAGGTTTCTGTCCTTTGCCAAATTTGGGAAGTCTTCAGCCAGAGGGGAACCCTTTTTAAAAATTGTGGTAAAATATACATAATATAAAATTTACTAGTTTAGTATTCTAAGTGTACAATTCAGTGGCATTCAGTACACTCAGGGTTTTCTTAACACTTTCCATAGATAGTTAATCAAAGGGAAAATTTCAGATAGAAGTCAATGTTAAAAACTTCATCAAACCAAGAGCAAGTAAGGGATGCCTGCTTTGTTAGTAAGCTTTTAAGTTCCAGACCACAGAAAACATACTCTGGTTGATTTAAAATGTAAAAATAGCTTACAAAACAAGTATTATAAGAAGACAAAAATAACCAAATCAGAAGTGAAAGTGGGAGCATTACTACTGACCTTAGAGAAATAAAAAAAAATTATAAAAGAATATTATGAACAATTGGATGCCCCTAAATTATATAACCTAGATAACATTGACAAATACCTAGAAACACACAAATTACCAAAACTGAATCAAGAAGAAATAAAAGACCTGAACAGAGCTATAAGAAGTAAAGAAATTGAATAAGTATTTTTAAAACCTCTCAACAACAACAAAAAAGTACAAGGCCAGATGGCTTCTCTGGTGAATTCTACCAAGCATTTAAAGAATTATTAGCACCAAGCCTTCTCAGACTCTTCCAAAAAAGCAGAAAAGGAGGGAACACTTTGTAACTCATTCTGTGAGCCCAGCATTACCCTGATACCAAAATCATGTAAGAATATCACAAGAAAACTACAGATCAGTATTTTTTATGAATATAGAAAAGTCCTCAACAAAATATTAGCAAGCCAAATCCAACAGCGTATTAGTAGATTAAACACTTAACCAAATGGAATTTATCCTAGGAATGCAAGGATGGTTTAATGTAAGAAAATAAATCATTGTAGTATATCACACTGATAGAATGAAGGAGAAATACCACATGATCATCTCAACTGATGCAGAAGAACATTCAACAAAATCCAATACTTTTCCATGATAAAAATTCAGAACAAAATTGAAAGACTCACTTCCTGATTTAAAAACTTACTATAAAGCTACATAATCACAACAGTGTGGTATTTGCATAAGGACAGGTATATGGATCAATGGAATAGAACTGAGGCTCTAGAATAAACCATTTGTCTATGACCAATACTTTAAAAAATTTTTTTTATTGTGGTAAAATACAGGTAACATGAAATTTATTATCTTAACTATATTAAGTGTACAATTCAGTGGTATTGAGTATGTTCATATTGATGTGTAATCAATATTACTATTCATCTCCAGAACTTTTCTCGTCTTGCAAAATTGAAATCCTATGTCCATTAAACAATAACTCCTTATTCTCTCCTCCCTCCAGCTCCTAGCAACCACCATTCTACTTTCTGTCTCTTTATTTTGACTACTCTAAGTTCCTCCTACAAGTGGATTCATATAGTATTTGTCTTTTTTGTAACTAGCTTATTTCACTTAACATAATGTCCTCAAGGTTCATCCATGTTGTAGCATGTGTCAGAATTGTATTCCTTTTTTAAGGGTGAATGATATTTTATTGTAAGTATACACTACATTTTGTGTTTCCATTCATCTGTAGATGGACACTTGAGTTTCTTCCATGTTTTAGCTATTATGAATAATGCTGTTATGAACAAAGGTTTACAGATACCTCTTCAAGACCTTGTTTTCAATTCTTGTGGGTAAGAACCAGTAAAGCTTTATTAAAAATTTAATGTTCAGGCTACACCCTAGACAGAAATATTATTGTGAGTAGGACCAAGGGATCATGATTTTAAATCTTTATAGTTGGTCTGTATGTGGCCAAAGTTGAGCACTGGTGACCTAGAGCATCATAGCACATAGTAGGCATTCAGTAAAGAGCTGAATGATTGACTAACTTGTAATTTGAGAAAGGAAATAAGGACATGCTAAAAGTTTGAGCTTGGTGATGAATGTTCTGACTTTCAGAAGCATAGTTGCTGATGCGAAGTTGTCACTGATAGATTGTGACATGTTTGAAACCTGATTCTGGAGGTTACTTGATGTTATGGGCAGAGAAGACCAGTCCTTTCCTAGGACAGAGGATGAGAACATTTTTATTCTCAGCAGTTAAGCAACCTACCAAAATTTTATTGCCAGAATAACAACTAGGCTTCTAAAGCTACTTTCAGATATAAAGAGCCAATAGATAAAAGGTAAAGACCTATGAATCTCAGGAATAGGCCCAGAAATTAAACTTCTGTAGCCAAACATGTAGTCTCTGGAACTTGTTTTTACTTTAAATGCCAAAAATGTCTTCAGGATGAGGAAGATGTGATCTCTCAACCATTTTACCTGGAAGGGTATTTGAACACACTGGATTCTAATGGAAAATTATTTGTTTCAAACTAATGAATTCATTTATACAGTCACCCTTTCCCATAAACTGTTAACATTTGTTTCATTATATATAAGCTTGGAGATTTGAAAGACATGTTTAGGGATTGGTTCATCTTTAGCTATTTATTATAGTTATTTAAATAAGACTACCGATGATTGTCTGATCTTCAGAAGCATGTGTACTGTCATTTAGTGGCTGACTTTCAGGGGGGCTATCATTGATTGGCTGATTATTGTAAGAAGTTATTGATAGATTAGGCTGGATTTTTCATCAGTTCTTGGTACTATCATTAGGGGCAATAAATGATCAATACTTTTCTAGAAGAATTAGAATGTTTTTATTCCCATCACTTTGTTACTTCATTTCACTCACTTGTTAAAATAAGTAGACCGGATCATTGCAACATTTCTCCAAGTATATTCCACACCTGGGTTCTGCGGCATGCAAACGGGAGTGTTGTGTGTAAATAAGAGTTCTCTGGCAAATAAATAAGGCTTGTTACAGCTGGATTAGGCAAAGATAGATGTTTCTTTATTGCAGAAATTTTCATAGTGTTTAATATCCATAGTATGAATCTACAACTGGGAAGTATAGTATATACAGCTCTTTATAAATGTTATTTGACTTTTTGTTCTCGAGAAATATTTCCTAGAATTAGAGTTCCTTAAAGAGCATTTTGATAAATATTATTCTGATGACCTTCTAACTTAGGAGCTGGCAAACTATGATCCAATAGCCAAATCAGTCTTCTTCTTGCTTTTGTACAGCCTGTGAGAAGAATAGTTATTACATTTTTTTAATGGTTGGAAAAAATCTAAAGGACAATGTTTTGTAATATCTGAAAATCGTATGAAATTTAAATTTCCTTGAACTTAAAGTTTTATTGGAACACAACCTCACTTATTTGCTTACATTCTGTCAGTGGCTGCCTTTACACTCAACAGCAGAGTTGAGTGGTTGCAGCAGAGATCACATGTAGCACTCCCACCACCTCCCACTGTTGTGTTATGCCACTGTAAACTGCAATGATGCAGTTATAACTGAACAGTGTACACATTCAATGTCATGTGTACAGTCAAAGTGCAACATTTTATTTTATTTTTATTGCCAGTGCATCCTCTTTATGGCAAAACAAGTAAGGCAGACAAAAATGAACTCTAAATGTCACATTTTTAAAGCACAGTGGAGTGTAGAATATTTTGTCGTCAAATTAGATGGCAAATCATTGTATTTATTGTGCAATGACATTGTAGCTCTGCTATAATAGACCCCTGATTTATGATAAAGATTGTATTCCAGATGAGAGAGGAAAGGAAGGCCCATCAAGATGAAAAAATGAAAAAGATGAACTTGACCTTATCTTACACTGCACATGAAAACAATTCAGGGTGAGATTATAATCTAAGTGTGAAAGAGTGAATGATAAAACTTTGAGAGAGAATATAGAAGAATGACTTTGTGACTTTGGGGTATGGAAAATTTACTTAAACAGAATACAAAAAGCACTAACCATAATAGAAGATCAATAAATTTAACTACATTATATTTAAGATCTTTTTATCAAAAGATGTGAGAATAATAAGGTAAGCCACAAATCTTTAAAATTTAAGTGATCGATCTCATGACAACCAAGAGTTCAATTAAGTGACCATTGTAGGTATCAAGTTCCATTCAAAACGTTAGCAATCACAGAGCTCAAAATTTTCAGAAAAGAGGGCTAATAATCTTATTTTTCCTAGTCACAAATGTGTATAATAAACTTATAATACTCATTCTCAAATATAAAAGTTAATTTCTCTAATGAGCAATGAATAACTTGTTGATATTTATTAATACTACTAAGCAGTACTTTGAAAAGCACACAGTAGCTGGCATTAGAATTAACATGTTCACTTGATAAGTAAAATATTTTTCGTTCACATTATACCAATCACAACATTTGTAAGGCGCTTGTTCTGTTAGATACAGAATTAAACCTGACTAAATTGAAAAGAAAACACATTACAGTGCAATTAGCCATGTGGTTGTCATTTAGAGCCCTGGGTTTGCTGAAATAATCTTTAGGCTGGTAAATAAACCTCAACAAAACCAGTGCACTATTTTATGTTAGAAGATACATTAGCTTTATTGTAGCTGGTGGGCAAAGACAATTTGATGAAATTCCTGGCGGATGACACATTTCGCAGTGAAATTTTTTTACATTCTTTGCTTCATCTGGTAAATATAGGAACCATTAGGAGTTTTAATGTGGCCAGTTTAGATCAAGTAAAAACTATAAATACAAAAATTTAACATAGTAATTTCAAACTCAGGAATAGAATCCAACAGACAAATGTTAATGAGGCTCGATCAAATGATTCTATGATATTCATAAATAAATACTAAAAAGAATTGTCTCGATAGTAAAGTATTAGCCATCAAAATTTCCTTCATATAACATAATTCTTCATGTTAAAAAAAGCTTTAAAAAATTCTTCGGCAGAAAGTATATAGGAAATCTCTATATATCCCTCTCAATTTTACTGTGAACTTAAAACCACTCTTAAAAAGTTAATTCTTTATAAAAACGACTGAGGAGGACACTTCCCTTTTACATCTTCTTACACTTCTATTTACAGTGATGAAAAGTAGTCTCTTACGTTCCTTTGTATTTCAGCGGTGTCACTTGTAAACTTCCTTTTCATTTTTGATTTTATTGATTTGGTGAGTCTTTTTTCTTGAAGAGTCTGGCTAAAGGTTTATCTATTTTGTTTCTCTTTTCAAAGAGCCAGCTCTTCATTTCATTGACCTTTCCTATTGTTTTTATTTTTAGTCTCTATTTTATATATTTCTTGCTCTGATCTTTGTTATTTCCTTCCCTCTACCAAATTTGGGTTTTATTCTTTTTCTAGCTCCTTTAGGTGTAAGGTTAGGTTGTTTGAGGTTTTCCTTGTTTCCTGAGGTAAGCTTGTATTGCTATAAACTTTTCTTAGAAATGTTTTGCTACATCCAATAGAATCTCAATCATTGTATTTTCATTTTCATTTGTCTTCATGTATTTTTTGATTTCCTCTTTGATTTCTTCAGTGATCCATTGGTTGTTTAGTAGCATGTTGTTTAGCCTCCACGTGCTTGTGTTTTTTGCAGTTTCTTTCTTGTAGTTGATTTCTAGTCTCATTGTTTTGTGGTTGGAAAAGATGCTTGGTATGATTTCAGTTTTCTTAAATTTACTAAGACTTGTCTTGTGGCCTAGCATGTAATGTATCCTGGAAAATGTTTCATGTGCACTTCAAAAGAAAGGGTATTCTGCTTTTCGATGGAATATTCTGTATATCTAATTAAGTTCATCTGGTCTAATGCATCATTTAAGGTCAGTATTTCCTTTTGATTTTCTGTCTGGATGGTCTGTCCATTGATGCAAATGGGGTAAATGTCCCTTACTATTATTGTGTTACTATCAATTTCTCTCTTTATGTCTGTTAATATTTTTCTTACATTTTTGGTGCTCCTATTTTGGGTGTATATATATTTACAATTGTTTTATCTTCTTCTTGGATTGATCCCTTAATCATTACGTAGTGTCCTTCTTTGTCTTTTGTAACAGTCTTTATTTTAGAGTCTATTTTGTCTGATATATGTATTGCTACCCTAGCTTTCTTTTGATTTCCATTTGCATGGAACACCTTTTTCCATCCCTTCATTTTCAAACTGTGTGTGTCTTTAGATCTGAAGTGAGTCTCTTGTAGGCAGCAAACATACAGGTCTTTTTGGAGGGTATGGGATTTGATTATATTGTGAGTCTTCCCTTCCTGCCTTTCTCATTGTGGTTCCTTCTTTTTATCTTTAGTTGTAGAAGATTTTTTTCTGGTGGGTTCTGGTCTTCTTCATCAGTAGTTATTCTGCCAATAGCTGTGATTTTGGTGTACCTGTGAGAGGAAGTGAGCTCAGGGTCTTTCTACTCAGCCATTTTGGCTAATCCCCTATCAATTTGCATTATATCTCTATGGATTTATCTAATCTGGGTACTTAATATATACAGAATCATACAATATATGTGACCTATTGTATCTGGATTCTTTAAGTTTTCATAACATTTCTGAGGTTCATTTATGCTATGGCATATATCAAAACTTCTTTCTTCTTTATTGCTAAATAATATGCCATTGTACATATGTATCATAATTTGTTTTTTTATTCACTTGTTGATGGGCATTTGGATTGTTTTCATCTTTTTGCTATTATGAATAGTGCTGCTATAAATATGCATGTATATGTGCTTCTTGAATAATGTGTTTTCAGTTCTTTTGGGTATATACCTTGGAGTGAAATTGTGGAGTCATATGGTAATTCTATTTGTAACTTTTTGAGGAATCACAGAACTGTTTTCCACAGACACTGGACTAGTTTACTTTTTTACCAGCAATGCGTAAACTTTAAAGTTTCCAATTTCTCCACATCCTCACTGGCACTTGTTTTATCCCATTGTTGTTTGTTTGTTTGTTTGTTGTTGTTGTTGTTGTTATTGCCACCCTGGTGGATGGGAAGTGGTACCTCACTGTAGTCTTGATTTGCAATTCCATAATAATCAAGGATATTAAGCATTTTTTTGTGTGCTTCTTGGCCATTTGTATATCTTCCTTGGAGAAATGTCTATACAAATCCTTTGCCATTTTAAAAATTGAGGTGTTTTTCTTTTTCTGTTGCTGAGTTGTAAGAGTTTTTATATATTCTAGATCCTAGACCCTTGTCAGATATATCATTTGTAAATATTCTTTCTCATTCTCTATAATGTTCACTTTTTGATTATGTCCTTTGATGCATTAAACTTTGATGAAGTCCATTTTATCTATTTTTCTTTTGTTGCTGTGATTTTCATATAATATATAAGAATTCATTGTCAAATCCAAGGTTATGAAGATTTACTATATTTTCTTCTAGGAGTTTCTAGTTTTAACTCCTATATTGATCCATTTAATTTTTCTGTATAGTGCGAGGTATGGGTACGACTTAATTCTTTTGTGTGTGATATCAAATTGTCCCAGCATGATTTATTGAAGAGACTTTTCTTTTCCTATTGAAGGGTCTTGGCTCTCTTGTCAAAAATCAGTCAGTCAATGACATTAAAGACACAGGCAACAGAAAAAATAGACAAAGAGGACTATATCAAGTTTTTAATATTTTGTTCATCCGAAAACACTGTCAACACTGTAAAAAAGATAACCCACCAAATGGAAGAAAATATTTACAAGTCATATATCTGATAAAGGATAAATATCAAGAATGTAAAAAGAATTCCTGCAACTCAACAATAATAACAAAAATAAAAAACCCACTTCAAAAATGGGCAAAGGACTTGAGTAGACATTTCTCCAGAGAAGATAAAAAATTACCAAGAAACACATGAAAAGTTGCTCAACATCACAAATAATTAGGGAAATCAACTCAAAACTACAATGCAACACCACTGGACATCTATTGGGATACCTGCTGTCCACCAAACAGAACTAACAAGTGTTGGCAAGGTTGTAGAGAAGTTAAAATGCTTGTGGATTGTTGATGGGAATGTTAAATGGTACAGCTACTGTGGGAAACAGTTTGGTGTATCCTCAAACAATTAAAAATAGAATTCATATGATCCAGCAATTCCATATCTGGAAATATACCCAAAATAATTGAAAGCAGGTCTTAAAGAGATATCTGTACACCCAAGTTTATAACTCATTATTCATAATAGCCAAAGGGTTGAAGCAAGCCAACTATCCATTGATGAGTGAATGGATAAGCAAAATATGGTATACACATACAATGGAATATTATTCATTCTTAAAAAGGAATAAAACTCTGGTAAATGCTACAACATGGATGACCTTTAAGGGTATTATGCTAAGTGAAATAAGGTGGTTACAAAAAGACAAATGCAGTATGATTTCTCTTATATGAAGTACTTAGATTGGTCAAAATCAAGAGACAGAAAGTAGAATGGTGGTTGCCAGGGGCTGGACGGAGGGGGTAATGTTATTATCTACTGGGTTCAGTGTTTCAGTTTTGCAAGGTGAAAAGTGTTCTAGAGATCAGTTACTCAACAGGGTGAATGTACATAACACTACTGTACTGTGCACTTAAAAATGGTAAAGATGGTAAATGTTGTTTTATATGCCTTACCATAATCTTTTTTAAAAGTCAGTGCAGTAGGTACCTTTGGAGATGTAGGATGGGGTGTTGATGAGGAAGGGGTATACCCAGTTATTGTCATTTTACGCCTTTACTATAATATTAATGGAATTTTGGAATTAGGCAAAATTGTACATTTAAGCTCTTATATGGATTTTTGTTTATTTCTTAATTTTATTTAAAGGAGCTAACATTCAAGTACCAATGTGCAAAGGATAGGCTGACATCAGAAAAACCTGACGGCAGTAGAAGGCTATAGGGAGCTGTTATAATCTTCAAATTGGAACACATTCAAGGAGTTAAACTCCTGCCTCTAAGAGTATTTGCAAACTAACTTCAGTTACTTATGGGAGAAACCCTTTTTCTCTCTTCCAGTATGTCTTGGACTGATACAATACAGCAACAGCTCAATTCAAGCAACAGACATCTTGGTAGGCTCACATTACTGTGATTCTCAAGAGCTTCCAATTTATCTGGACTTACCGTGCCCCTCAGTTTCATTTCCATCAAATGTTGATATTTGACATGGACTATTTTCTTCCTCCCATTTTAGATCAACTTCAGCCTCTCAATATTACATGGCATTATCCAAACTGGGGTTTAGACAACAAGAGAAGTCCAGGTACATTCTACCTGGGGACGAGTCAAGGTGGTAGAAAACTGGAAGAGAGATGGAAGGGACCATCACCTACTCAGTGTATCTCTAAAGATGTGCTATTGATTTTAAATAGGTTATGTCATTGAATAGTATGACAACTCTATGAGGTATATACTGTCATTTTCTTTTGTATAAATTAATAAAAAGAGACTTGGAGAGCTCTGATAACATTTCCAAAGTTAGCTAAGTCCTACCGAATAGGAAAATGGAGTTTGGGATTCAGGTGATCTAAGCCTGTTCTGAGGTTGTTTTCTGTTCTGCTAGCAGTGGTTAGCCCTGAGCCTAGCTTGATTATAACCTGAAAGTAGTCAGAAATCGGCCTTTGATTAAGATAAGAATGCATCACCGGGTTTTCTCATTTCTTCATGCACTTTTTCTCAGTTGCTGTGACAAAGATGCTTCACCAAATGGAGAATGGTTCCACACTTTGCCGATAGGAAACAAGATTCACACTCAACAGTTGCCTCTGATGACTAAATATACTATAAGAAGATAAATAGATTCGAACTCTCTATTTTTAAATTTAGAGCTTTAGAGTAAAACATCACAAATTCAATGCTGATTATGTTTAGATGTTAAGTATATTCTTGCTGCCAAATGACAAAACAAAATAGGGAGGATTATTGAATTTGCACCAGTGCACTCTTTGTGCTTACTTATTCATGAATGCTACAGTGATTTTCCCCCAACTCATAAAAGGTTTATAAGAATACAAGAGGGAACATACTGAAAAGTTTTAAAATATTTAGTAATTGAATGGCAAGTTTTCAAATTATGCTAGAAAATTAAAGTCATCTTTCTTGTTCAATGCAACAAACCTGCGTTAGAATTCTGAAGTAGTTTGTTGCTTGAAAGAACGAGATCAAAATCCCATGTTTAGAATTTTCCTCTCTTGTATGGGGATATGAAAATAAAAGTGAATAGGTTTCTAGATCTACCTAAAGCAAACCTTTGTTAGAATATCATTTCTTCCAATTTCTCCATCCTAAACTGACCATTCTCTAAACTTGTCCTCCTACTTATTGTGAGAAGCACCTGACCATCGAGATGACTGTTAACTCCTTGAAGAAAGTTTCAGGCTTCAAATCTAATTCTTCACAGTACCCCAGAGCAGTGCTTCTAAAACTGGGCTACAGGTAAGAACCAATTGTGTTGGTTAATTTTATGTGTCATGTTGACTGGGCCACGGTGCCCAGATATTTGGATAAACATTATTGCTGGGTGTGTCTGTGAGGATGTTCCTAGATGAGATTAACATTTGATGAATAAATTGAGTAAAGCAGGTGCCCCCTCCCCCACCCAGTGTGAGTGGGCCTCTTCCAATCCTCTGAAGGCCTGCATAGAATAAAAGGTAGAACGAGAAAGAACTCTTTCTCAGCAACCTTTTCTGAATCAGCAAATGTTCCCTGGGAAAAAGCAAATCTCTGAATTGTTATCCTCTACTCTGGATGTAGTGCCAATATTTCAATATGTGGTACATTTTTTAGATGCTTCTAAGAATATGATTGTTCTAGTCTAACACTTTTTAAGTTGTATTCAACAGGAGGATTGATTCAAATTACCTACTCCTCCATAACCGGAGGGGAAGTCCTAATCAGGCCTAATAATTAGGGATTGGGGTTTTAATGTTTTTATAGTGGCTTGGCTAACTTTGGATATAGCCCTGGACCCAAATAAGGAATGGGAACTGAGCCCCTTGAATAAATCTAGGATTCCCCAAAAGGGGATCATATTTTGTATTTCTATGAAAAGAAGTCTAGAAAAACTTCACCCATGAAATTTTGAGAAGATGCAAAAGTTTCTGGCCCTCTGCCTGATTTTGTGAAGTGGAGGCAGAAGAGGGTGGTCTTTAATATTAAATCCTGAGACCATTCCACCAGCGGTCTCACTTGGGGAATGGTATACAAGATCTGAATTTATTCTACCCCACGTATAAGACGTTAATTTAAAAATTATCAGTAACTATTACAATAACTGGTGGCATCCAGCAGGCAGGGGAAAAAAGAAACCACAAAACTGCTCCATAGATATCTTTCCACACCCCAGAATCTATTATTAACTCATATGTATAAAGCAAGCCCCCATTAAAGTTAAGACAGCATTAAAAATTTACAAACAGCATCAGGTGATATAGCATAAGGAAGAGTCACCAAACATAATAAACTAGAGAACTATAAGCTAAGAATTTGAGGTAACAGAATAATCTCATGAAGTCTACACAACAAATTTGTTTAAAAGACCAAAGAGATTAAAGAAGTAATAGAAATCACATTGATAAATAAGCTGCTGTGAATAAAAGAGGCAAATATTTAAACAAACCAAGTATATTTTTATAAATCAATATAGTCATTATAATCATTGGAATTTAAAACTCAGTATATGTTTAAATAGTGAGAAAGAGAATTAGTGACCTGGAAAATAGATATCAGAATATTACACAAGTGCAGGTTAAAGAAATAGAAAACAAAAAAGAGAGGCTATAAGACATGAATGGTATAATTATCAGGTCAAACATACATCTCAAAATAGTTCTACAGGGAAAGATTAGAGAAGGATCAACATTTAAGGAGAAAAAACCTGCAAAATGTCTAGACTTGAAGAAAAGACACACACACAAAAAGAAAAGATATGAGTCTTCAGACTGAAGTTATACCAAGTCCTCTGTTGGATAAATCAAATGAAATGCAGAATTTTGACAACAATGTAGACACATTGTCATCAAAGCACAGAATATCAAAGACAGAAAATTTTAGAAGACACCAAAGAGAAAAAGACAGTGCATTTATAATGGAAAACATTCAACTGATTGAAGACTTATGTCGACAGTCATAAGATGATAGAATAATAATTTCAAAATGTTGAGGACAAATAACTCTCAGTCTCTAAATCTGTATCCAGATGAATTATCTGCAAGAATAAAGAAAAAATAAAATCCTTTCTAAACAAGCAAAGAGTTAAGTTTATTGCACTCAGATCCTTAAAGAAAGATTTATAGAAGTATATACTTTAGGAAACATAAACCAGAGCAAAGTGTGGGCTGTAAGAATAATGTGTACAAAGCAATGTGGATAAATCAAATTAATAGTTGGTAATATTAAAAAGAAAAAGAAAAGATAATGAAGACTCACCATTACGGAACTGGAAAGACTAAGGTGAAGCTGAGAAACACTAGAAATTAACATGGGCGGGAGCAGCTAGTTGTAATCAGAGTCCTTACATTTTAAGATGGAATAAATATTAACTAATTTTAGATTTTCAGTCAGGAACAATCCCTTAAACCCATGGGCGGGGAAGGGAATGAGTAAAGAAAATTCAATTGATCAAAATAATAAAAATAAAAGTAAATGAGCAAAGTAGGAGAAGGAACAAATAAAAAGCCCAGAAAGTAGAAAACACAATACAGTATGGTAGGAATTAAACCAAATATGTAAGTGATCATGATAAATGAAAATGGATTAAACTGGTCTTTTGAAACACAAAGATTGTCGAATAGGATTTCAAAATACAATCTAGCTATATATTTTCACAAAGAACTCATCTAAAATATTATGACACAGAAAGGATGAGGGCTGAAGGCTTTTGCTGTGACCATGACCCCATTTGAACCCAGGCTGGGAAGGCCATGGAAAACTCTTATACTCTGCTGGATCTGTAGACAAATGATGATTCATGTTTACTGACCTTGTCACTAAAAAAAGAATTGTTCTCCAGTCTTCCAATTTTAACATATTCATTTAGAACAGAAGCATTATTAATTCTTCAGTATTTGAAGAAATGACTATGGACAAAGAGTGTCTTTTGGGGTTTCACATGCCAATCTGGAAATGGTGCCAAGATTCATTTACTACTTGTATCCTTCTGTAGTCTAATTCAGAATGTGCAAGCTCATTCTGGCTCAGTCCTAATGAGCTAGATCTGCAGTGCAATCAGAAAATCACTGTTTGCTGAACTAAACATAATTAGCAATCATTCCTTGGAGGAGGCCATAAGCCTACAAAAAGATTTTGTTATGTTAGAGGTCTTAAATAGGATAACTAAATATACTACTGTAAGTTCATTTCACTGATGCTAGAAGATTAAGATTTTCTAAGTATCCTTTGTTATTACATTTGTACTTTTAGAGTTATTATTTTGACCTAGTATAAATGTAACACTCAGTAATAGATATTAAATAGTGTATTTGAAAGACTGATACTTTGCATTGGGTTTATTAAAATACTAAGCTGAGCAGTTACTTATCTTTCTCGTGATAAGATGCAGATAGAAGACAGATGCACACTCACTTCTCATGGAAAGATTGTGAATATCATCAACACTTAAAAATAATATTACATATGACTAGAAAGGCTAATGAAACAGAATGCAATCCATAAGTAAAGTCCAGTAAATGGGAATTTAGTATATAACAAAGGTAGCATTAGTGGGAAAAAACTACATTCTTCAAATAAGTCATTTTCAGACAATTATACCAAGATAATTCTGCATAAAGCAAAATCTGATAATACAAATGACTCCATAAAGTACTAGAAGAAGAAGCATAGATTACTACACACAGTTTAAGAGTAGGGATGGCCTTTCCTAGTATGATGTAAAACCAGGATTATACAAAGGAAAAGAATAAGTAAATCTGACTATCTAAAAATTAGTGACATTTCCATGAAAACTATCTATAGTAAATTTAAAATCAACATATTGACAGAAACATTTGACTATAAATTGCAAAGTGCCATTTAAAAATCTACGTTGAGTTTTTATAAGTCCGTAGGAAAAGAGGATCACCACCAATGGAAATATGGGAAATTATATGAAAAGTCATTTCATATATAAAAAATACTAAGAGTAAAAATAAGTGCTTATCCAGCATATATTTTAGAGGTGCAAGTAAAAAAAGCAATGATATACTATTTTCTAACTTATAAGCTTATAAAAGGTTTAAAAGTTTGTTTAATATTACCCATACTAGCAGGATGTAGAGGTACAGATAGATGCTCTCATATACTGGGGGTGCAAATTAAATCAGCTGTAACTGCTACAGCAAAAATTGGATACATAAACAATTCTTGTCAGGTTGACTGAGGTATAATTTACATACAGTAAGATTTATTATTTTAAAGTGTATGATTTGATGAGTTTTGACAAACACACAGTCATATAACCATCATTACAATCAAAATTTCTGTTTTCATCATCCTCCAAAGTTCCCTCTTCCCTCCTTGAAGTAAAGCCCTCTTCTTCATCCCTAGACCTTGGCAACAATTAGTATGTTTTCTGGCCCTATATAGTTTTACCTTTTGTAAAATAGTGTCACCTTTTGTATCCAGATTCTTTCATTTATCATAGTGCTTTTAACTGTTATGGTATGTACTAATTTATTCCTTTTCATTGCTGATTAGTATTCCATTGAATGAGTGTGCCACAGTTTGTTTATCCATTTGTGACTTGGGCATTTGAACCCAGTTTGGGGGCATTATGAGTAAAATAAAATAGAAATACAATCATTATCATGAATATGTGCTTTCAGGCTTCACTGGTAAATATCCAGAAGTGGGATTACAGGGTTGTATGGTAGACATGTGTTTAGCTCTGTAAGGTACAGCCATACTGTTTTCCAGAGTGGTTTTACATTTTGCATTCCCACCAGAAATTTACGAGCATTCTAATTACTCCGTATCCTCACTAATGCTTGGTATTGCCAGTCTTTTCAATTAAGCCATTCTAGTGGATCTTTAGTCGTATTTTACTGTGATTTTAATTTGTATTTGCATAGTGACCAATGATATTGTGAATCTTTTCATGTACTTATTTGCCATCCATATCTCTGCCTTCATAAGTCATCTCTGAACACCTTTTGCTCATACTTTGTTTTGTATGAGTATGGATTGTTTGCCTTACTATTGAATTGTGAGTCCTTTATACATTTGATTTAAGTTCTTTATGAAATGTGTTCATGCCTCAAATGTATCAAAAATGTATTACACAAATATTTTCTACCAGTCTGAGGAAACACTTATTTTCTGAAACCATTATCTGACACAAAAATCAGAGATAGTACAAAAAAATCAGTTTCCCTCATGAATATAGATGCACAAATCTCTAATATTAACAAATAAATTTCAGCCATATTTAAAAAGAATTACACACAATGATCAAGTGGGGTTTATTCCGAGGATACATGGCTGGTTCAACGCTCAAAAATTAATCAGTACAATTCAGCATATTAACAAGCTAAAGAGGCTTTTGACAAAATTTAACAACCATTCATAATAAAAACTTTCAGAAAAATAGGAAGTGAGAGGAACTTCCTCCACCTGATAAAGAGAATTGCAAACCCCTGCAGTTACCATTACACTTAACGGTGAAAGAGTGAATGCTTTTCCCTAAAGTCAGAAACAAGGCAAGGGTATCTAACTCTCTCCACTCTTATTCAACATAGTGCTGGAAGTTCTAGCCACTGCAATAAGGCAAGAAAAGGAAATAACAGGTGTTTAGATCAAAAAGGGAGAAATAAAACTGTTCATTTTTACAGAAAAAAAGTTGCAAATAACTTACTAAAAAACTTCAAAGGATAACAAGTGAGTTTACCAAGGTTGCAGGATATAAGATAAACATTTAAAAATTAATTGTATTCTTGTGCCCCCAAAATGAACACATGGGCACCAAAATTAAAAATAAAATTCTATTTGCAGTCAACCCCCAAAAGGGAAATACTTAGGTGGAAACCTAACAAAACACATATTAGACTTCAGTGCTGAAAATTACAAAATTCTGATGAAAGAAACCAAAGATCCAAGTAAGTGGAGAATCGTATCACATTCATGAATTGGAAGGAACAACACAGTCAGTTCTCCCCTAGATTGATATTCAAGGTTAACACAGTTCCTACCAAAACCTCAGCAGGAATTTTTGCAGATATAGACAGAGTTTTCTAAAACTTTAATGGAAAGGCAAGGAGACTAGAATATCTAAAGCAAGATAGATTGGTGTTATTGAGGGACAGACACATGGATTAATGGAACAGAAATGAGAACCCAGAAATAGACCCATATAAATACACACAACTGACTTTTGACAAATGTGCCAAAGAAATTGAATGTAGGAGGAACAGCCTTTCAAACAAATGGTAATGGAACAAATGGACATCTATAAGTTAAAAAAAATGAACCTTGACTTAAGTTATACATCTTATATAAGAGTTAACTCAGAATGGATCCCATACATAAATGTAAAACATAAGACTATAAAACTTTTAGGAAAAGGAAGAAAATCTTTAGGATCTGGGACTCAGCAAAGAGGTTCTTAGATTTGTCACTAAAAGCACAATCCATAAAAGAAAACTGAAAAATTGAATGTCATCAAAATCAAAACTCTAAAAACCTGTTAAGAAGATGAAATGACAAGCTAAGACTGGGAAAAATAATTTGCAAACTATGTATCTGACAATGTGCTAATATCTAAAATACATAAAGAACTCTCAAATGTCAACAATAAAAAACGAATCCAATTAGAAAATGGGAAAAACACATAAAGAAACATTTCACTGACAAGGATGTACAGATGGCACAAAAGCACATGAAAAGATGTTCAACATCATTAGCCATTAGGGAAATGCAAATTAAAACCACAGTAAGACTACATCATCTATCAGAATGGCTAAAATAAAACAGAGGTGATAGCGCTGAACACTGGCAACATGGATCACACGTACAATGCTGGTGGGAGTGTAACGTGGTACAGCCACTCTAGAAAGCAGTTTGGTAGTGTCTTAATAAACTGAATGAGTGAGAACCATATAACCATGCAATCATACTCCTGGACATTTATCCCAGAAAAATGAAGACTTATGTTCATATCAACATCTGAACATGGAGTGTTTAGAGCAGCTTTTTTATAATAGCCCAAACCTGGAAACAACATAGATGTACTTCAGTGAGTGAATGGTTAAACAAAAATTGTGGTTAATCCATATCACAGAATACAACTCAGCAATAAAAAGGAACAGACTAATGATACACACAACAGCCTGGGTACATCTCCAGAGAATTATTCTGAGTAAAAAAAAAAACTAATCCTAAAAATTTACATACCGTGGTACTCCATTTATACAATACTCATGAAACAAATTCTAGAAATGGAGAACTAATTAGTGTTTGGTTAAGGAGGGAAGTGGCTGTAGCTATAAAAGGACAAGAGGAGAAATCTTTGTGGTGATAGAAACATTCTGTATTTTGACTTTATTAATATCAATATCCTGGTTTTGATATTATAGTATAGTTTTGCAAAATGCTACTATTGGGAGACAACTGAGTAGAGTATACACAGGATCTTGTATTATTTTTGTAACTGTATTTGAATCTTAAGTTATCTTAGAAGGCTTAACTTGAAACAGTGTTAAATATACACCTACCATACAATCCAGCCTTTCCACTCCTAGGAATCTACCCAAGAGAAATGAAAGGTTATGTCCATACAGACTTATACATGTCTGTTCATAGCAGCTTTATTTGTAATAACCTAAAACTGGAAATAACTGAAATATCCTGCAGTGGGTGAATGGATAAACATATTGTGGCATACCCAAACCACGGAATACTACTCAGCAGTAAAAAGAACTGAATTTTTGATACATGCAACACTATGGATGAATCTCAGTATGATTGGGCTGAGTTAAAGAAGTCAGACATATAAAATTCTAGAAATGCACATTAACCTATGATCAAAGAGAAGAGACCAGACAGCTTCACTGGTGCATTTCAATGCTTATCAAATTGTACACCTTAAGTATGTACAGCTTATTGTATGTCAGGTTATAACTCAGTGAAGCTATAAAAATAGTCATTATGTCTGTGTTCACACAGAATTTATTTAAAATCTCTATTACAGTGGGAACTTTGCAGTTAGAAGGCCTGGCTGGAGTCCCAATTTCATCATTTATTAACCATGTAACTTTAGGAAAGTTAAAATCAGTTTCATCACCTATAAAATGGATATAACAAAAGTGCCTATCTCAAAATATTGTTCAGAGGATTGATTATAATAATGCAGCACTTGACACACTGCCTGTCAACTAGTTAGTGCTCAAAAATGCTCATTGCTATTATCAGTAACACCACATACTGACCTCTGAAGGGTAGGGAGGGACTATGTCTTATCCCTTCTTGTATTCCCAAGGATTCAGAGTGAACAAAGTGCTCTCTCAATCTTTAAAAAATTGAATTGGATAAGAAGGCTTATTATTTAAAAAAAATTTTTAACACCTTTATTATAGTATGATTCCTGTATGGTAAACTACACATGTTTCAGATGTACAGTCTGCTGAATATAAGAAGACTTATTATTATATGTTGATTTTTTTAGGAGGAGAGGTATTTGGTTTATTTATTTATTTTTACAGGAGGTACTGGGGATTGAACCCAGATCCTCTTGCATGGTAAGCATGTGCTCTACCACTTGAACTACGCCCTCCCCTCAAGGCTTATTATTATAATACACCTAAATACCTTTACCATTCCTCAGCATTTGAGCATTTGGGCCATTTCCAGGTTGGTTTTTTTCTGTTAAAACATACACAGCTATGGTATGTTGGCACAGTAATCATGCAAACCCTCCCCCATCTCTGTTTCAACTTAATTCTTGGGATATAATCTCAGGAATAATATTATGCCTATTGCTATTATCACAGCAATAGGCATGATTAGAATGTTAGATTGTGGTGACTTCTATTTGTGTAGGATACTTTCCCATCCCCTGTCATCTGGTGCCATCATCCTCCTTCCTTCCAGAAATGCACGAGGAGGAGAGTAGTCTGGGGAATGTGGTCATTCACGGTGTCCACGTTCACTGGAGAGTCTCTCAATTGTCCTATGTTCCTCTGGGCAAGTGACCGGTTTGTTGATGGGAGGGCATGTGACCTGAAAATTCCCAATCCACGTCCAAGTTGGAGAGGGAAAGACAGTCCTTTCTTTCTCCTGAATCTTGAGATGTAGGATGTATGATTCAGACAGTTCAATCTACAATAATGTTAGCAACTCTAGTCCTTCAAAGTTACAGAAGATTGCATATTTTACTTAAATAAGGAAGTATTGGCCAATATGATTAATTTTATGATTTTTTCCCCCCGTAACTCTCTATTTACTGTCCTGAAATCTTACTCATTTGTAGTGCTACCAGCAACATATGAGTGTACCTACATCCCCTTTGCCTGCCCACACGTGGTTTTAGAATTTTTTTTAATTACCTTTACTAATTTAATAGGTACAACAATTGTCTAAGGTTAGGGTTCTGGACCTGCAGCCCATCTTGTCACAGACTGTTTTTCTCAGACTTCTTAAGAAATGCAATACAGAAGACTCTACAGCCCAGTGTGTAGTCTATACCCCTGACTAAACCTTCTGACTCCATCTTTGTCTGCTTTACAACCCTGGTGCGCAGGCCTGGACAGTGAACACAATGATCTGCTTCACCCATTTCACTGAAATCCTGAGGCAGTCCTAAAGTCTGGCTATGGCCCTGCTCAACATTCCAGAGCCTCCTTCACCCCTTGCTACTACTTCCTGCAGTAGAAAAACACAAAGGGGCCAGAGGGCAAGCAAGAAGCAGAGCAAAGGTTTCATTTCTTTTTTTATTTAAAACGGTAACCTTCCCTTATACTTTATAGCAAGGAGCACTCTTGTTTGGTTCGCATCCGACTGAACGCAGTTAGTGCCTATAATCTGTAAGTATAAATAAGTAAATGACAAAAATTCAGTGGCTTCTAATTACTGTGTAGCAACTTGGATTAGTTTTTCTACCAAGGTTAAGTGGTGGACTTTTCCAAATATTTGAAAATGTATATGCATTATTCTCTTCTCTTGTTTCCATCATTTCACTTGGGATTTTCAGAGCATTTTTGCTTTCAGAATCTCAAGCCATTTTAAAATAAGGCCTTTCAGTACCTGTATCTCGTGTCAAAAATTCTCTGGGTATAAATTCTACTTCTATTAATAATTCAGAATCCTGGTGGCTTTGTTTCTCTCTGCTTGTTAGTTATTCAGCTCTCACTAACTTCCCCCTGCCAAAAAGTGTTAATAACAAGTTGGCTATTATACACTTTAAGTGAGCTGTGCATATGAAAAGGATTACCAAGAGATGAGATATATATTCAAAAATATACAATCCTACGTGAAAAGCAAGGATATTGCTGAAATACCACTATACCCACTGAATAAACAGGAAAGACATGTTGTCAGAGCTTCTCTGGCTTTGCTCACACTAACAGCAGTGAAGTCTGGAGAAGGGTTGGTACTTCAGTAATAATATCTTTGGGGGCCTCCCATATGCAGGTTGCAAATAATTAACACTTGAGTCACAAAGCCACTTGGCCTAACCTGCCCAAAACCAGGCCATGTGACATTTAATAACAGTGTAATTATGCAGCCTTTTAACCTTTTCAAATGCAGCTTCAATTTGAGATAAGAAAAGTGACAAATCTACATATTTTTCTTCTATGAAATTTGCATAAAGCTGAGTTGTATCTGTCATGAATTAATATAGTGAGAGAACAAAATGTTTCATTAGGAACAAGACTGGCTGCAATTTTACTGATTCACTTACTTCTTTTGTATGTCTATGTCATATTTTGCCTTTGTATTTTTTCACTTCATTTTAAACTGCACATCAAATTTACTTGGTGAATCTGAGATAAGTTAGTTTCCTCATCTGTAAAATGAGAGTAGAATAGATTATTGGTACACAGATGTTTTTTAAAGCTGAAACTTGACGTATCAAAAAGATAGAACTCGAGCTGTTACGGTGAACATTGCAATAGGGAGAGACTTTTCTACCAGGGAGAACACTGAATCTCCTTCCCTTCCATCCTGCAGGAATTACAGGAAATTTAGTTTTAAAGAAAAACAAAACACTTACTAGGACTAACAAGTGAAGCCACATGATACAATATCAATATAGCAATCCAATAATGAAATTTAGAAAATGTCTCCATTCATAATAGCATATAAAAGAATTACATACATAGGAATAAATTTAATAAGAAGGCAAGACTGATACAATGAAAAAAAAATCATTGTTGAGAGCAATTAAGGCCTAAATAAATGAAGCTATATACTGTTCATGAATTGGAAGAATTAATGTTGTTAAGATGGCAATATTCCCCAAATTAAGCAATTAGAGTAAATAAAATTCCTATCAAAAGGTCAGTGGGGTTTGCAGAAATTGACAAATTGATCCTAAAATTTATATGAAACTTAAAAGCACCTGGAACAGCCAAAAACCAAAACGAAAAACTGACCATGTTGAAAAGAACAAAACTGGAGAATTTATCTCATTTGATCCTGAAACTTACTATAAAATTTCAGAAATAAATATAGTATGGCGTTGGCATAAAGATAGACATACAAATCCATGTGAAAGAACAATGAATCCAGAAATAAATGTACATATTTGTGATCAGCCAGGTTTTGACAAGGATCCCAGAATAATTCAATGAGGGAAGAATAATCTTAAAAAAAAATGGAGTTGGAATAATTGAATATCCCGTAAAAAAATAGACCCTTACCTCACACCATACACAAAAATTAGCTCAAAATGGAACATAGATCAGTGTAAAACCTAAAACTATAAAATTTCTGGAAGAAAACATAGGCAAAATTTTTTCTGACTTTGAATTAGGCAAAGATTTATTAGCTATGACACCAAAAGCACAATCCATTTAAAAAAAATCACATACTGGCCTTTTCCAAAATTAAAAAATTTTCCTCCTCAAAAAACACCATTTAAAAGTTAAAAGACAAACCACAGACTGGGGAAAATATTTGCAAATCACATATATAAAAATGGACATATGTACACCATACAGAAAAATCAACTCAAAGTAGATTAAAGATTTGAATGTGAGCCTTGAAACCTTTAAACACCTAGTAAACATAGGAATAAGCTCTTAGTTACTATATTGTGCACCTGTAACATATAATATTGTACATCAAATATTCTTCAATAAAAATTTAAAAAAACCCAGACACCTCTCAAGACCCAAAAAGCAGAAATATTCCATTCTTCAAATGAAAAAATCATAAGTAGTATTTTTAAAATGCAGCATCATTATATCTGTGGTGCTAATGAAATTAGGTAAACTCAGCTACATAAGCAGGGCACACCATGTCCAACTGGCCTGAGAGGTTGAGGAAATCAAATATTATTAAATGTGATGTAGAGATGTACAAAGATAGCTCTCGGAGAGGAAGCTGTTAGCAGATTTATACCATATCTAGTTTTTCTTCTATTTTTGTTTTACAGCATGGCTGTTGTTAATCAAGAAAGATTACTTATTTCCAGGGTGAAGGGAAAAAAATAACCAATTACACTACATCAGAAGTATCATTTTGGTGCAGGGGGAGTAATAACTGATAGGAGTGAAGAGTGATTTAATTAAATTTCCAACAAATAATTTTTTTTTTAAATTGAAGTATAGCTGATTTGCAGTGTGTTAGTTTCAGGTGTACAGCAAAGTGATTCAGTTGTATATACATATATATATATATATATATATATATACTTTTTCAGATTCTTTTCTTTATAGGTTATTACAAGATATTGAATATAGTTCTCTGCTATATAGGTCCTTATTATTTATCTATTTTGTATATAGTAGTTAGTATCTGCAAATCCCGAACCCCTGATTTATCCCTCTCTGCCCTTTCCCCTTTGGTAACCATAAGCTTGTTTTCTATTCCTGTGAGTCTGTTTCTGTTTTATAAATAAGTTCCTTTGTATCATTTGTTTAGATTCCACGTGTAAGTGATAGCATATGATATTCATCTCTCTTTGTCTGACTTACTTCACTTAGTATGATCATCTCTACGTCCATTCATGTTGCTGTAAATGGCAATATTTCATTCTTTTTATGGCTGAGTAATATTCTATTGTATATGTATACATCACATCTTCTTTATCTATTCATCTGATAATGGACACTTAGGTTGCTTGCATGTCTTGGCTGTTGTAAATAGTGCTGCTGTGAACATTAGGGTGCAACTATCTTTTCGCATTAAGAGTTTCTGTCTTTTTTGGATGTATGCCCAGGAGTGGTTTGCTGGATCACATGGTAACTCTATCTTTAGTTTTTTAAGGAACCACCATGTTGTTGTCTATAGTGGCTGCACTAATTTACATTCCTTCCAACGGTGTAGGAGTGTTCCCTTTTCTCGACACCATTCTAGCATTTATGATTTGTAGATTTTTTGATGATGGCCATTCTGTCCGATGTGAGGTAGTTTTGGTTTGCATTTCTCTAATAATTAGTGATGTTGAGCATCTTTTCGTGTGCTTGTTGGCCTCTGTATGTCTTCTTTGGAGAAATGCCTATTTAGGTCTTCTGCCAATTTTTTTGATTGGGTTTTTTTTTTTATATTGAACTGTATAAGCTGTTAGTACATTTTGGAAATTATGCCATCGTTGGCCACATCATTTGCAAATATTTTCTTCCAGTCTTTAGGTTGTCTTTTCATTTTGTTGATGGTTTCCTTTGCTATGCAAAAGCTTGTAAGTTTGCTTATGTCCCCTTTGTTTATTTTTGCTTTTATTTCTTTTGCCTTGGGGGTCTGACCTAAGAAATTGCTATGATTTAAGTCAGAGGATCCAACAAAGAATTTTAATGAGAACATTTTCATTCATTCACTAATCATTCATTCATTATTCATTTTTTCCTTCCAATGCCAGGCCCTGATAAGGGTCAGAGAAATGATACTGAGTAGAGCACAGTCCTTCTCTCACAGACCTTGCTGTCCAGGGAGGGCAACAGACACACATAAGCTACTGCGTTGAAATGATGGACTTTACAAGGACAGGATGAGCAAAGAGCTATGAAAGCCAGAAAAAAGGAGGTCTCTGCTGCACCTAGAACCATATGACTGTTGAAGCACCCCAGGGGCCAGAGGTCAGCCCCAGTCCCTTCAGTGGCTGCCGATGTAGCAGCTGCAGAGCCGTGGTTACACTGTCATAGCAACAGTCAGAGAGCAAGGTGAAGCCAGGACTGTCAGCCTCAGTGTTGTGGTTAACAGGTGCTGAAGCAAGTACGAAGGAAATGTAAGCTCAAGCCACAGCCGGGTTTTCAGAGGTAAGCGCTCTGTTGAATGCACAAAGAAGTAACATGAGCAGGCAGTGTTGGTGCTTCACTGAGGTTCAAATCCATCTTTAAATGATCAGGTTCCCAAGACTTTCCCTGTGGTTTCTCTAAGCCTTGCTGCTTGTCTGGGTTATAGCTCTGATTTGCAAAGGATGGAAGTGTTGAGAGTTAAATGGAAGGGAGAGATGAACCTCTGTAAGAACGTGGCTGAATTTTGATTAGACCCCTGTTTGGGACTTTGTTACCAGCATTCCTCTTTACTTCTTTCCTTAAAAATTGCAGTGCCTCATTCACCCTTAAATATATATCGAGTGCCTACTGTGAGCTAAACACTGAGGATGCAGAGATGAGCAAATGCCATCTTTGCTCTCTGAGAGTTCCATCTTGATGGGATGGCAACTCTCAAACAACCCCAACACAAGACTAGAAACGTGTGAGACATACACTGGAAACACAGAGGACGAACAGACTGACCGGCCCGAGAAAGCTGTCACAGCAGACAACACCTTTGAGCTCAGTTCTACATGGTGGGCAGGAGTTTTCAAATGGAGAAGGGTGGCAAAGGGCTTTCAGAAGAAGGAAACAGCCTGAGCCAAGATACGAAGGTGCAGGGTTGTATGAAACGTTCAAAGATGACGAGTTTTGGGGAAGGACTAGAGTGGCAGGAGATGAGCTGGAACCATACGTTGAGACTACAGAAAAGAGGACACAAATAATTGCATTAAAAGCTTTAGCCCTTCTGAACATGCGGGTTCAGAAATAAAGGCATTAGTTTTTTGTTTGTTTGTTTGTTTTTATAACGAATAAAAAAGAAAAAAAGAAATAAGGATGTTACTTCTGGTTGACCTTAGCTTGGCTTCTGCCTGTTGTCTATTGGCCCAGGCATTTCTAAGACAAAGTTTTGAAGCAGGCAAAGTGCATATAGAATGTCCTTCTCTCCTTCTCTTCCCTTTCATCCTTCCCAAGAGTACCCTCTGTCTCCAGACTCCTTGCTGGCTTCTTTCACTCTTGTGATCTAACAGACTCTGCCAGCTAGAGACTCCCTTTGTCATGGCTTTGCTCCAGGCTCAAAGGAATCTGATAAACATATTAAAAAAACACAGTAGCTTCACTGTATCACTTCTCAACACAATACACTGGACTTTTAGTAGGAGTGTTCAATGTTTTACATAAATGTTTGGATCTGGCAAGTGCATGCATGCGTATCTGTGTATGTGTTTGTGAAGATTTGGGGAGGGAGGGAGCAGGGGCCTTTGGTGCTGCTGAAATCCTCACCTGGATTCACACTTTACTTAGAGTGAGGAGGTGGCCACCTCTAACCACGAGCATCTTATTGGCTGGTGTGGTTGTGGTCCTATCACCCACAGTGTGGTTGTGGACAGTGGTGCTTCACTGCAGCTTCAGCGTGCAAGGTTCACATATTTAAAATATTTATAACTATTACCTGATAAAGATGTAATAAATTATTTACACTAGCAAAACCACCACCACCACGACAGAGTTCATTCATAAAGTTCCACCATCTTTGGATGAATCTGTAGGTTTCCTGCTTTAAGAATACTTAGTGTTTAATGTGACGCTTTGGGCAAATTAAAGAGACAAAACATAAGTAGACAAAACTATAAATTGTAAGATGATTTTGTTGCCAGAACTGATCAATAACCTATGAGCAGGAGCATCACCGTCATAGTCTATGAAACCAAATGCTGCCAAGATCCTACTGCTCTTTCACACGCAGCCCATTAGCGCAGATACAGACTTCTAACACCGTCCCCATGTTCTAGAGCTCTAGAAGATACTGGGATGGCGAGCCTGTTTAGCGTTGCCAGTGTGGCAAGGGGAATAGAAGTCTATCAGTGCAAGGAAAGACCCACACTTGGGTGGTTAAGGAAGAGCCATTTGCCTCGCAGGGAGTAGAGTCTAAGGCTTTGACAGTCTCTGGTGGCAGCGTCGGGAGGCAGAAGTAAGAGATGATGCTAATAAGCTCTGATCTTGCAGATGCAGAACAGGGAGCCAAGAACTGACTATGAAAGGCTTGGCCAAGTGGGGATCCAGCGCTGGCAGTTAGATTAAAGTGCGAGAGCTTCTCTTGTTCTCTTTTTTGCACCACCTCTTTCCTCCCTACAAAGAAACAGAGGCCTCTGGCACTCTTTTCCTAGTTCTGCTGAGGGTCTTTAGCTTCATGAGCAAAGGGAGATGGAAGTTTTCTTTCAAACCCACATCCCGGCAGGTCAGCTGGGAGCTCTTATACACATCCCAGGAAATGTAAAAATAGTAACATGCTCGGGGCACTTGAGGGGACGATGTTACAGAGCAGGGGTGGGCCCATTGTGTGGGCCTTCACGACAAGCATCTCGATCTAGGCTTTGGCTGTGAGGGAATATGTAAAATGCCAAATATTTAAATTGCCAAAGGTGATGCGCTACCTCTGTGCAGCCATGGGAAACAATTGTTGGAGGCTGGTGAAGTGGCGCCTGGAGAATTTTGAGCATTTTCTCTTCTCCGGAGCTGAACTCCTTCCCCCGTTTGACAGTTGCTGTGTACAGAGCAGGTTAGCCCACCGCCTTGGGTAAAGGAAAATCCAAACTGAGGGCCACAGAAGCATTATCCATCTGCAACTTGGGCAGAGCTCTTGCATATTAGTACAGAGCTCAACGAGCAGCAAGAGGGTTGTTTGCATTTAGCTTTTGTTTGCTGTGTTCCAAAAATTAAGGTGAAATCTGGCTTCATGATCCCTGAGGTCTAACTAATCCAGTAATGAACTGAGAGCTTGATAGGCGATGCTTCCACCCAATTCCCAGACTCTTTTGTTCCGGGAAGGTATTTTCTAAGCTGAAAATGGGGTGAATGTAATGGACCCCACTCAAGAAGGACAAATCTCATTGTAAAATCATCTATAAATGAATTGAGCTGGTGATGCCTTAAAATATTTCTCTGTTCCTAAAGTTATATTCAAGAGTCTTATTGTCAAGAAGACATGATAGGTTTATTAAATACCCTATAGAATAATGTGCTTGAAGCGCCTGCCTTATCTTATGCAATTTTTCTGTTTAATCTGAGTTGTATGTATGCTACTGCAGCTTCAAAACATCTGGGCACAGCAATTTTTTCCTTCCTGCACCTGCAAGGGTAAGTACACACATAAACAAAAAAGAAATTAAATCTTCTGCAGAGCTGGGGAAAAAAAGAACCCAACCAGCCATGAAGCTCAAGGGAGCAGTATGACAAGTGCTGAGCTGTAAACAAGCTTGAGAGGGATTTAATTCTTATGACAAGTGCCAGTGGTGGCATCTCACATGGACTCAGCATATGCACACATTTCAGAGAGGAGCCACCCAGGATTTAATGCAAATAGGAAAGAAGAAAAGAAAAGAGAAAGCTCTCAGCGCATCAGCTTCTCCTCATCTATAAATAGCCAAGCAAATCAGGATGAGCTAGTGTTGTAATTATCTTGATTTTCAGAATTTTTGCCACTCAGAAGAGATTTTTAGAGTCTCTTCCCTACTCTTTATAATTATAGCTGCTGTTCCAACCTCTGCCAAGGGTTGGTGGTTGCAATGCGCTGTTCGCCAGGTGGCTGCTCTGCAGCAGAGAAAATTACCAAGTTTCCTTGGTTGGTCTGGTTTTGTCACTTAGAATCCAAATCAAAACTTCAGAGGGCAGCCATTCATCATCTTGTGACAGCCACTTCTTCACTTTTGCTTGTAACTTCTAGACTCTGGCGCTGTGGGGCCCTCCTGCACTTGAGTAAATGATGTGACTGAGATACCAGAGAAGCTGTGTCCCATTTCGCACAGAATCACAGACACCTGTGTCAGGGGAGGGCTACAGACCAAGTCTGGTGATAGCCCAGACCCTGGGCCCTTTCCAAATGTGAAAGGCCATGTATCTTTATTCTCCTGGTGTGTTCAGGAACTAGAATGCAGGCTGGGAAAGGGGATCGTAGAGGGGAGAGTGGAGAGTGTCTCTTAAAAACAAACAGGTAGGATGCCAAGACCTTGATTTCAGCCTAGTGGGATCTTGAGCAAAGGATCCAATTTACCCACACCCAGACACCTAACCCATAGAAACCCATGCCTGGACTCCTAACTCGCAGAGAGAATAAATTTGTGTTGTTTTAAGCTGTCAAGTAAGTTTGTGGTAATTTATTATGCAGCAGTAGAAAACAAATCCAAGTATAAACTCAAAGCCCACCTCTTGATACCCTTGTAGCTATGGGAGCGCCATATTCTGTTGTGGGGAAGAGATGTCTCTCTTTATAAATTTTCTACTAAGAATGGATGGTCTGTTGACTGGATGGTATACTTGGCAAGAATCACATGGAAGTTCATAAGGATGGCTTGATCAACAGAAAGAGTAATTTAATTAATTAACCAATTCATTCATTTGAAAAATAGTTGAGCACCTACCACATGCCAGCAATGCTTCTAGGCCCTGTTTTATAGGATGGTGCTCACAATTTTTCCGATTTTCTTCTCTAGATGCTAACTCCACTCCTCTCTGTATCTTGGGAGGCTGAAGTTTATGGTTTTCCGTGTACTCTGGATTCAGTTAATGAAACAAATCAGCAGGAAGATGAAAGTGTAGAAAGAGAGTGAAGTCAGGAAACTTATTTCCCTGGGTTTTTCCCTAATGGGCTACTTTGAGTCAGTTGTACCCCTCCACTCTTGTTGGTGTCCCTCTTCTAAGCTTCTCTCTCTCAGAACAGCCACCTCTGGTTCCCCAGCCCCTGGCTGGTGTGAGCTCCCCACTGTTGCAAGCTTTGGCATACTGCACCCTCCCTGTCAGCGTACCTAAATCCTAGCCACACCTTTGTAAGCAATTCCCATATCAAACTCTCTTCATTTCTGTGATATTTGCTCTCTTTCCTACCAAGACCTTGGGGATACAGCACTAAGAATTCGTTCACTAAAACTCAGTATTTGGACCAGTGCATCAGGGGACATGGATGTCAGTCTCAGTTCATTCTCTACCTAACGACAGGAACATAGCCCCTCTGGAACACTGTTTCCTTATCTGTCCAATGAGAGGAGAGGTGTAAAGTATCTCTAAGGCTTCTATCGGCTCTTATAATCCATAAATCGGAAGGTGGGTTGTAAAACATGTGATGTTTGAGAAAACGTTAATTTCTTTATGACTTATCTGGACTTCCTCATATCTCAACCCATGTATCGTGTAAACAAATATACTTAGAGAAACTACGTTCAGGCCAGTCTAATGAAATACTAGAACTCCCCGTTAGATAATACTCACTCTCTCTAGAAAAAAATGCTCAGCCTGTTGAATTTCTTCATTTAGTCGTTAGTCCCTTTTCTACCTTCTCTCCGGGACAGTTTCTGGGTGTGTGGAGGGGAGAGGACTGGCTCATGTTATGTGACCTCATGCCTAAGGAAAGGAGTCCAGCTCCCTGGATTTGCTTGGTGTCCTCTGGCTCCTCTGACCTCCAAGTCACCACCCCTTGTTTGCCTCATTGCAGCCTGTCCTGCAGCCTTTCATAAGGTCTAGGGCAGAGGTTGGCAAGCTTTTCCCATAAAGGACCACATAGTAAATGCGTTAGGCTTTGTAGATTCTACAGTCTCTGCTGTAAGTACCCAACCCTGCAGCTCAAAAGCAGCCATAGGCAATATATAAATGACTAGGCATTTACTTTACTTACAAAATAGGCCACTGGGTTGGATTTGACCCATGGACCATAGTTTGCTGACCCCTGGTCTAGAGGCCCTGGACTGACTTGGCTTCCCTGAACTCTCAGTCACGTAGACCCTGCCTCCTGCATCCTTACCACCTGGGGAGCCCGACTGGCTCCACCTGGAACCCTGGCCTGAGGGGCCCACACCAAGTCTCTACTGTGAGGTCATCTCACCGATTCCGGAGTAAACCCTCAAGGCCCCCAACTCAGAACCAGGGCACAAGGGAACAGAGGCTCTAGTCTCTTCCTGCTGTACCCCTCCCTGCACTGTGTATGCCCCTCAGTTTAACTGGTGTTTCCAAAGATATCCTGTCTTAAAGTTTTGCCCCAAGAAGAGAGAAAAAATAAGAACTCTGAGTCCACTGTCTCTGGTTCCCTTCTTCTCACTATCCCTTAGAGTCAGAAGGGTCAGGGTTCTTATTCCTGACCTATGTTGTCGCTCTTACCACAGAACAGTATGCTTCCTGGTCTCGCTGCCTTTGTGGAAGGAGTATCTTCTCTGTGATATGACAAAATTCTTTGAGTTGGTGCTTCGATACTTAGTTCTTAATATGTTCAAGGGGAAATAAAGGAATTTTGAAAATCTTGCCTTGAGAACATAATGTTTTGGCACTAACACCTTTCTGCAAAATTCTATTTTAAATATTAAAAGTTGAGTCTTAACTCTTTCACTCTTTACATGCCTTTTGGAGCCACCGTTAGCAGTAAACACACAAATGCCTCTGGTGGAGGTGCAGGTCTGGGGGGAAGTCCTGTATTCGGGAAAGCAATTAAGAAAAGCACATTCATGTCTTTCCTAAATACTCCCCCCGTTACGGGTGAAAGGGAAGCAAAATGAGGCAGCTGTGTGAGATTCACCAGAAAAGCAGCTTCATTCCTAAACAGTTGTTTTATCTTTCATTTAGACCAGGATTGATCACTCGCTCTACGCAGCAGATGGGGCCCCAAATGACCCTGGGCTGCTGACTCTCCAATATACTCTCAAAAGACAAAGTTTCCAGCCCGAGGATATCAGAAACCCGTGCTGGTGACTCGGTGGCACTTTCTGGAAGAGAGGTATGGAGTGGAGGAGAGGATCTGTGCAGGTCTTAGGGTCTTACAGAACCGTGTTCCCACCTCCGCTTTTGCCCTTCTATTGCTATGAAATCATGGACTAGTGTTTCTGAGTCACATGTTTCTTATTTCTAGACTTTGCTTTATAATATGGGATATAAATACAACTGCCTAGAATAGGGCCTGATACATAACACATGCTCAATAAATGGACTTTGACAGCTAAAGCTATTATCAGCAGTTTAAATGACTTTAATGAAGTCATATTAACGGACAGTCACAACTCTGTTTTGTAAACTCGGTGTTCTTGTAAAGGATTTTCATTCAGTTGAATTCAACTTGTATTGAGTCGGGGGAAATGCCTACATAAATCTCTGCTACCTTTGACTCCTTCTTCACTCCTTCCCGGGGACCTCCAGAGGAGGAAAGCAGAGATAGTTTGGTTGGTACTGGATTTCGAGTACAATCTGTGATAAGAATTACATATAATTGTCCTAATTTTTTTTTTTGCCTTTTCATTTTTAAAATCATAATTTTTCACTAGGCAAAGAATAAACATACCAGCATAACACATCATTTTAATTGGCCAAACTGACATTTAGACCCTGTAGGTCAGGTCAAGAAAGGAGTGGCTTTCAGACGTATGTAAGCAATTCAGTGGTTGTAAAGGTTAGTTCCATTTGTCCATTTTGCAACAAACAGACAAGAAAAACTTGTCTCCCAACCCTGACCCCCATTTTTTGGCTTTATTCATAACACTGGGTAATGAATTGTTGAACGAGGTCAAATGATAAATAGGTGCAAGAACTGTTACATTTCCCACAACAAATACACACCAGAAAATAATTAGACATGGTACCAAGCTCTCTGATGCTGTCTTACTCTACTGATTCCTATTCTCTGTGGAGAAGCAGACTCAGCATTATTGCTTGAAGATTGTTTTATGGATTTTAGTTTTTCCATTCCCATGAGAGAGCTCAAATGGCCACAGCTGCTGGGCTTATCAAAGTGTAGCTGCAGACATCTGCACTGCGTTTCCTGGCGTTTTTGATATTCCCTGTGCTTATTTAAATGTAATGTGACTGACCTTTGGCCCAATCAGTTTAACTTTACAGTGAGCGTTTACTGGGGATAGTGGAGGTGGGGAAAAGAGTGAGTTTCATGACGGAAACTCAGGCGCAGAGGTAAAAAGGCTGTCATTGGGTTGACCCTTGGTCTACGAAAATGAGGGAGTAGACCAAAGAGAAGAAAAAAAATTATGCCTGCAAAGGCTGCCCAGGTAAGAATTCCATAATAAGAATGGAAGAACTGTGGAAAACAGGAAATAAATTTGAGAAATGGATAATATCTCCTTGGTCCATCCCATGCCCATTCTCTCTCCTTTGACATTTGGCTTTTCCTCTACTGCTTTCCGGGCTACACATGCCTGATCCAGGGGCCCTTTCCCTAACTTCCCCTTCCTTCCTGCCATTTCCTTAATCCTCATTAGTACTTCCTCTGCATCCCTGGCCCAGGTGATGGGATTGCTAACGCGATGGTCTGATGATGGGCATAAATATGTTGGCATCTGCGAGGCACTGTCTTTAACGTTTAAAATGAGGGTGTGGGTCATCTGGGACTACACTGACTATAGTGGAGAGAAAATCCATCATGGGAACAGAACAGTTGGGGAGATCACTGTGGGCAGGAAGCTTCACTGGAAGATCAGAGCCCCTCAGGTCACACCTGCTTAATCTAGCAATGAGCTAGCCCAGGACATGCATATCAGAATATCAGGTTTAAGTCTGATGAGGATGAAGTTGCACGACTGAGGGAAGATGGCAGGGTAGGAGGGCACAAAGGGGATGGCAACCACAGCAGCACCCACTAAGGGAAATCAAGAGGTCAGAGGTGCTGAGAAAGAGTAGCTCCTACTTGGATGCCTGCTGCTAATTATAGAGGAACAGAGATGGAATTCCACAAAAAGAAGGGGGAGACAGCAAGGTCACTGACAAGATGAAAGTTACCTACTTCTTTAGCTTCACAATCTTCCCTCTCTTGAAACTCCAGTCTCCATAACACTATACATTGATGTGTTTGCAAAACATCTTTAAGAGGTCCTCTGGGCATAAAGATAGATACTCATTAAAAATCTCTGCAAATTCCCATGACGGAGCATGTATGCATTCAATTAATAGTTATAGGAAGTCTGTGGCTGTTAGGCATGTTCTAAGGATGCCAAAATAAGACAGAATCATGTCCTCAAGGAGCTCATGATCTGATGCAGGAGAGAGAGATGTGAGCAAGTAACTACAGGGCTGTGTAATAAGTGTCCTGATAGGTGTATGTGTGGGGGAAGAGCAGGTGAAGGAGGAGAAAGGCCAAGGAAGGTGTTCACAGAGGAGGTTGTGCTGAACGGGTGGTAGTTTGCCTGCTGGACAAGTGGGGGAAAAGCATCCCAAGCAGTAAGAGTAGCTGGTGCAAAGGTCCAGAAGAATGAGTCTAGTGCCCCTTAGAGGGCAGAGGGATAGAAGTTCAATGAGGCTGAAGGGAGCAGGGGTCAGATGATGAAAAGTTCTGAATGTATTGCTAAGGAGTCTGGGTTTTATTTTGTAAGTGATGAGCAAGTTGAGGAATTCCTGACACCTTCCGACTATGAAGCAACAGATTCCTCCCAGGCCGGGTTAACAGTCTGCACCGCCCCTTCCTATGGGCTTGCTTCCCCTGAGGTGCCAAGAGCTGAGTTAGTCACGCACCCTCCAGTTCGTGGCACTCTGCTGACATGGGTCTGTGCACAGCCCCTCATTTATCTTGTTATGTTATATTTTAATTTTATTTCCTTCTTCCCTTCAGCCATGATCCCCACATCCACTCCTTCCTCCCCACAGAGGCCACCACTCTGGTGGATTTGCAGATGTCATCAGATATTTGTGTATCCTTGTAACTCATGCTGTACTCTTTTGTATGTATATGTGTTTTTTTAAATTGAAGTATAGTTGATTTACATTGCTGTGTTAGTTCCTAGTGTACAGCATAGTGATTCAGTTATACATACGTATGTATATATATTCTTTGTTATTGTAGGTTATTATAAGATATTGAATGTAGTTCCCTGTGCTATACAGTGGGAACTTGTTTTATTTTATATATAGTAATTTGTATCTGCTATTCAAAACTGCTAATTTATCCCTCCCCTCACCTTTGGTAACCATAAGTTTGTTTTCTCTGCCTGTGAGTCTCTTTCTATTTTGTAAATGAGTTTCTCTGTGTCATTTTTAAAGCTTCCACATGTAAGTGATACCATACGATATTTGTCTTTCTCTGGCTGATTTACTTCACTTAGTATGATCATCTCTAAGTCCATCCATGTTGCTGCAATGGCATTATTTCATTCTCTTGTATGACTGAGTAATACTTCATTGTATGTGTATACCACAACTTCTTTATCCATCCATCTGATGATGAACATTTAGGTTGCTTCCATGTCTTGGCTATTGTAAATAGTAATTCTATGAACATTTGAATTAGCGTTTTCCCCAGATACATATCCTGGAGTGGGATTGCTGGATCATGTGGTAAGTCTACTTTTAGTTTTTAAAGGAATCACCATATTGTTTTCCATAATGACTGCACCAAATTACATTCCCATCAACAGTGCAGGAAGGATCCCTTTTCTCCACACCCTCTCCAGCATTTATCGTTTGTGGACTTTTTAATGGTGGCCATTCTGACCCATGTGAGGTGATACTGCATTGTAGTTCGATTTGCATTTCTCTGATAATTAGTGATATTCAGCATCTTTTCTTGTGCCTATTGGCCATCTGCATGTGATATTTGGAGAAATGTCTATTTAGGTCATCTGTCCATTTTTTAATTGAGTTGTTTGGTTTTTTTTGTTATTGAGCTGTATAAGCCGTTTGTATATTCTGGAAATTAAGTGTTGTCAGGTGCATCGTTTACAAATATTTTCTCCCAGTCTGTAGGTTGTCTTTTCGTTTTGTTTATGATTTCCTTTGCTGTGCAAAAGTATGTAAGTTTGATTAGGTCCCATTTGTTTACTTTTGCTTTTATTTCTTTTGCCTTGGGAGACTGAACTAAAGAACTATCGCTATCATTTTAGTCAGAGAATGTTTTGCCTATGCTCTCTTCTAGGAGATTTATGGTGTCTTGTCTTCTGTTTAAATCTTTAAGCCATTATGAGTTTATTTTTGTGTGTGGTGTGAGGGAGGTTCTAACATCATTGGCATATGGCTGTCTGGTTTTCACAGCACCACTTGTTGAAGAGACTCTCTTCTCTCCATTGTATATTCTTGCCTCCTTTGTCAAAGGTTAATTGACTGTAGGTCTCTGGGTTTATTTCTGGGCTCTCCATTCTGTTCCATTGATCCATATGTCTGTTTTTGTGCCAATACCATACACTGTTTTGATTTTGTAGCTTTGTAGTATTGTCTGAAGTCTGGGAGGGTTATGCCTCCAGCATTGTTCTTTTTCCTAAGTATTGCTTTGGCAGTGCTGGGTCTTTGTGATTCCATATAAATTTTAGGATTATTTGTTTTGGTTCTCCGAAAAATGTCCTGGGTAATTTGATAGGGATTGCATTAACTCTGTAAGTTGTTTTGGGTTGTATAGCCATTTTAACAATATTAATTCTTCCAATCCAAGAGCATGGGATATCTTTCCATTTCTTTAAATCATCTTTAATCAATGTTTTGTAGTTTTCAGTATATAAGTCTTTCACCTCCTTGGTCTGGTTTATTCCTAAGTATTTTTTGATGCAATTTTAAAAGGAATTTGTTAAACTTTCCTTTTCTGATATTACATTGTTAGCGTAAAGAAATGCAGTGGATTTCTATATGTTAATCTTGTATTCTGCTACCTTATTGAATTCATTTATCAGTTCTAGTAGTTTTTGTGTGATTTTTAGGGTTTTCTATATATAGTATCATGTCATCTGCAAATAGTGACAATTTTACTTCTTTCCTTCCAATTTGGATCCCTTTTATTTCTTTCTTGTTTGATTGCTGTGGCAAGGACTTCCAATACTATGTTGAATAGAAATGGTGAGAGTGGGCATCCTTGTTCTGTTCCAGATTTTAGCAGGAAGGCTTCCAGCTTTTTACTGTTGAGTATTATGTTGGCTGTGGGTTTGTTATAAATAGCTTTTATTACGTTGAGATATGTTCCCTCTATACCCACTTTGGTAGGAGTTTTTATCGTGAATAGGTGTTGAATTTTATCAAATGCCGTTCTGCATCTATTGAGATGATCTTGTGGTTTTTGTCTTTTCTTTTGTTGATGTGGTGTGTCACATTGATTTATTTGCATATGTTGAACCATCCTTGTGATCCTAGGATAAATCCACTTGAACATAGTATATGTTCTTTCTTACATATTGTTGGATTTGGTTTCCTAACATTTTGTTGAGATTTTTACATCTATGTTCATCAAAGATATTGGCCTGTGATTTTCTTTTTTGGTAGTGCCTTTGTCTGGTTTTGGTACCACAGTGATGGTGGCTTCATAGAATGAATTTGGGAGTGTTCTGTCCCATTCAATATTTTGGAAGAGTTTGAGAAGAATTGGTGTAAGTTCTTTGTATGTTTGGTAGATTTCAGTTGTGAAGCCATCTGGTCCCAGGCTCAAACACAATCTGAAGAACAAAAGAAGGGGGAAAAATCTGCATTTTTTTACTTCCCTCCCTCACATTTTATGATTTAGCTTCTTTTACATCATGTTTTTTTCTATCACTGTTCATTGGAGTTATCATCACATTTCCAGTTGTGATTTTATCTTTTCTATTGATTCCTGCTTTTTCTCTATTTTGAGAAGACCTTTTAATATTTCTTTTAGTATAGGTTTAAGATGACTGTATTCTTTTAGTTTTTGCTCGTCTGAGAAATTCTTTATCTCTTCTTCTATTTTAATGAGAGTCTTGCTGGGTAGAGTATCCTTAGTTATAGTTTTTCCTCTTTCAGGACTTTGAATGTATCTTGCCACTCCCTTCTGGCCTGCAACATTTCTATTGAGAAATCAGCTGGATGCCTTATGGGGGTTCCCTTGTAGCTAACTCTGTTTTTCTCTTGCTGAGTTTAGAATCTTCTCTTTAACTTCTGCCATTTTAATTATGTACTGGTGTAGGTCTGTTTGAGTTTGGGAAGTTTTCAGCCATAATTTCTTCAAATACATTTTCAATTCCCATTTCTCTTTTTCCTCTTTCTGGGTTCCCTATTACACACAGATTGGCATGCTTTATGTTATCCCATAGGTGTCTTATATTGCTTTCATTTTTAAAAACTTGTCTTCCTGCCTGCTGTTCTGATTGGGTGATTTCCATTATTCTGTCTTCCAGATCACTTATTCATTCCTCTGCATTCTTTAGTTTGTTAATTTATTGCCTTTGTCTTGGCTTTTGTCTAAACAAATGAGTTTTCTAATTTTACTTGATTTCTCTTTATTGTTCCTAGTTCCTTGTTATAGTGATCTGCATTTCTGTTGATAGCCATTCTTGTTCCTTCAGTATTTTTTATTGTCTCCTTTTCAAACTTGAGATCTGGTAGATTGGAGAAGTCTGTTTCCTTGTTTGTTCTTTCAGGGTATTTCTCTTGTTCTTTTAATTGGGAGTTGTTTCTCTGCTTCTTCGTTTTACATATATTTCTCTGACTCTATGAATTTAGGAGTAACAGCCATCTTGAAGTACTGTTTTAGGAGTATTGTGGTCTTGAAGGGCTGTTTTTGTGTGGTTGCATCCCTGTGTAGACTACTCACACCTGATATTTTTGTTGTGAGGACTGTTTTCAGTATGGATGGCGGCCACGTCTTTCCTCCGTGTGTGCTGGTTGTTACCCCCTTGATAGGGGGTCTGACTGGTGTCGTGGTGTCAAGAACCTGCACTGGGTGTTAAGTGGGGTGTCCTCTTTAGTCAGTGGTTGTCTGTCTGCGTATGTGCTTTTAATTTCACACAAACAATATTGTGTTGTAACGTTTTTTGCATTCAACATTGTGTTTTTAAATTTATCCCGTGGCTCTATGTATACCTGAATTATTGCCTCCTACTCCTGCGTAATATCCCACAGAATCTATTCACATTTTCTGATCCTTTCCCCTAAAGTTCGACAAGAAGTTCACTGCCCTCTAGAACAAACAATAAACATTCTCAATAAACATCCTCTCATATGTCCCCTTATTGAACTGGGTAGGAATTTCTTTAGGGTATATAATCAACCCTGAGGGTGCAGGTATGAGCTGTATGAATCTTTGGTTTACCTGTTACTGGCAGATGGCTCTCCAGAACAGCTATACTGTTTACACTCCCAATAAATTAAACACGAGACTACCATGTCCCTTCATCATTGCCAACATATCATTTTCTGACTTTGTCATTTTGACCAAACTCAAGTATGTCAAGAGGCACTCATTTTAACATAGTTTTTTCTCTGACTGCTATGGTTGAACATCTCTTCAATGACCTGGTAACTGTTCAGATTTCCCTGCATGTTAAATGCTCATTTATAGTCTTTCCCTGATTTTCTGCTGGGTTTCCTTTCTTTTTCTTATTTATTTGCAAGTGTACCTGTGAATTTAGGTATTAATACATTGGCTTCTTTAATCATTGCAATTATTTTTTCATAGTGTCACCTGTTAATTTTTATCTATAATGTTCTTCATCCAACAGAAATACTCAATTTTGATAAAGTCAAAACCATCAGGTTTTCTTTTCCTTAGCTTATGACATATACTATTTAGGCCTTATCCGAAGAAGTTCTCTTCAGTCCCCAAGTGGACAAAAACACTCTTTTACATTTTCCTCTTTTGGTTATATAGTTTTAATATTTTATACTTAGCACTCTTTGACCTGAAGTTCACTTTTGTGTATGGTGTAAAGAAGGGATCTAGATTTGTTTTTCTCCAAATAGTGAGAAATTATCCCAACTCCAAGTACTAAAGAATCAATTTATTCCCACCAATATGAGATGTCACCTTTTTCATTTATTTTTCTTCAAACAAAAAAAGATTTTATTTATTTTTAAACTTTTTTTTATTAAGTTAACCTTTTTTATTAAGTACCCATACATCTGTGGGTCTATTTTCGAGGGCTCTGTTTTCTTCCATTGTTCTATTTGTCTATCTCTATAGCATTAGCACAATGCTTTCTTAAAAATGATATCTCTTGTTTCTAATGGGGTAAATATCCCCCAACCCCATCCTTCTTTTTCAAAATTGATGATGTTATCTGTGGATTTGTACTCTTCTATATAAATTTTGGAATGTTTGGAAAGGTCCTCAGAAATTGCTGCTGAAATTTAAATTAGGATTCCTTTGCATTTATGGGTTAATTGGGGGGACAACTGATGTTTTTAAAACAAGTAAGTCATTTCATCCATTAACATGAAAAATCTCTACATTTATTGAGTCTTTTTTATACCCTTTAAAGTTTTAGATTTTTCTCTATCCAAGTTTTATGCATGCTTTATTATTTTATTCCTAGATATTATATAGCTTTTTTGTTGTTGTGAATAGTGTCATTTTTTAAATTATATTTTCTCTTTAATTTTTGTTAGTGTAATGAAACCACTAGCTCTCTTATTCTGACAGGTTGTTGACTTTGAGGGTTTTCGAAGTAGGGAATCATGCTGTCAGCAAAAAATGACACAATAAAGTCTCTTCCTTCTCCGTACTTTTACTGCTTGCTTCTTTCTCTGTGTTATGGCACTGGCCCAGACTTCCAAAATTATAATGAACAATAATAGTGACAGTGGTTTTCTTGCCTACTTCCTGATTTTAAAATGGGTACATTTAGTGTTACTGTAGTGAGTAGGAGGTTTGCTGCAGGTAGCAATACAGTGCCTTTAACAAGTTCCAGAGGGTATAGCTGAAGGCAAGCCCTCAAATTCTAGCAGGCGCATGCAGCAGCAATGGCATGAGTATTTTAGGGGCTATAAATGAGAGTTTATATTTAAACATTACAAATAGTTGTTTACTTTTTCTAAATGCTTTTTAGACTTCTATGAGATAGTTGTATGTTTTTTTTTTTCCTTTCTAGTTCATTAATGTGATTTACATGGACAGATTTTCCGTTATAAAACCATTCTTCATTCCCAGGATAAATCCTGTTTTATTATGGTATATTATTTTAAAAAATACTGCTGGTTTCCATTAGCTTTTCTTTTTTAGGATTTTATATCCATTTTTATATATGAAATGGATATGATTTTCTTTTACTACCATCATTTTGTTTTGGAATCCAGGTTACACTGACTTCATAAAGTGAGTTGACTGACTTTCTCTCTTTTTCTACTTCCTGTAACAACCTGCATATGGTAGAATTATATATTTCTACAAAATGTGGTAGACTTTACTTCTAAAACAGTCTTGAGCTAGGGGATCTTTATCCTTTTTATGGAAAGGTGAATTCTTAACTTATTTTTCCAATTTCACTAGTGGTTTTAATCTATTCAAATTTTAAATTTCATCTTATGTCAATTTTTGGCATTCATAGACTTTTACAGACATTTGTTCATTTTATCTAGGTTTTCAAAATATATTGGTATATGTATATATGTGAGTATAATTTTAAATTTCTAATTTCTTTCTGTATTTTGCTTATTTGCAGTTTATCTCTCATACTTTTTCCCCCTTTAATTCTTGCCAGAAGCTGGTCTGTTTCACTGATCTTATTTAAAAAAAAAAATCAGGTCTTTAGCTAAATTTCTCTGTTTTTGGTGTTGCTGTTGTTCCGTATTTTATTGATTTTCATCTTATATTTATTATTTCCTTCCTTCATATTTCTTTGGGCTTTCTCTGTTGTTCATTTTCCAACTTCCTGATGTAAGCACTCAACTTATTAGTTTAAAATATTTCTTGTTTTCTGATAAATACGAGTTTATTATATCTATAAATTTCCTTCTAAGTAGTGATTTAGTGGGTCCTACAAATTTCGACTGGTATATTTTTTTTTTTTCCAGAAGAGAACTTTAATCTAATTTACATACTTCTAGGTACATCGATAACCAAAATGTGGCCACTGAAAAAAGTTAAAAGGTCAGTCAGCTCCTGGTTTCTAGCTGGCCCAGGATTGCAAAATGAAAAGATCCATGTTCCTTACTCTCTATGCAAAACGCGTTTTTAAAAAAGTGAAAGGTCTAGGGAGCTATACATAGAAAGCAACAATGAAAAGAAGCCCCCGAGGCTCTGGAGGAGCTTTGACATGGCAGGAGGCAGCTGTCAGCTCTGAGCTCTTCCCAGCTAGGAAGGCCCCTCTTGGGGCGCCGGCCAACAAGGATTTCTGTGGCATTGTGGGCTCAGTGGGGCGCTCCCAGGCCCTGGTAGCGGGTGGCATGACGTGGTCGTTGCTCGACTCAGGAACTGGAGGGCTGGGGCAGATTCCCGGGTCTCACGAGGTGCGTGCGCGTGCGTGTGTGAGAGGATATTCACAAGGGCAGGAGGGTACCTTGGGGCTTTGCAAATGGCCACAGATGGCGAACATAGGCCTGCCTGGCTGCTAGACATGGGAGAGCGCTGGCCTTCCTCCACTGTGAACAGATCCGCTGCCACCAGATACCTGGCTGCTGCCTCTGCTGAACCCGGTGGGCTGAAGAAAGATGCCCTATGTGGCCCCAGAGTCCTCGGGCTAGTGAAAGGGCGGCTAGCTGGCTTCAGGTGCCCCGGCTGTAGTGTGCCTGGCCCCTGAAGGGTGCCGGTTTGAGGTTTTGGCTTGCTCCTTTGGAAACGGAAAAGAAAGAGGGAGGAGAGAGAGAGGAGGAAACTGAGGAGGAAGAGGAGCTAGAGGTGGCACAAGAGGGGATCCGGAATGCTTTTGTGTTAGGGTGCCCCTGCCTGCGTTGTCTGTGCCTGTGGGGCCTGGGGCTCCTCAGGTGGAGGGTACGCTTTGGGGAAATTCGTCTCTAGGATGTGCCGCTGTAAGTGCCGCACCCAGTCCTCCTGGATGGAGAGGGGCCCCTGGAATTCCACCTCTCAGAGCCTGCACTTGAGTGTGTAGATGTTGCCAGCGTACTTGACGAGTGATGCCTTGGGGGCCGGGGCACCAGGGAGGGGATGGGCCGGACCCGGGGCGGGGGTTGCCGCACCTCCTGCAGCTTCTGCTGTAGGTCATGGGCCTCCTCACCGCCCCGGGCCCGCAGAGGGGTCTGGAGGGCGGGCTTGCGGGCGCTCATACTTGATGTTCTGCCGCTGGTGCTCCTCAGCCTTCATAGTGCGTGGTGGGCTGGCTGCCGGAGGCTGCTCATCACTGTCAGCTGCCCGGCCAGCCTCGGGCCTTGGCTCACCCCAGCACTGCGGCCCACCATGGCCGGGCCCCCGGGTGCCAGCCCCAGGGGCGGCCGCTTGTCGCCATAGCGGCCATGGCCGGCACTGCGAAACTCCTCGGTGAAGGGACGGCAGCCCCGGTGTAGCTGCGGTAGGCGCCCGCCTTCTGGCGCCGGTGCTTGATGCCCTCACTCAGTGTGTCGGTGGGCGAGCGGTTGGCGCACCACTCGGTCACGCCCATCTGCCGCAGGTGCGAGCGTGCGTGGCTCCACAGGCCCTTTCGGCTCTCGAAGAACTTGCAGCGGATGTCACGGGCTGGCTCTGGGCCTGAGGTGAGGTTCAGGGGCCCCTCGTCCTCAGACTGGGGCCACTGTGCTTTTGGGGAAGCAGGCCGGGGGCTCAGGGGTAGCTGGGGGCTCTTGTTCTAAGGATTCTTGTGGGTAGGGGTGCCCACCGGGGCCAGTGATGCCTTCTGGAGGAGTGGGGAGCTGGGCGGGTGGGCAAGGCCCTTGGTTGAGAAGCCGGGAGGAGACTTGATGGCCTTGCTGACAGCAGGGGCACCGAGGGGCTTGGCCAGGGCGAGCAGGCCGGGTCTGGGGGCCCCAGCGACCACTTCCTTCGGTGAGCTGGACTTCTCAGTCAGGCTCGGGGGCAGCCCAAGGGGTGTGTCGGGCAGGCCCTTCTGCTTCACAAGCCCGTGGAGGAGGTGGATGGGAGTGCCGCTGCTCTCCGACTCCCAGCTGCCGCAGGTCGGGGCGCGCGTGGCTGGACAGGCCCTTGCGGTCTCAAAGCAGGCACCGCAGATGTCGCAGGTGGTCAGGCTCTGGGCCTTGAGGTCCGGCAGCTCCTGCTTGCTGCCATGAGGAACCTCTGCAACCACTTGGCTGCTCAGCCGATTGGCCACCTGCTCCAGGGGTCCAGGGACAATTAGGGTCTTCTTGGGGAGCAGGGGTGGATGGGGAGCCCAAGTCCGTGGCCACCATTGCGTTTTCCTGAGAACCCAGGCCCGGCGCGAGCCCAGGCTCAGGCCCCGGCTCCCACTCGGCCTTGGGCCGGTCCTGCGGCGGCGGTGGCAGCGTTGGGAGAGCAGCGGGGCCGGGGCTCGAGGGGCCGGGCCGGGGCGCCTCCCAGCACGCGGCCCCGCCGCCGCCTTGCTCTACGCATTTGTCCTTGACTGGTTCATTTTTAATACTCTAAGTTTCCTCTTTAACCAAAGGGTTTTGGTACATATTTTTTACTTTCCAGTCATGTACATTTAAAATTTTCTTTCCTTGTTACTAATTTCTTATTTTATTATATACGTATCATTTGATTCTTTGGAATTTATTGTGGTTTCCTCTGTGTGTGATTACACAGTTGATTTGTATTAATGTTTCATATGTACTTGAAAAGAAGTATGTTCTCTCTTAAAGACAATAGACTAAATTTCTTAATTTTGTTCAAATCTTCTTTATATTTGATTTTTATAAAAATCTGAAGAAAAGTTGGCCATTGGGACTTCAAATTTCCTAATCCAGAATTGAGTGAGTGTCAGTGAAACAAGATTGGACATGAGTTGGGTGATGGGGCAGGGAATTTTTTTTCACCCTCTGTATCTAATTTGAATGTAATATGCTGATAATTTATTCTAATAGAGACATGTATTTTATTTATAGTTGTAAGAAGAGTGGAGAAGAAAGGAAGGAAATGGATAAGGTTTGGCTGAATGCCTCCTCACAGTGGATGTAGAATTAAAGTTGCTCCAATTTAGGCCCTGTGGATGGATGGCTTATAACCTGGAGAAAGGTAATGTTTGTATGTATGTGTGAGTGTGTGTGTGTGTGTGCGTGTGTACCTGTCGTGAATTGGATCACTTGGACATCAAACTGCTTAGCTTTGGGACATCTTGGATGGGTGGGGAGAGGGGGAATACAGAGAAGAGAGAACACTTTGCTATCACCTCCAAACTGCTGCTTCCTGGACAAAACAAGGAAGCTCTATGCTGTGGTTGACAGGAATAGGTAATTACATTGGAACCACTTTTTTTTTTTTCATAGTTCTTGCTTTGTGTGAACAAATCTCAAAATTAAGATATGTAAACAGGAGTTATACATTAATGGGGTCACCGGGCCTGAGACTAAATTTTTTTATGCATATGAGTTCCCCTGGGCTTCTCAGAAATATTTTGGGAAGTGGACTTTGTAAAAGCCTGGATAATCAATCAGGAGAAGAGCTCAGGGCCATTGGATTTTGTCCATTAAATGTTAAAATGACTTAATTTGTACTCACAGATGGTGATACACTAATTTTTGTATGTGTGTGTCTCTGTGTGTGTATTACTGGAATATGTGTATTTGCAAAAATATAGTATATATCGCTAGCATGTATATAATTTATTTTTCACAAGCAGCATACAGCTTTGTTAACCTGTGTCATTCATTCAACATGTCATTGATGTAGTATAATAGTCAATAAAAATATTACTTGCAATCCACAGTTGGAAAGAATGAATACATTTGAAAATTTGAGGTATTCACCCACTCCTGGCTTGTCTGATCAGGCCCAATTTACTTAGTAAGGAAGTATCCAAACATCTAAGTATGCAAATGTATAAAGCCAAATGAGACATCATTTAATTCCTTTATTGCCTTACAGTGAAAGAGAGCAAATGAGTGAGTTGATGGCTTTATGCCAATTATTTTTACTGCGATTTCTTTTATGCTAAGGTATAGCTGAAGGCAAGCCCTCAAATTCTAACATGCACATGCGGCAGCAATGGCATGAGTATTTTAGGGCCTATAATAGTCTTTTCATGGGTTATGGTTGGAAATAAAAAATTTAAGTTGCAATTGCCTGGCAAGTGTCAAAAACGACTGGGGCTAAATGTAAGAGTGTGTGTATGGGGGGAGGGTATAGCTCAAGTGGTAGAGCACATGCTTAGGGTGCATGAGGTCCTGGGTTCATATCCCCAGTACCTCCTCTAAAGATAAATAAACCTAATTACCTCCCCCCAGCCAAAATAAAATAATTGAATAATACAATAATAAATACTTTTTTAAATTAAGAGGAATAGTGTGTGGGGCCTCAATCCCAGACTTGTTTCTAAAAGACCCAAGTCCTGGGTGCTCAGGGCCCTCCATAATGCTGCCCTCGGTTAACCTTGTACCACTCACCCCACTTAAGGCAACTCCACCCCTCCTTCCAGTCACACAGACTTACCTCAAAGGACATGCATCTTCTCATTCAGGAAATATGGCCTAAGGACTCTCCAAATATCAAAACTAGCAAACCTGCAGTTCAAGAGTGGCATAACCAAGAATCTCAAATGGACTGAGGCTGACTGGCTGAGTTGGAGAGCAGTGGGCTCACAAGGCTTGTGTCATGATCCCCCACGCGACAGCTACCTTTCCTCTACTTTCCCAACAGACTGCACTCTTAAACTTACCTGGTCCTCCTGCAGACTGCTTCTGTTGGTCGGAACAGTGACCACAGCAGGGACCATGTAAAAACATCCTCCCTGTCCCAGTGACAGCTTGTTGGGAACATCCATTCACATTGAAAAGGAGGCATTATCAATCTTGAGGAGAACTAACCAATCAGAGCGTTTAACCTATTCGTGTAATGGTAGTTTTCCCTGTTCCAGGAAAAAATAAAGTACAATATTTCTGTGTTTAAAATGCATCAAGAATTAATGAACCTCCTCTTTTTCTTACTCAAGGCACACCACTGCTTAAAACCACAAAATGCTGACCTAGTCAGTGGTTCCAGAACCTGGGGGTTCAGCACTGTGTATTAAAGACTCATCCTCATAATAAATTACTATTTTAATGGTAGTCCTGGTGACATATGGTGAATGGAAAACACTTTCTGTAGATTAAGCAACATAGTTCCCATTAATGATTTACTGTATTTGAGAACTTCAAGAGATTTAACTAACTGTTCATTTGGTGTAGTGTCTGTTGAATTATTTAAAACATCTCCTTACTGCTTTAACTTTGAATCTGCATTAGAAAGTATAATGCCAATTAAGATTCTTCTTTTGCTTCAAATGCTCTAAGAATAAATCCAGGCTAAATCCCAACCACAAATACATTTCTCTCTTTACTTAGGCAAAACAAATAAACAATACACAAAAATTTGCAAAAGGAGAAAGCCAGAAAATTAGGAAATAACGAAGGTAAGAAAAATTAAAGTCTAACGCATAGCTCCTTGGAAGGGCTGAAGACACATGGTTCAGAATTCTATGTTTAGGTAGGATATGCAATGTATACATTTGATTGCTACAAATTCCACCATCTCCAGAATTATATAATGTAAAATATAAATATAAGTACTAACACTTATACAAACCCAGAAATTAAAGATATTGGCTCAATTAGCTGATCTGTATTTTATTTACTGTGATAATCAAAAGTGAAAATCAGATGGAAGGCCTAATTTTGGCTGACCGTGTTTTATTTTTGTTTATTTTTGCAAAGCTGAGTGTTTTTCTTGCTCCCTCTCTTACATGCCCCCACCACTTTCTTATCATTGTATGAAGCTTAGCTATTAACATTAAGCCTACATCAGATAAGTGTCTTAAAGTAGATTGACTTCTACCCTGAACACCTGCCTCTTGCTGCCTCATGTCCCTTCCTCTGCATTCAAGCACTCTGCTTAAGGAAACTCTTCCATAAAGGAGTTCTCAACTAATCTCATCGAGTTCCAGGCATTCTGATCACCCTGTTATTTTTTTTAATGGAGGTACTGGGGATAGAACCCAGGACTTTGTGCATGTTAAGCATGCATTCTACCACTGCACTATTACCCACCTCCCATTACTCTATTAGGACTGTCCCCTGTATCCTTGTACAAGCCAACTCTCCTAAAATAGTTTGCCCAGAATTGTTTTGAGTTTCTGTTGTGTTGCTGCACATTTTCCTTGGATACATCTCAGTGGACTGGTACACTGTCTTCCTCACAATTACTGCTCACAAAGTGTTCGAAGTGTTCGTGCTGGGCAACTGAAAGCTTAGAATATCAATTTGAACCAGAGTGCCATCTACTGGTAGGAAGGCTACAATACCGCAGCATGTCTGCATCCTGCCCCGTGAACATATTAACGTACACACACACACACACACACACACACACACACACACACACACACACCCCAGTTCTCACAGTTCAATGAAAGAATAAGGAAGACGCTATATGAATCAAAATTCTGCTCCCACCTTTAGTAAGATCTACGTATTCAAAAAGAAATGACAACGAAATAAGATCCCTATTTAGATCCTCTAAATGAAACTGTCATCTTCAAAAGATGGGTGTGAATTTTAGACTATGTCCTCTGGCTGTTTTGTAACTTCATTCTATTCATTGGGGAAAAATCATATATTAAATGAGAAACTGAAGCAATATACAGTAAAATGTCTGAATGCCATTAAGTTCCTGTGGACATGGCCCTGTTTAATGAGGAAGACTAGTTTTCATTTTTGTTTTATTCCAAGAATGTAGGCCTTCTATAAGGTGAGTCATCCCTACAGGACTGACTGTATCTTTGAGTCATGAGCTCTGAACGAGCATGATTTCTCATCACACAGTGGAGGACTACATACAAGAACAATATGAAACATATTTAGTCTTTGTTTATCAGACTAACATTTTAGCCTATTAAATAATTTCTCAAATCGTTTATTAAAGCCTCAGTCTTCCTACTCACTATAAAGTAAATCACATGGTGGGTAAATTTAAATTGCACAGAAGTGGGTCTGTAAATTAAGAGAAAACTTTTCTTTCCTGGCACAGAGGCTGACTTAGATAGTGTGGGGTCATTAGTGACCAAACAGATGCCCCCATCTATAACCCAGAGACAGCACTCAGCTGTACAGAGAACCTTTTGTTTCCTACAGAGAGGTGAACTCAAAAACTTGTCACTGATTTTTGCACCCTCTTAATCTTCCTGTTTATTCTGTGCTTCATTAAAGTCAATCTCCACAGGGCAGACTGTCATCCGAGCCCGGCCTGTCCTGCTGTCTGCTCTCTCCAGAGAGCATCCTTCATCCTGATAAACGGGCCTGTGAGCTGAGCACGTGACTGAGCTCCTTAAAGTAAATAGATTACAGAGAGCTGTTCCTTCCACACTCGCTCAACAGAATTCGATAAGCAGGATCACTGACGTGGGCTTCACGGTGGAGACAATGCTTTCCTGAAAGATGGGGTTTCAGATTTACTGTTGTAAAATGAGATAGAGCATATTTATCTTTATCACTGTGTCATACCATACCTTTAAGGCTGCATTAGCTAATGTCATTCATCTGCCAAGTGTCTCCCTCAGGATTCAGCATCATTATAGGATGTCTGCTGCGTGCCAGGCTCTGCGCTAGGCACTGGAGACCTAAAGATACCCATAGGGAGGGGCAGTGATGGCCGTTGTGGGAAACAGAGTGGAATTCTGTGAAGCCATAAAGCATGGCACCATGACAACGCCAGCCTGTGTTCTGAGCTTAGTGTGTGCCTGTTTGTTGGACTTACAGACCATGTTATCTCAGAGCAACTGTTAAATCTGCATGAAAAAGCAACACTGGGGCCCAAGACTGGTTTCTAGGCAGCTCTGCTCCTGCCCTGACTCATCTTGACAGATAAGGCAGCAAGCCTACCCCTGAGGGCGTGCCACTTGCCATCCTACCCAGGAAACCAGACACAGACCAGACTCTGGAGAAGGAAATTGTTGTCTCTCGGTGGAAGGGCAGTGGTCTAGGGGCATCTTGGATGCCTGAGCTGAGGACAGTTGTGTTCATGTGGCCACCAGCTGAGCATCCGAATCACTCCCCAATACCTGGACAGTGGGAACTGTGCAAAAGATACCCCATGTCTCGGGGCAAGGGTAAAGGTATGGGAAGCCCCACAAGACGCTGGGAACGTCCCTCCTGGATGGTCAGGGTAAGGTCTCTGTGAAGAGTGTTATAGCAAAGCTCACTTGTACTGAGCTGAAAAGTAGGATGACTCCCAGCCACCCCACCCTGGTTTTCCCAAGGTCTGAGTAACAGAAACCCAAGAAAGGTCCTGATGATTGGACCTTCTTAACAATGACTGCAGCTTCTGCTTGGGAGGCCTGAAGATCAACAAGAAGACCAGGGAGATGGTGTCCTGTTCTGCCAGGGGCTGCTCTGGTCCCCTGACTTGCCTCTGGTTTCCCCGGTGAACCAGCAGCAGTGAAGAGCCCTCATGGGCAAGGCACCAAGGGCAAGGCTGCGACATCTGTGGGGCTGGCGACCTGTACAGATGCCCTCACCATCAACTAATTCTCTCCCTTTTAGCTCTCCATGCCCTCACTGGACCATATGCATCTCTCTCTCTCCTGTTGAGCTCTTACGATGTGCAATTTAACGTCTTATTATATTCAGCCTCATAATCTACTTGTTCCTTGTACATTTGAGTTACCACGACAAAATCACACTCGTATCTTTCACGTCTCTGAAATGAGAGAGACAGTATCAGGCATGCAGCAAGTGTCGAATATTTAATCTAATTGGGAATCAGAACATAAGAGCTTTGAGAAACATTCATATAGCTTCCTCTTTTCCCAGAATGGCACACAGATCCAGGGAACTGCCGCTGTGGTCATTCCACAGGTGTCTAATGAAACTTTCAAGTCACTGTGCTGGGCACTGTGCAGGAGACCGAGGCACCCGAGAGATTGCTCCAGGTCTCATGGACCTCTCAGAGGCATGGAAAGCAGGACATGTTCCCCAGTCAGCAAAGGAGAAAACCCATGGGGAAGGTAAAAATAAGTCTGAGGGGTCCCAGGTGAGGGAGATGCTGGATCAGATGATGGTCAGCTGAAGGACTCAGGGTGGTTCTGTGGGGAAGGGGCACTGGCACTCCATGTGGAAGGATCTGCTCTGTGGGAGCGGGGGAAGAGCCTTCCGTGTGAATGCATGTGGCCTTCGCCAAGCTTCACTTCCGACTCAGAAGCAGCACAGGAGTCAGCTAGGATGACTGTGACTGGGGCGCCCAACCACGCTGAGCCTCCTGAGGGTTTGCTGCTGGAAGACACTTCTGTCCAGCAGAGTCAGAGCTCAGAGCACCTCCTGATGTGGGCGGCCCAGCACCTCATGCACAAGAAGGGCTGTCTCTCTCCTCTTGTGTCTCACTTTAACTCCCCTCCCTTCCCTCCCTCCACACCTCGCCAAGTGCAGGAAGCTTGTGGTCCAACTTGCCTTTGGCAGCTGAGATGGGCTCTGGCTGTCTGGGGTGGGTCCCAGACCGGCAGGCTAGACCAAGGCCCCGCTGGGCCCCTCCTGTCTGCGCACGTGTGGTGAGCATTTCTGCTCTCTGCCTGGGGCCTGGCCCTGGTTATCTTGGGGTTCATACTGTGCCCCCAGAGATGGAGCAGAGCGTTGCCCCCTCCACTCCCCGTTCTGCCTGTGCCCTGCCTCAGGTGGCCTCAGAGCTCAGGCAAGAACTCAGGCCTCAGGCAAGGCAGGAAGCTTCTGAGCTCTCTCCCCAGAGGCCCCCAAGGCCCCCACCTGCCCCCTCACCTTGCCTTCAGGCTGGCTCTGTACCCCCCAACACTACCACTCCCACACCTCCATCCCCTCATCCCCCACCTACACAGAAGGGTCACTTTCCTGACCTCCCTGGGACTCAATTCTGTTCTTCCCCACCCATAGGATTAGCAGCTTCGGCCTTACTGGTGCTTCTGTTGGCCCAGCTCACCCTCACTGGGCATGTCCAGGGGCCAAAACAAGCTCCTCTCCCCATCTTCTTGCTTTCTCTTGTCCCCCTTTCCTTATTCCCTTTGGACTTAGGGGGACCAGGGAAAACATCCGGATGCCAGGACAGCAGCATGGGGCAGGGAGAACAGAGAGATGCTGGTGATGGGCTTGCTTCTTCACAGCCCGCACGCACAATTTCCTCTCCATTCTTCCCTCTAGGTCTGGGTCCTCAGCCTCCTGCCTTCGACTTAACGGCAAGCTGGAGACGGCCACAGCAAGAGGAGTTCTGAAAGTAGCATCTGGATGAAAGGGTGCCTCCTGGGCACTCCAGTGGCTGGTGAGGCCCTCCCCTCCTGCTGCCCTCTGATTGTTTAGGTTTCTGTCTGGTGGCACAGCGGGGTGGGCAGTGTGAGAAGACCCTACAAGCCAGGGTACTCTAGGGTGTCCTCCCTCTTGGCCCTGAGGTCCCTTGTCCCTTAAGCCTGAGCAAGCTTTAAGTCACTACTGCCTTAGAGGTATGCTATCCTTTTTATCTTTTATTTTTCAAGCTACTCTATCCCAAAATTTAGTGTAAGTAAGCATTTGTATATGGTGAAAATATACGATCCAGCACTACTCCTTTGGTAGATGTGATTTGACACTGTTTAATGTCACCCTGTTTGAGGTAAGGTAGTGCATCAGGGCTGCACCCAATTTCCTTTTTCCACCTTCCAACTACTCCTCACTCTTCTCACCTGCAGGTGGATGGGGGCATCGGTCTCTGCATCTGTCCATCCACCAGGCAGGCCCTGGCAGTGCTGATGGTGGCCAGACTGAACTCACATTGCAGCCCCAGAACTTCCAGGTACTTTTAAACATGCCTTGCTTAGGGCTGTCTGTGGACTCGGACTGAATGAAAAGGCTAGAGGGGTGGCCTCTTTGCAGCAGTCCGCCCCGCAGGCCTCGTATTTAAACGTGTAAGCAGCAACCTTTGGACTCCTGACCCTGGGAACCCGTGGTCACAGACCACCCCAGCTTCAGGCCAGTCTGAGTGAGCAGGGAGGTCACTGCGTAGGGTCTCGCCTGATCCTTCTTTACTTCCACCCCCAAATCCCAGTAGCTGACAGTTAAGATTTAGGAGATAGTCTCAGACAAAGTTGACATAGATGTGCAGACATTGAGAACTTTATACTTACTCCCTCAAAAGAGGTTTAACAGCAGTGAAAACTGAAAATAGACTCAAAATAATTTTCATTTTAGAAATTATCTTAAGCAAATGTTTTAGAATCTCTGAACCCAAGGCTGACTGAGCTGGGAAGCTTTCTCTCCAGACTGCAGGCCATGGCTCCCTCTAGTGTTGCTGACTCTGCCTTTGCTTCAGGCTTAAAATGCCCAGAACTCTTTATATGAAGATTCAAAGCCAGGTTCAACGAACTTCTCTTTCTCCTAACTTTCCATAGCGACTCTTGACCACTGACATCTCCTCCTTCTCCTCCCTCCATGATCTCCTTTGTTTTTTCCTGTTGCTCACAGCTAATATTTTATTATTATCTGTTTATAGGAGAATTGTTTCATGTTTATTGTCTTTATCCACCCCCTCTTAACAACTGTGTCTTTTACTTGGAAATGAGAAAAACACGATCTCAAGCATGCAATAAATGTCTAATACTTTCTTTAAATTTGAGAATCAGAAAATTAGAGTCAGTAGGAAAGCTAATATAGCTTCTTTCTTGCACAAAATGGGAAACAAATCCAGGGAATTGCTGCTGTGGTCATTCCACAGGTGTCTAAGGAAACTTTCAAGTCACCGTGCTGGGCACTGGGTGGGAGACAGAGGTGCCCGAGAGAGGGACCCAGGTCTCATGGACCTCTCAGTGAGGCATGGAAAACAGGACATGTGCCCCAGTCAGCAAAGCTGGGAAAGCACAAGGTAGGGGAAAATGTTTCAGGGGTCTCAGGTGAGGGAGATGCTGGGTGTGCTGAGAGACTCAGGGTGGTTTTATGGAGAACATGGTGCTTGAGCCCCGTCTTGAAGGACTTGGATATGAGGGAATAGAGGGAAAGTTTTGTGATATGAAAACATGTTCTGGGAAGGAAACATCAAGGAGAATGTTAGATGCTAAGACGGGAATGCCTCAGGGTCAAATTAGAGCAGACCTGAATGCCAGCGAGGAAGTTTTCACTCTAACTGCTAAGCAGGAAGCACTATGAAGGAGGAACTTATACACGTTTCCAACTCCTTGAACGTGTATTGAACTTGTTTTCAAAAGTGAATTCTCCATCCTTGGAAGTTTAAGTACCAACTGGAAATGTTTTTATCCAGCTATCCACTTATGAATTATAGGGATTCATAAAGGAGATTCATGCATGGACTGGGTAACTGCTGTGGTTACCTCTGAATGAGATTACACAATCAGGCTTTTGGAACCAGAAGTTGACCCCAGCATCACAGGAGAGAGGACTGTGTTTCTTTTTGTATTTAGTAGGTGCTAAATTAATGTTTCCACAATTAATGAATGACATGGACAGAGCTGTGCTTTAGGAAAAGGAATTTGGTAGCAGGGGTTAAACTAGATGAACAAGAAGGGAGAGGCTGGACACAGGGAGACTGGTCAGGACACCATTATTCATTTTCAAGGCCTGAACTAGGTTAGTGGGAATGGGCATGGAAAGTAGGTGGATGTTGTAGATGTAGAATCAAGATGACTGTTTTGTTGTAATTCTTTGTGACTGTCTTCCTCAATGGATTGAAAATTTCATGGGAGCAAGAAATGTATCTTACTGGATTTTCTATCCCCACTGCCTCACAATGACGAGCACATCCAAGTGCTCAGCAGGTATTAAATGAGTTGGTGGAGTCAGTGTTGACTGGCTTTATGGGCAAGTCATTTAGATGGTGTTACGTGAGGGGCACTGGAGATCCCAGCTGCTGGACAAGAGGCGGCCAGAGTCTCTGGGTCTGAGCCCAGGACTTGGGTGGTCCTGGTCCTGGTGCAGAGGGGACACAGGAGACGGCAGCTGTCTCTGCTTCCTCACCCTCCAGTCCCTCTAACCCATGCTGGGCAGGCCTTTGTCCCCAGAACCCCACCACAACTTTGCACGTTGAGGTCACCCCACCCTGGCCCTGTCTTCCTTCTTGGACTTTACTTCTCATCAGCACTTGACACAGTTGACCATTTCATTCTTGGAACATCCCCTTCACATAAATTTCACGATGTTACTCTCCTGGTTTCCTTCCTACCTTAACAATGGCCCCTTTCGTTCTAGTCGTTCTGACTTATACTCCTATTTCCAATATTTAAATCAATGGTTCCCAACCTTAGATGCACATTGAAACTACCGGGGGCTTTTAAATCTCTTGATCATCTAGCTGCACCCCAGACCAATGAAATCAGAATCTTCCAGGGATGGGTCCAAGTTCAATATTTATTTAAAGCTCTCCTGGTGATTCCAGTGTCATGAACTCTTGTTCCAAATATTAGCATTCCTCAGAGCTTAGTCCTAAGTCTTTTCCTATCTCTGGCTCTATCCCTAGTCCCTTGGGTTTCAAGAACATCCTTATCATGTTGACTTTAGATCTAGGCTTCTAGCCCCAACTTCTCCTTTGAATAATAGACTTGTATATACTACTGTTTCCTCAAGATCTCCCCTGGGATATAGACATCTCAAATTTAACAGGTCCGAATAGGACTCTTGATTTTTCCTAGCCTCCAAATCTGTTCCTCCCCAGTATCCCCAACCCCAGTTGATTGCATCAGTATTCAAATCGTTCGTCCAGTTGTGCTGGCAAAGATGGACTGGGAGTTATCTTTGAGTAAATATTTTTGTCACTCTCCACATTAGTCCATCATAAGTTGCATTAGTTTTATTTCTAAAATACTTCCTAGACCCAACGACTCCCCATCACCTCCACCATCACCATTCTCAACCTCACTGCTCCACAGACGTGGCCTCCTAACTGCTCTCCCTGGCTTCATGCTTGCTGCTGTACCCTCTTCATATGCCCTTGGAGGGCTCTTCAAAAAATTACATCATGTCCTTATTTCTTCTTCTTTAAAAATCTGTCCAGTGGCTTCCTACTACCTTTAGAGCAAAATCCAGACTCTTTTTAGTCTGGCCTTCAAGCTTCTTCATGATCCGGCCCTTCCTACTCTCCAAGCCCTCCCTCACTCTCCCCTTCCTTTGCTCTGTTCCTGCTATACCCCTGTTTGTGGAATATAGCCTTTGCCTTGGATGCTCTTGGCCTAGATCTTTGCATGGTTTGATGCTTACCATTCAGACCTCTGCTCACAGGCTGCCTTTTCAGAAAAGTCTCCGCTGGCCTAGCCCCTCACAGCTAAGGAGGTCACCACCCCTCCCTCAGTGGTCCTCTATGTTAACCTTGCTTTATTCTCTTCTTAGCTCTTATTGTTATCTGAAATTATAGTATTGGTTTATTTCTGTCCCCTTCCCCCACAATAGAAGTCTGTTTTGTTTACTGCTGGAACTCTGGCACCTGATAGGTTCTCAACAATTATCTGTTGAATGAATTGTTAAATCCAGAGCCAAAATTTAAACTGATAGTGAAGCAGACTGTACCATCAATGTGTCCCTGTGAGGTAGATGAATAATCTCAGCACAAGGCATGGTTAATTAAAGACTCTGTCAAAGGTGTTTTTGGAGAGTATCTGACTTAGCCTCTGGGCGGGCTGCCTGCTTCCTCTCTTCCTCTAGTCCTGGTGTCTGAAACTCTTCCATTGGCAACTGAGATATATGCCTCTGGGGTAGAAGGTTTTCACCTTGTCTTAAATTCTCTACTATAATCCAAATGCCTTCACCATGTGTCTATTGGCTAATAAAAAAACTTAGGGAAGAAAGATTTTCTAAGAGATCAGGCCAAGAGCAGAAGAGACTAAGAACAGAGGGGAGGCTGATGACTGTCACACTGAATTCCTTCACCATGCCTCAATGCCTTTGACAGCATTCTCGGAGGGAAGGCATCAGGCCTATAGAAAGCTGTGTGGCTGGCGGTCTTACAGAAGCTTTCTGTGTGGATTCCAGTAGGACTAGCACCCTCCTAATACCTCTCCCCTGTGTACTTCCTTTCTATTTCCCAGCCCCCAGTATAATTTCCTGAGTAGGGGCTCTTGACAGCTTGGTAGTCTGCCTCCAATGCTCGTCTCCCTCTTGCTTGGCTTTCTATCACAGTAAATCAACCAGCCCTACCTATATCCCGAGGAAAATAGTGATTTAATAATGCCTGAACAATATGTTATAGTCCTATTAAATGCTAGTTAAAAACATATTTCCTTGTTATAAGGTAACACTTATATTTTAATAACATGTTAGAAACAAAGAACTTAATTTCCCTAGTATTCAAATTTGGGGTCCCCTGAGAAGCAGACTCAGAGACAGAAGTGAGCACGCAGAAGTGAGCAGGGAGTGCTCTTGGATCAATGTTAGTCGACGAGAAGGAGCAGGACTGGGCAGAGGGAAGAGCTGAGCTCAGAGTGGTCTCCACCGAGGTCTCAGCTCAGCCCCTGGGAGCTCTTCAGAAGAGCTGGGGTGGCCCTTTAGGGCCGACTCCCCTTGCAGTGAGGAGGCTAGGCTCTTGTACTCCCACATCAGCCAGATATTGGATGCAAGCTGATCCCAGGGGACAGAGGGAAATTTCTGGAGAGGACTGACAGCTGAGGGTTGTCTAGTGACAGCACTCCCAGCATGTAACCGCAAAGAAGTCCTCAGACAGGAAGACAGATCTGAGCAACACAACACAGCATCCGTTACATCCAGTGTTTTCATGTTGATGTCACTTTTTGGTTGCTAACATTATGCTGAGTATCTATTGCAAGGCAGTTGGATTAATGATGTACTGAGAATCTCCACTGAGTTGGCTTTGCTACTGAGGAATCTTTTCTTGTTAATGCTGTGCTTCTGAAATACTTTAACTTTTCTGTCCCTAATGTGTGCTGTATTTATATGCAGATAAGAGTGGTGTTTTTTGATGCTGTTGTCATTCTTACTGAACACTTTGTGACATCCTCGGATTGTTTCTTGGCCATGTGCAGTGGCCAGTCTGGCTGATCAGAAAGATAAGATTTGACTCTCATTAATCCTGCAGATTCATTTGAATCCAAGTCCCAGGAGTTTTCTTTAAAATAAATCAATAAACAAACAAACAAACAAACAAAATAAATCCCTCAGCCTTGTTGATGTCGGAGGAACTAATTATTCAGGCTTCCCATTATACTTTTGTCTGTGTGAGGACTGCAGATTGGGGCCCTGAGTAAGCATAATTGAGAATTAATGTGCTCTGTGGCTTGGAGGTGGGAAATAAAACTGAGATGGCCCACATGAGGGAAACAAGATGATTCTCACGGTGTAAGTGAGGCACTAAGGACCCATGATTGTAGGCTTCATGGTGCAGGACCAGCCTGTGGACAAAGACAAAAGCACCCTCTTTCTACTGTGGGTTTTCAATCTGGCAAATTTAGTCTCTGAAATAAGACCAAGTTATACCCTGTTCATCTCTGCAAAAACATGGACATGGAAGGACAAAGAGGATACGCTTAGTAAATTCGACACATGCCCAAGCAAACGTTAAGCAAATTATAGATTCTTTTTTTCTCTCTCTCTCTTTTTATAGATTCTTGTTAGAGATGGTCTACTTGTTTGGAATTCTGATATTGTGGTGGGGCCTAGGAGCTGCTATCAGGTGTTTTTTGGGCCCAGCTCCCTCTCCCTGCTCTACTCCCAGCACCTGAGGATGAGGAGGGAAGCTCACCAGCTTCCTTGCAGTTTCAGTTCATTGCTGGGGAGCGTTTTGTCTGGATGGCGATATCGTCCAGTGGCTTGGCACATGATCACAAATCCTGGGCTCATCATTTCGTAATTGTGTTTTGCTAGGCATCCTATCTGCTCTGGTCCTGAGTTTCTTCCTCTCTAATGATGACCACAGTGCCCACTCCTAGAGTTGTTAAAACCATTAGACAATATAGGTGAAGTGCTGATGATACCCAGTACAACCAGTCAATGTTAGGTACCATTATTTGCTACGAGTGAGTACACAGGCATAAGATTAGGTTAAGAGTCACTTGAACAATTTCTGGGACAAAGAGAGGGGCTAGCTTTGGCTGAGCTGATCATTCTTTGACTGTGTACAATTAAGTAAATAAAATAGCAACAAAGAAGTTTCCACGCAGAGTTGAAAGTGGAGGGTAGATTTCCTCTTTAAAGTTAGGGGCTGTGGGAGCTGGATTAGACAACTCATTGGTAGCAAAGGTAGTTTTAAACGTTAAGTCAGGAGTGGCTGTTGCTGTCAATGAACGTCCTGGAATAGTTTTTTTCTATTGATCACAAATTATACAATTTTCTATTGATCACAAATTTCTTCTATTGATACAAATTATACAAGTCAACCAATTGGACTTTTCTACCCTGGAAAGCCTTCCCTAGCTGAGCAGAACAAGATGTGGACTCGCCAGACTAAAACAACTGTTTTTTTTTCCCACAAGAAAGTATGAATTTTACAAGTAATAGTTCACTTGGTTGTCAAAAAAAATGAACAGAATTTCAAATTTTGATCTAGTAGCCAACTTAGGCTCTGCTCCACTAAGATAGTATTAACTGGACAGGAGGAATGGGTCTCTGTGAAACCTAATACATTTCTAGCATTCTTCTTCCATATTCTAGGCATTTTATTTGAAAATTTTAAGCTCCTATGTTATGTTTGTTGATTTTTATGTTTAAGGGAAGTGTTTCTTACATATCACATTGCTTTTTCTAGTTGAATATGCTCCATATTTATTCATTCAATAAATATTTATTGAATGCTCACTGTGACCCAATTATGTAGTAGGTGGGTGTTCTGAATGGAGGTAAAAAGTAGATTAAAAAGGTTAACAGGCAACTATCTTTCAAAAATCTATTGAAAATGTGTTTTATTTTTCTACTTTGCATTCATGAGTCTGAATGAATTTAACTCTATGCCTCCTTAGAGTTGGGACCACATCTCTTTGGTTTTTTGGCAAAATTTCCATTATTCCTGACAAGCATCCACTTGACACATCTGTTATGAGATGCTGGAAGTGGAGACAGTGACTCCAAGGGCAATGTGCTTACCAGTAATATAGTTTCTCTTATTGAAAGAAAGTTAGTTACCGGTATAAACCCAGCCTGAATAAAAAATACTGTGAATCTGTTTCTAGACATCAAACTTTAGGAAAGTTTGAAGAGTTAAGCTTTATTTCCTTAAAAGGAAACACAAGAAAATCAAGCTGCAGTAGTCGAAAAAATGGAATAGAGAAAAAAGGGAAGTTAAAGTGAAAACTATTGCTTTTCTCTGAAATTATAACTATTTTGGTAAAGGCTTTGGTCTCTTGCCTACTACAGGTGAGAATAATTTCTAAAATATAAAAGAAAGGTTTTGCTGAAGGCATCAGGAAAGATTGGCGTCCATTAGAAGTTGAAAGTGATCATTTATGTAACACAAGGAAGTAAAATCATTTGGTAAAAATTGTGTGGGAGCAAAATTTGGCTAGAATAAGATGGCAGAGGGAAAATATTATACATTATAAATCTATCTTGTTGTTTTGACCCTATGCATGTGTTTGTTGTGGTAAAACTAAAAATAAATTAAATATGGTAACACACAAAAAAAAGAATTTGAAAGTAATCAAGGATTAGTTAAGTATTTTATTATTTTCATTTAATTTCTCTACTGCTTATTCCAGCCTACGTCCTTTTATTTAAGGGAATCTCAAATAATTTATTTTGGCTTTTTACTGTGAAGATTGTGAGAGAGAAATGCCAGGGGTCTACCCCTAACCTCCTGAATCGACTATCTGTCTAGTGAGGTTCCTTTACCTGCACCCATTTTTTTTTTCACTGTTGTAAAATAAACATAACATAGAATTTACCATCTTAACCATTTTAAGGATACAATTCAGTGCATTAAGTATATTCACATTGTGTTGCAACCATCACCACCATCCATCTTGAGAACTCTTTTCATCTTGGAAAACTCAGTCTGTCCCCATTAAACAATAACTCCCTACTCTTTTCTCCTCCCTCAGCCCCTGGCAGCCACCCTTTTCACGTTCTGGCTTTATGCATTTGACTACCTTATGTATGTCATGTAAGTGGAATCAGGTAGTATTTGTTCTTTTGTGACTTGCTTATTTTACTTAGCACAATGTATTCAGAGTTCATCCAGATTGTAGCATGTGTCAGAGTTTCATTTCTTATTAAGGGTGAATAATGTTCCCTTGTATGTCTATATCACATTTTGTTTATCTGTTCATCCATTCATGGACACTTGGGTGGCTTCCACCTTTTGGCTACTGTTGATAATGCTGCTGTGAGCTTGAGTATACAGATAGATCTTCAGGATCTCTTTCAGTTATTTGGGGTATATGCCCAGAAGTGGGATTGCTGGATTGTATAGTAATTCTATTTTTAATCTTTAAAGGAAGAACAAAACTATTTTTATCGGCAGCTGCACCATTTTATCTTCCCGACAGTTCAAGGTTTCTGATTATTCCACATCCTTTCCAATGACTGTTGTGTCCTTGTTTTGTTTTTTTAAATATTGTTTATCCATGGGCTTGAGGTGGTATCACACTGTGATTTTGAGTTGCATTTCCCTAACGATTAGTGATGTTGAGTGTCTTCTCATATGCTTGTTGGCTACTTGTATCTCTCCTTTGAAGAAGTATCCAGATCTTTTGCCCATTTAAAACATTGGTTGGGTTTTTGTTGTTGTTATTATTGCTGCTGAATTGAGTTCTGGATATATTCTGGATATTGACCTCTTATCAGATAAATGATTTGCAAATATTTTCTCCCCATTCTCTGGATTGCCTCTGTTGATTGTGTCTTTTGGTGCACAGTTGGTTTTTTTTTTTTTTAATTTTGATGTAGTCTAATTTATCTATTTTTTTTCTTTTGTTACATGGGCTTTTGTGTCAGGTTCAAGAAAACATTGTCAAATCTAATGTCGTGAACATTTTACCCTATATTATCTTCTAACAGTTTTACAATTTTAGCTCTTAGGTTTAAACTTTGATTCACTTTGGATTAATTTTTGTATATAGTATAAGGTGAGGGTCCAGTTGATAAAACTGAATTCCTATTTAGGATGAAAACTCTTCAAAAACAAGGAAATAACACACCTACAGCAGGGAGGGTGTAGCTCAGTGGTAGAATGTGTGCTCATCATGCACGCAGTCCTGGGGAGTACCTCCATTTAAAATAAATAAATAAATGAATAAATAAATAAACCTAATTACCCCCCTTAAAAAAAAACAAAAAAAGAAACAAAACACTCTAGAAAAAAACCACCTCCACCATGAAAAGCAGTTTATAGAGTGTAACCTTTATATTACAGCATATACAGTATAATCCCCTCTGTTAAAAATCTGTAAATTTATATGTGCATGGTTCACTAAGGTGTTAATAGCCCTAATCTCTTGGTGAAGAAATACAATGTTCTGTTCTTAGATTTAGTGATCTATATATTCTTACTTCTAACAATGTACATATACTGCTTTTGCAATAATAGGAGCCAAAAACCAAACAAAATCTGCAGCAAACTTCATACTTAGAGGTGAGATGTCAAACATATAAGTTAAGGATGCCCCCATTAGTTTCTTCTATTTGTCATTTTATTGTAGGTTCTAACCAGTTCATTAAGGAAGAAAAATTTTAATGGTATAATAGAGGGAAAAAAGAAAAAATGTTTATGAATACAGAAAACTCAAGAAAATCTACAGATAAATGATCAGAATTTAAAATGTAATTCAGCAGGACTAGTGGATATAAAGCCAATATCCAGAAATTATTTGCATTCCTATATAACACCAATAAACAGAAAATTAATTTTGTACAAGATACAGTGTTGGACATCTATCTGTCCCTCCAGATTCATTCTTTACTTGTGTCCATCTTGGTCGCACCTCATTGACTCCAGATGAGAGGCTGGCTTCTCATTAGTTTCAACAGTGGAAGATCCAGGGATGGAGAAAAGAGGATGGGAATTATATTTCCTCACCTCTTTCCCTGGAAGGTTGTTCCTGGCTGACTGTATCTTTGACCAAGGGTCACAGCTCCCATCAAAGGTCAAATGTAGCTGTTTCTGTCTTTGGGTTCTGGAAAACTGCCTCCTCCCCTTGCCTTCAGGATTAGGGGTGGACAGGCTTCCCCAAAGTTACTGGCCCCTTGGTACTGTACAATCCCTGGTGGTTTCCTTAAACCCTGCCTACATTTTGGTAAATGACCCAAATTAAGGTGCTATTTTCTACTTGGACCTTCAATGATACAGATATTATTTATGACAGCAGCAAAGAATTTAAAGTAACTAGGTATAAACCTAACAAATAGGCATGAGATCTTTATAGAGAAAATTACAAAACTTAGTTCAAAGACGTTTAAAGAGAAGACATTATAGAGATGTACCACATACATGGATGGAGGACATACTGTCATAAAGACACTGAGTTTTCTCCAAATTGATCCGTAGACTCAATGAAATTCCAATCAAATCCCCAACAGTTTTTTTTTTTCATAAAACTTGGCAAGGGAAATCTAAGTGTATATAGAAAAACCAAGGGCAAATAATAGCCAAGAAACTTTGAAGAACAGCAAATTAGGTAAAGTATTACTATATTTTAATATAATAATTAGCTGTGAAATATCAGTACTTAGTATAGTAATTAGTACTGTGAAATAGATGCATTGCAGATCAGTCAGAAAAGATAATGGACAATGGTTATCCATGTGGACAAAAGAATAATAAAATTATACATGTATTTCACATTATATAAAAAACATATAAATCCCACGTGAGTTATAGATGGATCATGAAAAGTTTTATGAACTCATATTATTAAAGAATTGTTTAAATAAAGCAAAACCCTCACAAGACATAAGGAAATAATTAACGAATTTGACTACATTGGATTTAAAATTAATATGCATTAAAGGGGATTTTAGAGAAAGTGAAAAATATAAGCCACAGCTTAGAGAAAAAAATAAAGAGTGATGTATGTGAACTACCACAGAGTAACCTCATAAACCTAATGTGGAATTAAAAGCAATTTGCCAATATACTCTAATGAAAAAGAACTGGGAAAATATATATATGTATAACTAAATTACTTTGCTATGCACTTGAAACTCATTCAGTATTGTAGATCATCTGTATGTCAGCATAATTTTTTTTAAAGAGTATTTTCAAAAATCACCAAAAAAGCAATTTACACAATTATGGCTCAGTTTTATCATTAAAGCATATGATACAATATCACAGTTTTTAGAGGTTGATTCATAGTGTTAAAAATATAGAGACATGCATGGGAATGATAAATGCTGTTGAATACACAAAACTGTTAACCTCTAGAAGGAAAAAAATGAGACAGGAAGGTGTATAACGGTGCACAAAAAAACAGCTTTAATGGTTTTTCTTATGTCTGGTTATGAAAACATGGGTGTTCATCTATTCTCCATGCCTTTTTGTATATGTCAGAAATATTACCAGTGCAAGTGGACATGACACAAAAGTAGAAAGTAGGTATTGGAAATCAAAGTTCAGTAAACTAAATTGTGGAATTCATTTTTAAAAATCTAAAATAGATATGAATTATAATATTTAAGAGAAAGTTAAAAGTCATTATTATTTAAATGAGTAAGCATTAAAAGAAGGATAACATAAAATATACACTTTCTTATTAACTGGAAATTAAAACTGATTATTTTTTGCTAGAAATTTAACCAACATATTTTTCTACCAATAATTCAATGTTGACACAAAATAAGGAAACGCAAAAGTCAGAGAAGAATAAGAAAAACATACTGGAATTAGATGAAGCAGGTGTGGGCAGAACTGAAGTCCTTGATCAGATGTCCTTGAGCACTTCAGAAATTGGTGAAGAATTTCACTAAACCACTGTCTAACATTTTATAAAACTCTAGTGGAGTGTCTGCTGAGGTTCTGAATGCAGGAAAAAGTCAGCATGAAGACTATTTTTTTTAAATAGAGAAAAATGGCCTTAGTATTATAATATGTTTGTCAGGTCAAATTCCTTGGCCAGAACGCTATTGAACCTTTTGTGAAAGCATTAATTTGCAGATCTTAAAAAATAGTGTTGGACTTAAAATCGACAAGAGTTGAAGATTAAAATCTGTCAGTTGAATCTAATTTTCTTCTGTGATGGGTCTGTTAAAGGGCAGCGACAGTGTAATTAATTACTTGAGGCTCAGAAACCCAATTAATCTCTAAGTTGACTTTTATTTCATAGAACGTTAGTGCTAGAAGTGGCCTCAAGTATCATCTCATCCACCCTCTTCATTTTATAGACGAGGAAACACACATCAGGGAGGTTAAATGACTTGTTCAAGGTCAAAGATATTATCTGTCCTTGCCACAGCATCCTGTAAATAGGTTCAGTATTGCATCCTTAAAGCTTTTATGAGTTTCTTTGCATCTGATTGTAAAGTACGATTTTTGACATGGATCTTTCTGGGAATTCATTTCATGAATGTCTCCTTTCAAAGGTTTCCAAGCCTCAGTTTTAAAAATCTGAAGTCTGTTCCATAATATTTACACAGCTAAGGGGGAGTTGGTGGGGGGGTGCTCATGTCCTAGTCTGCATGCTGTACAGAGAACCTGTGGACCTGTGGGAAAACAGAGGTCCCTGTTTGATGGTATGAATGACACCTAATCCTGATGGTACCTTGAAGGCCATACCATCCTCTAAGGATGGGCCTGATTGTAAGATGTAAGAAGAAAAGCTGGCATGTAGAGTATTTTTCGAGAAGCTATCAGTAGGGTAGCAATGATAACAAAGATGACATATGAGAGAATCAGCAGAAACGAGACACTACTATAAACATGGGAAGCGTGGTGGCAGGCTGTGTGTCAGTGCGGCAGCCATGACGATCCTCTGCTCAAATCTCCCTTTGAGGGAACCTGCTGCAAGGATAATAGGTGTCCAGGAACCTCCAGTTACTCCACACTTGAGTCTGCAGTGGCATTCATGCAGAGTCCTAGCTTTTGCAAAGCTGCTCCCAGCCAATGCCTGAGCAAGACTGGGTATTTGGGGCCCAACATGGGACATCTGTAATGGGAATCTTTGCTTGGCACTCCCTGTTGGCTGGGCAGAGACATTCACAACTGTGCTGCAGTTTGAGGCTTCTCCTTTTTCATTCCCTCTCTCCTTTCACAGATGTCAGACCTATCACAGTTCTGAAGGTTCTCCCTGCTTACCTCTATTTACCCCTCCCCCTCTATCCTTTATAGACCCTCCCAAAACAAACGTCCTGACCAACCAATTCTGTCTTGGTATCTGCATCTCAGAAGACTCTTGCTGATGCAGAATATAGCAATTTCCCTGCTGGATACCAAGGAGGGATAAATAAATGATTTGAGAAAGAATTAGGATTGTACTCTGCTGATAGAGGCTTCGCAGTAACAGTTTCTGTTTGGTTATTGTAGTTTCCGTTTATTACAATTCCTTAACTGTGTTCCCTCATGAAAAATAGATTCAAAGGTAGACTTTTTTTTTTTTTTTTTGCATTTTAACCTTTCTGAAGTTGGGATAGATCTTAAAATTGATGCTATGCCAATTAAAATGGCAGAGTTTTTTCTTCTTTACTGATGAATAAAATAATGGTGTATCCTACCATTGCTGTGTGGTAGATTCAGTAAAATACATAAACTCAATTCAGGTCACCAGATGCCGGGTACTACAATGGATTCTAAAGAACTAGGGGCTGGATTAGCCTTAGTGGGTTATAATTTTGCCATTTCTTAGGTGTATCTGCTAGGAAAGGAAAACCCTAAGGAACAGAACTATATTATGGAGAGCTGTACACTGGATAACTGTTGCCGTGGCTATATTAGTATAGAAATAACTAGAGATCCAATGAAACATCAGGTAATCATAGGAAGCAAGGAAGTATGTTCTTTCACTTCTGACTTGTCACGCTTTTGTTCTTTCTTTTTTGGCTACTTACGTGACTGATGTTTTCTAAAGCCCATGGTCACCTTGTTCTTCTGGTTGTTCTGTCATTCTCCCAGCAGTATCTTATATAATGAGACCTGTGATGACAAAGGTTTTCCCTCTACGTGTTGAGCCCCACGTTGGTGTGTGGGCAAGAAGTACTGCACGGAAGACCAAGCAGATTCAGTCAGCTTACCGACAGTCCCCAGGGAGTGGGTTAGATGGAAGGATTCCCATAAACGTATCTGCTTATCTGAAGTTGGATTGCTTGGCACTGACTGCTTCTAAAATTAGGATTGAAACTATTGTTTCTTTTTTTTTTCTAGACATCGCCTTTTATGCCTGGTTAAATTTCCCCTAGCATTTCGCGTATTTCCAAAATGAGGAAGTTTCTGCCTCTGAAAAAAACATAATTGTTTTTCCTTATCTGGACACAAATCAACCAGTACTGGGTACTCAATAAATAGTTACTATTATTGTTCTGTGAATACTGTGCAGAACATATATTGCAAAATGTGAATACCATTAGGATATTACATATTTTATTGTGTATAAACTGTTATATAATCTGTGATTATATGATGAATTTTATTATAGTCATTACTTATAATACATATTTTAACAAAACTGAAAGTTAGTTTTGCCTAGGAAAGAATAAACGGGGATCACTTTGATATACTAATCCATAATCATTTAAAGGACTGATATAGTTTGTGCGAAATATTCACTAAAATAAGAAATTTGTTATAATTCAGAAGTTAAGAGCATCTCCCTAAGACTGGAAAAGAGAAGCAATGTGATCTAATTCAGTAGTTTTCAAATTTTTTTGCCCTTAAACATAGTAAGAAACACATTCTACATCATGAGCTGATATATACATGCATTCTTTCAGTTGCTAAAAACTTTCACAAAATAATACCTATCTTACTAGATTTGATGCACTCTAATACTTCCCAGGGTATTCTATTTCTGTTCAAATGCTGTTTGTGATCATGAAAAGAGCCCACTACTGGCTCTTTCTGTGAAGTTGGCAAGTTAATCTTTTGAATCTTGTTTCCTGTGTATGTAAAATGAACTAGGTTGTTCTTTTTTTTTAAATATATTTTTATTGATGTATAGTCAGTTTACAATGTTGTGTCAATTTCTGGTATATAGCACAATTTTTTAGTCATACATGAATATACATATATTCATTTTCATATTCTTTTTCACCATAAGTTACTATAAGATATTGAATATAGTTTCCTGTGCTATATAGTGTAAATTTGTTGTTTATCTATTTTATATATATGAGTTAGTATCTGCAAATCTCGAACTCCCAATTTATCCCTTCCCACCCCCTTACCGCCTGGTAACCATAAGTTTGTCTTCTGTGTCTGTGAGTCTGTTTCTATTTTGTAAATAAGTTTGTTTGTCTTTTTTTTTTTAGATTCCACATATAAGTGATATACGGCATTTTTCTTTTCCTTTCTGGCTTACTTCTCTTAGAATGACAATCTCCAGGTCTATCCATGTTGCTGCAAATGGCATTACTGTATTATTTTTTAAGTAGTATTCCATTGTATAAATATACCACAATTTCTTTATCCAGTCATCTGTCAATGGACATTTAGGTGGTATCCATTTCTTGACTATTGTAAATAGTGCTGCTGTGAACATTGGGGTGCAGGTGTCTTTTTGAATTAGGATTTCTTCTGGATATATGCCCAGGAGTGGGACTGCTGGATCATATGGTAAGTCCATTTTTAGTCTTTTGAGGAATCTCCATGCTGTTTTCCATAATGGCTGCACCAAACTGCATTCCCACCGACAGTGTAGGAGGGTTCCCTTTTCTCCACACCCTCTCCAGCATTTATCGTTTATGGACTTTTGAATGATGGCCATTCTGACTGGTGTGAGGTGATACCTCACTGTAGTTTTGATTTTCATTTCTCTGCTAATCAGCAATATTGAGCATTTTTCCATATACCTATTGGCCATTTGTGTGTCTTCACTGGAGAATTGCTTGTTTAGGTCTCCTGCCCATTTTTGGATTGGTTTGTTTGTTTTTTCTTGTTAAGTTGTATGAGCTGTTTATATATTCTGCAAATTAAGCCCTTGTCAGTCTCATCTTTTGCAAATATTTTCTCCCATTCCATAGGTTGTCGGTTTGTTTTGCTTATGGTTTCCTTTGCTATGCAAAAGCTTGTAAGTTTAATTAGGTCCCATGTGTTTATTCTTGCTTTTATTTCTATTGCTTGGAACTAGGTTGTTCTAATGATTACAAACAATTGAAGTGACTGGCATGTAGTAGGTGCTCAATAAATGATAAGGTAGATAATACTTTCTAATATTAGCTAAATGTTTTCTGCCCCATTTCCTTATACACTTTGTCACCTGTTACCTCAGTGTAAGGTGTTAAAGGATTTCTGGGCTATTCATGTCTGTTAGCTCCATCACTTAACCAATACAACTTCTCTTTCTCTCTCCCCCCACCCCCACCGCTCCCTCTCTCCCGGCACTGGACCTAGCAGGGCTGGGGCTGAGGACAGAACAGCATGAATGGCCTTGTACCAATACTCCTTGCTCTGCTCCAAGTGCTCGCAGCCAGCTGGGGCTCTTTGACTCTCTCTCTCTCTGCAGGTAGCTGCTTTCATCATCTACCATTCTTCCTGGAAGGTTATGGTGTCCCTCTTCTTCCCCCAAGACCTTAGAGTTACTCCCCAGGTTCTGAGTGCCCAGTCATCCTCCTTTCCTACAAGGCTGCTTAGCCTCTCCCCGGAAAGCACCCCTCCCTGGCCTGCCCTCTGGCCCTCCAGACACACACATTTCTCTGGGTGTGTGGCTGATGCACTGCCATTTACTTTAATCATTCCCTTATCATTGCATATTTAAATCAACTCCCATTTTATTTTGCTCAATTAGAAAATTCTACAATGAATAAAATAATGCATTTAATGGGTTACAACTTTTTCGTCTGGTTGATTTTTAATTAGAAACAAATTGCCATAAGTGGGCCAAATTTGATCAAATTAGGCACTTTTCCTGAAGTTAGGAAATGAAAAAAAAATACCTTTATAAAAGTAGTTTACATATATATGTACATATGTATTAATATGTATATACATGCTTTTAAAAATCAGTAAGAGCTTTTTTTTTTCTTTTTTAATATTTGTTTATTTAAAGGAGATACTGGGAATTGAACCCAGGACCTCATGCATCCTAAGCATTCACTCAACCACTGAGCTATTTCCCTCCCTACAATAAGAGCTTTATAATTCAGAAGGGGACACTTCTGCTCTTCACAGTGAATTGAATGTGGTCATCTTTGCTTCATCACTAACCAGATTACAGTCTCTGTGCACCACATGACAAATCCCTAAGCAACTGTTATTTCACATCACAAGTTCCATGCCCTGTTAGTGTACACACGAGTCTGTATATAGGCTAGTCCTCTATTTTACTACTAATTTACATCCCTTTCATTCAGTTTTGTGCCTATACCTGTTGTGTTTCCATGTTGTTTTTCTCTTATGTTTGGAATTTGATAGTCAATGCACAAAAAATGGACAATTGAGGCAATTATCTGGATGAAGGTAATTTTTTCCCCTAGGTATATGGCACTTTAAATAGAAGTGAGTCTTTATAAAATTACCCATATAAACCTGTGTTCGTATCCACAATGGATAAGCATTCTTTCTGTGTAGTGTTCCCCAGCCCTGGAGATGAGCGTATAATTCTGCCGTTATTTTCCAGTTCTACTTTAGAATTGACATAGTCAGCAACTTCCTGGTCCCTGTGGACTTGGTGCGGGTTCCAGAGCAAGAGGGAAAGTGAGAGAGGAGAAAAGGAGGAGACCCACTAATCTAGGTTTAAATGGGGCAACAAATAAGCCATTTTAGTAGTGCCCCCTTCCCCCCTAAACAGTTATTTGACGCTTGATCACATCATCAGAGTCAATGTGATTCCCAGAGGATGGGGGCTAAAATATCCAGAAACAGATTTTATTATCTTCATGAAAAATCAGATTCAACATATGGAAGCTGGCCTATTCTGACTCAACCAGAAAGCAGTCATTTCCTAACTGCTTATAACAGAGGAAAAGTACCAAAGGAAGTTATATACAATGAAACCATTAAATGCAGATTTGCCACAAGGCAAGATGGTAATGCTTGAACATTATGAAGTGTAAGAACTGCACAAACACATTATATTTTAAACACTTCATCTATTTAACAAAACTATGAACACTCTTCAGCTAAATAAGATGAACTGAGATTCAAGAGGCAGCACCGTACTGGCAAATCTCGTCCTAAAGGCATCCATTAATATAAATCAACAGTAGCAATTTGGTTTGATCATTTATTTGCAAGAATCATTAAGGTTTATTAGCATAATTATTCCCTGTGGGATTTCATGTCGAGGAAATGAAAAATGGCATTATCAATATTTAAAAGATAAGTGTGTAATGTTCAGAGTACTTAAACAGTCATCTGCAGGTGGTGTCCAGCTGCAGCAAATTAGATTAGATTTGGGCATTTTTCTGAACAAAAGAAAAATGGTTTTGTTCTAATTGCTTCATTTTATAAAGCAATATGATTTCGTAAATAATTTCTACTGTATAGTTAGGACTTACAGTGTATGCCTATTAACATGCCCTGTTTCAGATCAGCAACTCTGATATGTTCAACCCTGTTGTGTTGTAACTATTGGGGAACATTAATCAGTATAATCCATCATTTATTATTAGGGAAAGCTCTTTCCTGTCAATGATCTAGACCTGTAGTCTAGACCTGTAAATGAAAAGCTATATTCTAAAGGGAAATGAACCAGAAGATTTCTCCTTAATTCTAGGAGGGCATAAATCCTTCCTTAACAATGAAATATCATTGATGGTAGTAATAATTTATGATGAGAAATCTTTAAATGTGATAATTGTTTTTTAAAAAGCCATACAATAGCATATTATTTGGTGATAAAAATAAATGAGCTATCAAGCCATGAAAAGACACGGAGGACACTTAAATGCCTATCACTAAGTGAAAGAAGTCTGTATGAAAAGGCTACATACTGTATGACTCCAACTATATAACATTCTGGAGAAGGCAAACCATAGAGACAGTAGTCAGATTAGTGGCTTCCAGGGGTTTGGGTTGAAGGAGGGAGGAATAAATAGGTGAATCACAGGGGATTTTAGAGCAGGGAAAAACTATTCTTTATGATACTGTAATGGTGGATACATGTCATTATACACTTGTCAAAACCCATGTAGACCTATGCAAAACAAAGAGTGACCTCTGATGTAAACTATGGACCTTAATGAATAATGTATCAGTATTGGTTCGTCAATTGTAACAAGTGTATGGTACTAATGACAATGGAAACTATGTGGGTGTGGAGGGAAGAGGAGACATATGGGAACTGTATTCTATTAATTTTTCTATAAACCTAGAACTGTTCTAAAAAGCAAAGTCTATTTATTAAAAAAATAGGGTAATTTTCTTCAGGTAAAAGCAGCTAATTGTTGCAATTGATTAAATATGACTTTGCTTTAGATGAACATTCAGGTCAAAAATCTTTTTCTCTGACAGACTCCCTTTTAAATTGCATACCTTATTGTAGAATCTTTCTATAACACCCATATGTGGACTGGACACAAGGAACTATAACTAAAATTCCTTTTAGAGCCAGAGGTTCTCAGAGAAGTGAAAAGTACTGAAAAGCGTTCTTGTTTGCTAGGATGCTTTGCAATGCTGCATGACATTTCACTATTAGGAATTAACAAATTCCCCACTATTGAATGTGTTATATCCTGAACTGGTCCTCATTTCTTCCTCTCACTGCAAGGAGCCTAACCCTTTGGGAAGGTGGTTGTATCAAGAAATCTGCAGCAGGCTTCATCTCAGTTCAATTTATACATAACACCGAGAGGGGAACCTTCTCTCTGTTCCTCTCAGACAGTATTGCTCATGAGTAGAGCAGCAGAGGTAATGTTCGTATGCAGTTATGTGATGAGTGACCCAAGGACAGAGACAAGAGCAAAAGGTTTGCAGCTCCCAGACTCTTTCACAGCTCAAGTGAAGCTTTTTATTCATGCTTTGTATTCTTTTTCTCACGGTCTCAGTCTTTGCCACTACAGTGGTTCTTGGGTATCTTCAGGGAGTTGGTTCCAGGATCTGCCCTGGATACCAAAATCCACAGATGCCCAAGTCCCTTCCAGGCCCTCAGTATCCATGGGTCTGCGTCCACAGATTCAACCAACCAGTGATCCTGTGGTGCTGTGTATATTTATTTAAAAAAATCCCTGTGTATGTGGACCTTTGCAGTTCAAACCCTTATTGTTCAAGGGTCAACTGTATATACCTTATCACAGAATTTCCTTCAAGGTGAATTTGCATGTTTTAACTTGGCATTTAATCACTGTTTATTCATTAGTACACTCTGTTCTTATTATAATGCCATTATCTTAAGGTGGAGCTCCCATTGCCAGGGCAACTGGGAGTGCAGTGTGAGTATTCTATGACTGAGAGCTTGAATTCTACTTGGTCAGAATCCTATTGTGATTAAAAGCATGACAACCATTCCACAAATCCTTCTTTTAGTCTCTCATAATTTCTGATCACCTTCATGGTTTCCCCTTAGTTTATTTGTATAAAGCAGTGCTTCCCCTTCTATTACATAATAGATTCCTCATCTGAATCACCCTTCTGATCATTCTAATACTCAAATCACTGCATTCTAAATATATTGTTAATCCTTCAATATATATTTATTAAGCTATTTTATGTTCAGGGCTCTGTGCTAGCCACATTTTGGTAAGTTTAGACAATTAGTAATGCCTTTAAATTACTGCTGTGTTTGGAGTTCTGAAATATTTATTGCATGTTTTAAGAAGCAAATAGTATTGATATATTTAACTGTGTGATGAAACAGATAATCCATGTATTGATGAGTAAAATACTTTGTATAGTTGATTAATGAGTAGTGTTAAAGTTACAAATATTTCCTTGCAAAAACTAGCATACTATTGTGATTTAGAAGTCCATTGTATATGCTACAGCTTAACTTTTATCAAGCATCTAAACATTTAATGATCAGATTTGTACCCTGTTAATGTTTCAAAGATTTATATTCATTGGTCTATGAGCATTTCAGATAAATAATGTTGACCTGAATCTATCTAGGCAACCAAAGAATTTGTCATTTGGATGCCAAGCAATCAATTAGATTAAATTAGGTAGATAAGGAAATGAAGAAATCATAAAGTATCTAGGCTTTAGATAAGTCTTTTTGGAGAATTCCCCCCAGTAAATTCTTATAGAAGGGTATAGACATACCGGTCATGTATTAGTAAAGTGTTGCATTGGTAAATATGTGAGTGATCACGGTCAGAATTGGCTGATCAAGTCCCACCTGGAGAGAGACTCTAGCGGTGCATGTCAGGATTCTGTGTTCTCTCAGTCATTCAACATTTTTATCTATGAAATATTTGAACATATAAAAGGCATGCTTATCCAATTTGTAAATACCATGACTCTGGGCATTATCAAATTACTAGACAAACATGTTACATGGATGTTTAGGAAAACAAAACCAAGAATCGAAACTTGTGATCGAGACTCTGAGATCGCAGGGATTCAGGGAAGGGAACTGGCTAGTCACTTCTAGAAGATAAAGAAGGGAGAGGGGAAAATGTGAGAAAGGAAATTGGAGATTTTCCACTCTACCTACTAATATTTTCTAAAATCAAACATTTATTTAAAAAGGCAGTTAATGCAGCAAAAGGTTTTATTGTTCTTTATCATTTTCACCAGTGAGATTAAACAGAGATAGTGGTTGTAACAGTTACAAACTGCATTTGGCTAACTGTAATAGGATCCTGGGTGAAGGAGAGGACACAGGGGCTTAGACAAGTTAGTTTAATTTTCTTCCAGCTGGCACGAGGTAATGAGTTAGGCAGCCCAGGGCTCATGTGGCAGCTCTGTGGTCACAGAGAACCAACGCTCCTTCCATTTTTCTGCTCTGCTATCCAGGGCATGTGTTATCTCATCAGCAAGACAGCTGGTGGAGTTGCAGTCATCCCATGCTCTTATTAAGGGCAGAGACCCACACTTACAACGGCCCTATGATAGGGCAGAGCTCAGAGAAGTCCATTTTGGCCAAAGTTTGAAGAAGAAAGCTGAAGAGGGTAGACATACAAGCCTTTATAGGTCAGGTTGAGGATTTTAGACTTTATTTAAAGGCCTGAAGAAAAGAGTGAATACTTACCATTAAGAAAAGCTTTTCCAATACATGAGACCCCTAAACCAGAGCCCTAGTGTGTCAGGACCTGTCTAAAATGCTGAGCCTGGTCCAGGATGACGGAGAACACCTCGTCCTCCCACCACCTGGATAGCAAGCAGGAACAATGAAGAACAGTAGTCTACTGCTTGGGGAGGAGGCAGAGTTTGGAGAGAGCCACTGGGACGCACAGGGACACAGGGAAGGCCAAAAGCTAAGGGTGAGTCAGCAACATTGAGAAAAGCTGTCTGGAAAACCAACCCCCACATAAGCACAAGATAACACTAGACACATGTGAAGGTGGTGGTACATGTAAGCACAGTTAGTAACACAAAGTTCAAATCATGTTCAGCTTCTGGCTATATGGACCCAACCTCCTACACTAATTGTAGGAGAAGAATAGGTGTGCTTATTTCCAGACATAAATGTGATTTACCTCAGTCTCTGCTGTCTTAAAACATGATGTCTGGCATTCAGTCAAAAAGTATGTGACCCCCTCCCACACACAAAAAATAGAAAAAAAATTGTAAAAAGTGTATAAATATGAAGCAATTAACAGACTAGAACTCATGGCCCAGATGGTGAAACTATCAGAAAAATGTAAGTACTATAATGAATATATTGAAGTCTCTAATGGAAAAGGTAGACAGTATATGTGAAAAGATGGTTTTTTTTTTTAGCTGAGAAGATAGAAGCTACAAGAAAGAGTTAATGGAAGCATTAGATAAAACCATATAGTGATGACTATGAAGAAAGCCTTTGACAGGCTCATCAGAAGGCTTGACACAGCTGAAGAAAGAATGAGTAAATTTGAAGATGTAGCAATAAAAATTACTCCTACTGAAAAACAAACAGAAAAATCAGAGGAGGGGAAAAACAGAGCATTTGAGAGCTTTGAGACAATATCAAACAATCTAACATATGTGGAAACCTGTATATTGCAGACCTATCTATGTAAAAGTAAAATGTATGGTTAACAATAGCACAAAAGATGGAGTGGAGGAATTAAAATTAAACTGTTGTAAGGTTTACACACAACAAATGAGGCAGAAATACAGCATTTGTATATTTAAATGTATGTTGTGACTCTTAGGGCAATCACTATAAAAATAAATAAGTATAAATAATAAGCTCATAGTGAAAATAAAAGGGAACCAAAAAAATAATCTAAAAGAAGAAAGAAAAAGAAGAGAAAGTAAATAAATAACAGATGCAACAAATATTTAAAAATTTGCAAAATGGTAGATTTCAATCCATACATATCAATAACAATATGTAAATGTAAATGGCATAAACAGACCAATTCAAGGATGGAGATTGTCAAGTTAAATAAAAAAGCACCATCCAACTGTATGCTATCTATGGGAAAACCATTTTAAATATAAAAACAGATTAAAAATAAAAGCATGAAGAAAGGTATATGATGTAAACACTAGATACATGAAAGCTGGAGTGCCTGCATTAATATCAAAAAGACTTCAGACCAAAGAATATCACCAGGGAAAAAGAGGGTCATTTCAAAATGTTTTCAGGACATAGTAATAATCTTAAATAGAACAACAGAACTTTAAAACACATGCAGCAAAAAGGAACAGAAAAGAGAAATAAGCAAATCCACAGTTGTTCTTGATGACCTCAACACTCCTCTCAGTAACTTATTTAATAAAGCAAATCGATAGAAATGGTGTAAGGATATAGAATACCTGAACAGCATTCTCAACCAACTTGATGTTATTGATATTTATAGAACACCTCACCCAAAACACCAGAATACATATTCTTTTCAAGGACACATGACACATTCACAAGCACAGACCATATTCTGCACAATAAAACAAATCTCAACCAATTTAAAAGATTTGAAGTCATACATAGTATGGTCTCTGACCATAGTGGAATTAAACTAGAAATCAATAACAACAACAACAAAAAAGATACCTGGACAATCTGAATGTTTGGAAATCTAACAAAACATTTCTAAATAATTCACAGGCAAAGATGAAGTCTGAATATTTTGAACTGAACAAATCAGAATGCACAACATATCAAAATCCGTGGAAGGCAGCTAAAGCAGGGCTTAGAGGGAAATGAAAGTTATACATTTATATTTGAAAAGAAGAATGGTCTTGGATGGGTAAAGCTCAGTGGTAGAATGCATGCTTAGCAAGCACGAGGTCCTGGGTTCAATCCCCAGTACCTCCATTAATTAAAAAAAAAAGAAAAGAAGAATAGTCTTAAATAAAGATTTAAGATTCCACCTTATGGCACTATAAAAAGAAGAGCAAATTAAACTCAAAGCAAACAGAGAAGAAAATAATGATGGTAAGGGCAGAAAACAATGGACTTGGAAATTTAAAAAAATAGAAAAAATGAATAAAACAAAAAGTTTACTCTTTGAAAATATAAATAAAATTGATAAAACTCTAACTCATGAAGAACAACATTTCTTCAAAGTTATTTCTGGTTGAGCTTTCTCCTATGTGCATAACAGTCATAAAATTTCAATCATTTCTTTAACAAATATTTATTTATCACTTACTGTATGCCAAACACTGTTTTAAATGCTTGGGATACATCAGTGTTCAAAACAACAAAAAAACATCTGCTAACAGCCCAGCCAACAAGGTTTAACTAGAGGCTGCCTTAAGCTATACATGAGCCGTGATTTTTGTAGAGTTCTTGTGGAAGTTGTTAGACTAACAGGGGATTAAATGCAAATAATAGTTGCAACCTGGTTTCAAAATATTTTGTACTGCACACATCCTGTAGTCAATTTTACTTTTGTAGTTACAAGCTTTATAAGACTCCCAAAAGCCAGAAACATTGAAAGTATTTCCCCTACACACACACACACACACACACACTTGCACAAGTCCTCTTCTAATATTGGAGAACAACGTGAGTCTAAGGTGAGGTCTAAAAACTCATTAGGGTTATCTATTTGCTATTAATCTCTTTGCATTTCAGTTTGGAAGGTTTCTATTGACATATCTTTAAGCTCACCGATTCTCCCTTCAGTGGTGTCCAGCCTACTGATAACGCCTATCAAAGGCATTCTTCGTTTGTTACAGTGTTTTTGATTTCTAGACTTTCCTCTGGATTCTTAGAGTTTCCATTTCTCTGCTTACATTACACATCTGTTCTTGTATGTTGTCCATATTTTCCATCAGATCCCTCAGCATATTAACCATAGTTATTTTAAATGCCTGTGTAATCCCAAATCTGTGTGATAGCTGAATCTAGTTGTGATGCTTTCTTTGCCTTTCAGACTGTGTTTTCCCTTGCCTCTCAACAATTTGCCTTTAGCCTTTTAATTTGTTTTTGAAAGCTGGGCATGTTATATTGGGTAACGAACTGAGGTTAATAGTGCTTCAGTGAGAGAGGTTTTGTAATTATATGCCTAGGAGTTGAGCTGTATTTAATGTTTGTTGTAGCTTACATTCCAGAGACTTCAAATTCTTCTAATGTTTTTGTTTTTGTCTCCTGTTGTCTTTGGATTCCCTAAGAATTCCTTGTTAGAGTGTGTGTTGTGAAGCACTTCCAGCTGTAACTAACTGTTATTATACTAGAGTACTGTTGGTGTGTTGGGAAAGTGTGGGAAAGGGGAAGTGTTCTATGATTTTATGATTCAAACTGTTGGTCGAGCTGTTTCCTTGGACTGTAACCTACACAAGTATTTCTCAGATCCCCTCTCTCCACTCAGATGAGTCAGGACGGCTGGAGGAGGCTTTGGGCAGAGAACCGTCCTTGCCCCAGGTGTGATAAGGCTAAGGTCCTGGTAAAATCTTTTCCTCAGGAAAGCAGGCCTTTATTATGGAGAAGGCTCTGGGCGTATTTCACAATGATTCTTCTTAACACCCTGCCAGGGCCACAGATCTTTCTTGTTTTTTCACTGTGAGAACATGCTGAGATTCCTGGAGGCAAAAACCCACGGAAGTGTAGGGGCCTCCCTAGCCCTGCAGTCTCCACTAGTTACATTGATGCGAGTCCACACCCAGTCTCCAGCAATCAATCAAAACTACCGTTTCATTATTCCTAATTGATGGCTTCAGGGGCTTCTGCTCCAGGTAAGCAGGTCTTGACTGTGACTCTGGATTTACCTCTCTCCAGATTTCAGGGTGGTGGGTTGCCCTGTGACCTCAGTTCTATGATGAATGCAAGAAAAGTCATTAGTTTCTAGTTTTTCCAGCTTTTTCTGGTAGGTAAGGATGGAAGTGATAACCTCCAAGCATTTTGTATTTTGGAGTTGATATCAGAAGTCCTACTTGTTATTTATCTTTAAGCAGACATATTGCTATGCAAGATGGACTTTAAATTAGATAGCACAAACCAAGTTCTCATGCGCATTGCCTTAAAATAATTTTTTTAAGTTTTGACAGGTTTTTTCTAAATGTCATTTCTAAAATCAACATATTTGACTAATTTCTCTGAGCCATTCCTGTTCTTAAATTCTTCCACTTAAAACGGACATCAGTGTCTAACCTGCCAATAAAATAAACCTGACCAAATTTGGCCATCATCTGTTCTCTTATTAGTACCTGGACCATGTATTTTACATAGCAAAATAAGACCCATGTGACCCATGTATTTTATTTCTCCAATCTGCCAATAGCTTCGGTGGAGGGGGCGAGAAGTCTCCAGAAAGCACGCGCTACCCACAGTGAGTTACTCAGCCAAAGAGACCGTGAACGTGTCTCCCACTGCTGCGGACGAAGGCGGTCAGCAACCCTGGCAGAACAGGCACTGAGGCTGCAGTACGTCCTGCGTGTGGACAGTGACTTTGGCCCTATGTCTTAGGCAGGAGTTGGCGTATTTCTCTGTAAACAGTTTCCACATCTCAACTTGGATCCCAACTCCACCAGCCCACAGTTAGCCGCTTGAGGGAGATCTTGGGCTCCTAACAAACTGCTAAGGGCTTGCACCTGGGCAGAAGATCCGGACTTCCCGCCTGTCCGCTGTAGCCCTATGGAAGTAGCCTCCCTGCCAGCCTCCCAGGAAGCTCAACGCCGGTTGGCTAGAGCTTCGTCCAATGGGAGGCGGCGGCCTTCGCGGGCCGGTCGCGTTAGGACGCCGCGACGCCGCGGAGGCGGTTGCCGGGAAATCGCATAAACACGGGAGAGCGCTGCGGGTCTCGCCTTGCGGAGGCAGCTGGTGGTCGCGGGAGCGAGAGGAGCCTTTCCGTCTGCCGAGATGGTGAGCCTGATGGAGGTCTCGAAAATACTTGTTTGTTGATTTCGTTGTAGTTTAGAACCAGCCTGCTTCTAAAGAAGGATTTGAAGTGCATAATTTGAGAATTAAGTGGGAAACTCGTATTTGCTTTCAGAAGCCTCAGGAGCTATTATTTTAAGGGACGCTCGTGGCGTCTTCCAGCCTTTTTTTTTCCTTTCTTTCTTTTTTTTGCATTTCCCCCACTGTGTTAGATGTGCTCGGTGAAAATTTTGTTTCCCATGTTGCTGGAAACTTGGGAAATGTTTAAGAGCCGCGGAACAAAAGAGTGGAAGTGAAAGTCCAGGAGAGCGCGGATGAATAAATAGCAGCTGGCTGACTTGTTATTAAGTCCGTATTAGAAAAACGTGAGATGCGTCGAAACAGCACAGTGTGGCCAAGCGGGAAGCGGGACAGGGGGTAAAGAGGCATTCCCTGCGTAGCGGTAAAGAGCTGGGTCTATACAGCTCAGCTGCACGTCTTTGAATCCTAATGCGGCTGTTTGTCAGCTGAGGGTCGTTGCTTTAACTTTTCATGCCTGTTAAGTTGGAGAACACTAATACTACCTGCTTCATTGGTATATCTTTATTGATATATCATGTATTTATCTACCACATTCAGTTTTTAAAATTATGGTATATTTCTATGAATTTAGGAAGGAAACCAAAAGCCTTTCGTTTCTTACTGTTAGCTATCTTTGTTTCATTTGTTTCTGGTGCTCCGTCAACATATTTAAAAAAATTAGATCCTGGAATACCAAAGCAAACTAATCTTTCTTTGTTCTTTCTCCCTTTCTCTTTCCCTTTCTCCCTTTCGCTTTCTCTCCCCCCTCTCTTTCTTTCTCTTTTCTTCCTTTCTCCTTTCCTTTCTTTTCCTTCCCTTTCTTTCCTTTCCTCTTTCTTTCTCTTTTTCTTCCTTCTTCCCACTCTCTTCCCTTCTCTTCTTTCCCATCTTTCATAGGCTTCCAACAGAAGAACTTTGAGCTTCAGTGAAAGGCACCAGAAATTAGTAGATGTAAACGACTGCAGAAAGTTGCATATCGAGGCACTACAAAAGCTACAGAATCAAATCCGGGACCAAAGGGTGCAGAATGAGAATGCTGACCGTGCTGAACGCAAAAGGCTCCTCAGATTATTACAAAATGAACAGTTTGAGTTGGATATGGAAGAGGCCATTCAAAAGGTAAATTTTATCATTCATTTTTATGTCGTCATTTTCTTCGTTTTCTCCCTGGAAATAGTGAAAGCCAGCTGTTAATACTGGAATTGAGTAGATAGACAACAGCATCAGGCAAATGATGCCTCAGTGTGAGTCAGCCCAGTGTAGTGGTAGAGGGCTGGCGTATTGGAGCTAGACTGTGTGTCTTTGAATTCTAGCACTGCTGTATGTTACCTGTGGAACTTTGGGTAAGTTGCTCTTACTTTCTCTGCCTCGTCTATAAAACAGGAATAATAATAGTACCTACTTCATAGGATTGTTTCAGTAATTAATGAATTAATACAAGCAAAGCCCTTAGAATATTACCTGGAACAGAGTATGCACTCAGGTTTTTTCATAAATATGAAATCCATAATTACTGACTTCCACAGTTTTGTTCACATTAGTAATCCTGTTGCTTTTCATAAAATTCTAAAGACAAAAATTTAAGAATAGCTTTTTTAGATCAGCAAATGTTAACCACTATATATAAAAATAGATTAAAAATTTTCTGTATAGCACAGGGGATTATATTCATTATCTTGTAATAGCCTTTAATAAAAAGAATATGAAAATGAATATATGTGTATATATATATGCATGACTGGGGCGTTGTGCTGTACACCAAAAATTGACACATTGTAACTGACTATACTAAAAAAAAAGTAAAAAAAAAAAAAAGCTTTTTTGAATTTACTGAGATTAAACATGGACACTATTAAGTGATAGAAAATCAACACTTAGGAATTTACTTGTATTCTTGATTTTTGAAATACTGTCTTGAAGAATTCAGGTACAATATGTGTGTATATAACTCCTGAAGTTTGGAGATAACTTTTCAGTGGAAATTTCTGAATATTTTAAAGGACGAAGGAGGTAGAAAAAGAGAAACCAGTAAATAAAGAAATGAGTTTTCATAAATGTGAAAAAGGTGTTCTGATATTTCAGTATTTTTTGAGTGCCTGCTGTATGTTCAACATTTTGTAAGATATTGTGGGAAATGGCAGAAACAAGTTTTAAAAGTAGTATTCACCCTTCTGAGTTCCAGATTCCAGAAGCTTAGACATGACTTTTTAACCCTAAGCAAGAAGATACTAGGGATTAGGTTTTTTTCCCCCATTTTCTTTATTCTTATTTTTCTTTAATTTTAAAGAAAATCCCAGATACCATATCAACTCTCTTGCATACTTCAGTATACATCTTACAAAATATGGATTTTTTTTTACATGGGAGGAGCATAATGCCACTATCTTACCTAACAGAATTATCAATAAATTCTAGGTCTCATTTAATTCCATTCCATAATCTAATTTCTGTGACTGTCAAAAAACTGCTTTTACAGTTGGTTTGTTTGAATCAGGATCCAAACAAGATTCATACAGCATATTTGGTTATGTCAGTTTCCTTATAATCTAAAGCAGCCCTTCCCTTGTGCTGTTTTTTTAACTTGATGTTTTTAACTTGTTAAAGAAGCTAGGCCAGTTGTTTAATAGGACATTCCACTTTCTGAATTTGTCTGTTTGCCTCTTCAGTGGTTCCTTTACTGTGTTCCCCTGTCTCTTATATTTCCTCTGAATAGAAATTAGCCCTGAAGGCATGATTAGATTTAGGTACAACTTTTTGGACAGTCACTCCATGGTGATGCTGTCCTTGGTATTGTATGCCACCAGCAGGCACATGCTGTCTGCTTGTTCCATGTTCCGGATGCTAATGTTGAAAATGGATTTAGTGAGACAGCCTGGTTCCTTCATTGTAAAGATCCCCATCAAACTTTAATCTGTGCTTTCACCAATGAATCTTTTTCTTCATTAGGGGGTGGCAAAACACTGATTTTCTAATTTTGTTGTTCTTTCACAGTTAATGAGCTGAAATTCCTCTGTAAAGAACTTTCCCTTATCACGTAGGGTAATTTGGTACCCTGAGATAGTTTTTACTGGAAAGGGAGATAAATAATGAATTTTCAGAGGAAAAACTGGTGCCCTAGTTACTAACATTGGTGTATGCCTATGTTGGTTTTTTTTACATTTTGTTTTCTTTAGCTTTGGACTTAAAAATATATATGTATCTTTATGGCCTCATAGGCCTTTATATACTTGAATTCATTGCATTTATTATTTTTTTTTCACACTCAAATTGTCCTACCCTTGGCCGATGACCCTTTTATTGTTTCTGTGTCCTTTTGACAAGACTCCATTAGTCTGTGATTGCTTCCTTGCTTTTTGTCAGAACAAAATGTTACAGGCTAGTGGTGGTTGATTTTATGTGTCAACTTGACTGGGCTATGAGGTGCCCAGATATTTGGCAAACATTTTGGGTCATTTTAGATGAGATTAACATGTAAAATAGTAGACTGAGTAAAGCAGATTTTCCTCCCTAATGTGGGTGGGCCTTATCCAATCAGTTGAAAGCCTGAATAGAACAAAAAGGCTAAGAGGAAACTGCTCCTCCTCAATTGCTTTCCAACTGGGATATTAGCTTTATTCCTGTCTTCACACTTGAACCAAAACATCAACTCTTACTGAGTCTCCAGCATGCCAGCTTTCAGCAGTAACTACATCACTGGCTCTCAGTCCTTCAGACCTAGACTAAAACCATTGGCTATCCTCAGTTTCCAGCTTTCCAGCTCCCCCTGCAGCTCTTGGGACTTGATCCTATTCCTTTTTATAGTTTCTCTTTTCTCTGGAAAACCTTGATACTTGGCTCATCTTACAAATTTCTTGCTTCACACAAGGAATTGCCATTGTACCAAGGAGCTTTGTTATCATTTAGTGGATATAATGTTTAGAGACAATTTGGATGTTAGATATGCTTATTATTCTTGATTTATCATTGGACCCAGTAGACAGAACTTGGAATTATGCATATTTTTAACTCTTTCAGATAAATTTAGATTTATAGAGAGTTGCAAAAATAGTGTAAAAATTTCTGTGTACCCTTGACCTGACTTCCCTTTATGTTAACATCTAACATAATGATAGAACAATTACCAGAATGAAGAAATCAGCCTTGCAACAATACTGTTAACCAAACTATGGGATTTACTCAGGTTTCATCAGTTTTCCCACTAACGTCTTTTTTCTGTTCCAGGATCACAAACTGCATTTAGTTGTCAGGTCTCCTTAGTCTCTTCCATTCTTTGAAAGTTCCTCCCTTTTTCCTGTTTTTCATGACCTTGACAGCTTTAAAGACTATATATAGTTCATTTGTTATATTCAATTTCTGTTGCTGTGTAACAAATTACCACAAACTTAGTGGCTTAAAACAACGCCCATTTATTACCTCACAACTTTTGTAGCTCAGAAGTCCAGGCATGGATTGTCTACGGTCTCTCAAGGCTGAAATCAAGCTGTTGTCTAGCATGCATTCTCACCTGGATCTTGGGGTCTCATCTGAGCTTATTTAAGTTGTCAGCAGAATTCATGTTCTTGTGGTTTTAAGACTGAGGTTTTCGTCTCCCAGAGGTTGCTGACATTCCCTGCCACATGACTCTCTACACATGCAGTCTGCTTCTCTAAGGTCCACAAGGCAATGACTTTAGTTACTCCTTGTCATTATTAGGGCTCACCTGATTAAATCAGGCCTTCCCAGGAAACTCTCCCTTCTGATTAACTTAAAACCAACGGACTGGGGGACCTGAATGCCCTTTTCATTTTATACTGGGGGTACATGATGTTGATATGTATTATTCTTGACTTTAACCTTGATCACTTGGTTAATGCCGTATCTATCAGGATTCTCCTCTGTAAAGTTTTCTACTTTAGAATTATTTTACATTTTGTAAATGCTAAATATTTTGAAGGGGCTGCTTTGAGACTATGGAAATATTCTGTTTTTCTTTAAACATTTTGCCCACTAATGTTAGCATTCACTGGTGAATCTTGCCTTCAGCAATTGTTACTTTGGGATTTTAATGGTAATTTTCTTTTTGTCTCATTCCTTCTTCATCTATTAGTTGGAATTTTCCTATAAGATACAGTTGGCTTTTTTCCCCTATATATTTATTCAGTTATTTATATCAGTATGGATTCATCAATTTAAAAAAATTTTTCTTATAATCCAGTACTATTATTGTTTTGTTGTTGTTGACCCAGTTGTTCCAATTTTATCTTTTGGAAACTCTTCAAGTTGTCTCCTGTGTCTTTCTAACATGCTCCACCTTTTTTTTGTTTTTGTTTGTTTGTTTTTTTGCATTTACTTGTTTTCTGGCACCACAAGATTTTTGAGGCTCAGATTATTCTTTCCTGGCCTTGGAATCAACCAATTCTCCAACAAGACTTGATTCCTTTTATTGGACAGTGGTATTTAAAAACCAAGATGATAGGTATGTACATTATTACTGAAGTTTTACTGCTTTACTCCCTCTAGGTGGAAAGAACTAGAAAATAAGTGTAAACTAACCAATGCACACACATGTCTATTTACTTTTGTGTCAGTGTCTATCTATTTATTTATAGAAAACCATGAGTCTGCATTAGTACTGCTGACTCCAGTCTGGCACCGCAGGTTTCATTTTAGTCTTTTCCATTGTGATTGCATTCTCCCAACAAAAAGAAAGCTGGTTCTCATTGTCTACAATATATTTACCTATTCTTTGAACCCTAGTGTACAAATATTTCAGCTGCACCCCTGTGAGCTTACTATAATACAGATTTGAGTGTAGCTCTTTTCATCTTTAGCTTTACAATATCTAGTTAAACACTTACAAAGTTACTTATGTCCATTCCTACCTGTCTCTTTCATTGTGGTTATGTGATTTTTAATACAGTTAATTTATCACAGTCTGCATTCCATTGTTCCCCTCCCCCGCAGCTGGTTGATTTCTTTTTAAAGAAATGTTGAAATAATTACACATCCTTGGGAAGGTGCAAAGATAATATGGAGAGGTCCACTGTGCCCTTGAACAGTTTCCCCCATTGGTTACATATTACATAACTGTAGTGTAATATCAACCCTGTAAAATGACATTTCCACCTTATGCATATATACTTTTATGTTATTTTATCACATGTGCAGACTTGTGCAACCACCACCTCGTTCAAGATAACACAACTACTCCATTACCACCAGGTTCTCTTACCTGCTGCCCTGTTACGGTCATAAACTCCCTTCAACCCCCACTATGCCCGGCAACCACTAATTTGTTCTCCAGCTCTATAATTTTGTCATTTCAAGAATGTTATATAAACAATCCATACATAAGTGGAATTATATGTCTGTGACCTTTTGTATAGGCTTTTTTCACTCTGCAGAATGCTCTTCGTCCAAGTTGTTGGATATATCAGTGGTTAATTCATTTTTATTATTGAGTAGTAGTGCATGGTGTAGATGTACTTGATTTCTTTTTATATCTGCATATTATAAAATTCATTCTTTGTGATGTGTGGTTCTATGGGTTTTGGCAAATCCATAGATTTCTGTTCCCACCATTACAGTGTCATACAAAGCAATTTCATCACACCAGAAGTCCCCTCATGCTGTTCCTTTGTAGTCAACCACTCACCTCCACCCCCAATCCCTGGAAACCATTGATTCCTTTTTTTGTCCCAATAGGTTAACCTTTTCCATAGTATCATATAGGTGGAATTATATAAATGTCACCTTTTGGGTCTGACTTATTTTACTTAGCAAAACAAATTTAATATTTCATGTTGCATGAATCATTCCTTTTTATTGCTGAGTAGTATAGTAGTATTTCATAACATGGATGTATCACAATTTGTTTATCCATTCACAGGTTGAAAGAAATTTGAGTTGCTTACAGTTTTTGGCAAATGTGAATAAAACTGCCTACAAACTTTTTTCTGAACAAAAATTTTCATTTCTCTTGGATACATACCTCAGAGTCAGATGATTGGGTTGTATGACAGGTGTAGGTTTCATTTTCATAAGAAACTGCCAGATTGTTTTCCAAAGGTACTATACTGTTTTGCATTTCCTCAAGTAATGTGTAAGAATTTCAGTTGCTTTGTGTCCTCACCAGTCTTTGCTGTTGCTTTTTGTTAATTGAAATTTTTATGAGATAACTGTGGATTCATATGCAGTTGCAAGATAGAATACAGAGATATCTTATATACCTTGTACCCAATTTCTCTCAGTGGTACATTTTGCAGTAGTACAAGATCACAAACAAAATATCAGCAATGATACAATCCACCAGTCTTGTTCAGATTTCCCCAGTTTTACTTGTGTGTGTTTGGTTCTATACAGTTTATAACATGTGTAGCTTTCTATCTATACAACAGAGTATTATACAGCCATAGAAAGGAACGAATTACTGATATGTGCTGCAACATGGATGAACTTTGGAAACATTATGCTAAACGAAAGAAGCCAAGTACAAAAAGGCCACATATTTTATGATTTTATTTCAGTAAAATATCTGGAATAAGCAAATTGTACAGATAGGAAGTAGATTAGTGGTTAAGGGGAATGGTGAGTGATGCTAGCAGGTATGGGATTTTTTGGGGGGGTGAAAAAAAATGTTCTGTAACATTGGAAACTTACATCCATACAAAAACCTGCACATGGATGTGTATAGCAGCTTTATTCATAATTGTCAAAACTTGTAAGCAACCAAGATGTCCTTCAGTAGGTGAATGGATAAATAATCCACACAGTAGAATATTATTTAGTGTTAAAATAAATGAGCTATCAAGCCATGAAAAGGCATGGAAGAACCGTAAATGTGTATTACTAAGTGAAAGAAACCAATCTGTAAAGGCTCCATACTGTATGATTCCATCTATGTGACATTCTGGAAAAGGCAAAACTATGGGGAATTGTAAAAAGATCAGTGGTTGCCAGGGATTTGGGGAGGGTGGGATAAATGACCTGAGCAGAGAGTATTTTTAGGACAGTGAAATTACACTGTATGATGCTGTAGTGGTGGATAAATGTCATTGTATATTTGTTCAAACCCATAGAATATGTAACACCAAGAATGAACCGTAAGATAAACTATGGACTTTGGGTGATAATGATGTGTCAGTGTGTTTATTGATTGTAACATGTACCCTCTGGTGGGGAGGAATGTTGATAGTGAGGGAGGCTGTGCATGTGTGTGGGCAGAAGGTGTGTGGGAACTCTCTTCTCAGTTTTCCTAGAAACCCAATACTGCTCCAAAAAATAGTCTGTTAAATTTTTTTTTTCTGAAACTAGGTAATGAGGATGGTTGCACAACATTGGGAATATACTACAAAATCGCTGAGTTGTGAATTGTGAAAGGTGAATTTTATGCTATATGAATTATAATTCAGTTTTATAATAGAACATTTTCCAAGAACATTATACAAATGGAGTCAAACAGTATGTAATCTTTTGGAGTTGGATTATTTCACTCAGCATAATTCCTAGAGATTCATCCGGATTGTTGATTGTATCAGTACACATTCCTTTTTGTTGCTGAGCAGTGTTCCGTGGTAGGGATATACCACGGTTTATTTTGACCATTCACCTGTTGAAGGATGTCTAGGTATTTCCAATTGGCTATTTTGAATAAATCTGCTATAAACATTTGGGTACAGGTTTCTTAATAAACATAAGTTATCATTTCTCTTGGATAAATACTTTAATACAACTGTTGAGTTGTATGGTAGTTGCAGGTGAGCTTTGTAACAAACTACTGAACTGTTTTCCAGAGTGACTACCATTTTACATTCCCACCCAGCAGTGAGTAATGCAGTTTCTCACAGCATGTGGTTTTGCTACTATTTTTTATTGTAGCCATTTCTGTAGGTATGTAGTGATGTATCATTGTAGTTTTAACTTGAATTTCCTGGTGGCTAATGATGTTGAACATCTTTTCAAGTACTTATTCACTAATAAATACAGAATTTAATCAAGTCTCTAGATCTTTCTACCATTTTACAGGAAATACAGAAGAGAAACAAGATAAATGATATCCCTGGGAAACAACAAAGTCAGAATGTAGGACAAATGTCCTAATTTCTACAACAAATCAGTGCCATGTGGGTGGGCAGGTGGGGTGGTACTGTGTGCATGAGGAGACTGTTAAAAAATAGACTTAAGAGAAATAATAACTAGATAAAATCGTAGACCTTATTTGGATTTTAATTTGCACAAACCAAACAAAAAAGTTTTTTGAGACAATTTGGGAAACCTGAATATATGGACAAGGTATTAGACCTTACTAAGGAATTATTGTTAATTTATTTAAATTTGTTAATGATGTGGTTATATTAGAAGAAATTCTTGTCAGATAGATATCAGTATTGAGTTATTTACATGGTAATGACATATCTAGGATTTGTTTTAAAATATTCTAGCAAAAAAGAACAGAAAAAAGTATGAGTGGAGTAGAAGAGAAAAGATTGGCAACATACTGACAGCTGTTGGAGGTGAGTGATGGCTGCCAAAGGGTGTGGTTCAGTATTCTGACTATTGGTGATGTTTGAAATTTTCTATGATAAAATGTTCAGAAAGTATTTTTTGAAATAACAGTTTGTATTTTAAAACGAAACATAAATAGTTGGCTGCTCTGAAGACATTTGCAGTTTCCTGTTATAAAACAAATAAATTCAACCTTGTTAAATAAATCTGATTCTGGAGGACAAATGACTAGACTTAATATATATTTTTTAAATTTTAGGCTGAAGAAAACAAAAGATTGAGGGAGCTCCAGCTTGAACAAGAAGAAAAACTGGCTATGGAATTGGCAAAACTGAAACACGAGAGTCTAAAGGATGAGAAGATGAGGCAACAATTAAGAGAAAACAGGTATCTTGGCTTCCAAAAATTTTATTTAATATTTATCTTGAAAATGTTACGTAATTCTTGGCACCTGAGAGTGAAATATCTGTCTTTGTGTCAGTGTACTTAGTTAATATTTTGCCTGGAATTACTTACTGCTTTAACTCCTATATGTATTCATTTGAGAAAAGAGGTTGTATTCATAGAAATTAAGTGTTGATATTTAGGGTGAAAATCAATATCAATACCCTCTACTCTTTTCTCTAAAGATAATTTTTAAAATGACCTCTTATAAAAAGATTCATGAATCCTTCTCTTAAGAGAAATTTTAGATGATACCTAATTTAATTTTATGCGCCTACGTAAATTTCGTCCAGTATTTCTGGAAAGCAGTTGGTCAGCTGTGGTTCAGCACCTCTAGTGATTATGATAGGAGCTTTGATTTTCATTCAGCCCTAACTTTGAATAATCCTTTTTTTCTCCTATTGTTTCAATTAATTTCCCTGTAATTTCCATGCATTTGTCTCAGTTTACTATCTGATTGCAAAAGAAATAAATTGAGTTCTTCTTGAGGACACCCCTTCATATTTATGAAACCAGTGAACATTTTCTTCTGTAAATTACGTATCGCTCATTCCTTCATTTATTCCTTATATAACATGGTTTCAGATTTCCTTGCCATCCTGGTTCTCTTCTGTAGACGTATAGATTTTTGGTGTTCCTTAACAAAATATTGCCCCCATAATTGTCGGTAATACTGCTGGGTACTGTTGAGTGCCCCTAATCAGGGACTCTTAACCACATCATTCTAGAATATGTTTCTTACTATTGCCTAAGATCAGATTACTTTTTAGTGGCAGCCTGTCACAGTTTTGATTAAACTCAAGCTAACTTAATGCCCATTCTGTACTTATGTAGTTGACTATATTAGAAATTTACTTTGATAGTTAATACATTTTATCTTAACTGAGCAAGCCTTCTGTAGAATATTGTATAACCCATGGATGAGCTTCAGGGGTTTTACGCCTCATTCAGTTATATTTATATGGTTGGCAGATGCACCCATGTGTATTTTCCTGTGTCCACAACTTTTATCAAATTCTCTAAGGGGTTGCTAATTCTTTGAAAAATAAAAAAGATTTAGAATTACTGCTCCTGTGTTCACATTGTTTTAGTCTCAGACTGTCGTTTTGGATCTTAATTCTCCTGTCACTGTTAGCTGTCACTCCTGGTTTTATATTATCTGAAGATGAAGTAAATATTTCATCATGTCTTTGTCTAGTTCACTTCTAAGAGTTAAATATAGGAGCTTTTCACTTCTGGCAATTGCAGCCTGGGTGATTCAGATTAATGCTCCCTCCTAGAGTAGCCTATTAGGAAAAGGTGTAAAAATAAGGTATGGGAGAGGAAGGAAACCGGAATGGTGAGCCTGGAATTTGTAGCTGCATTTCTCCTGGAAGTTTCTGCAGATTGCAAAAGTATGGCTGAGAGTTAAGTGAAGCAGAGCTTGGCCAGTAAGCATATAGCAAGGTGTTCAACATCGTTCTATAAGCTGTTTTCTTAAGATTTGTGCACTTTAGTGTATGTTGTACTTCAATAATCCGGAATTTAATTAGATTTTACTGGATAGAAACAGATGAAGAGATACTGTGTGAGCAGGTTAGTGAAAAATATCCAGAATAAGGCATAGACAAAAGAATAGAAAAATACAAAAGAGAACTTGAAAGAGGCAGTGGCTGTGGTGGCACGTTCTACCAGATGTATAATTTTAATCCTAGTAGTAGGAATGAAAGAGGATGGTGCAGAAGCAGTATTCAAAGAGATACAGAATTTCCAAAAATAATGTAGGATAGGACATAAAGCCACAGGTTAAGACACAATAAATAAATAAGAATACATCTGTGTTTAAGTCAAACTTTTGAAATCCAGCAACAGAGAAAATCATAAAAATCACAAAAGTAGTCACACGGAAAAGACTATTCATCTTCAGAGGCGCAGCAGGCAGAAGTATGAGTATGAGCAGCAATAGCAGAAACTGGAAGATAGTAGACTTAAAGACGGAAAGAAAACAATACCCTAGAACTCTATACATTGTGGAAATGTTCTTCAGGCTTAAGGCAGAAGTCATTCCTTGAGTATTCTTTCACATAGACTTATTTTTCCTCTCAGCAGTGTTAAAATTGCTACAAGTTTTTTATTTTGTGCATAAGCCGTGATAAAATTTCTACTGACATGCAGAAATGGTCCATTTTTCTAATCAGTGTATTGGCAGGTCTAAAGTCAAGGAAATGTTTGCTATGGTGCTTAAAGTGTATCCTAACTAATTAAAAATCACCTATATCAAGATTAGTCTCCTTATTTTATTTTTTAACATTTTTTATTGATTTATAATCATTTTACAATGTTGTGTCAAATTCCAGTGTAGAGCACAATTTTTCAGTTATACATGAACAAGTGTATATTCATTGTCACATTTTTTTCTCTGTGAGCTACCATAAGATCTTGTATATATTTCCCTGTGCTATAATCTTGTGTATCTATTCTACAATTTTGAAATCCCAGTCTATCTCTTCCCATGCCCCCCGCCCCCTTGGCAACCACAAGTTTGTATTCTATGTCTGTGAGTCTATTTCTGTTTTGTATTTATGCTTTGTTTGTTTTAGATTCCACATATGAGCTATCTCATATGGTATTTTTCTTTCTCTTTCTGGCTTACTTCACTTAGAATGACATTCTCCAGGAGCATCCATGTTGCTGCAAATGGCATTATGTTGTCGGTTTTTATGGCTGAGTAGTATTCCATTGTATAAATATACCACAATTTCCTTATCCAGTCATCTGTTGATGGACATTTAGGCTGTTTCCATGTCTTGGCTGTTGTAAATAGTGCTGCTATGAACATTGGGGTGCAGGTGTCATCCTGAAGTAGGGTTCCTTCTGGATATATGCCCAGGAGCGGGATTCCTGGGTCATATGGTAAGTCTAATTTTAGTCTTTTGAGGAATCTCCATACTGTTTTCCACAGTGGCTGCACCAAACTGCATTCCTGCCAGCAGTGCAGGAGGGTTCCCTTTTCTCCACAGTCTCTCCAGCATTTGTCATTTGTGGAATTTTGAATGGTGGCCACTCTGACTGGTGTGAGGTGATTGTCAGTGTCGCGATACCATGTACACATACACACCGTATGCAGAGAGAGCTGATGGCTATTCTGAAGCTTTAAGTTGCACAGTCTTATATAGCAAAGAAGAATGACAAGGGAAATGGTTTAACAGGCAGCATCTGGCTCAAGGTCAGAAGACCCTTTGTGTTTTGGTAAATCATGCTCGTGTTGGCACCAGTGAGTCTTACAGCTTATCAGGGCAGAATGTATGAGAAACGGCTGCTTCAAACATTCTTGTTGGACTCAGGTGGCTGTGCCTGTCTTGGGTTGCTCCCCTCTGGGGATCTTACCTGTCCTTGGCTAACCAGTCTTCTCACCTCTGAGTCTGCAGCTTTTATAACTTGTTTACCATTCCAGCCCAAGGCTCGTTCCTTGGTTCCCACAGTCAGGGGCCAACAGTGATACCTCATTGTAGTTTTGATTTGCATTTCTCTGATAATTAGTGATATTGAGCATTTTTTCATGTGCCTATTGATCATTTGTATGTCTTCCTTGGAGAATTGCTTGTTTAGGTCTTCTGCCCATTTTTGGATTGGGTTGTTTATTTTTTTCTTATTGAGTCGTATAAGCTGCTTATATATTCTGGAGATCAAGCCTTTGTCAGTTTCATTTGCAAAAATTTTCTCCCATTCCGTAGGTTGTCTTTTTGTTTTACTTACGGTTTCCTTTGCTGTGCAGAAGCTTGTAAGTTTCATTAGATCCCATTTGTTTATTCTTGCTTTTATTTCTTCTAGAACATTTTTGAGATGTATGTCAGATAATTTTTTTCCTATATTTTCCTCTAGGTTTATTGTATCTTGTCTTATGTTTAAGTCTTTGATCCATTTTGAGTTGATTTTTGTGTATCGTGTAAGGGAGTGTTCTGGCTTCATTGTTTTACATGCTGCTGTTCAGTTTTCCCAACACCATTTGCTGAAGAGACTGTCTTTATTCCATTGTATATTCTTGCTTCTTTTGTCGAAGATTAGTTGACCAAAAGTTTGTGGGTTCATTTCTGGGCTCTCTGTTCTGTTCCATTGGTGTATATGTCTGTTTTTGTACCAATACCATGCTGTCTTGACGACTGTCGCTCTACAGTATTGTCTGAAGTCTGGGAGAGTTAGTCCTCCAGCCTCTTTCTTTCTCTTCAGTAATGCTTTGGCAATTCTAGGTCTTTGATGGTTCCATATAAATTTATTATGATTCGTTCTGCTTCTGTGAAATATGTCCTGGGTGATTTGATAGGGATTGCATTAAATCTGTAGATTGCCTTGACCAGTGTGACCATTTTAACAATATTGATTCTTCCAATCCAAGAGCATGGGATATCTTTCCATTTTTTAAAGTTTTCTTTAATTTCCTTCATCAATGGTTTGGTTAGATTTATTCCTAGGTATTTTATTATTTTGGGTGATATTTTAAAGGGGATTGTTTCTTTACTTTCTTTTTCTGTTGATTCATCATTAGTGTAAAGAAATGCAACTGATTTTTGAACGTTAATCTTGTAACCTGCTACCTTGCTGAATTCTTCTATCAGCTCTAGTAGTTTTTGTGTGGACCTTTTAGGGTTTTCTATATATAATAACGTGTCATCAGCATATAGTGACACTTTTACCTCTTTTCCAATTTGGATCCCTTTTATTTCTCTTTCATGTCTGATTGCTGTGGCTAGGGCTTCCAAGACTGTTGAATAGGAGTGGTGATAGTGGGCATCTTTGTCTTGTCCCAGATTTAGTGGGAAGCTTTTGAGTTTTTCACTGTTGAGTACTATGCTGGCTGTAGGTTTGTCATATATAACTTTTATTATGTTCCCTCTATACCCACTTTGGTGAGTTTTTATCATAAATGGGTGTTGAATTTTATCAAATGCTTTTTCTGCATCTATTGAGATGATCATGTGGTTTTTGTCCTTTCTCTTGTTGATGTGGTGTGTCACATTGATTGATTTGCGTATATTGAACCACCCTTGTGTCCCTGGGATGAACCCCACTTGGTCATGATGTATAATCTTTTTAATGTGTTGTTGGATTCTATTTGCTAATATTTTGGTGAGGATTTTGCCATCTATGTTCGTCAGTGATATTGGCCTATAATTCTCTTTTTTGGTAGTGTCTTTGCCTGGTTTTGGTATCAGGGTGATGGTGGCGTCATAGAATGAGTTTGGGAGTATTCCCTCCTTTTCAGTCTTCTGGAAGAGTTTGAGAAGGACTGGTATGAGTTCTTTGTATGTTTGGTAGAATTCCCCAGTGAAGCTGTCTGGTCCTGGACGTTTATTTGTAGGGAGGTTTTTTTTTATTGCTATTTCGATTTCATTTCCAGTGATCAATTTGTTCAAGTGTTCAGTTTCTTCTTGATTCAGTCTTGGTGGACAGTATGTTTCCAGAAACTTGTCCATCTCCTCTAGGTTATCCAGTTTGTTTCCATATAGTTTTTCATAATATTCTCATATGATATTGTGTATTTCTATTTTATTTGTTGTAATTTCTCCATTTTCCTTTCTTATTTTGCTAATTTGTGCTCTTTTTTCTTCTCTGTGAGTTTGTCCAGAGGTTCGTCAATTTTATTTACTTTTTCAAAAAACCAGGTTTTGGTTTGATTGATTTTTTCTATGGTTTTTTAAATCTGTATTTTATTTATTTTCTCCCTAATCTTTATAATGTCCTTCCTTCTGCTGCCTTTTGGGTTTTTTTGTTCTTTTTTCTAGTTCTTTCAGCTGGTGGGTTAAATTGTTTATTTGAGATTGTTATTCTTTTTTGAGGAAGGCCTGTGTCGCTATAAACTTCCCTCTTAGCACTGCCTTTGCTGTGTCCCATAAATTTGTGTGGTTGTGCTTTCATTTTCATTTGTCTCAAGGTATTTTTTAATTTCAGCTTTGATTTCCTCATTGACCTATTGGTTTTTTAATAACATATTGTTTAATCTCCATGCTTTCCTTTTGTTCTCCTTTGTTTCTCTGTTGATTTCTAGTTTAATGTCATTGTGGTCAGTAAAGATGCTTGAGATAATTTCTATCTTAAAATTGCTGAGGTTTCTTATATGCCCAAGTACATGATCAATCCTGAAAAATGTTCCATGTGCACTTGAAAAGAATGTATATCCTATTTTTGAGGGGTGTAATGCTCTGAAAATATCCACCAAATCTAGTTTTTCTATTGTATTATTTAATTTCTCTGTTGCCTTACTTATTTTCTGTCTGGAAGATCTGTCTAGTGATGTTAATGCAGTGTTAAAATCTCCAACTATGATTGTATTCCCATCAATATCCCTCTTTATCTCTGTTAGTAATTGTTCTGTGTACTTTAGGTGCTCCTATATTGGGTGCATATATATTAACGAGTGTAATATCCTCATCTTGTATCACTCCTTTAATCATTATAAAATGTCCTTCTTTATCTTTCTTTATGGCCTTTGTTTTAAAGTCTATTTTATCTGAAATCAGTACTGCAACACCTGCTTTTTTGGCTTTTCCATTTGCATGGAATATCCTTTTCCATCCTTTCACTGTCAATCTATATGTGTCCTTCTCCCTAAAGTGGGTCTCTTGTATGCAGCATATTGAAGGTTCTTGCTTTATTATCCGATCTGCCACTCTGTCTTTTGACTGGAGCATTTAGTCCATTAACATTTACAGTAATTAATGGTAGGTGTGTGTTTATTGCCATTTTGAACTTATCTTTGTAGTTGATTTGGTATTTCCTCTTTGTTCCTTTCTTCTTCCTTTTGTGGTTTGGTAATTTTTGTTTGTATTATCATGGATTTTATTTAGTTTTTGTGACTCCCTTGTAAGTTTTTGGCTTGTGGTTACCCTTTTTTTGTAAGTCTATTAGCCCATTAGTATAACTGTTTTTATTAAACTGATAGTAACATGATCTCAAACCCATCCTACTGAGAACAAAAAATTTAAAAAAGAAAGAAAAAAAATCCTATATTTTCCTGCCTTCCTCTCCCACTCTCAATGATTTGTTGTCTTCTTTTATAATTTCGTGTTTATTTTCTTTGTAATTCATGAGTTATCACCTCTCCAGTTGTGAGTTTCTCATTTCTGTAGCATCCTGCTGCTTTTCTATTTAGAGTAGACCTTTCAATATTTCTTTTAGCATGGGTTTAGTGTTGCTAAACTCCTGCAGCTTTTTCTTGTCTGTGAAATTCTTTATCTCTCCTTCTATCCTAAAGGATAGCCTTGCTGGATAAAGTATCCTAGGCTGCATCTTTTTTTCATTCAGGACTTTGAATATATCTTGCCACTCCCTTCTGGCCTGTAGTGTTTGTGTAGAGAAATCAGGTGAGAGCCTTATGGGGGTTCCCTTGTAACTCACTCTTTGCTTTTCTCTTGCTGCCTTTAGAATCATTTCTTTATCCTTGACTCTGGCCATCTTGATTATGGTATGTCTTGGTGTGGGTTTATTTGGGTTCTTCCTGTTTGGGACCCTCTGAGCTTCCTGTACTTGGATATCTGATTCCTTCTTTAAGTTTGGGAAGTTTTCAGTCATGATTTCTTCAAAAACCTTTCCAATCCCCTTTGATCTTTCTTCCCCTTCTGGGACCCCTATTATGCGAAGATTGGCATGCTTTATATTATCCCTTAGGTCCCTTATGCTATTTTCATTTGTTTTTGTTTATCTTGTAGCTCTCTTCTGATTGGGTGCTTTCTGTTGTCCTGTCTTCTAGGTCACTAATTCTTTCCTCTGCATTATCTATTCTGCTTTGCACAGCCTTTAGATCATTCCTCATCTCAGCCAATGAGTTTACCAATTCTACTTGGCTCTTCTTTATAGCTTCAATTTCATTTCTGACATATTTTATATCTCTAAACACTATCTCTTTTAGTTCCTTCAGTACTTTGATCACTCCTTTTTTGAAATCTTGATCTAGTAGGCTATCGATGTCTATTTCATTGATCGTTCTTTCAGGGCATTTCTCTTGTTCTTTTAATTGGGAATGGTTTGTCTGCTTCATCTTGCTCCTACCTCTCTGGCACTGTGGTTTATGGAGTATCAGCTATCTATTGTCCTTAAGGAGTTTATCTATCTAATGCCTATGTAGGAATAGAACAGAAAAGAAAAAAAGAGAAAGAATTTTAAAAGAAAGGAGAAAAAAAGGTTTGAAAACAGTGTATAATGAATAATAGAAGAGCACGTTAAAGCAGAATTTTTTAAAATAATAAAAATATTTTTTTAAAAATTTAAAAGGGATTAAAACTGGGGGTATATATAACTGTTTAAGAAGTAAAAATTAAATGGGTAATAGAAAATAGAACAGGTAAAAACAGATTTAAAAAAAAAGGGGGGGGGGAGTCGATGTTCTCCTGGAGACTGTGTGCTTTTAATGTGAAGTCTTTCTGTCTTCGTCCTGTTTTGGGATCTCAGCTTGTTGTTTCCAGAGGCCTTCCGTTGGCGCCCTCGTCTGTGCTGCTCCCAGTGCCTGTCGGCAAGCAGATCGCGCCTCCTCCTAACACTGGGTCAGGTGCAGCTTTCCTTTGCTGTGGGCGGGCGGGTCACTGCCCCTCCCGATGCCGCAGTCAGATATTGCAGACTGGCCAGGTAGGAGGGGGTGCGCCCCCTCCCAGCACCACGGTCAGGGGCTACGTTCCTACCCGAAAGGTGGGGGGCCACCCACGCTCTCCCGGCGCCCGTGGCTCCGCTGCTCTGTGCGGCTGCGCGCTCCGCCCTGGTCGGCGCTCCGCAGGCGGGCTCGGGGAAGACCGAGGAACAGCCCTGGCCCTGCTCCTGGCCAAAACCCAGCTCCTTGTTTGTCTTGGTGGAGCAAGTTCTCTGAGGGACCAGGACTGAAGGATCCTACTTGCCTTGGGCTGTAGACAAGTCTCTGGCCCTTGAGGCTGCCAAGTTTTTAGGTGCGGATGTAGGTTTCGCCCCCTCCCCGCCCGGGTGCTAAACGCTGGAGGATATGGTGGCTGTGCCTGACCCTGCCTCTCTTCACCTGAAAACTTTCCGCGGGTTTTCAGAGATGGGGGTATGCACCCTTCCCCCCAGGGCACATCAGCCGTGTTGTTTCATGGAGGGCCCAGGTTCTGCCCTGTGCACCCACAGCCACAGCGTGCAGCCCCCTGCAGTCCCCCGGGGCTGCCTCAGGGCAGCCGTCCCAGTCCTCCGCCCGTCTCGGGCAGCCTGGCCCTGCCCCCACCCCCAGCTGCTGGGCTGCGTCTCGGGCTGGGTGTTGCGGGGACCCTCTGTGCCCATTTAACTTATTTCTGTTGGCCAAGGGCTGCTCTGTACAGATCTGAGCCTCGGAGGCTCCCCCTCCGTCCCGCTGGCCTCTCGGTTGCGGAGGGGAGACCCAGCTAACGAGCCAGACCTCCTTTGCCACTCCCTCCCCGCGGGACCCATCCCGCTCTGTTTTGCCTTTTCTTGTTTCTTTTTTCCTTTTTCCTACCAGATTTTTCACGTGTCTATCTTTTGAAGAGGGAGATGTTCTGTAGGATTTCTGCAGGTGCTCTGGTTGGCTGAGTGGGTCTGTGGACGTGAGTCTTGGTGCATTTGTGGGAGAGGGTGACCTGCGAGCGTCCTTCTACTCTATCTTGGCCTCTGCCCCAAGATTAGTCTCTTTAAATTTAAAAGGAGTTAATTTTTAAAACCCAATGTAATTTTTTAAAAGATCATTGAAGTTTATTTTGAAAATAATTGTTCAAGTACAAAAGTCATGAGACTCTTACTTGATTTTGAACACGTGGTTTTTTTAATCCAGGCACATATTTAAAAGACAATTTAATTTCATCACAGCTTTTAACTGGAGTTGAGAAAACTTACTGTCTAGTTTTAGAAATCCTATTTTAATTATAGCACTAATCATTAACTATAATTAGTTGTACAGTTACTTATAATTAGTTACTACATAATGAGCAACTGTATATTTATTTCATAGTTATCACAGTTTTATGAAAGCAAAAAAGGTACCTCATTTATAACTTGTTTTTAAGGTAAGCAAAAACTAGCTCAAAGAAGCCAGAGATAGTCTTCCCTTATTAAATAAATTAACAACCTGCTGATCCAGTATGATTGTACTCCAGACTGATAATCAAGACGTTAATTATTAAAATAAAGTAGATGAGGTGGATTAAAAAATAACATTTTCAGACAAACAAAAAGAGGGTTGATCACCGATAACCCTGCATTCAAGGAAATACTAGCAGTTTTTATTCAGGTAGAAGAATGAAAATGATCCCAGCATTAATTTTAGAACTTCAGGAATGCAAATATGTAATAAATCTAGGTGAAATTTGAATATGCTAATCACTTACTATAGTGTCTTTGGAGTTTAAAGTATATAAAGAGTTAAAAATATAACAAACTGTAACAAAAATGAAGTAGGAAGTAAATACATGGAGGTAAAGAATCTATGTCAAGAGATGGTCAAGAATCTCTTACTATTTAGTAAAAAAAATAATGGGCAAATTTTATTAGACATGAAACAAACATGTAATATCTGTAATAAAAATGTGGAAAAGAATATATGGTTAATTAATAGAGGGAAAATGTGATAATAAAAAATGATGAGGCTGTGCAGGAAAGAGTTAACATAACGCACTTGAGGTAGTATCCTTAAAAAGTCCTGCTTGCAAGTTTGGTCCTTGACTGGCATCTTGAAACTTGGATTTCAAGAAGGTACCCACCACTTTATGATAAGAGTGCCTAAACTGGAAAAAACAATATAGTTTATGCTGAACTTCTGTTCTTTCTAATAGTCTGGAATTTTGGTACTTGCCAGGCAGGGGGTGCCTACATGACCAGCCCCTAATGAAAACCTTGGGCCCTAAGTCTCTAGTGAGCTTAGTGAGCTTTTCCTGGTAGATAGTTCTCACATGTTGTCACAGCTTGTTGCTGGGGAAATTAAGCGTGTCCTGTGACTCCACTGGGGGAGAACTTTTGGAAACATGCAGCTGATTTCCTCCACAGTTTGGCCACATGCTTTTTTTCCGTGTCAGTTTTACTCTCTACTTCACTGTAATAAATCACAGTCATGAGTGTGACTATAAGCTGAGTCCTGTGAGTCCACCTAGTGAATTATCAAACCTAGGCGGATGGTCTAGGGGACTCCAAGCAGAGAGACAAAAAGAAGAGAAGAGAGGACCTAGAATTGGTAGGACAAGTAGAAATAAAATACTAAGAGTGTAAACTTAAACCCAACTATGTTAGAAACAATAGGACAAATATTGTATAATTTCACTTACATGAAATATCTAGGGACACATTTACAGGGACAAAAAGTAAATTAGAGAAGGGAGGAATAGAGTTACTGCTTAAATAGGTACAGCATTTCTTTTGGGGAAAAAATTTTGGAAATAATGTTGACAGTTGACAAACGTTATGAATGTAATTAATGCCAGTACACTTAAAAATAGTTAAAATGGTAAACTTTTGTTACATATATTTTTATCACAATAAAAAGGTTCTAATATTAAAAAAAACTCCAAACTTACAGGGTGTAGTTAAAGCTGTTTCTTGAGGGTAGCTTATAATCTAGTATGACTATTAGAAGACTCCATCTGGAATTATTAGAAAACAGAAAATTCCCATCTGGAGTGATTAAAAAATAATGGAGGAGGAGGGCATAATAATAAAGAGCAGAAATGAGCAAATTAGAAATGTAAATGTAAAGTAGAATCAACAAAGCCAAAAATTGTGCCTTGAAAGAGGCTAGGAAAATTGATAATCCCTGACAGGAATGGTGAAGTGTAAAAGAGGATGTACAAGCAACCAGTTCTAGGAATGGATAATGGGATATAACTGTAGATCGTACAAATAAGAGATCATTGTAGAAAATCACAGGATACTGTGAATAATTTTATGCAAATTTGAAAATTAAGAGAAATTACTAAATAGCACATTCCAAACTGACACTAGTAGAAATGGAAACCTAAATTTTTTTTATAGCTTTTTATAATTTACAGGTATTGTATATAATTAACCTTGTCCCTAAAGAAACCTATAAAGGTGATTCCTGGTGAGTTTCATCAAACATTCAAACCTTACATAGTTTGGCAGAATAGGAAAAGAGGGAACACTTCTCATTTTATTTTAACCAGATCAGTACCTGCATTTTATAAGAAAATTATAGACTAATCTATCTCATGAATTTAGCTATTATAATCTGGAATATATTAGTCAGTATCATATTCGGGGGTATGTAAGAAAGATAACACATCTGACCAAATTTAATTTATACCAAGAATACAAAGTTGGTTTAACATTAGAAAATCAATAAATGTGATTCATCCCAGTAACAGAATAGAATAGAGAAATCATGAGCAGAAAAAAACTAGTTGATACAAATCAACATCCTTCTAAGACTATAAAAACATTGCTAAATACTTAAAGGCAAATGTTAGACACTTTCCCTCTGACACTGAGAAGACAAGAATACCTTCTGTGACGCCTTCTGTTAATCACAGTATTGGACGTACTAACCAGAGCAGTAAAGCATGAAGATTAAATGTAAGGTGTTAGGATTGCCAGTAAAGAAATAAAACTTTAATTATTCACAAATAATACGACTGTATATGTAGAAAATCCGAAATATTCTACATATAAATTATAAGTTTGGCAGTGTTGCTGGATGTGAAGTCAATATACAATAACCGTTTCTGTAAATCAGCAACAATTAGAGAATGAAATTTTTAAAATGATAATTTGTACAAGAACATAGAAAATAATACCTAATGAAAGAGGCAGAAAATTTCAGTAACAAGCCAAAAACAAATATAAGCCATTATTGACAGACTTTTAAGGAACTTAAAATAATGGGAAGGATATATTATGTTTATTGAAGACTCAGTATTGTAAACATGTCAGTACTCTCCACGTTGATTTATAATTTCAGTACAATCTCAGTCACTTTCATTTGTTGTGAAGTTTGGCAAGCTGATTCTAAAATGTATATGGAAATGCACAGGAGGAATGGCTAAAACAATCTTTAAGAAGACCAAAATTGGAAACTTCTGTGGGATATGAATACTTACTATAAAGCCACAATATTTAATATAGTGTAGTTTTGGCACAATATAAACAGAGGAATAAATCAATGGATCAATGCACTAGAATACAGCAGCTCTTCTCAACCAGAAATTTTAAGCACTAGTGCCCTCGAGCATTCATTATATGTAATGAATTAACTTAGCTCCTCTGGATCTAAAATAATGCCAGCTATATATCATCTTGGAGAAAATTAAAAATACAATCACTTAGTTTTCTGTGAGGCTTAGTTCTCATATGGAACTCCAGTTGAGGAAGGATTGGATAGAAAATTCAAAAACAGATTCATGCACATATACACAGTTTATGACAAAACCAGTACTGTAGAACATTCAGAAACAGACATTTTTATAAAATAGTACTATATGATTTAGATATCCATATGGGAGAAAATTAACGTGATGTCTACCTCACACCACACACAAAAGTCAATTCCTGAAGGTTTTCAATTTAAAAGTTAATGGTGAAACAATAACGCTTTGAGAAACTAATATAAGGAAAAATATTTATGTCCGTGGGATGGGCACATTTCTTAAAACATGATGTAAAATTCACTGACAATGGAGAAAAAGATTGATGGGTTAGAGTACATCTCTTCATCTCAAGGAACCACTATGAGAGTAACCACAGACTGGAAGGAGATATTTGCAGCGCATGTAATCAATAAGAGACATATCCAGAATATATAAAGAACTTTTATGCAACAATGAAAAGTAGACAAACCAGTATAAAAATTAAAAAAGATTAACAAAGTATTGAACAGGAACTTCACAGAAGATATATAAATGACTCAAGCATATGAAAAGGTCTCAGTTCCCTTAGGATCAGGGAAATTTGTATTAAACCCCAGTGATAAATTAAATACCCACAGAGTGGTTAAAATTTCTAAGACTAAAAAGTGTTACTGAAGATTTGGAGTGGTGGGAGCAGTTGGGCAGTGTTTATGAATCTGAAAAAATCTGAAAAAGCATTGGAAAACTGGCATTATTCTATTCAATTTGAACATAGTCTACCCTATGACTCAAATTTTACTTCTAGGTATATATCTAGAAGAAATGTGTGGCATTATCGCTCACATGAAGGTTGTTTATTTTAACATTGGTGTTTGGAATTTGATGTAGTTTTTTTTTTTCTGTAGAAAATGTTATAAATTGTTTGGGTTTGTATATTGGTGCATAATCATTAATACCCATCTCTAAAAAAAATCCTTGTATTTCAACCTCTAAGTAGAGTAAAATATGTAGACTAACCTAAAAACTTAATCCTCATTTATAATGTTATTTTTATGAAAGAAGGCAGTCTTGGGTCATGTACACTTGCACCTGCAACAGTAAGGGCAAGAGGGGCCCACACCATAACACCAGGAGTTTCTCTCTTCCATTCCCCCTTGCAGCTGTCTCTTTATAGGCAGGGGTACTTGTAAATCGGGTTTATAGTTAACTGGGTGCCTCTTTGTTCCTGTAAGAACTAACATGGACATCTGGGTGGCATCTCAGGATCCTTCCAACTCAGAATTCCCATATTCTATCATATTCGGGATTATGACTGGCACATAAAAACGAACACTTTTGTAGGGCATATTTTCACTAAGGTTAGGGAAGTGATACATTTAAAAATAATGCAGAGATTATCTTAGGCCAATCCCCACTTTTTAAAAAAAATTTTAATTTTTTTTTATTGAGTTATAGTCAGTTTACAATGTTGTTTCAATTTCTGCTGTACAGCACAATTTTTTAGTCGTACATGAATATAAATATATTCATTTTCATACTTTTTCACTATGAGCTACAACAAGATCTTGTATATATTTCCCTGTGCTATACAGTATAAACTTATTTGTGTTTTCTGTATATACCTGTCAGTATCTATGTATCTCAAACTCCCAGTCTGTCCCTTCCCACCGCTGTCCTCACTGGCAACCACAAGTTTGTAGTCTATGTGAGTCTGTTTTATATTTAAGTTCATTTGTCTTCTTTTTTTTTTTCTTTTTCCTTATTTAGATTCCACATATGAGCGATCTCATATAGTGTTTTTCTTTCTCTTTCTGGCATACATCACTTAGAATGACATTCTCTAGGGACATCCATGTTACTGTAAATGGTGTTATATTGTCATTTTTTATGTCTGAATAGTATTCCACTGTATAAATACACCACAATTTCTTTATCCGGTCATCTGTTGATGGACATTTAGGCTGTTTCCATGTCTTGGCTATTGTAAATAGTGCTGCTATGAACGTTGGGGTGCAGGCGTCTTTTTGAAGTAGGGTTCCTTCTGGATATATGCCCGGGAGTAGGATTGCTGGGTCATATGGTAAGTCTAATTTTAGTCTTTTGAGGAATCTCCATGCTGTTTTCCATAATGGCTGTACCAAACTGCATTCCCACCAGCAGTGTAGGAGGGTTCCCGTTTCTCCACAGCCTCTCCAGCATTTGTCCTTTGTGGGCTTTTGAATGAAGGCCATTCTGAATGGTGTGAAGTGATACCTCATTGTAGTTTTGATTTGCATTTCTCTGATAATTAGTGATATTGAGAATTTTTTCATGTGCCTATTGATCATTCATATGTTTTCATTGGAGAATTGCTTGTTTAGGTCTTCTGCCCATTTTTGGATTGGATTATTTGTTTTTTTCTTAAGTCTTATGAGCTGCTTATATGTTCTGGAGATCAAGCCTTTGTCAGTTTCATCTTGGCAAAAATTTTCTCCCATTCTATAGGTTGTCATTTTGTTTTGCTTATGGTTTCCTTTGCTGTGCAGAAGCTTGTAAGTTTCATTAGGTCCCATTTGTTTATTCTTGCTTTTATTTCTATTGCTTGGGTAAACTGCCCTAGGAGAACAGTTTTGAGATGTATGTCAGATAATGTTTTGCCTATGTTTTCTTCTAGGAGGTTTATTGTATCTTGTCTTATGTTTAAGTCTTAGATCCATTTGAGTTTATTTTTGTGTATGGTTAAGGGAGTGTTCTAGCTTCAATGATTAACACACTGCTGTCCAGTTTTCTCACCATTTGCTGAAGAGACTGTCTTTGTTCCATTGTATGTTCTTGCCTCCTTTGTTGAAGATTAGTTGACCAAAAGTTTGTGGGTTCATTTCTGGGCTCTCTATTCTGTTCTATTGATCCATATGTCTGTTTTTATACCAATACCATGCTGTTTTGTTTATTGTAGCTCTGTAGTATTGTCTGAAGTCTGGGAGGGTTATTCCTCCAGCCTCAATTCTTTTTCTTCAGTAACACTTCGGCAATTCTAGGTCTTTTGTGGTTCCATATAAATTTGATTATGTTTTTTCTAGTTCTGTGAAATATGTCCTGGGTAATTTGATAGGGATTGCATTAAACCTGTAGATTGCCTTGGGCAGTGTGACCATTTTAACAATATTGATTCTTCCAATCCAGGAGCATGGGATATCTTTCCATTTTCTTATGTCTTCTTTAATTTCCTTAATCAATGGTTTATAGTTCTCCATGTGTAAGTCTTTCACCTCCTTGGTTAGATTTATTCCTAGGTATTTTATTACTTTGGGGGCTATTTTAAAGGGGATTGTTTCCTTACTTTTCCTGTTGATTCACTGTTAAAGAAATGCAACTGATTTTTGTACGTTAATCTTGTATCCTGCTACCTTACTGAATTCTTTTTACTAGTTCTAGTAGTTTTGTGTGAAACTTTTAGGCTTTTCTATAGTATCATGTTGTCTGCCTATAGTGACAATTTTACCTCTTCTTTTCCAGTTTGGATCCCTTTTATTTCTCTCTCTTGGCTGATTGCTGTGGCTAGGACTTCCAAGACTATGTTGAATAGGAGTGGTGATAGTGGGCATCCTTGTCTTGTCCCAGATTTTAGTGGGAAGGTTTTCAGTTTTTCACCGTTGAGTACTATGCTGGCTGTAGGCTTGTCATATATAGCTTTTATTATGTTGAGATATGTTCTCTCTATATCCACTTTGAGAGTTTTATCATGAATGGGTGTTGAATTTTATCAAATGCTTTTTCTGCATCTATTGAGATGATCATGTGGATTTTGTCTTTTCTTTTGTTGATGTGGTGTGTCACATTGATTGATTTGTGTATGTTGAACCACCCTTGTGTCCCTGGGATGGACCCCACTTGATCATGGTGTATAATCTTTTTTATGTACTGTTGGATTCCATTTGTTAATATTTTGGTGAGGATTTTTGCATCTTTGTTCATTGTGATACTGGTCTGTAGTTCTCTTTTTTGGTAGTGTCTTTGCCTGGTTTTGGTATCAGGGTGATGGTGGCTTCATAGAATGAGTATGGGAGTAGTTCCTCCTTTTCAATCTTCTGGAAGAGTTTGAGGACTGGTATGAGTTCCTCTTTGTATGTTTGGTAGAATTCCCCAGTGAAGCCATCTGGTCCTGGATTTTTATTTGTAGGGAGGTTTTTTTTATTGCTAATTTGATTTCATTTCTAATGATCTGTTTGTTCAAATGGTCAGTTTCTTCTTGATTTAGTCTTGGTGGACTGTATGTTTCCAGAAACTTGTCCATCTCCTCTAGGTAATCTATTTTGTTTTTATATAGTTTTTCATAATATTCTTGTATGATATTCTGTATTTCTATGTTATTGGCTGTAATTTCTCCATTTTCCTTTCTTAGTTTGCTTATTTGTGCTCTCTTTTCTCTTCTTTGTGAGCTTGGCCAGATGTTTGCCAGTTTTATTTACTCTTTCAAAAAACCAGCTGCTGGATTGATTGATTTTTTTCTATTTTTTTTTAATCTCTATTTTATTTATTTCCTCCCTTATCTTTATTTCCTTCCTTCTGCTGACTTTTGGGGGTTTTTTTGCTCTTCTTTTTCTAATTCTTTTAGCTTGTGTGTTAGATTATTTGAGATTGTTCTCTTTTTTTTTTTTTTTTTTTGAGGAAGGCCTGTATCCCTATAAACTTCTCTCTTAGCAGTGCCTTTGCTGCGTCCCATTGTGTGGTTGTCTTTTCATTATCATTTGTCTTAAGGTATTTTTTAATTTCAACTTTGACTTCATCATTGACCCACTGGTTTTTTAGTAGCATGTTGTTTAATCTCCATGCTGTCATTTTTTTATCCTTTGTTTTTCTGTAGTTGATTTCTAGTTTCATGGCATTGTGGTCAGAAAAGATGCTTGAGTTAATTTCTATCTTCTTAAAATTCTTGAGTCTTCTTTTGTGCCCAAGTACATGATCAACCCTAGAAAATGTTCCATGTGCACTTGAAAAGAATGTATATTCTATTTTTGGGGGGTGGAATGTTCTGAAAATGTCCACCAAATCTAATTTTTCTTTTGTATCATTTAATTTCTCTGTTGCCTTATTTATTTTCTGTCTGTAAGATCTCTCCAGTGATGTTAATGCGGTGTTAAAGTCTCCGACAATCATTGTATGCCCATCAGTTTCCCCCTTTATCTCTGTTAGTAGTTGGTTTATGTACTTAGGTGCTCCTGTATGGGTGCATATATATTAATGAGTGTATCTTTATCTTGTATTACTCCTTTAATCATTATAAAATGTCCTTCTTTATCTTTCTTTATGGCCTTTGTTTTAAAGTCTATTTTGTCTGAAATCAGTATTGCTACTCCTGCTTTCTTGGCTTTTCCATTTGCGTGGAATATCGTTTTCCATCCTCTCACTCTCAATCTATATGTGTCCTTCTCCCTAAAGTGGGTCTTTTGTATGCAGCATACTGAAGGTTCTTGCTTTATTATCCAGTCTGCCACTCTGCCTTTTGATTGGAGCATTTAGTCCATTACATTTACAGTAATTAATGATAGATGTGTGTTTACTGCTATTTTGAACTTAGTTTTGCAGTTGATTTGGTATTTCCTCTTTGTTCCTTTTCTTTTTGTGGTTTGGTAATTTCCTTTGTATTATCTTGGTTTTATTTATTTTTTGTGACTCTATTGTAAGTTTTTGGCTTGTAGTTACCCTGTTTTGTATGTATATTAACCCATTACTATAACTGTTTAAACAGATAGGAATATAAGCTCAAACCCATCCTACCGAGAAAAAATTTAAAAAAGAAAAAAAACCCCTGTATTTTCTTGCTTCCTTCTCCCACCCTCTTTTACAATTTCATTTTTATTCTGTTGTAATTCATGGTAGTTATCATCTTTCCAATTATGGTTTTCTCCTTTCTGTAGCATTCTGCTTCCTTTTCTATTTAGAGTAGATCTTTCAGTATTTCTTTTAGCATACTGTAGTGTTGCTAAATTCTTTAGTCTTAGCTTGTCTGTGAAGTTCTTTATGTCTCCTATTTTAAAGGATAGTTAGGCCAATCCCCATTTTTTAACAGATAAGATTAGGCCAGAAGAGTGAAGCAAACTTGCCCACGTTACTCCCTATTCATCACCATCAAAAATAGTTACTGTATATAGAGTATTTACTTTATACACATTAACTTTAATTCCTCAGACTACCCCTTTTCAGATAGCAAAACTGAAGTACAAAATTTAAGTAACTTGCATAGGTTTAAACCCCTCCACTACAGTTTTTCTTTTAGCTCAATTAGTAACTGGACAGAAATTTTAACCAGTATTGATTCAGTACCTTTTCTGAGCCAGGCACTGGCAAAAAGACTTGTAGTGATTAGATTTAAAAATAAAAGTGTTGTTTTGTTTAGAAAAATTAATTATAGTTTATCATTTCACATGTATTTTAATTTTTCTTTTGACAAATGGAGAAATGAATTTCAAAATATCTTAAAAATAATACAAATATCTGTTATACATTTAGAAAAAAATCCTTTTAAATTGCATGTAATTTTTAAAATAGTAAGATATATGGTACTTAAATTTAAATTTCTGGCTTTTTTAAAAACAGTTTTGAACTCAGAGAATTGGAGAAGAAATTAAAAGCAGCTTACATGAATAAAGAAAGAGCAGCTCAAATTGCTGAAAAGGATGCCATTAAATATGAGCAAATGGTAATTACATTTTTGGTCATTGTTTTCTGTATTTGTAGCTTCATTTAGAAAACCAACTTTTTGGAAATTGTTGCATACTATAAAGAATTTACACTGTCAGATTTCTTAAAGGCTTTTATACTTTTCAGATCCTTAAGGTGCAGGAAATTATGGATATTTAGCCTTGGGTAATTTAATATTAGAGCCTTTCCAGACACAAAGATTTAGGTTACTGCTTAGAACGAATAGCTATATTCTGTAACTCCCAGCATTCTTAATGGTTTCTAACTGATTATTCTTTGACAGACCAATACAGGTTGTTAGCATGATCAGTATATTTTAGAATGTTATTAAATTTTTTTTAAATGTGTTAAAAAATAAAACTATTGCATCAACTTTAGGAAACTTTTTCTGTTTTATAAACAGCAATCTTCTCATGTTTTCTTCTATTTTCATCCTCTTTTCTTCCTCCTGTCCTACTGCCTAGTTCAGGGTAATAGTCACTCTTGGGCAAAGGAGTTTCAGATTCTCAGCGGTAGTGTTAGTCAGTATAATATAAAGTAGGATTTATTTACATTTACAAGCAGAGTGCACATCATTACTTGAACTCTCATTGTCACTCAGAAAGGCTAGACAGAGATGAAAAGGTCTGATTGCAACATTACACAGTCCTTTCAGTTCCCTTCTCTCAATTCTCTGTTATTTTGCAGAGCATTTTGAGAGTAGTGTTCCCTCTTTCCTGTATCCCTTTCAAAGATGATATACGGCTATTAAAGAGAAAGGTAGCGGCAAATGTTCTGGCTTTTAAAGGTGGCCAGAATATATTATAGGTTAAAAAGACAAAAAGCAAGTTGTAAGGAAAATAAAACCAAGTTGGAGAATAATACATATCACAGACTACTTTGTTTTTAAAAACCTGTACATATATGTATATGCATATCAGCGTATGTATATACATGTTGTATATGTCTACACACACCTGTTCACATGTACAGTTAGAGGGGTGATACCAAAACATGTAACCAGTGTCGTGTTATGTAGGGATCAAATAAGAATAGGTGCTGGCCACAGTGATACATGTGTGTGCAGGTGTGTTAGCATAGGAAAAGTCTGGAGGGCTCTACAGCATGCTGTTAACAGTGACAGCCTTTCGTGTGGCAGATGGTAGGAGATGGTAAGGAGATTTCACTTCAGAAGCCATATAGTTCTATTCTATCCTTTCAAAAACGAAGTATACTATAAACAATGTACTATTTGACCAGTAGTTTGCAGTTTTAATTATTCTGGTAATTGAGGGCTTTTAAGGCAACTGTAGACATTTTAATCCGAATCTCGAAAGAATTGCTGTTACATTCTAAATAAAGTTGACCCACAAAAATTAAAGTCAAATACTCGTAGCACTTGACTAGGTGTCAGGATATTTAGGTACTAGTTTTGGTTCTCTCTCTCTCAGCCTTAGTTTTCTTATCTGTGAAATGAGAACACTATTTCCACCAAGTGTGGCAACCTGTAGATACATGTTTTCGTTATTTCATATTTTTTCTAAAGAGTCTAGTACCACATGTGGTAAGAAAATGGAAGGAAAGAGAATTTTGGTCAAGTCATATTAACAATGTATATGTTAAAGGCATCAATTAGGTCAGGAGTGGCATTTAGCATTAATATTTTATCTGTTTCTTTTATATTTGATGCTGCTAACCATTCTAGAATTTGGGATGTGATCATAATGGTAAAGGGTAAATTTTTAAAATAGCCCCAATAAATTTACTTAAAAACATTGTTAAATGATTTCAAAATGCTCAAAACAAGTAAGGAGTTTAACCCTTTCAGGAAGCAAGATTCCTAATTAAGAAGGAACTGTCTTGAATGAGTGAATTAAAACCTGAGAAAACAGGCACGGTAACATATGTGACCCTTTTAAGTTAGTGATTACAAAGGGCCTTTAATAAATGAGTAAGGGGGGTACTTCAAAGGCTAGTGTTGGGAAAGAAACCTTAGGCTGGGAGAAACTTAAGAGCTGCTCAGAGCTATTTAATAGCAGATCTGTATGAGGAAGATAGTAGCCGATATCCAGTGGAGCTAAAATCTGAAAATTGCCTACCTCAACTTTTAAACAGAAGGAAAAGATGACTGCTTCGGCAGTTAGCATGGTTAAGTTATTAATAAAGTACTTTACTTTACTTACTGTTTTTCAAATGTGGAGTTACTCTCCATATCATGTATTGCCCTGAGAGAGCTACTTGAATAGAAAAGCCTCCTTAGGGTTTGACTCATAATTTAAACCCTTCAGGTGACAGTGACTTACCTTTGCTTTTTACCTACACAGATGAAAATATTTTATGTAGCAGGCTTTATAATACTCAGTTCCATCTGTTAAAAATATTGTATCATACTGTGCTCCAATTTGAAAATGGAAAGATTAATTTTGTTTTAATAATAGAAACGTGATGCTGAAATAGCCAAAACTATGATGGAAGAACATGAGAGGTTAATAAAGGAAGAGAATGCTGCAGAGGACAAACGAAACAAAGTAAAAGCACAGTATAATCTTGACTTAGAGAAACAACTTGAAGAACAAGAAAAGAAAAAGCAGGAAGCTTATGAGCAGTTGCTGAAAGAGAAACTCATGATTGATGAAATTGTTAGGAAAATCTACGAAGAAGATCAATTGTAAGTTTATCCCGACTTTCTTACATGCCTAAATGTTTATATTAGCTTTATCTCAGGCTTGTTGTGAGGAGTAAATCACCTAGTCAGTGCCTAATACCTAGTTAAGTCCTCAGGAAATGTTATCACATAAACTGAGACCAACTCTTATTTATCTTTGTTAGCATGATAATTGATAATAAATATTTATTCACAGTGACTAAACCTTTGTTTTTCTTAAATATGCCCATATCATATGTCAGAGGACTTGTTTTATGTCATTTCCTTGGTAGACAGCTAAAGTGTAGAATGGTAGAAGGCTTATATAAATGGGTTGTGGTCTTTCTGAAATAAAACTTCAGTATAGGTTAGAGAAGAAACATTGTAGTAATTTACTCAGAAAATTCTTATGTGTCTGTATTTAGTGACACATAGTAGACACTCAGAATGTTTGCTGCATGCATGAATGAACAAACTAAATAGGAAAGCCATTTTCTCCACATTATTATCAACTGAAAGAAAAGGCACATTTTTTTGGATATTTTATTATCTCTGTTACTATAAAAATGCACTCACTGTTACTTATTAGGGAAAGACAACATAAGTTAGAAAAAATGAATACAACTCGAAGATATATAGAAGAGTTTAAGAAAGAGCAGGCCCTCTGGAGAAAAAAGAAACGTGAGGAGATGGAAGAAGAAAACAGAAAAATCATAGAGTTTGCCAAGATGCAGGAACAAAGAGAAGAAGATCGGATGGCAAAAGTTCAAGAAAATGAAGAAAAAAGGCTACAGCTTCAGAATATGGTAGTAAAATAACCATTTTTTTTAAACATTGGAGAAATTCTGTAATATTTGTTATAGAATGTGATTCCTATACATGTTTGTGTGTTTTTTAATTTAATAGCTGACTCAGAGATTGGAAGAAACGCTGCGGCAACGTGAAGATTTAGAACAAGTGCGACAGGAATTGTACCAGGAAGAACAAGCTGAAATACATAAAAAGAAACTAGAAGTAAGTTTTGGAAATTGAAGGAATGATTTAAAAAGATGAGTATTATTCTGAGATGAAGTAGTAGAAAGATATTAGATTTAAACCCAACTGTGTTGATAATTACATTACATGTAAGTAGTATGAACACAACAATCAAATTTTCTGGCTGGATAAAAAAGCCAGATCCAGGCAGCAGCTCACACACTGCATCAAAAGCATGATGCAACTGTGTTGTCTATCAAGAAACATAATTGTAATATGAAGACACATGTAGTTTAAAAGCAAGAGTATAAAGATAAACCATACAGACACTCATCAAGAGGAAGGTAGAGTAGAAATCATAATCATAACAGGCTAAATTCATCTAGACGCTGTTAATAGCCCTAAAGGTGTATGAACCTAAATAAGACTTCAAAATACATGAAGCAAAACTGATAAAACTTAAAGGAGAAATAAACAAATCCATATTTATAATTGAAGACTTCAGTACTCCTTGTTAATACATAGACATCTATTTAGATGATCTTTGAATTTTTTCATGTGTTTACAGTTTTCAGCATACAAATTCTGTACGTGTTTTGTTAGATTTGCATGTGTTTCAGTTTTTTGAGTGATTGTAAATTGAATTCAAGTTTTAATTTCAGTGTCCACATACTTGTTGCTAATGAATTGAGTTTTTAATACTTACCTTGTACCTCATGACCTTGTTGAATTCACTTAGTAGATGTAGGTGTTGGTTTGTTTTTCCATACATAGTCATGTCTTCTGCAAATAGGGACTGTTTTACTTCTTGCTTTCTTATGTGTACACCTTTTATTTACTTTTTTTGTTTATTGGACTGGGTAAAACTCCCAGCACTGGCTAGCACTGTGCTGAATAAGAGTGATGAGAGTAGACATCAATTTTCTTTGTTATGTATCAGGGAAAAGCGTTCTGTTAATTGTTGATTTTTTGGTAGATATTCTTTATTAAGTTAAAGACATTCTCTTTGCTGTTTTCTGAAAATTTTTATCATGAAAGGCTGTTGAATATATCCTCATATGCTTTTCCTACATCTATTCCTACATCTATTCATCATATGCTTTTTCTTCTTTAGCCTAGTGGATCCCATTGATTGATTTTGGTGGGTACTGAACCTCCTGCATCACTGGAATAAACCCCACTTGGTCATGGTGTATGTGTCTTTTAATATGTGGCTGGATTTTATTTTTCTAATACTGTGTTAAGGATTTTTGCATCCATATTCATGAGGAATATGGGTTTTTAGTTTTTGCTTGTTTATACTGGTGTCAGGGTAATATTTTCTTCATAAAATGAATAGGGAAGTACTTCCTCCTCTCCTGTTTTATGGAAGAGATTGTTTAGAATTGGTGTTAATTCTTCTTTAAGTATTTGATAGAATTTTCCAGTGAAGCCATCTTGGTTTGGAGCTTTATTTTTTTTTTGAGAGTTTTAAAATATTAATTTAATATTTTTAATAGTTACTTAATAGAGCTATTCAAATTATCTTATTTCATATTTGGTGAGTTTTGGTGACTTGAGTTTCTCAAGGAAGGGATATTTTTTGTCTAAGTTGTCAAACTTAGGTGTGTGTAGAATTGTTTGTACTATACCTTTAATTCTTTTAAGGTCTGCAGAGTCTCTAGTGCTATCCCATGTTTCATTCCTGATAATGGTAGTTTGTTTATTTGGTCACTCTTGCATTAGGTTTTTTGTTACAATTTTTTTTAATTTCAGCTTTCTTGAGGTATAATTGACATATAAAGTGTTAAGATATTTAAAGTGTACATAATGGTGATTTGATAAATGTTTGCATTGTGAAAAGATTACCCCATCTAGTCAACACATCTATCACCTCATATATTTATCTTTTTTTGTGAGAATATTTAAATTCTACTCTGCAAATTTCAGAGTTTTATCAACTGTAGTTACCATGTTTTACATAAATCCTCAGACCTTATTCATCATAGAGCTGTAAATTTGTACTATTTTACCAACCTCTTCCTATTTCTCCCATCTCCCAAGCCTCTGGCAACCACTTTTCAACTGTTTCAATGAATTTGACGTTTTTTTCCATTTTGGATTCCACACCTAAGTGTTACCATGTAATATTTGTCTTTTTGTCCAGCTCATTTCACTTAGCATGATACCCTCAAGTTCCATTTCATGTTGTCACAGACGGTAGGATTTCCTTTTTTATGGCTGAATATTCCACATTTGCTTTAACCATTTCATCTGTTGATGGACAATTAGGTTGTTTCCATATTTTAGCTATTGTAAATAGTGCTGCAATGAACATGGGAGTGCCGATATCTCATTAAGATCCTATTTTCATTTCTTTTGGATACATACCCAGAAGTGGGATTGCTGGATCATATGGTAGTTCTATCTTTTAAGTTTTTGAGGAACATCCATACTGTTTTCCATAGTGGCTGCACCAATTTACATGCTCACCAGCAGTGACAGGGATTCCCTTTTACCACATCCTCACAACTCAACACTTACTATTTCTTGTTTTTTTGATGATAGCTATTCTGATATCTTGTTGTTTTGATTTGCATTTCCTTCATATTTAGTGATGTTGAGCACCTTTCATGGACCTGTTGGCCATCTGTGGAAAAAAAGCCTGTTAGATTTTTTAATTAGAGTTTTTGGTTCTTTTCTATTGAGTTTTATGACTTCTTTATATATTTTGGACATTAACCCCTCATTAACATTAACATTAACATTAACTCAGAGGTAGTATTTGCAGATGTTTTCTTGCATTCCATAGGTTTCCTTTTCTGTGATGAAACTTTCCAGTTTGATGTAATCTCACCTGTTTATTTTTGCTTTTGGTGTCAAATTGAAAAAAATTATTGCCAAGACTGAAGTAGAGGAGCTTACCGTTTTCTTCTTGGAGTATTACGGTTTTAGTTTCACGGATTTTTTAAAAAAAAGAGCCAGCCTTTTGTTTCATTGATACTGTCCGTTGATTTTCTGTTTTCAATTCCATTGATTTCTGCTCTTTCTTTCTTTCTGATTCCTTTTTATGAGTTCTTAAGGTATAGGAGCATAGATTGTTGATTTGGGACATTTCCTACATGCATGCACTTATTGCTATAAATGCATTTTGCTAAATGTATGCACTTGGCAGTATAAATTTCCCTCAAAACTCTTTTAGTTGTGTCTCACAAGTTTTGATGTCTTGTTTTACATTTTTATTAACGCCAATGTATCTATTTTCTTGAGACTTTCTCTTTTGTTATTTAGTCCCCAGATGTCTAGGAATCATCCTGTTTTTAAAAAATTATTCATTTCTAGTTTGATTCCATTGTGATCAGAGAACACACTCAGTATGATTCCATTTCCTTTAAATTTGTTTTGTGAGCCCTTAAAAAGAATATGTATCCTGCCATTTTGGGTGAAATGGTCTATAAACATCAATTAGATCCTATTGGTTGTTGTTGGTGGTGAGTTATTTATCCTTGCTGATTTTCTGTCTAGTTGGCTCTGTCAGTTGTTGAAAGAGGATTGTTGATGTCTAACTGTGGATTGTGTATTTCTCCAACAAATTTTTTTAAATTGAGGTAAAATTCATGTAACAAAATTTACTACTTGAACTATTTAAAAAAAAAAAAGCCTTCTCAGTGTTGTGCAACCATCATCTCTGTCTAGTTCCAAAGCATCTTCTTTACCCCAAAAGGATACCTTGCATTAAGCAGTCACTCCCCATTCTGTACTCTCCTAGCCCTGGGCAACCACTAGTCTGCTTTCTGTCTTTATGAATTTGGCTGTTCTGGATGTATCATATAAATGGGATCTTACAATATGTGGTCTTTTGTGTTGGGATTTTTTCCCCTTAGAATAGTATTTTGGAGGTTCATCCATTTTTGTAGCATGTATCCGTATCAGTAATTCATTCCTTTTTTGGCTGAATAATACTGGATATATGACATTTTGTTTACACATTTAATACTTGATGAATATTTGGTTTGCTTCCACCTTTTTTTTTTTTTTGGACTGCTGTGAATGTTGCTGCAAATTATGTACATTTGTATACAAGTTTTTGTTTGACTATCTTTTTCAAATTCTTTAGGGTATATACCTAGGAGTGGTGTTGCTGGGTCACATGGTACTTCTGTGTTTAACTTTTTGAGGAACTCCCAACTGTTTTCCACAAAGGCTGCACCATTTTACATTCCTAAAACCAACGCAGGAGGATTCCAGCTTCTCCACATCCTTGCCAACACTTGTTATATTCTGCCATGTTACTACAGAAAAATGAGCTCAAAATTAGTAAGACATAAAAAAGGCTGAAGCCACAGAATTTCTAGAAGAAAACATAGAAGGTTGTTATGAACTTGCAAGTGGCAAAGACTTTTTCTAGAAGGATAAAATAGGCATGAGTCTTAAAAGAAAAAGTTTATAAATTGGGCTTCATCAAAATTAAATTCCTAGCATTTTTAGGAAAATGAAAATGCAAGTCAAAGCCTGGGAGAAAATTTTCCCTATACATGTATCTTACAGATTACTTCTATCCAGAATATGTAAAGAACACTTGTAACTTGATAATAGAATATAAAGAACCCAGGTTTTTTTTAAATGAGCAAAAAGTTTGAACACTTAAAAAGCAAGCTGTATGACTAGCCAGGTACACAATAAATTGCAGCTATTGGTATTATTTTTAATATTTTCAGCTATATAAAAATAAAACATTATTTTAGATACACCATTTCATCAATGAGGAGGAAACAGATACCATGTATAGTATCAAAACTTATTTTATCTAAATCCTTGCTGATTAACTGCATGCAAGGATGTAAAATGTGTATAGTTCTTTTTAAAAACATTTCAAGGTAATCTGCTTATATATACCTAATGTCAACCCCAAAAGCATTAAGAATAAAATGAGTGAAGGTATAACAGACATATGAACAAATGGGAAGCAGGTAGGCAGGGTTATTGCTGGATAAGTGGAGCATCAAATGAATCCAGGGTATCACAGATAAAAGGTATAATCACTACGGGAGGCTTAGCAAAATGAACATTTAATCTTCCATGTAACATTGCATTGATGTATATAACTTTAAAAGCTGTTAGATCGCCAGAGAAAATTTACTGGACTAAAACAAGGGGAAAAGGGTATTTAAACGTTACTAGAAATTAAGAACAAATATTTTAACTAACTGAAAATCTAAAAACATTCAATTGTTTCCTGTTGAAGAGCATATTTGCAGACAATTTAGAGGTGAGATTATGACATCAAAATCTATCAGGCAGTTAATTATTAAATGAGAACTAATGGAAAAATTATCTAGGCAGTCAACTCATTACTGAGAAAAACAATATAAATTCAAGTATGAAGTAAGAATATGGAAGGAAATAAGGATACAAGTAGAAGTAAACTAAATCAGGAGAACACATTAGCATTTATTAACCTAGTTGCTTAATACTGGGGGGAAAGATTTTACTCTGGAAGAACACAATAAAAAAGAAAAAAAATGCTTTTAATGGAGGTACTGGGGATTAAACCCAGGACCTCGTGCATGCTAAGCATGTGCTCTACCAGTGAGCCAGTAAAAACAAAATTTGAAGGAATAAAGGGTCTAAAAAAGATTAGAAAAATAGTGAAAGGTTATTCACTTGTATACTAATGAAATGAAAACCTCAATGGCACAGGTGTCTGAGTTAAAAATATACTGATTTCAAAAGATGTAGAAAAATTAGACAAAATAAGATTATTAAGGATATCTCCACTATCAGAAGACTCTTGTGCCCTGCCCACGGCCTTCTAGCCTCACCTCTGATTTCAGGGACAGCTGTGGGGAACCTTTGTGACGGCTTAGACTCACTCTTTGCTGCCAGCTTCCTAAGGTGTGGAGGTGTGGGTTGGGGAGGGAAGTAACACCCCTGGGGCATTCCTCAACCAGTAGTGGACAGAAATTGAGAGAGAAATGCTTCTCCGCCTGTTGGCCTTTAAGAAAGTCCTGAAAGGTGTTCATGCATTCCTCACAGGGTCCTGGGCAGATTAAGCCCTCGTTGTCTTCGGTGGTGCCCCCTTGTGTTGGCTTTTTGCCCTTCCCTGTTTTATCCTGCTTGTCCCTCACTGCTGCTTCCCCACATTCCCTCCCCGGTAATATATCCAAATACACGTCCTTATGTGAGGCTCTTGCTTTCAGAGGAAAACCCACACTAAGACACCTCTAAAAAGTTTCTGGGCTCAGAGTACTTTTACAGAAAATTACTTGAAACCCTCAGTGAACAGCTATTCTGCAAACCACACAATGGGTTTTAGAACATAGAAAAGGATGAACAATTTTCTAGTTTGTATTATATAACTAAATGATACTGATGCGGACACATCAAAGGGTACACGAACGCTTCTAGTTGAAAAAAGCAACGAATGGTGTTTTGTTTAGCCAGACTCTTTACTGTTTTAGCCAGATGTCTTCACCATTGGATTAAACTAAAATTTGTATGGGAAGTGGATGCCAGGAAATGTCAACAGTTCATTTGGTTCAACATGTACTAAATTTCTGTGTGCAAAGTATTTTGATACGTTCTGGAGAGGAATTCAAAGCAAACTGAGATCAGTATCTCTTGCTTTCAGTGAGCCTTTGATTTCTATACAAATGTGGCAAATAAACACAAACTATATATTATAAAAACACTATCTGCCTAGCACCCCAGAGGAAAATATGATATTCCCTCTAAGATTTTATTTTTAGTGTGGAGCTGAGGCATGTACATGTGGAATAAAATTAAATGATGGGAGAATTAAATGGTATGAGAGTTCCAAAAGAGATACATCTGAGCTGGAATGATTAGAGGAGACTTTTGGAGGAGGTAGGATTTGAAAAGGAAATTAGATAGGGATAAATGAAGAAGAGGTTGAATACATAATATAATGAACAAAGTTGCTATAACTGATACTGCAGATTGGCTCACTTAAAACCCACTCCTACCCTGTTTTAAATTCATTTGTCTTACTTTATTATAAAGACTATTAAGTTAAAACTACATTTCTCATCTTTTAGTTAGAATTCTTCATATGACCTAGTTTATCTCCAACAGTCATCACCTCCAAGGTGTAAGGCTAGAAATAAGCATAATGGGAAAGCAGTCATCTCGTCACGGGGGTTACCAAAATGGGATTTGAGCAGTGGGATGGCAGCTTGGTTCTCTGGCCTTCCTGGAAGTTGTGTGTGTCACCTGATGGCCTGTAGTAAATCCCTTACAGTTTGTGTTATCTGTAAGTATCTTTGCCACACAGGTGTTGTTAAGGCAATATTTTGAATGCCTTGAAAACACTGGCCTATCTATCTGGAACTTGTATTAGAATTGAGTAAGGTTGGTTAGATTAGTTTATGATTTAAAATTTCATCAATCCTAATTGGATAGATGATAAAGCAAAAATGAGTGATTGCTGTAAAATTCTTTATATTTTAGTTATGTTTGAAATCTTTTATAATAAAATATTGGGAAAATTAAGCCTTGTAGGAAGGACTTTAACTGCTTCAAGTAAGTTTGAATTTCCCTGAAATACTTGATTGTCTTTGCTAGATAATTGTTCTGAAAAGTATTTACCAATGATTTGAACATTTCAGGCAAGATTCTAGAATGATTCATAGTTGGTACAAAGTATACAGACCACAGTTAATAACCTCAGATGTGCAAAAAAATTTTTTATATCAGCTGCTTTCAATATTAATGTATTAATTCTGAGTACAGAAACAAGAGTAAATATATACCAATTAAAATTTAAAATAAGTAATAAATAGGCAATCCAAAGGTAACATTTTATCTACCTACTAGTTTTTAAAGGATGGGGCAAAGTGCTATCTTGGAAAGGCTTAATTTTTCAGTTTATACCATAAGCTTAATCAAACTATATCCTACCCTGTCTTTATAAATCAGCTGTAAAGAAATAGTTACTGAATTAACTTCTATATGTATTATTATTTAGGAAGAAGCAGAAGAGAAATTGAGAAAACAGAAGGCGTTGAAGCAAAATTTTATGGAACAAATGGCCTTGAAGGAACTAGTCCTGCAGGCTGCAAAAGAGGAAGAGGAAGTCTTTAGAAGAGCTTTGCTAGCGAAATTCGCTGAGGATGATCGAATAGAGTTAATGAATGCTCAGAAGCAGAGAATGAAGCAATTTGAACACAGGAGAGCTGTGGAAAAACTTATTGAAGAGCGTCACAACCAGTTCCTTGCAGACAAAGTAAGGAAGAGTTTTTTTGTTTTTGTTTTGGTAATTATCATTGAAAAGCAATCAACTCATTTATTTATCCACTAAACATTTAACTGAGAACTGTTTATGTGCCAGATGATGTTAGATATCTGTTTACCAATCATATATTTTTTTCTGACCAGTTGTTAATGCATCTAGAAAATATTTATTGATGCCTTCTTTGTGCTAGACATTTGTTGGCTTTAAGAACATAAAGATAAATATCACTAAGTTCTTATCATCTTTGAGCTTATGGTCTTGGTTAAGAAAAGTACATAAAAACAGTGATAATAAAGATGGGTCAAGTGCCTGTGAGGATAATGATACAGATACGGACATCTTGGTGTGGCAGAAAGAAGACCAATCACGAATGCCCTGGCTGTTATTTTAAAGGTGGACTTTATCCAAGGGACCCACTGAAGAATTCAGAAAGGAATTCAGAAAGGAACTGTATTTGGACAGATGACTTGAGTAGCAGTGTAGAGGACAGATGCTGGGGGTGAGACTGGAGACAGGAAGCTCAGTACAGAAGTGATGACAGTGACCCCGTGATGGGCGGTGAAAGCCCATGTGAATGGGGACGGGGTCTGTCTGAGATGTTAAGAAGGTAGAATTGATGGGGCTTGGTGACCAGTTAGGTCTGGAGAGGGGAGAGAAGCATTAAGTATCCTACTAATAATGCTATTACCTACTTCGGTTTCAGTGAGTGGTGATGTCAGAGGGTGTGTACAAAGAAAAACAGATTTTTGAAGGGGTATATAATTTCATTTTGTCCACACTGATTTTGAGGCTCAAGGGCAGATTTCTTAGTTGGACGTGTGGATTTAAGAGCTGGTGAGGAAACTAGGTTTGTGACTTTGGACACATTGATTTGTCTATGTTTCATCTATAAAACTGAAATAATACTTTTATAATCTGCTTCACCAGATTGTTATGCTTTAAGAACCAAATGAGGTAATATGGAAAGGAAGTGCTTTGAAAAGATAAGTCTAAATATGAAAAGTACAGATGAGGCATATGGTTAATCTTTTAAAGTAATAGGAGTGGTAGTAAACAATAACATTTATTGAGCATTTTCATATGTCATTCACTATTCTGTACTCATTGCAAGCAAAATAATCAGTTTTAGCTTTCAACCCTGTGAGTAAGGTACCCCCCGTTTAAGGATGTGGAAACTGAGGCAGAGAGATTATTTATATAGTGCAAGGTTTCGCAGCAAGTAAATGGCAGAGCTAGGATTAATAAATTAATATTATAATGTTGATCTTTAACTGCATGGGTAGACAAAAAGAAATTCCAAGATATTATAATCAACAGATGTTGATCTACTCGGCATTCTGTGGCTTCTAATCTAGCAGAAGAAAATAAGACATGAATATCTTTTGGGCAAAAGACTCAATTACATGTAACACTATACTAAGAATATATTTTTGAAGGTACAGTGTAAACATTTACAGAATTTGGTAATGTACTGATTACTAATTGTGCAGTTCATTTTGGCAGAACTATGTGGGTACACCTGGAAAAACACAAAAGATGAGTAAAAGAAGACAGAGGATGGCTATTCTAAGTTGGTAGCATATGGAAGTATCACATGGAGAAACCTGAATGATAGGCAGAGGAGTTTGGACGTGGATATGATACAGTATAGGCTGGTTATCATAATATGGTCTTTAACAAGACTAGAAAGTAGTAATTTAAGAGTGAAGTGATGAGGACCTGGGATAGGTTAACAGAGCAATGGAAGGAGAGAGAGAAAGGGAAGAATTTAAATGGTTTTAAAGGAAGAAGAGATGAGACTTGCATGCTTTTTGGACCCTATTGGGTAGAGAGAAAGGAGTCCAAGAACTCTCAAGGTTTCAAATATGAGAAGCTCAAGGAATACAAGTGCTGTTATGTTCTGAGTTGGAGCCAAAAGATACAATGACTTCAGTTTTAGTCATACTGAGTTTGAAACAGAAGTGCAAGTTGAAAAATCCTGAAGGCTTGGGCAACAGAAGAAAACTTAGATCAAGTTTTCTTAGAAATGTATCTCTCTCATTAAGTAGCACAGAGTTTCAAACTAAGATGATTCCTCTAAAGAATATTTTATAATGAGAAACAGAGGGCCAGTGACTGAGTCTTGGAGAACATTCTAATTTTGGAGCTGACAGTAGGAGAAAAAAAACAAGACCAAGAAATGGTCAGAAAAAGGAGGCTCTGGATGTCGCAGAAACCCACAAGAGATCAGGTCTGTCTTTTGGCTTCTCCATGAAGTGTTGGGATACTTGGGGTTCAGTTTTTGGTTCTCCTTTGTGCTTAACTCGCGCCGTAGTTCTGTTGCTAGATTGCCTGATGCCTAAAGGACATAGTTGAAAATCTTGTGCGTGCCTTAGAATTTAGGTTTCTAAAAGTGAACATAGCTGACAAACCTTTCCTAATTTCTGTAGCCTAAGTCTTGGTTAAAGACAGGTTTGGGTGACTGAGTGAATATGCTATCACCTTGAAACCATTCCTGGATTTTTCCTCTTTCTTACCTAATAATTTTTAGTCAGCCACCAAAGTCTATTGATTCCACCTCAGCAATAACTCTTAAATCCAGTTTCTCACCTTCATAGCTTAGTTCAGACATTCAGTGTCATTCTGTGGGCCATTGAAATTGTCTTCTAATTGGTCTTGTCACTCCAGTCCACCTGCTACCGGTTAACCATGGCCTTAAAAATCTCATTAAGTTCTCCTCCTGCTTTAAACCTAAGTGGATTCCTACTGGATAAAATCTCAAATCCTTAGCTTTGATAGAAACCAGTTATGAAATACTCTAACCTTTAAGGGAGATAATTACCTGCAAAGCACCTAGCATTTTGCCTGGCAAGTGGTACATACTTAATTGTTTTTTGAATCAGTGAGGGTGATCAGCATTGTCAGAGCAGAGTAACTGAGGAAACTGAAAATTTGAAGGCTTTTGAAATTGACCAGAAGGCTTTGAATACTGCTTGCCTAGAAAGAATTAGAGTCAGTGACTCAGACTGTCCTGTCTCGTGGCTTACAAGAGGTAATCAGAAAGCTCCTCAAAAAAGTTATCAAGATAACTATAAATGGAAGAAATCAGAAAATATTACCTAAAGCATAGATAATTTAACAAGCAACTTGTCTTACTTTTTAAAAATTGTAAACATTCCCAGTATGAAGCTGTGGACTTAGTTTTAAGTATCAGTATCGTAACATTTTTGTTATGGCCCAAGAGCAAGGATGGATTTTCATGCTCACAGAACTCATGAATCCATGCCATTACACAGTCCTATAAAGCTCTAACTCCAAAAAATAATCTATAATTATGTCCACCTCTAAAAAATTCATGTTTAATCAGACAAAATTTGAAACGCCTCAGGAGATATTTCCTACCAACAGAGCTATTCAGAATTTGTCCTGATGGACAAAATGGTTTCATACCTTTCTAGACTATTTACCCTAATTTACTATAAAAAATGTTTTTAGGATAAACAGTTAATGTGGCCTACCACATACTAAGAAGGGAAATCCTGTATTATACCCAAGTTAGAGGCCATCATTGGACAAAAATCTAACAAGTGAGCTTTCCCCACGACACTATACCACCTTCTCACACCTCTCTGTTAAAAGGCCAGTTAGGATGATGTCTGGCTACAAGTACAGTCTCAAATCAACTGTGGCTTAGCAGACAGTTTACTCTTCCCTCATGTGAAAGTCTAGAGATTGGCAATCAGTAGAGGCTTTTTTCATAGTCTTCAGGAACGCAGGCTCCTCCTAACTTTTTGCTTTGGTTTCTGTAGAATATAGCCCTCATCTTCATGGTTTAAATTGGATCTTCAACCTTCCTATCCATGTTTTAGATGAAAGAAATGCAAAAGGATGTATGTAAGATTGATTCCTAGAAACTACCATGTGACACTTTAGCTTATATTCCACTGGCAAAACCTAGGCCTGTTGTGACCACACTTGAGCGTGAACGAGCCTTAGAAACGTAGTCTTAGACATGACAGTTCTATGGCAGATCCCATTACCCTTTTTCATCTTAGAGATAAAATAATTAAGAACTCAACCTTTCAATTCAGTAGCAAGATGGGTGTGAGTGTAAAAAGTCTTTTCTCAATTAGCTGTCAATGCTGCTTCTGATTCTGTAATACAAATACATCTGAGATGATAGTAGGAAAAAATATTCTCATGAGAAGCAATTCCGGGTTTAAGTGGCATTGGATACAGCTGTGTTCCAGCATCCTTCTCTGTCTTCATTTAATAACTTTAAAGAGTTATTAGGTTATATAAAAACTTGCCTCTCATTGTAGCAAAAAAAAAAAAAGACAGACATCCTGCTTTCTGATTTACGTGACTTAAACTAGTTATTTCAAAGAAAAGTTTAGCATTAATACTACTTTAACTGAAATAATTCTTGGCAGAAATTCATCACTATTTCAGTGGTCTGGTCGGCCTTTAGCTCCTTCCCTATCCAACAGGACTATTTAGATACATTTCCATAAGAGTTCTTTTAAGCCCTGAAACATTGAAGCTAGTCATCTCTCCCATATTTACATGGCACAGAATTTTGGTGTGGTTTTCTATCATCAGAATTCTTTCCTGAGAAATACTGTTTCTCCTTTTAGAACTTTTGCTGCTACTTTTGTGTTTCGTACAGGCTTTAAAAACAATATGTATGGAAATACTTACTTTTAGATAACCCTATTCTGTTTAATCCACCCTTTTTTGTCTTACACTGTTAAGCTGTCTTCAGCACCTGGCATATGGTAAGCATTTAATAAATATTTGTTGAATTGAGAAATCATTTCTTTGAACCATTTTTCCTTGGTCACAAAGATAGACATTGTCCTGAAAATATGTACTTGCCTCCGTAGAATCCTAGTCATAGCTATTTCTCTCATAACTCTAGAGGAATAGTGACTGTAAAAGATACATATATAACATACATAAAAGATACATGTATTATCTGTATCAGTTTAATTTACTGCAAGTAGTTGTTTTGACAAATTCTTAAAAGATTAATGTGTTTTGTGACAATACAATAAATTTTATTTACATTTTCAGCAACGTGAACTGGAAGAATGGCAGCTGCAGCAAAGACAACAAGGATGTATTAATGAAATTATTGAAGAAGAAAGACTAAAACTTCTCAAAGAACATGCTACAAAATTACTAGGCTATCTACCTAAGGTAAGTGAGATTTAACTTATAACCTCGAGTAGTGGGAAAAAACCAGGATATTAGGATTTCAGAGGGCCTGGGTTACACTTGCCTCCTGCTGTTACAGAGCAGCAGCATGAGGTGGACCAGTAACGGAGCATCTCCAGAATGAGAGAGTTGGTCTTGGCACATTCTTATACGTATGAGCTGGAATTATTGCATTTCAATTTTAGACGTTCTTTTCTCCTCTTTCAGTGTAGGAGGTCTAAAACTAAACTACCTTACAGCAGTTGTGACACTGTCTGATGATGTACAGGAAAACCTTGTCACTGGTAACACCAGTAACAGACACATACTTGACCTGAGTCTGAGGCGGATCTGCTACACAACAGGTTATGTTTTAACTGGGTAACCTGTTTTTAAAAATACTTCCAAAAGATGGCAAGTTTTCATGTGTATCTGAAATACATTATGACTATAAAAATAACTGAGTTTCACAGGCCACATAAACATCTGGACTCATATAACAAATTTCCATCCTTCAAATATAGAAATTATGCCATTTGATACTTTATTCAATCAAAAGAATCAAGTGTATATTTAGTTCAGTACAAAGGAAGGAAGGAGAAAGAGAACTGAGTAATTATTACTTGTCTATAGGACCTTAGTCTAATTAGATAGGATTAATAAATACAAAATGATGTATTAATGACAAAAGCCATATGGAATTGATTTTTTTTTACCTTTTATTTTTTAACATTTTTTATTGAGTTATAGTTATTTTATAATGTATCAAATTGGAATCGATAAATTTCATAATATACACTATAAATTTCGGGAGAGCCTGGGTTTTAGGTATTTGTGAAGCAAAATAACCTAAAATGATTGTATCCTTTAGGTCCTAAGGGCTTCAAATGACTTAAATTATTCTTTGGATTCTTTAGATAAGTAAATATTTAATTTTGTTTTAAAGGGATTAAAAATTAATTGGTTTAACTCCAAATCTGGATTCTCTTCTGCAAGATTGAACGTTTGCTGATTAGGCATAGAATTGAGCCAAGAGCCAGTCCCATGCCTGAATCTGGCAAAGCTCAGTCTCTTCACCCTGACCGCCCTCACACATACTGTAGAGCTGCTTCAAAACAAGGGTAGAGGGTACAGTATGGATTAAATTACTTCTCATGCAGCCCATCCAAGAAGCAGTACTTGTAAGTAAGTTCTAACACATGGTCTGATAGATCAGGAAATCAGGTCAGTCCAAGAGTATTCAGTAAATAATATATATCAAGTCAATTTCAGAAAAAAATGTTCATAAATACATTAAATAGATTTCATTATCTTGGAGATAACCTTAAAGCTTCATGTCCATATATCTTTTGGTCTTACATTTAGTGAAATATTCTGGCAGAGTAACACACAACATATTTTTCTTGTAGGGAGTATTCAAAAAAGAGGATGATATTGATATGCTTGGTGAAGAGTTTAGGAAGGCGTACCAGAAAAGGAGTGAAAATTGTGAAGAGAAGTGATACCAAGATTTGGTAAAATCTTACTCTTGAATGTTACCACTAGATGTCAGTGTAATTTTTGTTTTCCAGCTCAGTGAGCGTAGGAATCCATTGTCTCTGGATTTTCTAAAACATCTTTGTATTTCATGATTTGTAAACAGTTATCTATAAAACATTTGTTTTCTGATAAAAATTAAATTACTGAGTATATTTTAACTGCAGTTAATTGCATTTAATCAAACTATTGTTTTTGTACTGATAATTTGAAGATCTGAGTTCTAAACCAAACTCCATATCATAGGCTAAACCCAGGAGACTGACCTCTCCATACCACTTTTGTCTTTGTGTTTGGGAACTTTACTTCCCTGATTTGGCCAGGGAAATCTTTCCCTGTCCACTGTACAGTAGAGAGAAAAGTAAAGGGGAATTTTAAAGTGCTTTATTACCTAATGCACTTAATTGTCAGTAAGAATAGAGAAACAGACTTTCAGATAAATGCCATTCACAAACTAGAGCTAAATCTCTAGAATATAAAATATTCTACTCAGAAGTTGACAATGGCTAGAAGGTCATAAGAGTGATAACAGAATTAAAAGTTAAACTCCTGGTACTTTGTTTTACAAGATATTTTCTAATAATTAGATATCAATTTTGTATACCCCAATTTAAATAGGAAATTTGGAATTATTTTGATTTCAGTATCAAATATCTTCATTACATGTAAAAATAATTCAAACCATTAAAACTTAAAGGGTATATGTCCACCACATACTGTAGGTGAAGAAGTAGATCACTTACTAATTCCCCCATTCAAGTGCCTTTATAAACTCTTCTTCAGTGAAAGACAGCATCTTAGCAGCTTCAATATGCATCTGTTAAAAAAAAAATTGTCTAGTATTAAGAGTAGACAATAGAACAAGAAATCTGTTAGTGTGTATAATATGTTATCAAACTGTAGGTTTTGTTACAGGAATGTGTAGCTAATTCCAGTCAACATGGTATTTGAAATAGTAATTGCATTAATGGTTAGCCTCAAAAAGCCTCTGTCCACTGGCGGTATTGTACCAACCGTTTGAGAGAACTTCTAACCTTTGCAAACAGGGACAGTGGCAGAACCCTGAATTCATCTCTCTGACCACTAGGTAACTCGTGTAGTGAACGTGACAAAAGTGGTTTGGAATCAGTTTTCACTCTTAAAGATTTCAAGAGGCAAACTGATCCCCTAGGATAAGTTATTTTTGTATATGGTATTTTCTTTACCCTACTTTCACATTACTTATTTACTTGCATCTGTGTATAGATAAAATGTTGTGACTAAGCATGTCAAAATAAAAATATCTTAAGTAGAAATACTCAATATCCTCAGTAGAAAGGTCCATATAATACCTAAGATTTATTTAAACTTTTTCAGGTTAAACTCACCTTCTGCCTTTTTAAAATATCAATTAATTTTAATTGTTTCTTGAACCCTATCATTAGTTCTCCTTTTTGTTTTTCTAGCTTCTTGTTTTCTGCTTTTAACATTTCAATTTTTTTGTGTTCTTCATTTGCTATATCCTGCAAAAGGGAAAAAAAATTCTCATGCATTCTTTGTAGTATTTTAATGTAAAACATCGCATCAGCAATAAAAACTATTTAGTTTTTGTATTATAAATTACTACAACTTTGATAACTTAATGATGTTCACACCTCTAGCATGTTAAGAACCGCCTTAAAATAACTCAGTTCTAATTTCAATAATGCCAAAATAGCTTATATTGGAAGGTGTGATGAATAGTCAGTAGTAAGCAGAAACTGGAAGCATACTGGTGGAGATCCACATGAGCACTTTTCAGTTCATGGGTTCACAGGGGATAAACCTAAAGCAAAAAGTACCAGTCTTACTAGGCTGAGGAATTAGACATCAGGGCTGCCACGGGGGTAGAAATTTCCAGGTAGGAAATCCCTCAAAATTTGCAGACATAGTTCCTGCAAATCCTTGGCAGACACCTAAGAAATCCGTGCAGGGTGAGCGTCCTGGGAGCCCAGGAAAGTCAACAGCTGCGGTCTGAAGAGCTGAGCAGAGAATCTAGCCACTGCCCATGACAACGAAGAGTTTGTAATCGTGTTAAAAATTAATTGGATGAGCTCTGCAGCAATTTGAACAATGGAGAGAAAGGGCTGGTAAACTTTAAGGGAGATTAGCGTAAGTTATTAAGTACAGAAAGATCTTGTACTTGGAAAAATAGTCTTTCATGCAAAAGGGAAATGATACCAGAAGGAAATATGAATCTATATATGCACACACATAAAAAAGAAAAGTATCAGAAATAGTAACATGTGGTAAACATCAGTATTTTTTCTTTAAAACAATCTCTTTAAAAGATAATTGAGAGTAGCTTAGATTTTGTTGCCAAGATGACAGAGTAGAAAGACTGAGCTCACCTCCTCCCATGGGCACACCAAAATTAGTTATTTACAGAGAACAAATACTGATGAGAAAGACTGGAATCCAAACTAAAGATGTAAAGAAGGAACCACAAAAGACAGGTAGAAGAACCAGAGCTATGGTATCTTCAAGACCGACACTCCCAGGTGGGCAGCCCACAAACAGAAGGACAATTACAACTGCGGAGATTCTCCCCAAGGAGCAAGGGGCCTAAGCCCCCCCTGAGCCCTGCACTGGGAAGACAAGCTCCCACAGCATTTGGCTTTGAAGGTCAGTGGGGCTTACTGTCGGGAGACCCAGAGGGCTGTGGGAAATAGAGACTCCACTCTTAAAGGGCATGCACGAAATCACATGTGCTCCAGGACCCAGGGAATTTCTGAAAGGAACCTCAGTCAGACCCACCAAGGGACAAGAGGCAACCGAAGCTTATCCTGAGGCTGTAGACATTGGAAGCAGCCACTTTAGGGAACCCATTCTACCCCATGGACATGGTGTTGCAAGCACCATTGCGGCCTCTAGCTTATAATTAGCGCCAGGACACTGCCCCACCCACAAGCATGTCAGCACCAGCCCGAGAAGCCTCAGGCTAAGCAACTAGCCGGGTGGGGACAAAGCCCCACCTGCCATCAGCAGGCAGTTACCCTTCAGACCCTCTGAGCCTGCAGCTACCGTGGAACACTGCCCTTCCCACCTGAGGGCCCAGGACCCTGCTCCACTCACAAGTGCACAGGCCCCTGCAGCCAGAGACCTTGGGACCCAGCCCCACCCACCAGAGGGCTGACCCCAGCCTAGGACCACCTCAGCCCTGCAGTCCCATGGCAGGATCCAGCCCACTCACCAGCACTGGGGACCGCCCCCCTGGCCCCAGCCCCACTTACCAGTAGCCCAACACAAACTTCGGGACACCCTGGATTCTACATCCAGCTGTGTCAGGAGCTGGCTTTGCCCACCAGCAAACCAAAATCAGTTCTAGGACTCCTGGGCCCCGCAGCCAGAGATCCCAGGACCTAGCTCCACTCCCCAGGAGACAGAACCAGCCCCAGAATTCCCTGGGCCTGGTTCAGCCCACCAGCAGGCCGACACAAGCTTCACAATACCCTGTACTTGGAGCTGTCTGTCACGAACTGATCTCACCAGCAGGCCAAAACCAGCTCTGGGACTCTTGGGCCCTGTAGCCAGAGACCACAGGACCTGGCTCTGCCTGCCAGTGGACTGTCACTAAGCCCAGGATTCCCTGAGCCCCAACCCCACCCACCACTGGGCAGACACCAGCCCCAGGATCACCCACAGTACTGGAGCCTGCCATGCCAGGACCCAGCCCATTTACCAGAAGGCTGACAGCAGCAATGACACACTGCCAGCAGGGAGAGGGAAGGGGGGGTGGGTAGGGCACGGAGGAGCAGGGGATTTAGATGTATGAGCTACTATGTATAAAATAAATATGCTACAGAGTTACACTGTACAGAACAGAGAATATAGCCAATATTTTATAGTAACCTTAAATGGAGCATAATCTATAACAATTTTGAATCACCTGAAACTAATACTGTCAATCAACTGTAGCTCAAAAAATATATATTAAAATGATAATAGAGTGATGTCAGCAAGATGGCAGATTAGGAAACTTGAGTCGCTTGTTCTCCCAAGAAACATCCATGGAAACACTGATGTACAATATACAGACCAATGTAGCACTGTGAGGATTCTAAAACCAACTGAGCAGCAGCAGCAACCAATTAAACACATAACCAAGATAAAGCCATATTCAAAATGGTATGAAGTTTCATGGCACTTACCCTTTCCCCTCACCCTCTAGACCAAGTAGAAGGAAGCCCCAACCCGTGGCTTTTTCCTCAGGATGCAAATAAAAGAGTGGAACTTGCTTGTGGCATTCTGACTTGTCTTAGGTCTGCCTGAGTGGTTTATGTCTCACCTGACTCAGAGCACTGACGGAATGGTGGCATAGTTTAGATACCTGGCTGGAGGCTCCTGAAAGCAGGGGTGGGCACTGTTGCACATGAGAACTGCAAGGGGTCTGCAGAACCATGGGAAACTAGTGTCAAGAGACTGTGGGCAGAGGAATAAAACACAATACCTAAAGCCCTGAGAAGCAGCAGGACTGAGACCCTTTGGGAATTAAGACACTTAAATGAGAGGCAAAAAAACTTTCAGGCATATAGAAAACAATGAACAAAATGGCAATAGGAAGTTCTTTCCTATCAGTTATAGCTTGAAATGTAAATAGACTAAACTCCCCCAAAATGTGAAAAATGGATTAAAAAACAAGGTCTAACTATATTTTGTCTACAAGAGACTCAATTTAGACCTAACGGCACACAGATTGAAAATGATGGAATGGAAAACGAACCTCTGAAAACAGTAACCGAAAGAGAATAGGGGTGGCTATAATGTCAGACAAAATAGACTTTAACTTAAAACAGTTACAAGATACAAAGAAGGACATTACAAGGATGAATTCACCATAAGCTATGGCAATTATAAATATACATATGCACCAAACATCAGAACTACTAAATATATGACAGGAACATTGACAGAATTAGTGGGAAAAATAGATAACTCTACAATAATAGTAGGAGACTTCAATACCCCACTTTCAATAAAGAATATAGACAGAAGAACTACCAGACAGAAGATAAGGGACAAGTACTTGAACAACATTATAGACCAACTAGACCCAACAGGCATACAGAACATTCCACCCAACAGCGTAACAGTGCACATGGACCCACCTCCAGAACAGATCATGTGTTAGGCCACAAACAAGTCTTAGTAAATTTAAAAACAGTGAAGTCATGCAAGGCATCTTTTCTGTTCACAGGGGAATGAAACTAGAAATCAGTAGCGTTAGGAAAATCCAAAAATAGGTGGAAATTGAACAACATACTCAAACAACCAATGAGTTAAAGAAGAAATCACAAGAGAAATCAAAATATCTTTGGACAAATGATAATGAAAACACAACATACCCAAATTTAAGGGATGCAATGAAAGCAGTTTTAAAGAGGAAATTTACAGCTGTAAATATTTACATAAAAATAGATCTAAAATCAACAACTTAACTTTACAACTTACAGAATTAGAGAAAAAGACTAAACCCAAAGCTGAAAATAGACAATAAAGATTAGAGCAGAGTCAGTGAAATAAAGGATAGAAAACCAGTAGAGAAAAATTAGTGAAACCAAGAGTTGGTTCTTTGAAAAGATCAACAAAATTGACAGAATTTTACCTAGACTAAGAATAAAAGAGAGAAGAGTCAAATATCTATTATCAGGAATGAAAGGGGACATTACAACTGATTTTACAGAAATAAAATTGTAAGTAGAAGAGGAGGCATTACAAGTTCATAAGAGAGTATCATGATAAATTGTACACCAAAAGTTGGATAACCTGGATGAAATGGATAAATTCCTAGAAACTCAACCTACCAAACCAAATAATGAAGAAACAGGAAAATCTGAATAGACCTGTAACTAGTAGGGACTGAAGGAATAATCAAAAATCTCCCAACAAAGAAAAGCCACGGACCAGATGGCTTCACCCATGAGTTCTACCAAACATTTAAAGAAAAATTAATACCAATCATCCTCAAGTTCCTCCCCCTAAAATGAAAAGGACAGAACACTTCAGTCTATGAGGCCAGTAGTAATTTGATACGAAAGCCAGACAAAGACACTGCAGGAAACTACAAACCAATATCCCCGAGAAGTACTGATGCGAAAATCCTCAACAAAATAATAGCAAACCGAATTCCACAACACGTAGGAAGGATTATACCCAATGGCCAAGTGGGATTTATTTGTGCAATGCCAAGGATGAACATGAAAACCTGTCATTTTAACACCCCACATTAACAGAATGAAGGGGAAAAAAACAACACTCACATGATCCTCTCAATTGATGCACAAAAAGCATTTGACAAGATTCAACACTTAAACATGATAAAAACACCAAACAAGGAACAGAAGGATTCTACTTCAATTCAAGATTCATGATAAAAGCCATCTATGAAAAGCCCACAGCTAACATCAAACTCAATGGTAAAAGACTGAAAGCTTTCCCTCTATAATCGGGAACAAGACAAGGATGCTCATTTTTGTCACTTCTATCCAACTTAGTACTGGAAAGTTCTGGTCAGAGCAGCTAGGGAAGAAAAATAAAAGGCATCCAAATCAAGATTATCTCTTCACTGATGACATTATCTTGTATGTAGAAAACCCTGTAGATTCCACTAGAAAACCATCAGGATAAATTAATTTGGCAAAGTTGCAGAATATGGAATCAACACACAACAAACCCAGCTGTGTGTCTATGTACTACTAATGAACATTCCTAAAGAGAAGTGAACAATTACACATATAATACTATAAAGAAGAATAAAGTACTTAGGAATAAAAGTATCCAAGGAGGTAAAATGCTTTTACAATGAAAACTTCAAAACACTGCCAAAAGTATTTAAAGACAAAAGAATAGAAGAATATTCTGTGGTCATGAATTGGAAGACTTAACATTATTAAGATGTCAGTACTATTCAAAGAGATCTATAGATTCAGTATGATCCTTATCAAAATCCCAATGGCATTTTTACAGAAATAGATACATCCTAATATTTATATGGAATCTCAAGGGAACACAAATAGCCAATCTTGAAAATGAAGAACAAAAGTTGAAGCTCTCACACTTCCTGTTTCAAAACTTACTACAAATGTATAGTAATGAAAACAGTGTAATACTGACATAAAGGAACATACATACACCCATGGAATAGATCCAAAATAAATCCTTGCATATAAAGTCTAATGATTTTTGACAAGGATGCCCAGGCCATTCACTAGGAAAAGATGGCCTCTTTAACAAATTGAGCTGGGAAACTAGGTGTCTCCTTGGCATAAGAATGAAGCTGTACTCATATTTCATATTATATACAAAAATTAACTCAAATTTAGTCAAAGACCTAAATATAAACCCTAAAACTATAAACCTATTAGAAAAATAGAGCGGAAATGGTCGTGACACTGGATTTGGTTGTTAATTCTTAGATATGAAACTAAAAGCACAGGCCAACAAAAGAAAGAAACAGACAAACTGGACTACATCAAAGGACACAATCAATACAGAAAAAGCAATCTACAGAAAATATGTGCAAATCATGTATCTGACAAAGAATTAATGTCTAGAATATTAAAAATAACAGTGTGACAGTGCTGTTATAATAATACAGAAAATAACAGGTGTTGGCAAGGATATGGAAAAATTGGAACCCTTGTGCACTGTTGCTGGGGATATAAAATGGTGCAGATACTATGGAAAACAGTATGGTGGTTCCTCAAAACATTAGAAACATAATTACCATATGATCTAGCAATTCCACATCTAGGTGAATGTCCAAATTGAAAGCATAGTCTTTAAGAGAGATCTGTACACCCACGTTCATAGCAGCACTATTCACAATAGCCAAAAGGGGGAAGCAACCCAGGTTGCTTTATCCAATGAATGGATAAACAAAATCTGTTACCTACATACAATGCAGTATTATTCAGCCTTAAAAAGAAATGAACTTCTGACACATGCTCCAACATGGAAGAACCTTGAGACATTATGCTAAGTGAAATAAGCCAGTCACAAAAAAGACAAATAGTATATGATTCCCCTTTTACTAGGTACCTAGAGTAGTCAAAATCATAGAGATAGAAAGTAGAATAGTGGCTGCCAGGGGTCAGGGAGAGGGGGATGGGAATTATTTTTAATGGACATAGGTTTGCAGTTTCTGCAAGATGAAAAAATAATTCTGAAATTTGTTTACACAACAGTGTGAATGTGTGTAATACTGCTAAACTGTACACTTCAAAAAATTAGGGTTAATTTTATATGTCATATACAGGTTTTTTTAATTAAGAAAGTTCATTAACTTTTTTTTTTCACATGAACATACATATATTTGTTTTCATACTCTTTTTCACCATAAGTTACTGCAAGATACTAAATATAGTTCCCTGTGCTATACAGCATGAACTTGTTTATCTATTCTATATATAAATTACTTAGTATCTTCAAATCTCTGACTCCCAATTTATCCCTTCCCACCTGCCCTCCCGCTAGGATAACCACAAGGTTGTTCCCTATGTCTGAGAGTCTGTTTCTGTTTTGGAAATAAGTTTTTTTTTTTTAAGAGTCCACATATAAGTGGTATCATATGGTATTTTTCTTTCTCTTGCTGGCTTATTTCACTTAGAATGACAATCTCCAGGTCCATCCATGTTGCTGCTAATGTAATTATTATTTTTTATGGCTGAGTAGTATTCCACTGTGTTAATATACCACAACTTCTTTAATCACTCATCTGTCGATAGACATTTAGGTTGTTTCCATGTCTGGGCCAGACTTCAGACAATAATATAAAGCTAAAATAATCAAAACAGCATGTTATTGGTATAAAAATGACATATGGACCAATGGGACCAATGGAATAGAATAGTCCAGAAATAAATCCACAAACTTTTGGTCAATTAATTTTCAACAAAGGAGGCAAGAACATACAGTGGAGATAAGACAGTCTCTTTAGCAAGCGGTGATGGGAAAACTGGACAGCTGCATGTAAATCAATGAAGTTAGAACACTCCCTCACACCATACACAAAAATAAACTCAAAATGGCTTAAAGACTTAAACATAAGACAAGACACATATAAAACTTTTAGAAGAAAACATAGGCAAAACATTACCTGACATAAATTTCAGCAATGTTCTCCTAGGGCAGTCTACATAGGCAACAGAAATAAAAACAAAAATAAACAAATGGGACCTACTTAAACCTATAAGCTTTTGCACAGCAAAGGAAACCATAAGCAAATATAAACAGCTCATACAACTTAATAAGAGAGAAACAAACAACCCAATCCAAAAATGGGCAGAGAACCTAAACATGCAATTTTCCAATGAAGATATATAAATGGCCAATAGGCACATGAAAAAATGCTCAATATCGCTAATTATCAGAGAAATGCAAATCAAAGCTACAGTGAGGTGTCACTTCACACCAGTCAGAATGGCCATCATTTAAAAGTCCATAAACAATAAATGCTGGAGAGGGTGTGGAGAAAAGGGAACCCTCCTACACTGTGGATGGGAATGCTGTTTGGTGCAGCCGTTAGGGAAAACAGTATGGAGATCCCTCAAAAGGCTGAAATGGACTTACCATATGATCCTGCAATCCCACTCCTGGGCGTATATCCAGAGGGAACCCTAATTCAAAAAGATACATGCACCCCAATGTTCCTAGAAGCACTACTTACGAAAGCTTATCACTAAAGCAAAATTTAACAATATAGTGTGGAATTTTAGTGTAAGTAAAATGTGTATGAAAACAGTAGCAAAAAGGGCAGGAGAGAAGTATACCACTGAAAAGGTCTTACATTATTCATAAAATGCTGTTACTTGAAGGTAGACAATGATAAGTTAAAGGTGTATCTGATAAATTAGAAACTGTACACAAAAAGTGGAGATATGAGACAAAATGAAATGTTTAAAAAATATTCAGGAGAAAAACAATGGGAAAGAATGAACATATGTGAATAAAAGAAATAGCTAGTTAATAGAATCAGACCCAACCATTATTAATAATCACATTAAATGAAATGGTCTAAACCTCCTAAATAGTCAGAGACTGTCAGATTGGATTAAACAACAGGTAAACTCAACTATATGCTGCCTACGAGAAGATACAAATAAGTTACAAATAAAAGGATGGAAAAGACAAGCTAATGTCAACACTAATTAAAAAAAATTACATGATTTCAAGATTTATTATAAAGGTGTAATAATCTAGACTGCATTATTAACATGAAAACAGACATACAGCTCAATGGAACAGACTATGTGGAACTTTTTTAGCTTTTGCTTGTCTGTAAAAACTCCTTTTCTCTCCTTCAAATCTGACTGATAGCCTTGTTGGGTAGAGCATTCCTGGCTCCAGGTTTTTTCATTTCCTCACTTTAAATATACTGCACCACTCCCCAATGGCCTGCAGAGTTTCTGCTGAAAGTCTTATGGGAGAGCTCCCTTATATGGACCTAGTTGCTTTCCCCTGTGCTCTTAATATTCTCTCTTTAATTTTTGCCATTTCAATATAATATATCTTGGTATGGATCCCTTTGGGTTGATCTTGTTTGGGTTTCTCTGTTCTTCCTGGACCTGGATGTCTGTTTCCTTTCCTACGTTGGGTATGTTTTTAGTTACAAGTGCTTCAATAAGGTTCTCTGCCTCTGTCTCTCTTCTACTTCTGGGACCACTATAATGTGAACATTAGTATGTCTGATGTTTACAAGAAATCTCTTAAACTGTCTTCATTTTTTAAAAATTCTTTTTCCTTTTTCTCTATTCAACTTCGATGATTTCCACTACTCTCTCTTCTGCGTCACTGATCCATTTCTCTGTATTATCCAATTTAGTGATTCCTTCTAGTGGTTTTTTTTTTTTTTTTTCAGTTACTGCATTTTTTCAGCTCTGTTGGTTCTTTATATTTTCTAACTCCTTTTTAAAATTCTCACTGTGTTCACCCATTCTTCTAGCACACTGAGCATCTTTATGGTCATTACCATGAACATTTTATTGGGTAGATTGCTTATCTCCAGAGTTGTCAGAATGTGTTCAACTTAAGAAATCAACTTAAAATAATTTTCTATATATGTTGCTAATATAAACCTTATGGTTACCACAAAACAAAAATCTATAATAGATGCACAAAAAAGATAAAGGAATCCAATATAATGTTAAGTCATCAAATTACAAATGAAGAGAGAAAAAAAAGGAGCAAAAAAGAACAAAGACAATCCCAAAACAGTTAACAAAATAGCAGTAAGTACAGACCTATCAATAATTACTTTAAATGTAAATGTACTAAATGTTCCTATCAGAAAACATAAAGTGGCTGAATGGATACAAAACCAAGACCCATATATATGCTGCCTACAAAGAGATTCACTTTAGATCTGAAGACACACTGACTGAAAGTGAGGGGATGGAAAAACAAAGTCGGGAACAAGAGACAAAGAAGGACATTACATAATGATAAAGGGATCAATACAAAAGAATATACAAGACTTGTAAATATTTATGCACACAAAGTGGAGAACCTAGATGCAGATAGCAAATATTACCAAATATAAACAAAGATATTGACAGTAACAGAATAATAGTAGGTGGCTTTAACACCCCACTTACGTCAATGGACAGATCATCCAGACATAAAATCAATAAGGAGACGTGGGCCTTAAAGAACACATTAGATCAGATGAACTTAACAGATATATAGAACATCCTAACCAAAAGCCACAAAATACACATTCTTTTCAAGTGCACATAAAACATTCTCCAGGACAGATTGTACACTAGGCCACAAAACAAGTCTTAACAAATTTAAAAGACTGAAATAATACCAAGTGTCTGACCACAATGCTATGAAACTGGAAATCAACTATAAAAAAAAAAATGTAAAGGCTAAACAATATGCTACTAAACATCCAATGGGTCACTGAAGAAATCAAAGAGGAAATTAAAAAATACATGGAGACAATATAAGTGAAAATACAATGATCCAGAATCTGTGGGATGCAGCAAAAGCAGTTCCAAGAGGGAGGTTTACAGTGATACAAGCCCACATCAGGAAACAAAAAAACCCCTAATCTTACATCTAAAGGAATTAGGAAGAAGAACAAACAAAACCTAAAGTATAGAGAAGGAAAGACGGAAGGAGGGAGGCAAAGAAGGGAGGGATGGAGGAGAATGGGTTCAAATAAACAAAATGAGAGATGAAAAGAAGTTACAATTGACACCACAGAAATACAAAGGACAAAAGGAGATTACTCTGCTTAGTGATATACCAATAACAGACAATCTATAAAAAAAATGGATAAATTCCTAGAAATGTACACTCTCCCAAGACTGAATCAGGAAGAAATATAAAATATGAATAGACCTCCAATTATCAGTAATGAACTCAGATCAGTAATAAAAAAATACTCCCAATAAAACAAGAGACCAGGACCAGATGGCTTCACAAATGAATTATACTAAACATTTAAAGAGTTAATGCCTATCCTTCTCAAACTACTCCACAAAACTGAAGGGAAAAGAATGCTTCCAAATTCACTCTTTGAGGCCAGCATCACCCCAATATCAAAACCAGATAGATACCACAAAAATAAGAAAATTACAGGCCAGTATCACCGGTGAACATAGATACAAAAATACTCAACAAAATATAAGCTCACTGAATTCAACAATACATTAAAAGGATCATACACCATGATCAAGTGGGATTTATCCCAGTAAGGCAAAAATGTTTCATTATCTGCAAATCAATATAATACATCATGTTAAGAATGAAAGAAAAGATGATCACATGATCATCTCAACACAGAAAAAGCATTTGACAAAATTCAACATCCATTCATGATAAAAACTCTTTTTTTGGAAAATTTAGCTCTAATTTTAGTAGCATTATCTTCATATAAATAATCAGCAGGTGATTTAAAAAGCAGGTTTTTGAAGCGTAATTTTTTACTATAATTTAAGGAAGCACTCAAGACATAGCACATCAAGAATTTTATCCTTCCAATATTCTCAGAGATAAAAAAAAAAGAAATGACAGGCAATTTATGATAAAAACTCTTAATATACTAAGTTCAGAGAAGGAAAGTATCTCAATAAAAAAAAGGCCCTATATGACAAGCCCACAGCTAAAATTATACTCAATGGTGAAACACTGAAAACTTTCCAAGGTCAGGAACAAGACAAATGCCCACTCTCACCACTCCTACTTAATGTAATACTAGAATTCCTAGCTAGAGAAATCAAGCAAAAAAAAAAAAAAAAAGTATCAGAACTGGAAAAGAGGAAATGAAACTATCTCTGTTTGCAGGTGATATGATTTTATATATAGAAAATCTTATAGAATCCACCAAAAAACCCATTAGATCTCATCAACAAGTTCAGTAAAGTTGCAGGATACAAAATTAACATTAAAAAACCGGGGAGTAGGGTATAGTTCAGTGGTAGAATAATGTGTGCTTAGCATGCACAAGGACCTGGGTTCAATCCCCAGAACCTCCACTAACAACAACAAAAAAATTAGTAGTTTGTATACAATAATAACAAATTATCTGAAAAAGAAATACAATCTAATTTATAATTACATCAAGAAAAATACTTAGAAATGAATTTAACCAAGGACATAAAATATCTACACAATGGGAACTTTTAAGACACTGATGAAAGAAATCAAAGAAGGCACAAATAAATGGAAAGGTATCCTGTGTTCACGGATTGGAAGAATTAATATTTTTTAAACGTCAGTTCTACCAAGACCACCTACAGATTCAGTGCAATCCATAGCAAGATTCTAATGGCATTTTTTACAGAATTAGAAAAAAAAATCCTAAATTTATATGGAGTCACAAAAGGCCCCAGATAGCCAACCAAAGGAATCCTGAGAAAGAACAAAGTGGGAGGAATCATAGCTCCTGATTTCAAGCTGCAGTATACTTATAGTAATCATAATAGTATGTTACTGGCATAAAATCAGAAACATAGACCAATAGAACAATCTAGAGCCTAGAGCATGTACAGTCAACTAATTTTTGACAAAGGAGCCAAGAATACTCAATGTGGAAAGGATAGTCTCTTCAGTAAATGGTACTGAGAAAAGTGGATATTCACATGTAAAAGAATGAAACTAGTCCTGAATTACACCACTCACAAAAATGAACTCATAATGGAATAGGAACTTAATATTTTAGAATAGAAGCCATAAAACTTCCAGAAGAAAACATGGGGAAAAGCTCCATGACTTGGGTTTTGCAATGATATATTTGGGTAGGATACCTAAATCACAACATACAAAATGAAAAATTAAGAAGTGGAACTGCATCAAACTAAATAGCTTCTTCTGCACAGCAAAAGAAACAATCAACAAAACAAAAAGGCAACCTACAGAATGGGAAAAAATATTGCAAACCATATATCTGAAAAGGTTAATATCCAAACTGTATAAAGAATTCATACAACTCAACAACAACAAAAAACATCAAATTATCCAATTTAAAAAATGGGCAAAAGATGTGAATAGACAATTTTCTAGATACACAGGTACATGAAAAGGTGCTCAACATTACTAATCCTCCGGAAAATGCAAAATAGAACCACAATGAGCTATCGCCTCACAAGCGTTGGAATGGCTATCATCAAAAAAATAAGAGGTAACAAGTGATGGTGAGGATGTGGAGAAGGGAACACTTGTGCATTGTTGGTAGGATTATACATTGGTACAATCACTATGGAGAACACTTTGGAAATTCCTCAAAATATTAAAAATACAATTACCATATATCTAGCAATTCTACTTCTGGGAATATATCCAAAGGAAATGAAAACACTGTGTCAAAGAAATATCCGCACCCCAAAGTTCACAGCGACATTGTTTACAATAGTCAAGACATAGAAACAACCTAACTGTCCACTGACAGATGAATGGATAAAGAAGTTGTAGTATACATATACAATGGAATATTATTCAGTCATGAAAGAGAAGGAATCCTGCCATTTGCAACATCATGGATGAGCCTTGATGGTATTATGCTAAGTGAAATAAGTCAGAGAAAGACAAATACTGTATATCTCACTTACATGTAGAATCAAAAACGGAAACAAAAACCCCACCAAACTCAGAAAAAGATAAGATATGTCGTTACCAGAGGCAGGAGGTGATGGGAAGAAGTGGTCAAAATGTATAAACTTCCTGCTATGAGATAAAGTACTAGGTATGTGTTATACAACTTGATTACTAGAGTCAACACTGCTGTATGGTATATCTGAAAGTTAAGAGAGGAGATCCTAAGAGTTCTCATCACCAGAGGAAAAAATATTTTTCCCTTTTTCTGTGTGTGTGTGTGTGATGGATATTAACTAAGTGCTGTATGTCAATTATATCTCACTAAAACTGTATGAAAGATGGCAAATAAGCATATGAACATGCTCAACATCACTAGTCATTAGGGAAATGCAAATAAAACCATAATATGAGGCACCACTAGGCACCTATCAGAAGACCTAAAATGTGAAAAACTGACCATATTAAGTGTTGGTGAGGATATGGAACAGCTGAAACTCATACAGTGCCATTCAGAATGTAAGCTGGTAACAACCATTTTTAGAAAACAGTTTGGGAGTTGAACATACATGTAAAATACAATGCAGATAATTGACTGCTAGGTATTTATTCAAGAGAAATGAAAACATTTGCCCACACAAAGACACATGTTCATGGAGGCTTTATTTGTAATATCCAAAAATTGGAAACAACCCTAATAGCCATCATCAGGTGGTACAGTTTGGAATATTTATGTGTAAAATTATTAAAAATGAACTGCTATCATATGCAGTAACATGCAGGAATCTCAAATTATACTGAATGAAAGAATTCCCATTTTTAAAAAGAATACAAAATTCTAGAAAATGTGAACAAGTTACCTGGAGATGGGGGTCAGGAGAAGGGCATGATTATAAAAGGGCACAACTAAACTCTGAGGGATGATCAACATTATCTCTATTGTGATTTTTTTCATAAGTATACATGTAGTCACTAATCATCAAAGTTTATATTTTAAATATGTCCAGGTTTATTACATGTCAATTATACCATGATAAATGTGAAAAAAGAAATAAAAATACATATACTTAAAGATATGCAAATTAAAAATTGCAATGAACAGCTAAAGTATCATTTTAAGGGAAACTGTAGTTTTTAAATGCCATGTTAGAAAAGAAGGTTGAAAATCAATGATCTAAGCCTTCAATTTAAGAAACTGAAAAAAGAGCAAATTAAAAAGCAAAGCAAGTAGACAAAACTATGTAATAAGGAGAATTCGGTGAAAACAGAAAACAGACAAAAGAGAAAATGAAACCAAAAGTTGAAAAAGATTAACTGATAACTGGTTAATAAGACTGATTGAGGAAAAAAGAAACTGACAACATGGATGAATCTCAACACTATGCCTAGTGAGGGAAGCCAGTCAAAACCATTCTACGCAATTCCATTTATATGAAATTCATGAACAAGAATACCAGACTAGTGGTATCTCTAAGAGGAGGATGTAGTACTTGGAGAGGGAATACAGGGAATTTTCTGGAGGTAATGAAAATATTCTATATACTGAAAAACTAAATTCTATATACTGACTGAAGTGGTGGTTACACAAGTGTGTAAGAGCCCAAACTCACTGAATTACAGATGTAAAGTGCACATTTTATTGTCTGTAAAATCACTCAATTAAAAAAATCCAGCCAACTCTTTCACCCAGCTCCTCCAGCTCTATCCTCTAGCTAAGCTTCTTGGGAGAATTACACACATCCACTGTCTCCATTCCCTTACCTGCATTTGCTTTTTCATCCCCCTTGAATTTAGCTTCTTCCCTATCATTCTACCAAAACATATCTGTCCAAGGTCACTTCTGTGTTGTTATATCTAGCAAAGTTTTCTCAGCTCCCCAAGAACTTGACCTCTCAACACTGTTGATCACTCCTGAAATACTGGAATTCTTCTGGGCTCAGCTCTACACCCTTGCTTCTTTCCCCTCTCTCTCTATGCTATCTTCCCAGTGAACACTAATGGCTTCTGCTCTGTCTCTGCAGACCTCTCCCCTAGACCCTGACATCTCCCCAGCGATTTCTCTGAATATCTTCAAACTTAACCTGCTCCAGAACAACTCAATCTTCTTCCCCAAACCTATTCTATTCTTATTTCAGTGAATGGCACTGTCTAGTTCTAAAGACTAGAAGTCAAAATATCTTCCTTAAGCTTCCCTTCCTCACGATCTCTATCCAGTCCATCATTACGTCCTAGTGATTTTCTCTCCTAGAAGTATTTTTTGCTTTTGGGTTTCTTTCCATTTCTAAACTATCAGTTTAGTCAAAGCTACAGAATTAGCTCTCACTTACATTGCTACTCTTTTTTTTTTTAATTGAAGTATAGTTGCTGTATAATATTATGTAAGTTACAGGTGTACAATATAGTGAGTCATAATACATTGCTACACTTAAGCAGTCTATCTGTGTCCATTCTGGCCCCCTTCCAATTGATTCTCCACAAAGAAAGGAACACAACTGGCCTTCTGTATACCCAGGTTCCAAACCCATGGGTTCAATCTACTGTAGATGGAAACTATTCTGGGGAAAAACATTCTAGAAAGCTCCAAAAGGCAAAACTTGAAATTGCCATGTGTCAGCAACTATTTACATAGCATTTACACTGTATTAGGTAATACACGTTATCTAGAGATGATTTAAAGTACGGGAGGATGTGGGTATATTACATGCAAACATTACATCATTTTATATGAGAGACTTCAGCACCCACGGACACCAAAAGACCACTGTACTTTCCAGATGTGTATCTGATAATGCCATGTCTCCTGTCATCTTTTTTCAAAATAACCATGCAGTGGCTTTGCACTGCTCTTTAGATAAAATCTGTAACACTTAACACGGCCTAAAGGACCCAGATGGTTTGCCCACTACCTATGTTTGAAGCCTCACTTTGCAACACAACCTTCACACCCATCCCTGCCTTTCATTACCATGTCTTCTTTCCTGCCACAGAACCATTTTTTATATACCATTTCTTCTGTCCATAATCTCTCTCCTGGTACATGACTCCTATATGTTCTTCAAATCTTAGCTTAGAATTTTAAAAAATGGACTCACTGACCTGGTCACCTGCTCAAGGCACCATGTCCCCTCCTTCATGGCATTTATCACAACTGCAGCTTAGTTTTGCTTGATGTATTGTCTAAGTAACATCCAAATTCTCCACTATAAGGCATATGATTACTAGGATCACATTTGTTTTTTATCCCCTTTATATCTCCAGCCTCTAGGAAACATCTCACAGGTACCTGGCAGGCCCTCATAAATACTTCTAAATAAATTAATGAAGAATTAGAAATTATGTTTCTAAATGAAATAACATGTACTTGGTGACAGATTTTAAATGGACTTCAAGCAGCCATCTAATCAAATGCCCAGGAAAACCATCACATGGTTGTCTTCATTGTTCCTCCCTTCAGTTATGTTCCAGGCACTGAGGCATAGCAGTGAATGAGACAGGGTTCCTGCATTCATGCAGCATCTGGTTTAAGTTGACTGACTTTGTATTTCAAAAGCTACTCTTACTTGTAAATCAATGAAGTTAGAACACTCTCTCACACCATACACAAAAATAAACTCAAAATGTCTTAAAGATTTAAACATAAGACATCATAAATCTCCTAGAAGAGAACATAGGCAAAACATTCTCTGACATAAATGGCAGCAATGTTTTCTTAGGTCAGTCTACCAAGGCAACAGAAATAAAAGCAAAATTATACAAATAGCACCTAATTAAACTTACAAGCTTTTGCATAGCAAAGGAAATCATAAACAAAATGAAAAGACTACCTAATGATGTAACTGGTAAGATCTTGACTTTCAGAATATACAAACAGTTCATACAATTCAATAACAAAAAACCAAACAATCCAGTCAAAAAATGGGCAGAAGACCTAAACAGACATTTCACCAGTGAAGATATACAGGTGGTCAAAAGGCATATGAAAAGATGCTCCATGTCACTAATTATCAGAGAAATGTAAAAACTACAATGAGATATCACCTCACACCAATCAGAATGGCTATCAGTAAAAAGTCCACAACTAATAAATGCTGGAGAGGGTGTGGAGAAAGGGGAATCTTCTACTGTTGGTGGGAATGTAATCTGGTGCAGCCACTATGGAAAACAGTGTGGACATTTATTAAAAATACAGTTACCATATGATCCAGCAGTCCTACTCCTTGGCATATATCCAGAGAAAACTCTCATTCAAAAAGACACATGCACCTCAGTGTTCACAGCAGCACTATTTACAAGAACTAAGACATGGAAGCAACCTAAATGTCCATTGAATAAAGAAGGTGGGTGTGTGTGTGTGTGCGGGCGCGCGCATACATAGAAACACGATGGAATACTACTTAGCCATAGAAAAGGATGAAATAATGCCATTTGCAGCACATGGATGGACCTATACATGATCATACTAGGACCTATACATGATCATACTAAATGAAGTAAGTCAGAGACAGAAAGACAAATATATGATATCATTTATACATGGAATCTAAAAAAAAATGACACAAATGAACTTACAAACCAGAAACAGACTCACAGACATAGAAACAAATTTATGGTTATCAAAGGGGAAAGTAGGGGGGAGGGATAAATTAGGAGTTTGGTATTAGCAGATACTAACTACTATATACAAAATAGATAAACAACAAGGTCCTACTGAATAGCACTGGGAACTATATTCAATAGCTTGTAATAACCTATAGTGAAAAAAGAATATAAATATATATGTACATAACTGAATCACTGTTGTACACCAGAAACTAACACAACAACTATATAAATCTCAAGTATACTTCAATTTTAAAAAGTTACTCTTACTCTCAAGCCAGTTTATCTGTTTCCTAAGCTCTGTGCAGAATAAGTTTATCATTATTTTTTTTAAATAAATCTTTAACTTTGATGACTGTGAGGCAATCTTGTTCTATTTTATGGAAACCTTACTATTTTTTAAACATATAAACCTGAATAATTTTACCTGCCTATCTAACTTTAATAGTATGTCTAATCAGAATGGGAAGCAAGGTACAAAGAATTAAAATAGAAAAAAAATATGTAACTGCTCACAAAGGAAAAACATATACAGATTAGACTCTGAAGAAAATCTTATTGCCTATCTTGAGAACATCCCTCAAAGTTAGAGACAAGGCAAAATGATTAAAAACTCAAAAACCTAAGACATACACATATTTTTTCAGAAATATGAAGTTACATTTAAGAACTCTGATCTCAAAATGTCTACTTGACAGTAAATAGCAAGTAATATATACATAAACTGTTACACCACTGTGTTTAAATCAATCACCATAAATGCAGACCTGGGGTCAGAAGTCTGTCTTTACGTATCTAAGTTGTTTTTATAGCACTGATGGTTTTGAACTGAGTTGTTCACACAAGTCCTCATTACTTGAATTTGCAAAATGGCTGGCTAGAATAGGAGTCATCTGTTGTCATGGAAACATGTTTTTTCTTTCTACTTCTCTAATGTATGTGCTAAAATAAGACATCAAATCTGAAACCAGAATGAGAAAATCCTGACATATACATGATCATTCCATTTTAGTTTCTTCAAAATCCCTTTAGAATGCACCAAATTGGAAATAATACTCCAAAACATAATTATTAGCAAGTTTGACTCTTGTACTGATAGCTCTTAAATGTGAACACAGTCTAATCATACAGCTAGCAAAATCATCTGACAAGAAGATATATTAAAACTCTATGGTCACTGTAATATAGTTGCATTTGTTAAAAATGTTGGAGGACTTAACCAAGATCAGTTTAGTTCTATGTCCAAATTAACTGTAAACTAATTTAGTCTAAATTAATACCATCTCTGTATGTAATGAGGGGGCTCTTAAATTCATCATCCACAGCGTTGTTAAATAATTAAGTATTGCCCTAAGGGAGAGATTCCAATGGAGCATCACTTTCAGGTTGACACAAACCAAAAACTAACAGCCAATATTTACAGAGTGTACAAAAGGCTTTCACACACATTGGTATCTGAGCCTTCCTTTATTCGAAAGATATTTCAGGAACTGAGTGTTAATTCTATACCAATCACTGGCTAGATGCTAGGGATATGATAGTGATCCTCACAGTAACTCTGTAACAGTGGTGGTTATCTCAGAATCAGCAGCATCAGCATCACCTCAGAACCTGTTAAAACCACACACTCTCAGGTCTCACCCCAAATCTACTGAATCAGAAAGTCTGGGGGTGGGGCCCAGGAATCTGTTTTAATAAGCCCTCCAGTGATTCTGATAAATGCTCAAGTTTGAGACCCACTGCCCTGTAAGATAGTCCCTTGCATTATATATTAGCAAACTGAGGCTCAGAAAAGGGTGTTACAGACTTGAGATACAAGACTTTTTTCCACCACATACCCCATGGGCATACAATAAAGATTTGTTGGATAAAAAAAATAAATGAATCCTCTAAAAAGTTGTGCCATCACCCAATCGTGGCAAAAGTACAAGCAATATAATCCTAATTTACTGAGAATGTACATAATGCTAATGAGTGTATTTCACCTGAAAAGAGAAACAGTCACCATAACATCAAGAAGTGTAATTTTAAAACTTTTACTTTTGAGTCTTACATAAAAGAGAAAGTTACCAAAGGTGATCACTACCAAAACTTCAATTTTTCCATACCTTGTTATTTTGCCTTAATTTACTTAACTCCAGTTTATACTTTTCTGCTTCTTCCAGAGCTCGATTCAAGCGAACTTCCATGGCACTTTGACTAGTGGCAGCCTGTTTTTGCAGTCTTCTTTTATTTTCTAATTCCTGTACAGTAAAAGAGATACACAGAACATTTATAAACAGATCCTAAGACCTCTTTACTACTATTTTGCAACATTTTCCATTCCTATATTCCTTGCTTTCTGCCAAATTTTACATACACACACACACGGACAGAGGCTGAGCACTGAGTGACACAGATCTCAGGGAATTCTCACTCTGAATTGGCTATAGAAAAATACAGCCTTAAAGATGTAGTCACAAATTAGACTTTCAAATTACTTATTGTTTGAAAATTTCTATCCATCCCAAGATACAGTAACACATGTTTTTTATATTTATTTCATAAACAGTTCTTTATAACTATAGTTCTTCTCCTGGGAACCTCCCAAAACACCAATGTGAGACATAAATTCTCCCACAAATACTGTGTGTAAACCTGACAAAATCTATCATTTAAAAAAATCTGTTAAATATTTATTAATGCATTCTACATTAGCCATATAGGAAAATCCCAATTCTGGGGAAAAACAACAGATTTTATGGGTATTTTCCCTGTTCTGGGGTGGGTTTAGACCTGCATTTCTGCAAATATCTTAAGAGATGCTGCTGCAGAGAGTCTATAGGCCACACAGGAAGAAACATGTACAGGAAAACCTCCAAACTCCATCACAAGCTGGCACCATAATCTCAACTCCTGCCACAAATGTTACCTGCGGCTACGTGAGCAGTACTTGGTTGGATCTCTCCCAGACAGACATTATGCTTCTGGCCTCTGCCCCTTTGCTCATGCTCATCCTTCTGCCCTGACCTCTCCCTACCCCTCATTTTTACCTGGCTTGCACCTATCCATCCTTTAAGACTCAGCTAGGACTAACTCTGGTTTTACCTCCTGCCAGAAGCCTTCCTTATCTTCCTCACTATCCTCCCAGGTTGGATTAAGTGTCCTTTCTTCAAAGCTTCCCTAGCACCTTGATATACATATATCACAGTGCCTGCTTGTGTGGGACTGAAACTATCCACTGACTGCATTTCCCTCGCTGTACTGTTAGCTCCTGGGGGACAGGAACTACTTTCATTTCTACGTTCTGGCACTTCAGCAGCATATAAAAGGCATTAATGAGATGTTTACTAAAATTAATTTATTTTGTAATACTTAACTCACTCTTCTTTGCATCCCCTACAATGCCTAGTACAGAGCATTACACCAAAACAGATACTCAGTAAATATCGTGCAATTGAAATGATGCAGATAAAGATACAGTTGTCTGTTTTCTGCTTTAATAGTTTTTTCTCCTGGCTGTTATCACTATGTTTTATTTGAAAACTGATCTCCCTGGCTCTGAGTAATTAAGGGGAAAACAAAACAAAACAAAATACGTGCTGCTCTTTATGCAGGTTTCTAAACAAATCAAACTGTCTGGATACCATCTGCTCTCACCAGCCTTCTTCACAGCTTTGTGGGTGGTAGTGACACTGAGAGCGGCCTGATTTCTCTCACTGTTCACACGGAAAAGGCAGAGATTCTCATTAGCCACCAAGGCCACAGTTCTTGCTGCCTCATTTCAGCCTCTTCTCACAAGAATATGGAATTGCCCTTCTCTTTCTTGCTGATGACTCTGTAACCTACTTCAAAGAAAATTGAAAACCTCCCTTTACCATATGATGCCTCCCTACCCCCGAATCAATACTGCTCCACTTCTTGGGAAAAGCGAAAAAGAAAAAAGATAGACAGAAGAATAGTAAAGTACGAAATAAAGTCTTCCTAAATGAGTAAATCCACTAAGGAAAGGGGAAACCTTATCAAAAACTTGAAAACACTTCTGTTTTCAATCTTACTCAAGAATTTTTTTACAAAATGCAGACAAAATACAAATACTGAGTATTTTCAAGATGCAAGCTCCTAAAGTAAATTTATTATTACCAAAAAAAATTAAGTTTACATGTTGCTAGTGAAAAAAAAATTATGAAACATATCAACCCCTGAAGTTTACATTAGTTTTAAAAGAAAAGGCTGAGTAGCTTAAAGAAAATCAAGTTTAAAACTCAAATACTATGAAATCCAAGAATAATCTGGGATTCTTCCATTTCTGAAGCACTCATAAGGCACTGGGGGAGTGTGAGAGAGAGGTGTGCGTCAGAAACCACAGCGCAAGACAAATGCAGCAGCTGCTTTAGAGGAACACAAACTGTCACAGTGATTCAGATGAGGACAAATAAATGACCAGGTAAGGTTCTAGAAACAAGTGACTGAGGTACCAAAAGAAACAGACCTGGAGTCAGAAAACCTGCCAGCTGTTGTAGACTCAGTTTCCGTATCTGAAATTGGGTGTAATACTATATGGTTTATGGGCAAAAAACCTAAAAGGTTTTACCTATTCAACACATTTATCCAGCACTTACTACATGCCTGGTACTACTCCACATGACGGACACACGATAGTTAACCACAGTTCTCCTCTCATAAAGCTTGCACTCTAGAGGAAGAGACAGATGATAAACACACACATACATGCATACTCACGGGTGAGATCTGGTAGTGATAAGGGCTATGAAGAAAAAGGGTAAGAGGACAGAACAATAGGGAAGGGGCATAATATTTAACATAGAGTGGTTAACTTGAACAGACTGATCACTAGAAATGAAATACAATCAGCAATAAAAAACCTCCCTACAAAGGAAAATCCAGGACTGGACGGTTTCACTGGGGAATTCTACCAAACATACAAAGACGAGCTCATACCAATCCTTCTCAAAATCTTCCAAAACACTGAAGAGGAGGGAACACTCCCAAGCTTATTCTATGAAGCTACTATTACCCTGATACCAAAACAAGATAAAGGCACTACTAAAAAAGAAAACTACAGGCCAAATATCATTGACGAACACAGATGCAAAAATCCTCAACAAAATATTAGCAAACAGAATCCAACAACACATAAAAAAGATTATATACCATGATTAAGTTGGATTCATCCCAGGGACACGAGGATGGTTTAACATATGCAAATCAATCAATGTGATACATCACATCAACAAGACAAAGGACAAAAATCACATGATCATCTCAATAGATGCAGAAAAAGCATTTGATAAAACTTACATCCATGTATGATAAAAACTCTTACCAAAGTGGGTATAGAGGGAACCACCAAAGTGGGTATAGAGGGAACATATCTCAACATAATCAAAGCTATTAATGACAAACCCACAGCCAACATAATATTCAACAGTGAAAAGCTGAAAGTCTACCCACTAAAATCTGGAAAAAGTTAAGGATGCCCACTCTCACCACTTCTATTCAACATAGTATTGGCAGTCCTAGCCACAGCAAATGATAAAAGAATTCGGCAAGGTAGCAGGATACAAGATTAACAAACAGAAGTCAGTTGCATTTCTTTATACTAACAATGAAATAGCAGAAAAAGAGAGTAAAGAAACAATCCCTTTTAAAATCTCATCCAAAACAATAAAATACTTAGTAATAAGTTTAACCAAGGAATAAATTTGACCAAGGAGGTGAAAGACTTACACATGGAGAAATACGAAACACTGACTAAGGAAATAAAGGAGGACTTAAAGAAATGGAAAGATATCCAATGCTCTTGGATTGGAAGAATCAATATTGTTAAAATGGCCATACTGCCCAAGGCCATCTGCATATTTAATGCAATCCCTATCAAACTACTCATGACATTTTTCTCAGAAACAGAAGAAATAATCCTAAAATTTATATGGAATCACAAAAGACCCAGAATTGCCAAAGCAATACGGAAGAAAAAGAACGAAGCTGGAGGAATAACCCTTCCAAACTTCAGACAATACTACAGAGCTACAGTAATCAAAAGAGCATGGTATTAGTACAAAAACAGACATATGGGTCAATGGAACAGAGAGCCCAGAAATAAACCCACAGACCTATGGTCAATTAATCTTCAACAAAGGAAGCAAAAATATACAATGGAGAAAAGACAGTCTCTTCAGCAGGTGGTGTTGGGAAAGTTGGACAGCAGCATGTAAATTGATGAAGTTAGAACACTCCTTCACACCACACACAAAAATAAACTCAAAATGGCTTAAAGACTTAAACATAAGACAAGATACTATAAATCTCCCAGAAGAAAACATAGGCAAAACATTCTCTGACAGAAATCTTAGCAATGTTCTCATAGGGCAGTCTACCCAGGCAATAGAAATAAAAGCAAAAATAAACAAATGGGACCTAATTAAATTTATAAGCTTTGGCACAGCAAAGGAAACCATAAGCAAAACAAAACAACAACCAGTTGAATGGGAGAATATATTTGCAAATGATGTGACTGACAAAGGTTTAATTTCCAGACCATATAAACAACTCATACAACTTAATAACAACAACCCAATCCAAAAATAGGCAGAAGACCTAAAGCAATTCTCCAGTGAAGATGTACAAATGGCCAACAGGCATATGAAAAAATGCTTAATATTGCTAATTATCAGAGAAATACAAATCAAAATTACAACGAGGTATCACCTTACACCAGTCAGAATGGCAAATATTCAAAAGTCCACAAATGATAAATGCTAGAAAGGGTATTGAGAAAAGGGAATTCTCCTACACTGTTGGTGGCGATGCAGTTTGGTGCAGCCACTATGGAAAATACGGAGATTCCTCAAAATACTAAAAACAGACTTACCATATGATCTAGCAATCCCACTCCTGGGCATATATCCAGAGGGAACTCAAATTCAAAAAGATACATGCACCCCAATGTTAACACCAGCAATATACAATAGCCAAGACATGGAAGCAACCTAAATGTCTATCAACAGATGACTGGATAAAGAAGTTGTGATATACTTATACAGTGGAGTATTACACTACCATAAAAACGAATAAAATAATGCCATTTGCAGCAACATGGATGGAGACTGTCATTCTAAGTGAAGTAAGCCAGAAAGAGTAAGAAAAATACTATATTATATTGCTCATATGTGGACTCTAAAGGAAAAGGAAAAAAAGGACACTATGAACTAATCTATAAAACAGAAACAGACTTGCAGACATAGCAACCATTTTATGGTTACCCGGGGGAAAGGGGGTGGGAAGGGATAAATTTGAGAGTTCGAGATTTGCAAATATTAACTACTAAATATAAAAATACATAAGAAACAAATTTATAGCACAGAGTACTATATTCAATACCATGTAATAACCTTTAATGAAAATGAATATATATATATATATATGTATATGTATGATTGGGACATTATGCTATACACCAGAAAACTGACACATTGTAATTGACTACACTTCAATAAAAAAAAGATACAGTGGTTAGGGGAAGGCTTTCAAATGAGGAAATGATTCATGTAAAGATCTGGAGGAAAGAATTATAGACTGGAGGAACAATGAAGACAAAGACCCTGAGGCAGGAATTCATTTAATATATTCAAAGATCACTTAGGTGGTCAGTGTGGCTTCAGCTGAGTGACACAGCAGTTTTAGGTCTTAAGACCTGAATGACATGGAAAGCCTTTGGAGGATTTTTAGTAGGATAAGTATGTGCGTGTTTGTGTGTGTATGTATGTATGGTGACCTAAGGTTTTTAACAGTTGACCCTTGAACAACATGGGTTTCAACTACCTGAGTCCACTTACAGGCAGAAATTTTTCAACAGGAAATACTACGTTAATACACGATCCACCATTGGTTGAATATGTGGATGTGGAACCATGGATATGGAATCACAGATACAGAGGAACGAGGGATATGGAGAGCCGACTGTAAGTTATATGGGGATTTTCCACTGTGCAGAGGGTGTGTGCCCCTAACCTCCAAGTTGTTCAAGCATCAACTGCATTCTAGCTACTGTGGTACTGAGTGCAGCAATACCAATCTAGGAGGTCACTGGAATAGTACAAGTGAAACATAGTAGCTTGGACTTGGGTAGAAGTAATGAGTTTTTGAGAAACAGTTAATTCTATGCATTTTGAAGACAGAATTGGCAGGACTTGTTGACGGACTTAATGATGCTGTGGAAAGAGAAGGATCAAGATGACTCTTGGATTTTGAACAACTCCATGTTTTTACTGAGAGGGAGAAAAAGAGAAGCAGGTTTGCAGAGGGCAGGGAAGCATACATATGATGTTCTGCAAACCAAGTAGAGATATTAAGTGGACAGTAAGATGAAGAGTCTGGAGCTCAAAGAAAGGTCAGAGAAAGAAACAGCAACGTGGGAGTTCCCAACACATAGATGGTAATACAAAGCCATGGAAATTAATGAGAGCATCTCAGACCTGGATGTAGACAGTAAGGAGAAGAGAGCCAAGGACTGAGCCCTGGGCACTCCAACATGTAGAAATCCGGAAAATGAGGAAGAAAATTATAAGTATGATGCTTCAGAAGCCAAATCAATAGTGTTTCAAGGAGGGAGAAATCAACTTTGTCAAATATTGCTGAGACATAAATTACTGAGGAATAAGAACTGATGAGAACTGGCACTGTGGATTACTAGTGACCTTGTTAAGAATGGTTTCAGAGGCAGAGAAGAGATGGACACCTAACTGTTGAAGTTTCAAGAGAGAATAGAGAAACTGAGTATATACAATTATTTTAAGAAGTTCTGCTATAAAGGAGAGCAATGATACCGGGCAAGAGGTAGATATGAGATCTAAGGAGGCTTTTCAAAAATACATATATTGGAGATTCTATGGCATGTTTTTATGCTAATGCAAATAATTCCATGGACAGAGTAAATATGATTTTTGCAAGAGAAAGGCATGATAATTGTAGGAGCGAAGTCCTTGAGTAAGAGAGATGGTATGGGATTCAGTGCACCGTGATCAGCATTAGCCAGAAGAGGCAGTAATCCACCGTAATGAGGGGGGAGAGCAGAGGAGATGGGTATAGAAACCAAGAGGTGTCACAGATTTAGTGACAGGATGAAGAAGAATTATCTTTGATTATTTTCTTAGTAAAATAAGAGGGAAAGTCATGGACTCAGAATGCTAAGACTGGAAGAGGTACTGGAAACTTAAGAAGAAAAAAATCACCTGTTTAAAATCACCTTTGAAAGTGGGAGAGGAAACTGTCTTCTCAGAAAGTAGGAGAGGAAAATGGTATTCCACTTGATATTTGTAAATAAAATTTAAGTAGGACCAATCTACTGGGCTGTACATTTTTGTTCAGTCTTAATACACTGCTCATGAATAGGCAAACAGGAGAGGGGAAATTGGCTAGAACTAGGGTTGGGTTTTGCCACACACTTCATTGGTAGGGAAATTAAGGATATATGCAGAGCATAATTAAGTTGTGTACCATGGTACCTAAGCCAGAGAAGAGAATAAACATGAAGGAATGGGTACATCTATGTAATAAAATATATATAAATGAGAACACACAACAATTATATGTGTATGACAGATATACAATATTAAACAAAGATAAGGTACCATTAATATAATGGTTTTGCAGGATACATAAAGGCAAAAATGAAAAAAGCTTTCTTTGCAAGATATGAGAATGACTTGTAGAAGGTCAGAATTGCTTTCAAGGACTTCTACTATGAAAGCAGGAAAGAATAAAGCAAGAACCAGGCATCTTTAGGAAATGACACAGAGCTCAATTTTACCTGGAGCAATTTAACAAAAGAGCAGATTATTTTTTAAAAGGTGAGTTACTAATGATAAGAGTGTTCATATGACATGATCCCTGGTCAGAGAAACTTTTGGAATGCACTACTAATTTTAATTTAACCAAAAAACAAAATAAAACAGAGATTAAGGCTTCTGACAAGGAAGAAATAATTAATATCTACATAAGAAATGCACTGTAAACAACTAGAAAAAATTATCAAAATATGTTAAATAACTATTTAGAGACATTAGGAAAACATTAGGATTGTGATTCCTGAGAAAAAGGAAGCAAATGAGTCTTATCATCCCAGCATTCTGCTGGGAGGCAATATCCACACTGTACAGCAAGGTACAAGCAAGGAGAAAATACAAGCAGAGCCCAGGAATTCACTGAGTTAAGGAGACAGATCAGAGATGGAAGAGACTGAGACAGCTGGGAATTTGTATGAAGGTTCAAGTAAGGAAGAACTACATTAGGAAGGAGCTTCAGGAATCTACATAGGAGATACCTGGAGTCTACAGAGGACTAGGCCATACCTGCATACAGGGAAACTCAACAGGGCCAGACAAAGAACAGTTAGGGAGCTGTACACAGAACAATTCCCATAGCTCACAAAGGGAAGGAAGACATCTGAACTCTAACCAGCTAGAATGGACAGTCTTCAGGGGTCCTCTGGGGAATTTGGTGGAGATCTTGAAAGGTCTCTTTAGGGTAAGCCTTAGGAGTAGAGCTGAACTACTCCTGAAAGGTGCACTAGACACATTCTAGTAAAACTTAAAAATGGGCCTCAAAGGGATTTAACTGGCAAATAATTACTTGTCAAAACCCATGACTGTCTTCAAAAAGCACACTAAACACAATCACTCAACAATATAATATTCACAGTATCTAGCATCTGGTAAAAAAAAAAAAATCACTAACCAAGCCAAAAAGCAGGAAAGTATGACTGATATCCAGGAGAATAAAAATCAGTCAATAGAAACAAACACATAAATGAGAAATATAATGGATCCAGCTAACAAGGCTATCAAAACAGCTATTTTAACTATATACAAGTATTTAAAGCAAAAAATTAATACAATGAGAAGATGAAGATATAAAGAAGAATCAAATGGAACTTATGATGAATAATATATCAAAGTGGACATTTTCCTCACTAGGAATAGGGGCATATTAGACACTACAAAGAAAAAAATTAATGACCAGTTACTAAAGATATAGGAATAGAATCTATCCAAACAAAGAATATAAGAAAAAAAGGCCAAAAACAGCTCATCAATAACCGAATATCACTGATATTGTCAGTTTGATGACATCAAGAAGTTCAACAGAAGTATAACTGGAGACTCAGGTTGGGGAGGGAGGTAGGGAATACAGGAAAAATATTAATAATGGCCCCAAATTTTCAAATTTGATGAAAACTATAAATCTACAGATTCAAAAAAGCTCAACAAACTTCAAGCAGAATAAATACACCCCCCCCCCATATAAAACTGACAAAGCACATCATTATGAAATTGCTGGAATCCAGTAACAAAGAGAACATCTTAAAAGCAGGAGGAAAGGACACATTACATACAAATGTAGTAAGAAAAGAATTACTGTGGACTTTTAGTGAGAAACTACAACACAGAAGACAATGGGATGACAGCTTTAAAGTAACAAAAGAAAACAAAAACCATCAATTGATAATTCTATACCTAGTGAAAAATACCCTTCAAAAGTTAAAGGGCTCAAACCACACATGAGTGAATTCAAAACTGGTGAAATCTGAGTGTCTGTGGATTATACCAATGTCTGTTCCTTGATTTTAAGATTATACTATAATTATGTTAGATGTTACCATTGAGGAAAACTGGGCAAAGGGTACACAGGACCTCTCTGTACTATTTTTGCAACTTTCTGTGAATCTATAATCATGTCAAATAAAAAGGTTTTCTTAAATAAGGAAAAACATAGTCTTTTCCAGAGAAATAAAAACAGAGAATGAGACTACCAAACTGGCACCACAAAAACTGAGAGGGTAGTTGTTTCAAGCAGAATCTAAAGAATGAATACAAGAAATAGGTATGAGGGTGTTATACATGAGATGGTATAACATGATTTGAAGGCAGACTGTGATGTGTTAAAGATGTATGTTATAAACCTTAAGTCTAAGATTAGATATAGCTAATAATGGAGAAAAATTGAATAAAAAATAATCAATTCAAAGGAGAAAAAAGTAACAAAGAACAGTTTGGGAAAATAGAGAAAAAATAGGAAGATAGACTTAGATCCAAACATCAAAAGCTGCATTAATGTAAATGGTCTGAACATACCATTAAGAGACAGAGACTGATACTGTTAGAGTAAATGAAGAAGCAAAAACCACAATTAAAGCCATTTCTTATAACACATTTTCAGTATAAAACAGAGTAAAAGTAAATAGATGAAAAAAGATATAACATGTAAACATTAAGAATAAAGCTGTAATTACTAAATTAACGTTAGAAAAAGTAGACTTTGGAACAACGAATATTTTAAGATATTGTAATATAGTAGTATGTCGTAATTATAAAGGGGTACTAATCAAAACACTATTTTAATCCTTAATGTGCAGGCATCCAAAACAGAGACTGAAAATACATGAAGCCGAAACTGATATGACTGAAAGGAGAAACAAATCCACAATTCTAGTCAGAGAATTCAGCACAAGTACTGCTCTCTCAATAACTGACAGAACTAGAAAATCAGTAAGCATTTAGAATGCTTGAACAATACTGTCAACAAATTTGACCAAACTGATATTTACAGAAAACTCCACTCAACACAGCATAACACATGTGGTTTTCAAGTGGACATGAAGTATTTACCAAGAGAGACCAAATGCTGGTCCATATAACTAATTGCAACAAAATCATACACAGTGGGTTCTCACAACACAGAATGAAATTAGAAATCAATTAACAAAAAGACATGAAAATCCTCAATATTTAGAAATTAAATAATACACACATCTAATAATCTAATGGTTGAGAAAAATGGGAAGGAAATTAGAAAATACTTTGAACTTAATGAAAATAAAAAAGACAGTATCAAAATTTGTGGGAGAATATTTATAACTTTAAATACTTATGTCAGAAAAGAAGAAAAGTAGAAAACCAATTATCTAAGCTTCTGCCTTAAGAATCCAGAAAAATAAGAACAAATTAAGCCCAAATAACAATGAAGGAAAAAATGAAAATTAAAAACGAAGGAAATGCTAAAGGTTAGAAATCAATGAAATAAAAAACTGACAAACAGTAGAAAAGACTCATGAAGTCAAGTGTTGATTCATGAAAAAGTTCAATAAAATTGGTAATTAACTAGACTAAGAATAAAACAAGGATAAATTATTAATATCAAATATGAAACAGGGGTCATTATTATAGGCATAATATAAATAAAAATACAATAAAGGAATATTATGGACAAATTTATGCCAATGAATTTGACTACTTAGATGAGTTGGAAAAATTTCTTAAAAAACACAAATTACCAAAACTGACTCAAAAAATAATGGAAAATCCAAATATACTTATATACACTAATTAAATTGGTGGGTAAAGATTTCTTGAATGGGACTGAAGAAAGCATAAAACTTCACAAAAAACAATGTATTGGAATTCATCAAAATTTTAAACTGCTACCTTTTGAAAGATACTGTTAAGAAAAAAAGCCAAGGCAGATTGGGAGAAATCATTCAAAATACATATTCTTCCTAGGATTGGGAGAAATCATTCAAAATACATATTCTTCCTAGCAAAGAAATTATACAAGAAAACATAAAGAACTCTTACTACAACCCAGTATTTTAAAATTGGGCAAAAAATTTGAACAGACACATCACAAAGGAAGATATATGAATGGCCAATAAGCCTATGAAAAGTTGCTCAAGATCAATAAATATAAAGGAAATACAAATCCAGCTATAATGAGACACCACTCCTAACCCCTCTACAGTGTTTAATACTAAAAAGAATAGCAACACTGAGTGTTAGTGAGAATACACAGTAGCTACAACGCTCATATATTACTAGTGGGAATGAAAAATGATACAATCATTTTAGAATACAGTTTGACAGTTTTCTAGAAAGTTAAACATACACCTTCCATAATATCCAGAAATTCTATTCCTAGGTACTTATGAAATATCATGAATGATACTGAACATGTCTAAACAAAAACATATGTCTACACAAAACACTTGTATGTGAAAATTCACAGTGGCTTTACTTCTTATAAACAGTCCAAAGCTGGAAACAAAAATGCCCATCAACTGGTAAACAGATGAAACGTAGTAAATCCATAAATACTACTCAGCAATACAAGGGAATGAACCATAAAACACACAAGACTGTTGAATCTCAAAAACATTACACTGAAGAATACAGATGCGGAAAGTACATACATAGGATTCCATCTATATGAAATTTTAGAACAAGGAAAACTAATCTGTAGTGAAAGAATACAGATCAGTGGTTGCTTGTGGCCATGCTTAGAGATTGCGGATTTAAGTGGAGGAGACACAAAGGAAATTTGGGGGGGGGGGGCAGTGGCATATAGAAATTTTCTTAATCTTGACTGTGGTGGTGGTTACAAGGATGTATAAATTTGTCAAAACTCAATGAATTGTACAATTAAGACAAGTATATTTTAACAATATTGATTCTTCCAATCCAAAAGCATAGACTATCGTTAAAATATACTTGTCTTAATTGTACAATGCAATCCCTATCCAATTATCCAGGACATATTTCATAGAACTAGAAAAAATCATAATAAATTTATATGGAACCATCAAAGACCTAGAATTGCCAAAGCATTACTGAAGAGAAAGAAAGAGGCTGGAGGAATAACTCTCCCAGACTTCAGACAATACTATAGAGCTACAGTCATCAAGACAGCATGGTATTGGTACCAAAACAGACATATAGACCAATGGAACAGAATAGAGAGCCCAGAAATGAACCCACAAGCTTTTGGTCAACTCATCTTTGACAAAGGAGGCAAGAATATACATTGGAATAAAGACAGTCTCTTCAGCAAATGGTGTTGGGATAACTGGACAGCAGCATGTAAAACAATGAAGCTAGAACACTCCCTTACACCATATACAAAAATCAACTCAAAATGGATTAAAGACTTAAACATAAGACAAGATACAATAAACCTCCTAGAGGAAAACATAGGCAAAACATTATCTGACATACATTTCAAAAATTTTCTCCTAGAAGAAATAAAAGCAAGAATAAACAAATGGGATCTAATGAAACTTACAAGCTTCTGCACAGCAAAGGAAACCAGAAATAAAACAAGAAGAAAACCTACAGAATGGGAGAACATTTTTGCAAGTGAAACCGACAAAGGCTTGATCTCCAGAATATATAAGCAGCTCATACGACTCAATAAGAAAAAAATAAACAACCCAATCCAAAAATGGGCAGAAGACCTAAACAAGCAATTCTCCAAGGAAGACATACAAATGATCAAAAAGCACATGAAAAAATGCTCAATATCACTAATTATCAGAGAAATGCAAATCAAAACTACAATGAGGTATGACCTCACACCAGTCAGAATGGCCGTCATTCAAAAATCCACAAATGACAAATGCTGGAGAGGCTGTGGAGAAAGGGGAACCCTCCTACACTGCTGGTGGGAATGCAGTTTGGTGCAGCCACTATGGAAAACAGTGTGGAGATTCCTCAAAAGACTAGGAATAGACTTACCATATGACCCAGGAATCCCACTCCTGGGCTTGTATCCAGAAGGAAATCTACTTCAGGATGACACCTGCACCCCAATGTTCATAGCAGCACTATTTACAATAGCCAAAACATGGAAACAGCCTAAATGTCCATCAACAGGTGACTGGATAAAGAAGATGTGGTATATTTATACAATGGAATACTACTCAGCCATAAAAACCGACAACATAATGCCATTTGCAGCAACATGGATGCTCCTGGAGAATGTCATTCTAAGTGAAGTAAGCCAGAAAGAGAAAGAAAAATACCATATGAGATCGCTTATATGTGGAATCTAAAAAACAAAAACAAAAACAAACAAACAAACAAAAACAAAGCGTAAATAAAGGACAGAAATAGACTCACAGACAGAGAATACAGACTTGTGGTTACCAGGGGGGTGGAGGGTGGGAAGGGATAGACTGGGATTTCAAAATTGTAGAATAGACTAAACTGTATAGCACAGGGAAATATACACAAAATGTTATGATAACTCACAGAGAAAAAAATGTGACAATGAGTGTGTATATGTCCATGAATAACTGAAAAATTGTGAACACTGGAATTTGACACATCATTGTAAAATGATCATAAATCAATAAAAAATGTTAAAAAAAAAAGACAAGTATATTTTATTGTATTTAAGTTATTCTTTAAACAGAGATTACTAACAAAAAAACCAAATCCAAAGATGAAGTAAAATGCTCTGTTTTTATATTTTAAAAATGACTCTACCTGTTAGTATCAGCAGCTAAAATAAGTTAATATACCTAACAATGTTTTAATAGTTGGGTTTTTGCAGGTTTATAGAAGCAGCTACATCAAACTTAAGCTTTGTTTTTTGTATTTCTGTGAACTGTACATTGAGATTTGTTTCCAGAGATATAAATAATGAATGGAATTAGCAAAGAAAGAGTCAATCTTAAGTTCCACGTAACTCATGAGTTGTTATAACTCTCTGGCTGGTAGGTAGGTAGGAATTCAAGCCGAGAAGTTCAGAGCCATTGAAAGTTTTCATAAAAATCTTCAGGTAGCCAATGTATCATAATTCGTTAGTACGTTCACCATGAACTAAAAGTTTCAAATATTTCAAATCAATGAGATTTTGGAACAGCTGTGTGTTTAAGTCCATTTAATTTTGGGGAGTTGGAGAGTCTACATGATTTGCAGAGTCAGACAAACACAGTTTGAATCCTGTTAAGACCTCAGGCAGTTTGCTTAACCTCTCAGACTTGGTTTCCCTTTTGTAAAATGTTTTACCTGGCACACAACACTCAAAAAATGGTAGTTCCTTTTCTGCCCGTATAAAAGTAGGGTTATAATCAATGTAGTCCTTTAAGAATATTAATCTTTTGACAGAGCACAGGATACAATGGAAAGGAAAAGAGAAAAGACATAAAATAACCAGTGAGGAGGATTCAGAAATAAGATGATAGCTTGAACCAAGAAGTGGCAAAAGGAATTGAAAAGAAGAGGTGAATGAGAAGCATTTAGATGAAAGAATCACAGGACTGGGTGTGAGGGCCAGGAATAAGAAAAGTATCAAAGATGCAGGCGAGGTTTCAAAATTATGTGAGATTAGAGCAGTGATATGACCACAGCCCAGATGTACGATGACAAATGGCAAAGTGTGATGACAAATTAAAACAGCTGTTTCCCAGATATAACAGCTCGTTTTTTTCTTTGACCTCTTGCTTTTACTTCTTAGAGCAATAGAAATATAATACAAACTACATATGTAATTTAAAGTTTTCTAGTAACCAATTTAAGAATAGGTAAAATTAATTTTAGTACCATATTTCACTTATCCCAATATAATCCAAAATACTATCTCTCAACATGTAACCACTATAAAAATATTAATGAGGTTTTACTTTTTTTTGTATTTCATTATCAAAATTTGACATTCATTTACACTTAAACAACATGTCACAATTTGGACTAGCCATTATATGATGAGTGGCTACCATTTTGGACAGCATAGACTTAAACTATTAGATGCTATAATTAATTTTTCTTTCCAGATAAGTAGGTAAACAAAATGTGTTTTTTCCATTCAAAGTGACAATCAGCAATAAAACAGAAAAGGCCACAACGTGGATGAATCTCAAACACTATATGCTAAATGAAAAAAACAGACTCAAAAGGCTACTGTGTCATTCTATTTATATGACATTCTGGAAAAAGCCAAAATATAAGAATCAAAAACAGGTCAGTGACTGCCTGAGGCTGGGAATAGGGAGAGGACTTGACTAAATTCACAAGGAACTTTTTTGGGATTATGAGTGTTCTGTATCTCAACTGTAGGGATGGTTATGTGACTATGCAATTGTCAAAACTCATAGAAATGTATAGTCATCCTTCAGTATGTGTGGGGGACTGGTACCCCCAGTCTAACATGTGGAGAAACTGGAACCCTTATACACTGCTGGTAGAAATGTAAAAATGGGGTAGCTGGTTTGGAAAACAGTTTGCAGCTCCTCAAAAGGTTAAACATAGGGTTTTAACCCAGCAATTCCACTCCTAGGTATATACCCAATAAAAATGAAAACAAATGTCCACACAAAAACCTGTACATGAATGTTCACTGTAGCATTATTCAAAACAGTCAAAAAGTAGAAACAACCCAAATGTCCATCAACTGATAAACAGATAAATAAAATGTGTTATATTCATATGCTCTATAAAAAGGAATATCACTGTATAAAAAGCAATGAAGTAGTGATACATACTACAATGTGGATGAACCTTAAAAACATTTGGTTAAGTGAAAAATGCCGGTTACTAAATACCACATGCTATACGATTCCACATATCCAGAAATGTCCAGAATAGGCAAATCGATCAATACAGAAAAGACATGAGAAGTTACCTAGGGCTGGAGGGGACTGGGGAAACAGGGTGGAGGTACTGTGGCTAAAGGATATGAGGTGTGTTTTGGGGTGATGAAAATGTTTAGAGTGGTGACAGGTGCACAACTCAGTGACAAAAAGTCACTGAAACGTACAGTTTAAAGAGTGAGAGATACTGTATATGAATTATACCCCAATAAAGCTATTAAAAAACACTCTCCTATTAATGGGGGAAGAGTTTTTAGTAAATACTAACAAAGCAACTAAACAATGAAAAGCAGTGTCTATGCAAACATGTAACTTTAGTTTTAGTTCATCTTTGGCATTAGGTTAGGAAAAATAGCAAAATTATTACCCTTTCTACTGAAGACAACTGTTGCTGTAATCCATCACATTTTTTGTTTGCTTCTTCGAAAAGAGCTTTATATTTTTCCGTTTGAGACTGTTGTAAATTAATTGTTCGCTGCTGTCTCACACAATCTTCTTCAAAATTTTTCAGTTGAGACTTTAAATCCTGAATTTCATCCTCCTATAGTTATAGAATTATAGACTATGTGAAAAAACACAAGATTTGGCACCAAGCATAGAGCAGAAAACATAAAGGAGCTTCATACAATCTTTGATGAGATATTTATACCCATTTCACCAAGAAAATCAAATTACCTTCCATTTGCATCCTCAAAAATGGAAGACAGATGTTATATTTGAGTTTAATAGCTTACACTTAAGTCCAATATAGTGCATTCTAATTGCTAACAAGTATTTAAAATTCTTCAGCTCTATGATAATTCAACATCTCAGAACAGAATAAACTGCAATATTTATGATTTTTGAATTTAAAATTTAACTGTGAATTATACCTCAATGAAGCTAATTTTAAAATAAAACTGAAAACTGCTCCTCAAATATCTTTGAACATTACAGCATTTATTTTGAGAGGTTTTAAAAACTTACCTTTTTATTGCATTCACACACAACATTATCCAATTCCTCCTGCATAACACGGAGTTTGGCCTTTAGAAATCTGATCTGTGCTTCTGTTGATTTAAATAATAATATTTATTGTCTTTCACTGAATCTAAGATGCCATCAATTGTAAGACCACTATTTTATCATGGAAAAAGTGCTCAGGATGGGAGTCTAATAGGAGATTCCTGTTTGGGAATATTAAAGGCACTAAACACCCTTAATGTAAAGGTAAATGAAAAACCCACCCAACAGAAAGGAATTGTTCACATCTCAACACTGGAGCCAAGTAAAGAAAGGGGGAAAAAACCAAAAAGCTTCCCTGAGAATGGGAACCACACATCAGTGCTCACTGAAGTTTGCAGACTGAATTCATATTTACCAAGGTGGTCCAAAACACCTCAAACAGAATTTAACGTGGTCTCAGGTTGGTAATGCCCCCAAGTGTTTGACAGAGGCAAACACAAATCCTCCCTAGCAAAACTCAACCTCAAAATCAGCCACTGTGATTCTAAAATGCCACTGACTGTAACATACACTCTGATTTCACAGAAGTTAAAAGGTAGTGTTTATGTCTCAGAGCAAAAAAAAAATACACTAATACCTTACTGCCAAAGCTTGCTCCCACAAACCCTCATTAAGCTCTACTTTTGGTACTTCCTTGCTAGCAAAACTTCTTTATTCTATAGTGTAAGTAAATCTTTGCGGTTTTTAGGCCTATAAAAGTAAATAAAGTGAAAACTGAACTTAGAACTCACTCATAATTCATTCAGTCATTTAAAAGATGTTCCAGGCATAATACGGACATTATAATACAAACTTTGCTTTCATGGAGCTTATCTAGAATAAACAACTCTGAAGAGTCTCTGAGAAGTTGTCAGCATAAATCCTGCAGAGCATAAAAATCTCCATACACACTTCCTGTTTCAAAGCTCTCCTTCTGAAGTGTTTCCTGTGTCACCACGGAGCTGATCAACTATGGTTGGCTCCAACCCACCTAGATTTCTCTAGCCTCAGCAATCCTTCTAGCCCCTGATGCAACTAACTCCAGGTTAGCAGGGGATAGAAAGGAAATGATAAACTTAGAAGCGTTAAGTTTGCAGCATTTGGTCTCTAGGGGAAAAGAAGGAAGAAACAATGGGAGAGCACAACTTGTCCCATCTCTTTCTCTCCCCAACTCTAATCTCAGTGTTACCAGTAAGGAGCTGAGTCTCTGGAGGTCCACAGCATTAACCTCCTCTCCCCTCCCACTCCAATCTCTGTTTTACAAAGCAGTCTGTGCTACTAAATTACATTTTTGTTCTTTGCTCCTGCATATATAACCCAGTCATTCTGGGCAATCATGTGGAGTAAGTGAAAACTCCCCTAAAAGGCAAGATACCTAAGCCAAAGATTCTGAAAAGAGAAGAGAGGGGTGCAAAGTGGCAGAGGCAATTCAGCGAAAAGAAAAAAAGCAGCAATTTAAGGCAGTCTGTGCTCATTCCCTGTACCTGGGAGGAGGAGCTCTGTAACAAGGCCATGCGTGACTGTGTACTGAAAAAACAGCCAACATCTGACCATTGTGTCCTTGAAGGCATCTTAACAGAGGCATAAAGGTAACTTCCGTTTTCACTTACCTTCGCTCCTAACAATTAGCCCCCAGAAGGCTTACATAGGTCAGTAAATGTAATAAAGGCATAAATGAATTGTTTATGACTAGCATGCAGCACAATAATCATTACACATGTAAATTATTATGATCCTCATAGAATCAGAAAACTTTAAAGATAAACTTCAGGATCATCTAATACAAACTGCTATATTTTCAAAGAAATTGCTATGCTATTACAGAGGGGCTAAGTGGTTTGCCTGAACCACAATTAATTAGAGTTCAGCATTAACTATGTTCATACATACTCAACTGTCTCATTTTTGGTTTACATTAGCATAGGTGGCTCCTCATAATTCACTAATTTCAGAGGTCTCACCGGTAACTAACAATGTTTTTAGATGATCTAAACTTAGTATTTTTTTTCTAGTGGTATACAGAGAATGAGTTTATAAGAAAGATTATTAATTAGAAAACTTGTTTATTTTATCTGATGCTACATTAATAACTCAGTTATCCTTTAATATGTGTTGACTTAACATAGCAATAAGTAGAATATAGTAACATGAAATGAAAGGAACTCAAAGAAATCTGGTTTTTAAAAAAGTATTTCAGTGTTTGCATGATAAGCTATGGGCCACTTAACCTGAGTTGAAAAGTGGTCAATGAAACCAATACTAGATAGCCTCTTTTATTTTTACTTTTTATAATGAAAAATATCAAACATATACAAAAGTGGAGAGACTAGTTCAATGAAACCCTACTTACCTATCACCTATTTTCAACAATTATTAACTCAGAGCCAATTTTATTTCATCTATAATCCCACTCATTCACCCACCACTAAGTCTTACTAGATGATTCTGAAACAAATGCAAGACATCACAATATATGTCTTAAATGGGAGAAAAATAGTTCCTAATATGTAATTGTGATGTAAGGATAAAAATAAACAAAAACCCCTACCTGTTCCAATGTCTTTACTAACACCACAAAAAATATCATCATCTATAACATCAGGTAAGCCTTCTTCCTCCAGTTGCCCTTCAATTTTGCTAATTGTTTTTGCAAGAGAGAAGTCTGAGAAATCCTCCGGAATGGCAACATCATTGGCAGTTTGTACATCAGAGTATTTCAATTTTATACTAAAACAAAACAAAACAAAACATATTTATGTACACTGTGTATTATATGTTAATATAAAAAGGAGCTAAGACTCCAAGATGACTATTATCCAAAAACAAAGCAGATGAAAATTACTGTAAATTTTAAATTTATGATGAAATCTACAATTGATACTTTTAAGGGCTTATACTACAAGACACTTAGCAGACTTTCAATCTTTATGAATCACAGAACCACAGAGCTAGAGAAGGCTTTATGATGCCAGTTAGTCTAGATATTGCCAATATAAAAAATTAATAAACAAAAACCTCAATTAAACAGTCAGAGGACCAGAAGGGGGGAGCTTACACACCCTGTGACACCAGCAGAGCCCAAAAGCATGTAGACTCCTCTTCCGCCCTGGCAAACAACTCAGCTAATGGAAAGTCTTTGTATACTCTAGCCCTCCCACCTTCCTTTCCCATCTATAAATGAGTTCTCTCTGCCTTACCATTGTGCAATTGTCTACTGACGCTGAAAAAACCCAAATTTTGCTTTAGCCCAACACTTCCAAAACAAGCAAAAATTAAAACTAAGAGTATTGAACTTGTTCTCCTAGGTCAAATCCAGCCTGTGGCTTTTAATTTTACATGCCACTGGAGAAGAACTGTAAGAACTGGTACCGTTCTAGCCATAATTCTGCAAACAATGAAGAATAACATCTCTTGAGAAAGAATTACAGAGTCAACAGTTTTTAGCTCAAACTCTACATTTTTTTCCACCAAAAGAAACACTAGTTCTAAGCAGGGTCAAAGTCTACTAAAAAATTGATATTTTTTAAGAAAGGAAGAAATATGAATTAAGAGTCACTTCAAAAGGCTTGAGATATGGGCCAGGCCTAACCCATCAAGTTTGTTTCCACACGTTTAGTTTTAACTTTTTACTTACTTTAAAGCCTAACTCATATTTAATACATAAGCAAAGGCTTTAGAATTTTTTTTGGAAAAACAACCTTTTATTTAAGGTAATTTATTTATTTTTAGAGGAGGTACTGAGGGTTGAACCCAGGACCTTATGCATGCTAAGCATGAGCTATACCCTCCCCGCAATCCTTTTATTTAAAATGTAAACTTGAAGTCTGAAAATAAGATAACTCTTTCCAGTTATGTATGTGTATGTACTTATGTATGTAGTGTACGTTCAATTTCCTTCTATCAATTTTAGATTTTTCTTCTTTATCCTTTCACTCTATTTTTTTCTCTCTTTTATTCAAAAAACAAATATGTTACTTAGCCAATTAAAAGACACAAGAACTAGCAAAGATTTTTTCCAGAATCATAATGCACTTATCAATCTGGGTACACAATAGACATATAAATTTAGTAATTTACTGTGAATAAGAAGCTGATTGGTACAATCCACTGTAGGTGTGACCCTCCTTTTCTAGGTCTACTATCCATCCTAAAGAGCCTCTTGAGTCCCCCTTTTATGCTTAAAATACTAAACACATTCCTGAATTCTTTAACACCAAAGACAACAGAATGTAAATTATAACTATACCATAGTCTTAGAGCATGCCAAAATCATTCTCTAACTCAATATACACAATAATGCATGGTGTTCAAAAAGTGTAAGACTATTTAATCTATTTAAGAGAACTAGGCAAAGAAAGATATCAAGGTTCTAGTCTCAGTTCTAAGAAAATACTGAACTAAAAATAACATTTAAAAAATTTGAAATGTGGCAATTTTGCTTATGAGAATAATACAAAATGTTCATTAACTGCTGCAAGACATTTCTGAGTAGAAAATATTTTAAATTATTAAATTGGATAAGATATGTATGGTATAAGTTTGTATATTTTGGGTATAAAAAGATCTGGAGAAACAGAAAGAGCTTAATAATTAAAAACAATGGTACTGTGAATTATAAAACTAAAAAAAGTAATAATTTTAAAACTGTACTATACCTTGAATTTTTTTTCTTTCCTTTACTTGAAGAGTGTAGTTTGTTTTGACCTTTGTTTATTGTATCAACGTTTTTGGTCTTTGGCTACATGGAAAGAATTTAAACTACTGATTAATTAATTAGATTCTAATCCCTTGCCAAGGAAAGCAATTTCATGGTACACAGAACTGCTAGTTTGCTATGCAGAAGAACTGCTACTGTCACAGAATTAACCAAACTGTATTTGAAGGAATCCAGAACTGTTTAGCTGGAAAAGACCTAGTTATCACTAGGACTAAGTGATGCAAATGTAAGAAAACAAGTCCCACAGATTCAAGGATATTCAGCCAGCTAGTGGAACGTTCAAGGGGATGTTCCAATTCACAGAGTTTTACTCTCCTCACTGACTGTTCTTCAGACAGGCCTCCACGTAAACTGTGCCCTGGGTCTACACTCCCATGGGAACTCGTACATCCAAGCAGGCCCGACACCTGCAACAGAGATCTCTACACTGTTTAACATATTTGATGAATATTTAATATTCAATATTTGAATGAATGAACCTTTCAAATCACCTTTATATATGAATACTTTTCTTTTTCAGATCTTCTATCTAGTAAATTTGGGCTTCAGGGAGAAAACTAAAAATTCTTAGATAACAGACTAATTTCACTCAGAATTTTTTCCAATGAATCTCCAAATTGTTCAGGGAAATTAAGAGACAAAAAAGGATTCAATTTATTTTATGAGCAACATTTCATAAAGGCATCTCTTCTGAATAGCAAGACTCGTAGTCTATTTCTAGAGTCATACTCCTTCTCTGTTTTGTCTAGCAAAAGTCTAAAAAACAACCTAAATTCTACAGAATGTAATCACATTCACAAAAAGTTTGATTTCATACCTTAGTTTCTGAATGTAAATGAACTGTCCCTTCAGACAATAATGGACCTCTACAGATAAAAAATAAAGATCATATTAATAAAAGGTGATATAAACTGAGACATAACAAAACTCAACAGCAATTATGTTTGGAAGGAAAAATACATAACTATCAAATAGACTTCACTATAATTCTAATTACACATATGTTAATTTATTTTGAATGTGTCACAAACCAGAAAAGTGCTTTGATTACATAATTTGCCTTTGAGAAGATATACTATAATGCCAATATTTTTGTAGGAAAATGCAGCACTAATTTTAACGAATGGTAATCATAGGGAATGATTATTGGCTACACACAGGGATCTATTTTACAAAATGATTCACCACATGGCTTTTTATTGAGGCTACTCAAATGTTATCCTTTGTCTTATGCATTTAAACACTTGGTCAGTGTGTGTTTTCCCCATCACATTACGAACTCCATAAGAGTAGGAACCATGTCTGCCTTGTTCACTGCTCTATGCTTAGTACTTGGCATAGTACCTGGCACACAGCTCTTAAATTGGCACTAAATAAATATTTGCTAAATATATAAGCACATCTAAAACACAATTCACTTTTATGCAAAAAGTTTTCAAAATACGTTTGTAGTTTAAAACAAGGAATGTTTATGGGGGTCTGCACTGTCCACAGCTGCTTTCACACTACAACAACCAAGTTGTAGTTGCAATGAAGACTGCAGAGCCCACAAATCCAAAAATACTCACCATCTGGTTCTTTATAGGAAAAGCCTGCCTACCCCTGGTCAATTTTCTAGATCATCCCCAACACATGTATTAATATTTCTAAATATCTACCACGTCAGTCCATAATCTATCATTGCTTTGGGGGAAAAAAAATCCAAAAACTCTATCATATGCACTGAGAATTCCTAACCAAAGTAGAGAACATAAAAACAAAATTACTTTCCATCAGATGCCACCTATGCCTACTAGATATACATAGGGTTTTTTTTTTCAATATTAAACACAAAGATACATTTAAGATAGGTACTAAATACAGCCTCTTAAAGAACTACAAATCACTCTGGGAGGGAAAAAGAGGCTTTCAATATGTCTTAAAATTACTGAGACTAAAGAATCATTGTCACATATGACAAGTTTCCAAATTTTACACACATTTTAAGTGTCCTCTTTAATCACACTCATCTTAAATTAATACTTGCCATTTCCTTCCATTTTCTGCATCTTCCATCTCCCCCCACCCACCACCATCTACACATCATACCAACAGACATTTAACAGTTCTGTCTCCCTCAGGTTTAGCAGAGTGCTATTACTTTGTTAGTGTATTTCCATGAAAAATGAACTAAAACACAGTATTCAGATTATTTTTGTTAAACTTCTCCATGGAAGTTTGTAATATGATTAAAATAATTTGTATGGTAAACCTTGCTTCCAGCAGACTGAAGGACACTTATGCTGTACTATCGAGAAACTGAAGCCTGGTTTCCCTATTATATTCCTAGAGTAACCCTGGATGTTGAAGACCTATTTCAATAAATACTGCCTGACTATAATCACTTAGGTCAATTATCATTGTTCCATCTTAAAATGGACTGTCTCTTTACAGGATTACCTTCCATCTTCAGCAATTCCCAATAGTCAAGTGCCATGTTTTACATGGTAAAAGCCATCTGTTCAAACAGTAACATTTAAAAAAAAAAAAAAAAAAAAAGGCCACCGGGTCTAGGTAAACAGAGGTGTCATCACCATTTTGCACTTAAGAAAAATTTAGTAAAAGAAAATCAACAGATTTATTTCCATGCTTGTAAAATCAGTCTCTCACTTGCTTCAACAGAAACCAGGGATTAGCAGTTGTTACCATCATTTCAATCTTTTTGTTTACTGAATACAAAGCAACACATGAGGCATTAACTCCTTGGGAGGAGGACCTGGTCTGTTCACTCACCATTGTACCACCAGTACACTACTGTGTTCAAAATTTATTTTGACCTGGCACTAATAGTACTCAAAAAAAATTTTTTTTCAGGTTTACTGAGATAATAATTTACACATAGTAAAATAAATCCTTTTTAAGTGTACATTTCTATAAATTTTTACTAACTTATATGGTCCTGTAACCACCACAACAACCAAGACAGAGAATATTTCCATCATCCCAAAAAATTCCCTTCTGCCCCTCTGTAGTTAATCCCTCCCCCCAAGTCCCACAAAACCACTAATCCAATTACTGTCCCTCTAGTTTTACCTTTTCCAGAATGTCAAATAAATGAAATCATACAAGATATATATTATCAATCTGGCTTCTTTCACTCAGCATCTCTGTGGTTGCTGTATCAGTAGTTTATTGCTTTTAATTGCCAAGTAGTGTTCAGTTGCATGGATATACCATAATTTGTTTATCCATTCACCATTTGATGAATGTTTGAGTTGTTCTCAATTTTTGGCAATTAGGAATAAAACTGCTAGAAACACTTGCATGCAGGTTTTTGTTTGGACTTATGTCTTTATTTTTCTTGGGTATACAGCTGGAGGGAAATTGCTGGATTGTATGCAATAATTGTTTTTGAGTAAGTGAATAATGTCCCAATGTTTCAAATATGAGTCAAATATACTGCCACTTAAGTAACATTTCTTTTTTGTTTCCAAGGCCTCTAAGGTGTTTAAACATTATACTCTCTTAGGGGTGTGCAACTCTCACAGGCTGCTTCATCTTAGAAGACTGAGAGGACTAATAGCTATTTTAAGATTTAAACAATCACAAACTATTTTAGTCCATTACTCTTAAAGTTTCTTTGTTGATACAACTCTCTCAAAAATTCGTGGGTTTCTTACATATTGATTCCAATCAGTTCCATGTGCCATTAACACACTCAAGAGTTCTTTTCAAGACTGTTTACTCTGAACACCTCTCCTTCTCCCTTCTTCTCCCCAAAAAACCTCCATTTAAAAATGGATTACTCTGAGGCTGTCAGGCCTCCATGAGGAGACTTACCTTTAGTTAGATCTTCGCCTTAAGCCATTGTACCCAACTGGATAGTTTCACAAGGTGCCATTTAATATGATCCTTGGCCCGAAAAGCCTTAACCCATTGGAAAGTTTTATCAGTAGTTGTGAAGACTACCTTTAGTCTGATCTTTGCCTCAAGGATGAGCTTTAACAGGCTTTTGTTCCTCAAACATTTTATCGATTTTATCTCATAATTTTTGAGGTCTAAAAGCAGCTAACTCTACAAAACAAGGTAATCAAGACAGTGCGATACTGGCCTAAGAACTGATATACAGATCAGCAGAATAGAACTAAGAGTCCAAAAATAAAAACATGTCATAAACCTCTAGTCAGGTGATTTCTGACAAGGGTGCCAAGACCATTCAATGGAGGAAAGAATAGTCTTTCAAATAAATGATGCTGAGACAAATATCCACATGCCAAAGAATGAAGGTTGACCCTTATCTCATACATACAAAAAAATTAACTCAAATCAGATCAAAGACCTGATGTAATGTAAGAGCTAAAACTATAAAACTCTTAGAAGAAAACAGAGGTAAATCTTAAATGACCCTGGATTTAGCAACGGATTCTTAGATATGAATGACTCCAAAAGCACAGGTAACAAAAGAAAAAACAAAAAGGTAAATTAGACCTCATCAAAATTAGAAGCAGATGACTTTTCCAATATTACATGGTCTCTAATTCCTAGAATTTCCACATTCTTTTTCATTCTTGCTTCCAAACAGCCAATTCTTTCCCAAGCTTGTCTCTTTCTTGTAATACCATGCTAAATACAGCTAATATTAACAGCACATACTACTAACACTGTTTTCCAACCTCTTCCCCTAGAGTTCATCAGACATCTGTTCAACCTTCTAATTTATGAAAGGTGACAGTCTTACTGAATTTATTGCCACTACAGAACAATATTCCTCTATCTTTCCAGCCTCCAAATCAGTTTCTTTGCTGGTACCACCTAACTACTAAGCTAAAGCCACACTTCTGGACTATTTGTTATACAGCACCTGACTCTCAGTACCAATTGCTATATTAGTTAAGATAGGCTAGGATATTAACCCCCAAATCTCAATGGCTTAACACACTCAAAACAACAGAGAGGGAGAGAGGGTCCTTTTTCCCACATGTTCTGCATGAGTACACAGTCTACCAGTGGGAGGCTTCACCAACTAAATTTTCACTTATCGTGGCAGAGGAAGAGGCAGCGAGAGTTTCAAGCTGACTCTGCTTAGACTTGGAAGAGAGTAATTTGACTTCTGTCATAGCAACAGACAAGAAGATTTGGTGATCACCAATGCCTCTGCTATAAGATTTTGCAGTTTTATTCAAACAGAGCCTGTTCTTGTCCTGTTAAATTTATTCCTAAGTATTTTTTGGTTCCCTAATTTCTTGACGTATCTAAACTTCACAAGAAATCCAAGGGAAAAGTCATCTAATATATCTTATTTTTTACTAGTTTATTTATTTTTACCTAATCTTCACATAGAATTTTAATAGAAAAGTAATCTATTATGTGAAGACAGGTTTAGAAATCTTACCAACTGTAGTTTGGATAGCAGTAAAATCACATACCATCTATAGGTCCTTGGGCAAGCTACTGAACTTCTTTAAGCTGCAGTTTCCTCATTTTTAAAATAAAGACAGTAATATTTACTTTGAAAATTAAACAAGATAAAGTATAGGTAAAAGATTTACAGTGTGTCTGATTGGTGTAAGTCCCCAAACATTAGTATTTTATGTATTATATTATTCTTCAAATTATAGATTCCTAATACTTACATGCAAAAAGATGTTATATAATAACAGGTCCACATACACTATCCAACAAAATGGTATTCTCCCTGATTTCAAACTATAATAAAAGCTATAGTAATCACAACAGTATGGTGTTGGCATAAAAACAGAGACATAGATCAATGGAAGAGAATAAAGAGCCCAGAAATAAGCGCACTCATATATGCTCAATTAATTTATGACAAAGGAGCCAAGAATATACAATGCAGAAAGGACAGTCTTTTTTTCAATAAATGGTGATAAGAAAACTGAACAGCCACATTTAAAAAAAAAGAAAACGGACCACTATCTTACACCATACACAAAAATTAACTCAAAATGGATTAAAGATTTGAATGTTAAACCTAAAACCATAAAAATTCTGCAAGAAAAACATATATGGTAAGCTCCTTGACATCAGTTTCAGTGATTTTTTTTTGGATTTGACACCAAAGACAAAGGCAACAAAAGCAAAAATAAACACATGGAACTACACCAAACTAAAAAGTTTCTGCACAGCAAAGAAAACCATCAACAAAATGAAAAGGTAACTTACTGAATGGGAGAAAATGTTTGCAACTCATATATCTGATAAAGGATTTGGATTACTGTCCAAAATATATTTTAAAAACTCACAAAACTCAATTTAAAAAAAATAATCTGATTAAATAATAGGCAAAATATCTGAAGAGATACTTTTCCAAAGAAGACACACAGATGGCCAACAGATGCATGAAAAAATACCCAACATCACTAATCATCAGAGAAATGCAAATCAAAACCACAGTGAGGTATCACCTCACACCTGTAAGAATGGCTATTATCAAAAAAACAAGGGATAACAAGAGATGGCAAGACTGCAGAGAAAAAGGGACCCTTGTACATTGTTGGGTGGAATGTAATTTGGTGCATCCACTATGAAAACAGTATGGAGGTTCCTCAAAAATTAAAAACAGAGCTATTATATGATACAGCAAACCCACTTTTGAGTATTTACCCAAAGAAAATTAAAAAAAAAAACTGATTTTTTAATATATATGTACCCTGACGTTCACTGCAACATTATTTATAATGTTATTTAAAATAGATATGAAAACAATCTAAATGTACATCAACAAATTAATGGGTTAAAAAAAGTGAGATATGTACCTATATACAGGAATATTATTCAGCCATAAAAAAGAATGAAATCTTGCCATTTGTGACAACATGGATGGACCCTGAGGGCATTATGTTAAATGAAATAAGTCAGAGAAAGATAAATACTACTCGATCTCACTTATATGTGGAATCTAAAAACAAGCAAAAGCAAGCTTGCAGATACAGAGAACAGATTAGTGGTTACCAGAAGCTGATTAGTTAGGAGTAGGTGAAATGGGTGAAGGAAGTCAAAAGGTACAAACTCCCAATTATAAAATAGTCATGGGGGTGTAATGTACAGAATGGTGACTATAGTTAATAATACTGTACTGCATATTTGAAAGCTGCTAAAAGAGTAGATCTAAAAAGTCCTCACCACAAGGGAAAAAGATTCTGTAACTATTTATGGTAATGGATTAACTAGATTTATTGTAGTGATCATTTCACAATATATACAAATATTGAATCATTATACTGCATATCTAAAACTAATATAATGTATATCAATTATACCCTAATTTAAAAAAAAAATCTTCAAGCATTTATCCAGTAAAAAAAAAATGTTTAAGGTATTTGAGAATTTAATTACTTACCTTAAACTGTAATCATCTTCCTCTTCATATGATTTAATTTGTGTTGAAATAGACTTAGATCTTTCTTCTTGCTGATCTCTCTAGTTAAATGAGTAAAGATAAGTCATATAGAAAAAACCCCACAAAACTAGGATATATTCAAGTGCCTTTCTGATCATTAATCATTTCAGAGTTGTCCAAAATTTCTATAAAATCAAGGCACAGAATTCTAAAAACTATGGTATAAAACTAAGGTCTCTGACAATGTAGTTTCACCTTTCACTCATTCTCGTTTAAGAAAGTCAATTCTAAGGGAAAATCGTAAGAATGTCAGTGCCTTTATATGATCTCATTTGACTCCTGCTTCCCAACTACATTAGAGTCTTGCATCTTGTGTAACATGCAAAGGAAATCAGTAAGAATTGAAAACATAAATCTATTTAACCGGTAGAAAAACTTGTCTCAAATCAAGCAAACTTCAACATTAAGAAGACCACATAGAAATGAAAGTGCTAAAAATGAAGCACCAAGATTGAAAGCTTTTGGATATATCAAGAAATGAAAGTGAGAAAACAAAAATTCAATGTGGCAAAAGTTATATCCATTTGAGGACTCTGAGCAGAATACATGATGAATCCCTCATTCTACTCCAGTACTGGGTTTCTCTGTTCAAATATTTCCCTGCTCTTTGGACAATGACAAAAACTAAAAGATGTAATAAATATATTTATTTTTTAGTAAAATACATAATTACAAATGCAACTAGCAAAGTCTGTAACTATTATCTAAATATATTACCTGAAAGGTTATACGTTTCTCATTCCTAACGTAACAAACAATGATGGATGTGTATAAGGCATTAAAATAAAATACTGCTTACCCTTTCCTGCCTACATCAACTCCAAAGTGGGGTGGGGTGTGATTTAAATGAAAGATAATTATAATTAAATTAGACTAAAAACTGAAAACAGTTTGAAAGCAACCACTTTATTCCTCTAAGGAATACTACTATATCCTATCAATAGTGGGAATGCTGACATTTAAGGAGGAACGCTTAAAATAGGAATAACCACTTTAGTAGTCAGAATGGGGCAAAACATGCTTATATTGTCTAGTGAGATAACCTCGCTACATTTTTCCTGACTATAAATCTGATTGTGTTCTAGCCCTAAGAATTTGAGTTTTATCCAACTGCTGAGTTTAAGAAACAAATTACCATCTGAGTGTTAGTGATAATTGTTATCTTTTATTCAACTTGTGTCTGGAGACCATTTCATTTCTTCTCTTACTGAATTACCAGTACTAATTCTATATAGCTATCCTCAAATATTAATCTTAAAATAGGAGGAAATACTATTAAATATTAATGTCCTTATTAATAAGATCATTGGAGTATCTAAATGGAAAACACTTTCAGTGGCTTTTAGAAAATGTGTGCTTATCAAAAACATATACATGCACATATACACATATCTATGCATATATTGATGTTCAATTTATGATAATTCGCTGAGCAGAAAATTTATGCTTTGGGCACTTTTTTGTATGAATGTTATACATCAAAATAAAAACTAAAAAAACTAGTATTTACATAGAACTACTAATAATTGTACATTTACTTACTATTACTTCCTCGGCTTGTCGAACAAGATCAGCCGTTTTTGCCTCTAATTCTGCATTTAAACGCCTAAAAGCAGAAAAAAATTTAGTAATTGGAATATACTGAAGACTGCAACATAAAAGAAAAAGTAATTACATTTCTGTGACTACACTTAGTGAACCAGCAAATGCCAAAACATACACATGATATTTTTATTCTAAAATTAACATAACTAGAGTTAGCATAATTAGAAAACTTAACTCCAAATCCCCATGATTCTTTCTTCTTTGTGGTGGAAATTCAATAGTGTAACTCCTAGCCTGTCTCTGGCCCTTCAGGTGGAATGACTTATTTGGGAAGAATAAACTGGGTGGGTTCAACTCAGTTCCACTCTCCATCTTCTTGGGATCAACTCCTACTGAGAACAGGAGTAGGGCAGAGCTGGGGAGAGGCCTGTTTTCATCTGGGGTTCCTGTGACTGGGGAGGTAAATCCGGGGTTTAGTGAGCAGACCTGAAGTGGCTCACACCTTGGCTAGACACTTCAATATCAGTTTCATCAGAAATAGAGGTGATTATTTTTAGCTTTACCTAGCAGTCCTTTTCTTTTTCATTCTATTTGGAAACTAGCAAAGAAAGGAAATACTATTTGGCCCCACTACAACTGTAAGAATGGTAATGCCATTGAAGGAAACTGTTTTTAAAGGAAAAACTGTTCATAATCCTACCACCATATCCAATTTTTATTTTTAATATTCCCTTCTAATTTTCATCTGCAGTATATACACAATTTTGTACTATTTTCCATAATATAGATAGAATATGTTTATCTCTATACAGTCTTTATAATTAATGCCTTCAATGGCAATGAAATATTCTAATAAGTTGAAATTAAGATAATATACTAAATTGTTCCTCTTGTTAGTTCAACTCCCCTTCTCAGTTTCAAAAGTTAACACTTTAATAAACATCTTCAAAAGCATATATCTTTTTAATTCTACTCACAGGTCACATTTCTAGACCTTCGAGGCCCTTCTTAAGTTTTATAGAGAAAATATACTAAGAAATTTTTAAAATCAGATATCTTGTTTGTTTTTTTACATATGTGATTCAGAAGTAACACAAACCAGTGATGACCACCCTCAACTCCCAGGAAGAGAAAAAGCAGTATGATATCCCTTCTTAAAACTACCTGATTTTTCAAGAAATATTTTGATATCTTAGAATGAGTTAATCAAAAGAAAAATATCTAACAAAGACTTAAAGTTGTATTTAAGATGCCTTTACCTGATTTTTCACATTTCCCTAATAAGAACCATTGGAACTTTCTGGACAATATAGCAAATACTGAGATAACTCAAAAGGCTATTTTTCTCTTCCAAACCCATAGAAATGCTGGATAAAACGTAATGGAGGAAATACTGTTAAAGTCAAATCTCAGGCGAGGAAAACACCCTGGCACTAAAAATAAAGCAGCAACTCAAAATGAGAGCAGTAAACAGGAACAGAAGCCAAAACAGCTCAACAGCTAGAAACTGACGCACATGAGAGCATCATGAAGGGCTACACCTGCGAACCACAGACGACAAAAACACTAACCGTAACCTTAGGTGAACGGAAATGAAACTAGAGCCACGTAGGGAAAAGATTCTCTTGTGAGTAATTAGAGCACACAAGACTGCAGTGCAAGTTCATCTTACCAGATGGTTTAGGGACCCTATGACAAAACTTTAATATAGAAAAGTTGGCTGAGAGCCAGTGAAAACTCTAATCAACCAATAAAGTTAAATACAAAACCACCCTTAGGGACATTTACTCATCTAGAACATATGAACTCTCTCAGAAAGCAAATTCTGCTAAAGATGACTTCACAAAGGTAACAAATTGCATTAAGAAACAAGTCCCCAAGAGGGAAAATCAGCAGATGTAACAAAACTTGTACCCTAAGAACAGAGGATAATAAAACAATCTGAGAAAGAATTTTAAATAACATTTTTCTTTTTAAAAAAAGAGAATAAAAACAATTATACAACAACCAAGCATTCTAGACACATATTCAAAGAACACTGAATTTGGAAAAGAACCAAATAGAAATTACACAAATGAAAGCAGTCACTGAAATTAAAAAATCAACTCACTGGGTAAATTGAACTACAGAATGAACTGAAGAAGGAAATGAATGAATTAGAAGATAAATATGAGGAAATCACCTTCAAGGAGGCACAAAGAAACAGAAAGATAAAAATACAAAAGAGAGGTTAACATCCATTGAAGACAGACTATATGACAAAGACAGACTTATATCTACCTAATAGACACGGCAGAAGGAAATCCCAGAGGAGGAGGAAATGTCAATATTTGAAGAGATGTGCTGTGTATAGCCTGAAGCAGGGAGTGTGAAACCTCCATCTCTCTTCTTTCCAAAATTGTTTTGGTTATTCAGGGTCTTCTGTGTTTCCATGCAAATTTTAAAATTATTTGTTCTAGTTCTGTGAAAAATGCCATTGGTATTCTGATAGGGATCACAATGAATCTGTAGACTGCCTTGGGTAGTATGGTCATTTTAACAATATTAATTCTACTAATCCATGAAGTCTTTCTTTTTGTGTCATCTTCAAATTCTTTCATCGGTGTCTTACAGTTTTCTGAGTACAGGTCCTTTACGTCCTTAGATTTATTCCTAGGTATTTTTATTCTTTTTTATGCAAAAATATACAATGGGGAAAGACGGTCTCTTCAATAAGTGGTGCTGTGAAGACTGGACGGCTCCAAGTAAAGAATGAAATCACAATATTTTCTCACATCATATACAAAAATAAACTCAAAATGGATTAAAGACTGAAAACCGTAAAACTCCAGAAAAAAACATAAGCAGGACACTCTAAGACACAAATCACAGCAATATTTTTTGTATCTATCTTCTAAGGCAAAGGAAACAAAAAAACAAAATGGACCTAATTAAACTTAAAGGCTTTTGCAGAGAAAAGGAAACCAATGACAAAATGAAAAACAATCTACTGAATGGAAGAAAATATTTGCAAATGATATAACCAACAAGAGTTTAATATCCAAACATATATCACAGTTCATACAATTCAGTGTCAAAAACCCCCAAACAACCCAATTTAATAATGGGTAGAAGACGTGAATAGACATTTATCCAAAGAAGACATACAGATGGCCAACAGGCACATGAACAGATACTCAAGACTGTTAATCATCAGAGAAATGAAAATCAAAATTACAGTAAGACATCACCTCACAGCTGTCAGAATGGTCATCATCAAAAAGACAACAAACAACAAATGTGGCAAGGATGCGGAGGAAAGGGGCCCTTGTATACTCTTCGTAGGAATGTAAATTGGTACAGTCACTGTGGAAAACAGTATGGCAGTTTCTCAAAAACTAAAGACAGAACTCCAATGTGACCCAGTAATCTCACTGTTGGGTAGATAGCCAAAGAAAACAAAGACACTAATTCAAAAAGATACATGTACCACAATGTTCATGTATTATTTACAATACCTAAGACATGGAAACAACATGTATCCACCAACAGATGAATGGATAAGATGTGATCTATAAAAATAGATACATAAAATATAATAAAAATATATATACACACTTACACACACAAAATGGAATACCATTCAGCCATTAAAAAAGAATGAAATTTTGCCATCTGCAACAACATGAATGTACTTGGAGGGTATTATGCTTAGCGAAATAAGTCAGACAGAGAAAGAAATACTGTGTATTATCACCTATATGTGGAATCTAAAAATACAACAAACTAGTAAGTTTAACAATACAGAAACAGACCCACATATATAGAAAACAAACTAGTGGTTACCAATGGAGACAGGGAAGGAGAGAGAGACAAGATAGGGACAGAGGATTAAGAGGTAAAAACTGCTATGCATAAAATAAATAAGCTACAAGGATATATTTCTAGCACAGGAAATATACGTAATATTTTGTAATAATTTTAAATGGAGTATAATTAATAAGCATTTTGTATCACTGTTATACACCTGAAACTAATATTATAAATCAAGTATACCTCAATAAACAGGAGAAAGATGACAAATACGTGAAGTTTCAAGAATATACCAAGAGACATAAAACAAAGACAATATGATGTTTTTAAAAAAGAGATAATGCTAATGCTGAGAATCTTCCAGAAATGAAGATATGACGGATCTCAAGCAAAATTAAGAAAAATTTACACCTGTACATATCATAGCAGAACTGCAGAACTTCAAAGACAAGGAAAATGTTCTTTAAATTACCAAAGCAAATATTTAAAAACAAGAGAGAAAAATATTCTACCTTCATGACTAAGAAGCTGACAGTAGATGGCTCAACAACTGGCAATGGGCAATGAAACAGTATTTTTAATGGACTGTCGGTGAGGGAAAACTAGCTACTTGGAATTCTATATTCAGCTAAACTGTATCTGAAGATTAAGCGCAAAGTAACAAAAATTTCAGATGGGACTGGAGAATTTAAGACAGATTTTTACAGAGAGAAACAATGAATGGTCTATGCTGCAGTAAGAGGAAACTGAACTTAGAAAAAAAAGAATCATGATACAAAGAAACGAGAAAACATGGTAATAAATCAGCACAGAATATACAAATGATAGGTAGAGGGTATTCAAAACAAAGAGGAAATAAGTATTATCTAACTTGGCAGACTACAGAAACCAAATTAAAGCATTCCAAGGTCTCTCCAAACTAGTAAAGGAAAAATAAAGACAACAAAAACTCATTCAACCAACAGAAGACAGAAAAGAAACAAAGAAAAGGCATATTATGGAAAACAAAAAATAAGAAGGCCAAAACAACTTCATATTAATAAACAAAATAATATAAATTCACTTATTATCAGAGAGGATATAAAAGGAATGTTCTTAATAAAGCTAAATGATATTAAAGGTTTGAAAATAAAGGAATGAAAATAGATATAAAGATATTACATAATAATGAAAGGAATTATTCATCTAGAGGATTTATATAAATCAAACAATGTAGCCCCCCAAAATGGACACACTTACAGAATTTTTAAAATTATGATTATAGTTGATTTTAGTACACCTCTAACAGAAACCAATACAATTAGTATGAAAAAATGGTGAGGAAACCAACGTTATGAACAGCAAAATTAGCTTGATCTAAGATACTAGTCAACAAATAGATTTTCTATCAAAGAACACACAGAATATTTACAAAAATTGAACAAGTACCTGGTCACAACTAAGTTTCAATACATTTTTGAAAATAAATATTATATATAGTCTCGGACCATACTGCAATTAAAAATGAACTTTAAAACAACAAAAATAAAATAAACAAGCAAATATATGCTTGGGAACTACCAAAAACACATTCCTAAAATAATCACTATGAAAATCATAAAATATTTAAAACTAAATAACCACAAAAGAAATATATACCAAAACAGGTGCTTAAATACTGATAAGCTGTACTTCGAAAGAAATATACAGAAATTAAATGTATTTCTTAAAAAATAAAAAGATATATATCAAAAAGAAAAAATTAGTCCATCACAATTAGAAGATAGAAATTATAAAGACATGACTAATGAAAAATTTTTAAACCACATATATTAGCAGAAAATAATTCTTTGAAAAGACCAGTAAAATATATACAGCAAGACAGAAAGTCCCCAAAAGAAGGTTTGTGTATGATAGAGAGTCAAGACTTGAAACGTAAGAGTATAACTAGAATAAATGTATGCTAACACATTTTATAACATACACAAAGTGGTCCCTTTTCTTTCTAAAAAAGTAGCAAATCACCAAAATTTACTCTGGAAGCAATAATTATTAAAGAAAGTGAATTGACAGGCCAAAAAAAAAAAAAAACAAAACCCAGTTTCACAATTTTAATCAATGGACAAGTGATTTCTGATTACAAGCAGCTTCCAAGAACAGAACAAAACAAAAAAGGAAAACTATTCAGCTTATTTTATGTGGCTAGGATAATGCTGGTACCAAAATCAGAAAGAACTGGAAAAAAAAAGTGTTAGATCAATTTCACTTTTGTTGCATGGATGCAAAAAAAAAAAAAAAAAAAAAAAAACCCTATGTAAAATTAAAGCAATCAGTCCAGCTGTCTTTAAAAGAAAACTGAAAATCTGCTTTTGTAGTTCAGTATTTTAAAATATTAAACAAGGGGGTGAAAAAAATGTCATCACCCAAGTTAATCTGGGGGAAAAAAGTTTTGATATGATTTAACATTATTTCAAAATATGAATTGAGGGTATAATATTGCAAGTCAACTAAGCTTCAATTAAAAAAAAAGAGAATGTGGCCTTACGCCTGATTAAAAAAAAAAATCTACCAAAACTCTATAGCAAACTTTAAATGTAGTAATAAGTTATTAAAAGTGGGCTCCTTAAAATCATAACCAAGATATGGATGCTAATCATCATTTTTTCTATTCCATATTGCACTGGAGGTTCTAACCAGATCAAGAAAAAAATATGCACAAAAAATTGTAAAGGGACAAAACTATCATAATTTGCATGTGATAAAACTGTCTATCAAAAACCCAAGGGACTCTACAGAATAAGTTCAGCAGAGCTAAAAATCTGTATCTATATAAATACAAATATAGGATCAACATACAAAAATCAGTAATTTTTCTATACATCTAGCCAATTAGAAAATGCAGTAAGCAAAAAAGCCATTCATTATAGCAACAAAAACCATAAGGTACCTTAAGAAATTACATATGCAAGGCTTTTATGTAGTAATATGATTGAAACAATATCCACATGTGCTTAACATCAAGACAACATGTGGCAAAACACTATTATGAACTGATACTCTCGCCTCTAAGAATGGCCAGACATTTTACTCTTGTGCATAGTGATCTACAAACTTCAAGCAGAGCCCAAGAGCTACTCTGTTCAAATGCCTCAGATTTGCACACCTCAGAATACACCTAACAGAACGAGTAACAACTGGGAGCCTTTCCCATAAAACCACTTTTGCTAAAATAGATTAGCTCCTGTAGAAATCTGACTTTAAGCAGGATCATATCCCTAATGACACAGGAGGGTCAAGTGCAGACCCTTAAATAATCAAACGAATTAACCTAACCAATGCATGTATTTAGTGCTATCTGGTGTAGGGTAATGAAAGTAACTGTTCTGAATTGAACACAGCTGATTCAGAACTGTTATGAACAACAGACCTGTTGCTTAAGTACACTCTTTACCTGGAGTAATAGGCCCATTTCACCAAGCAGAGGAAGGCTATCTTTCCACAGGCTATGGCAAGTTGGCGTGTGTCTAGCTTATCCAAAGACAATACACGTCAGTTTTAACTTTACATATGTTTTAATTTTAAGCACAGATCATATGGTAATTCTGTATTTAACCATTTGAAGAATTGTCACGAGGTTTTCCAAATTTTAATTAACTTAAACTAAAAAGGAGTGAATTGTTAAAATATATATATATTTTCGGTAAGGGTATATATAATGGCAAATAAACGACATGGTCTCCAACTCTGGAACTCACAGTCCAGTGAAGGAAACAGACAAAAAGTAAACTAATAAATGAATTGATTATGACAAGTTATGCTACCTGCAAATAAAAGTTAATCAAACAGAAAAAAAAGAAGAATGAGGAGCTTACTTAGCATGGTCAAGGAATGCCACTCTGGTAGGCAAAAAAGATCAAACAGGAGGCAGCAGCTAGATCTGACAGAGGTTTTAAAGTGCAATCTGAAACCACCGCCAAGTTTTAGGCAAGGGAGTTACAAGATCAAATTAAAAGATATCTCTGGCATCTGTGTGAAAACTGGGGGATGAAAAGTGGAGTGGTCCAAGAATAAATGCACGTGTTGTGAGGGTAGTTGTAATTACACTGAGAGCCGATAAGGAAAGAAAACCTCCTCCCAACCCCACCAAATGTAAATGAGAACGGTAATTCCAATTATCTTGAAATACACGCTTTCAATTTCGAAATCAAACCTAAAAGAAATTCTAAAACGTTTATACTAAAACGTAAACTCTAGGAACCTGAAACCAAGTGGAATTCCTTAAACTAGAAACTCAACTATTCATGGCAATTCCTGCTATCCGAACCACTTATAGCAGTTATCATCTTGCGGACGAACTCGTTTGCTTGGGTTAAATTTTCTCCCACTTCCAAAACCTACTAGGACTCCGGCGAGTTCAAGTTAAAAAGGTAAAGAAGGGCAAGGGAACGGGATGATGAGAAGAAAATGTTGGACAGTGAGCGGTCCCAAAGATCCAGTCAGTCACCAGGAAAAGTACTTGTAAGCAGCTCGTTCACGTGAAAGAAACAAAGGAGAAGCTGAACCGCCGAGTTTCTTACTTATATTCTTCCTCCTTGGCGAGGAGGTCCCGACGAAGTGTAGCAGGTTGCTGAACGCGTGGCGGGAGCGGAGTCCCTGAAACGCTCCGACTCTATAAAAGAGACAAACACTTTCAGACTCAGGGTTGAACGGGGTTCGGCGTCTTCGGGCCCGCCCGGTACCGAGCCGCTACCCAGAAATGCAGAGTTGAACAGACCCTGAGGCCAATACTTCGGCCCGCCATCTTTTGCCTCCACGACGCCGTTACCGAGGCGACGACGCCTCTTCCCGCGAGAGTTACCACAACTCGGGCAGCCTCCTGGGAAAGATTCTGACCACGCCCCCTCCCTTGGTAGCGAACAGCGAGAGGCTGGGGCGGAGCTGAGAGCCGCGGGGTGGGCGCTGCAGTCAGCCTCTCCGTGGTTAGTGCTAACTAGTAACACCTGTCCTGCTTCAGGAACCGAATAGGCCAGTATAGTGCGCTGAGTTATCAATTCTTAAGTTGGCGATGGAGGAGTTTTCCACGAAGGAAGACACGTTCTTTTCTATACTCAGGAGGAAGCAAGCTAGTAAAGACCCTACTCTGTTGTGGTTTTCAAAACTTAGTGGCCAATTTTACCTCCACCTGTTTTGTTTAAAGGAATTCCAAGTTCTGGTTTCCCACACTTACTTATAGCATGGTTATGAGCTCAGGCTCTCAAGTCGTTTGCCTAAGTTCACGTGCTGGGTCTGCCACTTACTAGCTTGGGCAAATCACTCTATTTCACCTGTAGAGTGGGAGTACTACTCCCATTCTAGTAACTCAGAGTTACTATGAGGAGTAAACGGTTTGGGGTGGGAGGAGTGTACGGCTCAGTGGTAGAGTGCGTGCTTAGCATGCAGGAGGCTCTGGGTTCGATCCCCAGTACTGTCATCTTTAATAAAAAACAACTGATTACCACCATCCCCCACAAAAAAAACAGTAAGGAGTCAATGAATTTGTGTTGAGTTGTGCCTGAAACAGTAAGCAGTCAAAAATTCCAGTTTTTCTGTCATATACTTGGGAGTCCAGAAATAAACCTTCACATTTGTGGTCAACTGGTCTTCAGCAAGGTTGCCAAGACCATTAAACGGATAAAGAATAGTCTTCTCAATAAATAGTACTGGGATAAGTGGATGTACACATATAAACAAATGAAGTTGGACCCTTATCTCACACCATGTACAAAAATCAACTCAGATTGGATCAAAGACCCAAACTTAAGAGCTAAAACTATAAAGCTCTTCAAAGAAAACATAGATATAAATATTCATCACCTTAAAGATGATTTCTTAGAAATGGCAACAAAAGAAAAATCAATAAACTAGACATAATCAAAATTAAAAACACTTCTTTTTAAAGGATACCATAAATAAAGTAAAAAGACAAATCACAGAAAGGAAAAGTTTTGCAAATCTTACGTTTGATAAGAGGTCTGTGTCTAGAATACATAAAGAGCTATTTTTAAAGTGGGCAAGGATCCTGAATAGGCATTTCTCCAAAGAAGATCTACATATAGCCAAAAAGCACATGAAAAGGTGCTCGAAATCATTAGTCTGCAGGGAAGTGCACATCAAAACCACAATAAGATAGCACTTCAAACCAACTAGGCTGACTATAATCAAAAAGATGGACAAGTGTTGAGGAAGATGTGGAGAAATTCAAACACTGCTGGTAGGAATATAAAATTGTGCAGGCACTGTGGGAAACAGTGGCAGTTTCTTAAAAATTTGCACATAGAGTTACTACATGATCCAGCAACCCAATCCTAGCTATATACCCATGAGAAATGAAAACATATACCTTCACAAAAAGTTTGCACAAATGTTTATAGCAGCATTATTCAGAAAAGATAAAAAGTGAAAATAACCCAAATGATAATGAAATGATTTAATGGGTAAATAAAAAGTGGTATATTCATACAATGGAATATTATCCAGCACCAGAAAAAAATGAAGTAGTGATGCATACTACAATATGGATGAACCTTGAAAACATGCTATGTGAAAGGAGTAATTCACAAAAGACCACATATTATGTGATTCCATTCTAATAAGACCACGTATTATATGAAATGTCTAGAATAGAATAGGCAAATCTATAGAGACAGAAAGTAACTTACTGGTTGCCTTGCCCTGGCAGGTGATGGGGGAGATTGGCTAAGGGGTTATAAGATTTGGGGGGAGTGATAATGAAAATGTTCTAAAATCGATTTTGATGATGGTTGCACAACTCTGTGAATATACTAAAAGCCAATTAATAGTACATTTTATATGGGTGAGTGGTAGGTATGTGAACTGTATCAATCAAGTTGTTAAACATTAAAAGTAAAGTATTAAAATGAAAAAGTCAAATAATGTAAAAAGTTAAGGCATACTAATGCTAATCAAAAGAAAGTTAGAGTAGCTATATTAATTTCAAAGTTGAACAAGGAAAACGATCAGGGATAAAGAGGATATGCAACGATAAAGAGGTCAATTCTCCAAGAAGACATAACCATCCCTAATGTGTATGAACCAAACAGTTGTGTCAAAATGCATGAAGCAAAAACTAATAAGATTGCAAGGAGATATAGATAAATCCACAGATATATTTGGAGATGTCAACACCCCTTCTTCAGTAATTGATAGTTTAAACAGGCAGAAAATTAGTAAGGATATAATTGCCTTGAACAGCACTATCAATCTACTTAACCTAATTGACACTCAGAGGATACTCCATCCAACAACAGCAAAATACACATTCTTCTCAAGGTCACATGGACTATTCACCAAGGTAGACCACATTCTGGACCGTAAAATCCACATTAATAAATTTAAAAGAATAGAAATTATATTAGTTTCCTAGAGTTGCTGTAAGAAAGTACCACAAGTTGGGTGGCCTAAAATAAATTTATTGTCTCACAGTCTGGAGGCTAGAAGTCCAAAATCAAGGTGATGGCAGGGCCATGCTCCCTTTGAAACTTACAGGGGAGAATCCTTCCTTGCATATTCCTATTTCTGCTGGTGGCTGTCACTCCTTGGCATCCCATGGCTTAGAGCTGCATGACTCCAGTCTCTGCCTCTGTAATCACACAGCATCCTTCCTGTCTGTCTCTGTCTTCACATGACATTTCCTCTTCTCATAAAGACTCCAGTCATATTGGATAAGAATCTACCCTAATGACATCAACCTAACTTGATTACATCTGTAAAGACTCAATTTCCAAATAAGGTCATATTCATAGACTAAGGGGAGGGGTATGTGCTTAATAATTAGGACTTCAACATACCTTTTCGGGAGACACAATTCAACCTATAATAGAAATTATATAAACTATCTTCTGAGGCCAGGATGGAATTAAACTAGAAACAAATAACAGAAAAATAACTGGGAAATCCCAAAATATTTCGCAATTAAACACATACTATAAAATTATACACAGGTCGAGGAAGTCTCAAGAGAAAGAAAAAAATATTTGGAACTCAATGAAAATACAATCAAAACTTGTAAGATACAGTGAAAGCAGTGCTTACACAGTGCTTAGCATTACATGTATATATCAGAAAAGAGGGAAAATCTACAATCAACTATCTAAGGTTACAACTTAGGCAATGAGAGAAAGCAATTTAAGCTTAAAAGAGGAGAAATAATAAAAAAATTAGAACAAAAATCAATGGAATTGAAATCAGGAAAATGATACAGAAAAATCATAGAAGCAAAAATCTGGTTCTTTGAAAAGATCAATAACATCAGTAAACCTCTAGCCATGCTAACCAAGAAAACAAGAGAAGATACAAAATTACTTGTGTTCTTTTATGTGATAGTCAGGTCCATCAGGTGTAACCACAAGAGAAGACACAAGAGAGGCTCAGGAAAGCAATGTTTACTATACTCATAGGTCCTAGAAATAGGAGGCACAGCCTACTAGGGGCTACACAGGAAAGCCTCAGGGTGGTTAGAAGGCAGAAAACATGAGTGAAGGGAAAACCTAGGCTAGCCCGCAGAAAAGGCAAGGCAGGGTAAACAGTTCAGGATTGGCTAATTTGAATCATTTCAGCAGGCTTCAGTTTATTGGGGCTGTCCCTGGTTACCTGGAACTTGACCCTTGCAGGTGCCATAGGAATACTGCCCCCTGAGGTGTGCAGGCCAGATAGAGGAGGTATGACTTTGCACTGGTCAGTTAGCATACTGAAGGTACGCTCCTTTGCTATCTCTGAGAATTGGCTAGGCCAAGGTGTCTCTCCTCAGCCAGAAAGGTATTTTAAGATGTTAAAACATAATAATACACAGAAAAATTTAAAAATAAACATACAACGCCATTATTAGAAGTGGAATAGGGATCATCATTAATTAACACATGAATATTAAAAGGAAAGTAAAGGAATACTATCAACAACTCTGTACCAGAAATCTGATAAATTAGATGAAATGAACCAATTCCTTGAAAGATGCAACTACCAAAATTCACCCAAGGAGAAATAATCTGAGTAGTCAAGGAATGAGTCAGTAAACTTCCAAGAAAGAAAGTACCTGGCCCAGATCGTTTCACTGGTAATTCTACTAAACATTCAAGGAAGAAATGATACCAATTCTCCACAATCTCTTCTAAAAAACAGAAGTAAAGGGAACAGTTACTAACTCATTCTATGAGTCCAGCATTATCCTAATACCAAAAGCAGTTAAAGACATTATAAGAAAAAACTGCAGACTGATCTCTCTCGTGAACATCAATGTAAAAGTCTTCGACAAATACTAGCAAATTGAATTCAACAGTGTACAAAAAGAATTATACAACACAACCAAGTGGAGTTTCTTCCTGGGGTATAAGGATAGTTCAGCCTTCTAAAATCAATCAGTATAATTCAGCACATAAAGAGGATAAAGGAAAAAAACCATATGATCATATAAATTGATGCAGCCAGCTTTTGAGAAGCTCCAACAACCTTCCTGGTAAAAATTCTCAACAAATTAGGAAGAGGGGAACTTCCTCAACTTCATAAAGAGAATCTACAAAAAAAAACCTATAGCTAACATTGTACTTAATAGTGAGAAAGTGAATGCTTTCCCCCAAAATTAGGAACAAGGCAAGGATATCCTCTCTCACCATGCTTATTTACTCTTACACCTAAAGTCCTAGCTAATAATAAGACAAGAAAAGGGAATAAAAGGCATACAGATTAGAAATGAAGAAATAAAATATCTTTGCAGGGGACACGAGAGTCTGTGGAAAAATCGCAAGGAATCAACAAAAATCTCCTGGATTTAATAAATGAAATTGATAAACAAAATGTAGAATATACATACAATGAAATTTGGATACACACTATAATATGGATAAACCTTGAAAACGTGTTAAGTAAAATAAGCCAGACACAGAAGGGCAAATATTGTATAATTCCATTTACATGAAGTACCTCGAATAGGCAACTTCAGAGACAGAAAGTAGAGTAGAGGTTACAGGGGACGGAGAGAGAGGGGATTATTTTTTAATGCATACAAAGTTTCTATTTGGGATGATCAAAAAGTTCTGGAAATGGATGGTTGTGATCACTGAACAACATTAGGAATATATCTAATGCCACCAGACTGTACACGTTAAAATGGTAAATTTTATATTACATATACTTTACTACAGGAAAAAAAAAGAAAAATCCAGTAGAGGGACATCCTACAAAATACCTGATTGGTACTTCTGAAAACTATCAAGGTCATACAAAGCAAGGAAAGTTTGGGAAACAGTCACAACCAAGAGGAGCCTAAAGAGATGCGACAAGTAAATGTGAAGTGGTATCCTGGATGGAATCCTGGAACAAAAAAGACATTAGGTTTAAAAACCGAAGAAATCTGAATAAGCTAGGGACTTACTGACAGTGTATTAATAATGGTTCATTAATTCTAACAAATGTACTATACAAATGTTAAGATGTTAATAATAATAGGATATATGGGAACTCTGCACTCCAGTCTCAATTTTTCTGTAAATCTTATTCTGTTCTAAAAAAAAGAAAGTCTGTTTTTAGAAATAAGCTAAAAGAGACTTCTGCTGCTGCAACAGAATTGTAAACTAAATCATCTGGGGGCACCCTTGTACTGCAAAACAACTAGATTCTGTTAAAACAAACAAGTATCCATGCATTGCTGAAAACTTGACGGAAGTAGAGAAAATGTCTGTGTGTCCTGCTGACATCTTCTCCTCCAGCTCTTTGTCCCCTCAAATAAACAAACTGATTCTGTGAATAGGCAATTAAAATAAAAGGATGGATTGAGAAAATGCCCACAAAAGAACAGTGTTCGGAAAACAAAGTCTGTGTTTAGGTCAACAGTGATATGAAGAAGCCGAACCCGAGATCCTTGCTCTAAGCAATTAAACCAACTAAAAAAGGTTAAAGTAGTTCCAGACTGGTAGTGCCCCCAGGCTCCTAGCAGAATCACACAAATCCTCTTCAGACAAAAATATCTCTAATTAATCCCACTAGATTCCTGGATTAAGATCAAGAAAATGTGAATTCACCATCAAAAATCACCACACATAAAGGAGACAAGTCACCACTAGTGAAAAATAAGAGGAAATAATAAATATTTAGAAACCCCAAGAAAGACATTAAAATTGTATCACCTGTGAAATATAGAATATCTATTTAGAAAATATTTAAAGAAAGAAAAGAGTCATAATGCTGAACAAGCAATGAGAGACTATGAGGAATGACCAAGTAGACATGACAAATGATCAAATGAAGCTTTTAGATATTAAACACTCAGTGGATCAATTAAATGGCAGATTAGACACAGATAATTCATAAAGCATAAAATATCTAAGAAAATTATCGATAATGAACAGAGAATGACAAGGACATGAGAAGTATGAAAGAAATGTTGAACAATGATAGATGTTAGACTGAGAAGATCTGACAAAGAATCAGATTCCAAGACAGACATATTTTTAGAATTGAGAAACAGTAATACAAAAGTTAATTGCTTAGAATATTCCAGAATTTAGGAAAGACATGAATGCACAGGTTCAAGAGGCACAGAGTGTCACAAAGAGGATAAATTTTAAAACCTGTTCTGAGACCTGTCATAAAATCCAAAACACCAAAGAAGAAAAGATCTTTAAAGCAGCTGAAGAGAAAAAAAGACAAACAACCTAAAAAGAAGCAATTAGACTGAAAGCTGATGTTTTAATAGCAATAGTGTAAGCTAGAGGACAATAAAATATTGAGTAAAACCTCAGGATAATAAGCCCCACTATAAATGAGAATTTGGATCAAGTATGATTGATGACTAATCACTAGTTAATCATTAATGACTGGCTGCCTTTTGTCTAGCCCCGAATTCGGTGGGGTAAACTTTTATCTTCTGACATAGGGATGTGGATGGGTAGAGGACATGGAGGAAAGGGTAAGGCTGGGTGAGAAAAAAGTAAGCACTCTATTTCAAGAAACAAGGAGGCAGGGGTCCTTTATCGCTGGTTATCTTCTAGCTCAGTTTCCTTTGATTAGACTGACGAAATGGGCCCCAGCTAAATAGGAGATGACTATAAATGCTGCCACTGTCCTGAATGTTCTAGCCGCTGAGACAGGATCCAGAATTGGCACCACTGATGCTTATTTTGAAGCAGCACCAAGTGATGCTGAACCACAGCCAGGATGAGCAAAGATTTTAATTATAGAGCCAGATGACTAGAACGTCTAGCCAATCAGCTAGACAGACTCAGATGACTCATTTTTCAAATTTTCACAATAAGCCCCCTCTTCTTTTTACACAATTGAAATTTTCATCTTCATGAATCTTATTGTAAGAGTTTTAAAAATTTATATTTTCAAAGTGATCAAAGAAAATAATTTCAGTCTAGAACTGTGTATGCAGTCACTAATATTACATTGTGAGAGGGTGAAATAATGATATCTTCAGATAAATAAAACCTAAGAAATTTACCACCCACATACTCATACTAAAGGAACTTCTAAAGGATGTACTTCAGGAAGAAAGTAATACCTGAGGGATATTTTGAGATGCCAGGGGAACGGTAATCAAATAAAATGATAAAAATGTATGTAGGTCTAAATAGATAATTTCTCTAAGATTCCTATTAATAATAATGCCTACTTTGTGGTGTTTGTTTTTAAAAAGGAAGACTAAAACACTGTATTCTCATCAAACTGGGAGTAGAAGGGAACTTCTTCAACCTGATAAAGAGCATCTCAAAAAACCTACATTTAACCTCATATTTAATGATAAGAAACCAAATGCTTTCCCTTAATATGAGAAACAAGACAGGGATTTCCACTTTCACTACTCTATTCATAATCAAACTGGACATTATGAATGATGGTCCTATCCTGTGCAATAAGGTAAGATAATCAATGAGGTAAGTTAATCAATCAATCAATCAATCTTGGAAAGGAGGAAATAAAGCTGTTTCTGTTCACAGATGATGTGACTGTATATTTTGAAAATTCTGAAAAATCTACCCCCCAAAATCTGTAGAACTACTTACTAAGTTTGGCAAAGTTGTAAGATACAATGTCAATATACAGAAACAAATTGTAGTTCTACATACTAGCAATGAACAATTGGAAATTAAATTTTAAAATGTAGCACTATTTACACTAGGACCAAAAGAACATGAAATGCTTAAGCGTAAGTCTAACAAAATATGTTCAAAATCTATGTGCTGAAAACTGTAAAACATTGATGGAAAATATCAGAGAAGACCAAATAAATGGAAAGACATTCCATGTTCCTGGATTAGGAGACTCAATATTGTGAAGATGTCAATTCTCTCCAATCAATATCCCAGCAAGATTTTTGTGGAAATCAACAAGTTGATTCTAAAATTTATACAGAATGACAAAGGAGCTAGACTAGCCAACATAATTTTGAGAAAAAAGAGCAATGTTGGAGGACTCACAGTACCTAATTTTAAGAGTACAGTAATCAAGACAGTGTAGTATCAACAAAAAATGTAGACCCATGGGTCAATGGGACAGAAGAAAGTCTAGAAGTAGACCCACACATTGTAATAAAGACGCAAAGGCATTCAGTGGAGCCAGAGAACAGGCTTTTACATAAATGCTGCTGGAACGATTATAAATCCATATGAAAAAAAAGTTAATCTTGATCCACACTTCACACCATATAAAAAACAATTTGGCAGTGTCTTTTAAAGTTAGATACAAAGTTACCATACAACACAGCAATTTAAGTAATTACCCAAGACAAATGAAAACATATATCAAAGACAAAAGGCTATATACTACACATTTCCATTAACAATAAATTCTGGAAAAGGCAAATCACAGTGACTGAAAGTAGATCGATTGTTGCCTGGAACTGGAGGAGGGAGGAAGGCATTGGCTGGAAAGAGCCATGAAGAACTTTTAGTTGTTGTAAATGTTCTATATCTTGACTGTGATGGTGAATTCCTGATTGTATATAAGTGCCAAAACTCATTAAACCCTACACTTAAAATGGGTGAATTTTATTATGTGTAAGTTATTTGCTGGACAAAAATAGATTGGTTAAGACATTCCTAAAAATTCATCATGTTCAGTTTGACTTGTTTGAATCACTTTTCAACTGTCATAGATTTCCATCCTTCTGAATATGGTACTTTCCTCTGTATCATCAAGTAGTGGTTGTGCAGCATTTATTAAGAGTGCTCTACTGTTTTCTCCAGAATTTTCTTCCATGCTTCTGACTCCACTTTGCATCTAAAATACAATGGAAAGACTAGGGAATAGGCAGACTGGGAAAAGTCCTCTGGATTTGGCAAGAAGGAAGCTGCTGGCCTCAGGAAGGATATGTATAGTAAAGCAGAAGAATTAGAAGCCACGTTACAAGGAAATGAGTAGAAGGCAATTACCATCAACAATATATTGGAGGAATCTGGTGCCAAAAGATAGTTGCATTATTCATTTGAATCAGCCCATATCCAAAAATCTGAAGCTTAGGGCCAACCAACTGAATTGCCTCAAGCTAGTTTCTTTATGTATGTCACTTTAAATTTTTACCACATCATCTCTTTTTGCTAGATTTTCCCCCCATTTTTTGTTGCATTTTATTTTAAATAAGTCATTTAAGATCATAATTTTAATCATGGTCAAAAATTTCTTTTAATAATTATTTGGTTCCTTTTAAACTCATGTAACTTTAAAAGAAGCTATTATTCACAACTCAGAAAGCTCTAAGTTATAATTTTCAAAAGTGCTCTCTATTAATTTAGAGTGCTGATAAGGCTTTATATTTTTTCCCAATAGTTTTATAGAGATATCAGAAATTGAATAATAATTTGTTATTTTCATTTTTTAATTAAAAATATTCAAAGCTGAACATTTCCTTGCGGCCTCATTGGGAAGTTATGATTTTTCAGCATGGCTGACTTGAAGGGAAATAACCAGAACCAAAAACAACAGCATATACGTTAATTTAATTAAAACAAGCTTATATAATCTGAGTATTCCTCAACAAATGCAAACGATATAATAAATCAAATATATATTAAAATGCATAAAGTAGTTATAAATGGATAAAAAGAAAACAAGTCCAGTCCAGTCAGGGCAATAGAAGATCTACAGAACCAACTTAATTTATGCTTTAGTAGAAAAACTTTAAATGTGTTTTCCAGCATCAGTTGTCAAAGGACTTTGTAACAAAAATTCACATAGGGAAAGTTCTCACTTTCTCTTCACCTGTAGAAAAAGGTGCTGTTATTAAAATATGGATTAGCCCTTCAGTATTTTATGAAAAAGGCAGATGCCTAAGTAAAACCTGTTTATTGAAATTACTTGCTTTAAAATTATTGCAAGAAAAAATATTTTTAAGTTTTAGGAAATAAAGCAGTCCAATGCTATACAATCATATGCTGTAGAGAAGTCAACTTTTGTTCCATTAATTTTTGTTTTGCTTACTGTAGCTTTGTAGGATAGTCTGAAGTCAGGGAACATGATACCTCCACTTTTGTTCTTTTTTCTCAAAATTGCTTTGGCAATTCAGGGTCTTTTGTGGTTCCATATAAATTTTAGGATTATTTGTTTTAGTTCTGTAAAAAAAAGTCATGAGTATTTTGATGGGGATTGCATTAAATCTATACAGATTGCTTTGGGTAGTATGGGACATTTTAACAATATTAATTTTTTCAATCCAAGAACATGGAATATCTTTCCAATTCTTTGTGTCATTTTCAAATTCGTTCATCAGTGTTTTACAGTTTCCAAAATCCTCACCAAAATATTAGCAAATAGAATCCAACAACACATTAAAAAGATTATACATCATGACCAAGTGGGGTTCATCCCAGGGACACAAGGGTGGTTTAACATACGCAAATCAATCAATGTAATACGTCACATCAACGAGAGAAAGGACAAAAACCACATGATCATCTCAATAGATGCAGAAAAAGCATTTGATAAAATTCAACACCCATTTATGATAAAAACTCTCACCAAAGTGGGTACAGAGGGAACAGATCTCAACATAATAAAAGCTATATATGACAGGCCTACAGCCAGCATATTACTCAACAGTGAAAAACTGAAAACCTTCCCACTAAAATCTGGGACAAGACAAAGATGCCCACTCTCACCACTCCTATTCAACATAGTCTTGGAAGTCCTAGCCACAGCAATCAGGCAAGAGAGAGAAGTAAAATGGATCCAAATTGGAAAAGAAGAGGTAAAAGTGTCACTATATGCCGACGACATGTTACTATATATAGAAAACCCTAAAAGGTCCGCACAAAAACTACTAGAGCTGATCGAAGAATTCAGCAAGGTAGCAAGTTACAAGATTAACGTTCAAAAATCAGTTGCATTTCTTTACACTAATGATGAATCAACAGAAAAAGAAAGTAAAGAAACAACCCCCTCTAAAATAGCACCCAAAGTAATAAAATACCTAGGAATAAATCTAACCAAGGATGTGAAAGAATTATACACAGAAAACTATAAACCATTGATGAAGGAAATAAAAGAAGATTTTAAAAAATGGAAAGATATCCCATGCTCTTGGATTACAGTTTTCAGAATATAGGTCTTTTACCTCCTTGGTTAAATTTACTCCTAGGGCATTTTATTCTTTTTGATGCAATTTTAAATCGGATTGTTTTCTTTTCTCTTTCTGATATTTTATTACTAGTGGATAGAAAAGCAACAGAATTCTGTATATTAATGTTCTATCCTGCAACATTACTGAATCGTTTATTAGCTCTAACAGTTTTTTGGAGGAGACTTTAGGGTTTTTTATAAATAGTATCGTGCCATCTGTAAATAGTGACAGTTTTACCTCACATCTGTCAAAATGACAATCATCAAAAAGTCTACAAATAGCAAATGTTGGCAAAGATGTGGAGAGAAGGGAGCCCTAGTACACCGTTGATGGGAATATAAATTGGTGCAGCCACTGTGGAAAACAGTCTGGCAGCTTCTCAAAAACCTAAAAATAGTACTATCATATGATCCAGCAATTCCATTGCTGAATATATCTATCCAAAGAAAATGAACACTAATTCGAAAAGATACATGCATCTCAATGTTCATAGCAGCATTATTTACAAAAGCCAAGATATAGGAACAACCATAAGTGCCCATCAACAGATGAATGGATAAAGATCTGAGATATATATATATATATAATGGAATATTACTCATCTATAAGAAAGAATTAAATTCTGCTGTTTGCAACAACATGGATGGACCTATAAAAATATTGAGTCACTATACAGTTTGTATGACTGAAACAAATACAATATTGTAAATCAACTATACTTCAATAAAAAGTCAGCTTCTTATAAGAGTCATACTGAATGAATAAAATGAATAGTCAAGAAAAGTTTATTTCCATCTCGCCACTGTCCCTAACTGAATACGTATATATAATCTATTTTGGGAGGGAGAGATGATTTCTGGATGCTCTCCTTCCCCAGCAGATTGACAATTGGCAGCAAACAACAAGCCACGTTCACACCCCCCTATTCCTCCGTGATGTATTTTTCACAGCTGTTCCCTACTTTCAAACATTGTGTAATTAATGTCAGATGAGGTCAGACAACAGTGTGTTAAACTCATAGCCCTTTCTGAACAATTGCAGAGCCTTAGCTTTAATTATTCAAAAATTTCTCCGTGCCAATGTTTATGTGCAATAATTATTGGGTCTGATTGAAAAGCTGCACCATACTTTGATCTGTCATCCCTCAATGACAGAGATCTCTTCAAGTTCTGCCCTGATAATACAAATCTTTAGGTGTCTTTCAGATCATACCTGTTACCTACAAAATGACTAAAAGCAAGCTTGTAAGTCAAGTCATTGGATGGCACTCACAGTGTCTCTCTTGAGTAAGAAAGTATTTTGTGATGAACTTTTCAAATAAACAATGCTTTTGATTTCTTCTACTTTAAATGGAACTTGCAAATTCAAGGCTAGTCTTCCATAATGCAATTCTGCAAATATTTGAAAAAAGTTAGGGATGTTTGTAATTCTGTGTAGTCACCACATGTGTTTTGAAATAATGTTTCAGGGTAATGAGAATGTATAAAACAGAGCATTTAGCTATGGAAACACTGTGAAAACAAACAGGAATATAAAGCATGTTGTGAATTCTGGATCTTTTATCCAACAATATTCATCACTTTGAGTGTGACCTGAATAAACATTCACAGTTGATTTAATAATATGGAGCTGATAACTAGATAGAGCAAAGGTTTATTGGAGGGGAGGGTGTGGGTAGCTGACAAGAATTCAGCTCAATGTATACATGGAGCAAACATAATTTGGAAATTGTGTCTAAGATATTCTTAGCATTACCTAGAATACAACCCCAATCTACATAAGATAAAGTATTTTTTAACATTTCAGATTAAATTGTACTACAGAATCAAAAATTTTTAGAGCAGTACATTATTTGGCATAGGTTCCTCACTTTTAGTAATGAGAAAATCAGTTTCTAGAGAGATTTACAAATTCATTCAAGGTTACATCACCCATTAACAGTAACTGGGATTAAAAGCCAGGTTTTATGACCCCAACTCCATTGCTTTTTCAACAACAAAATTTTTAATTAGAGTAATATTTCTATTTTATAACCAGTATAGTGATTTATTTTCCTCTAGTGTGTTTCAAAACCAGAATTTAATCCTTAGAAATGCAAAAAGTACAAATTTTAAGGAAAAAAAATTCTGTTCTGATATTATGTGTATAGCCAACTATAAAACATATAAAAACAAAATACTTGCTATTTCAGAGGTGAAAACTGGGCTGGACAGGAAAATCCATTACATATAAAGCTATATGTTCACAGTTCATAAAATGTTTAAATGATGTCGGGGAAAATAAGACTGGAAAAAATGCAAAAGTCAAGACAACAATATTATATAATCTGTGATTGAGGAAGGGCTAAAATATGTAACAGATGCTATAGGAATTCAAGAAGGGAAAACTCCTGTAAATCTTAAGAAATAAGGGAAAACTTCATGGGGAAGGAAGGATTTGATCTGGGCCTTAAAGAATCTGTAACACTTGGCAAGCATTGGGAAGCAAAAGAATCATTTGGATTTGGAGGGAAGGTAAGAAGAGACTGGAATGGCCCGAACAGTGGTTTACAGTGGGTAGCAGTGAGTAATAGGGGTGAATGATAATCAGAAAACAGTGGAGGCTCTTGAACCTGGGAGTAGTACTGTAATTTTTTATTTAATTTTTAAGGAAAATTCACCCAACAGTAGTGAATGAGAAACTGTGTGCAGGGGTCCTGGCTAACAAACTATTTTGGTAATTCAGACATTTAAAGTATTTGAAACAAAATTGTACTTTGAAAGCAACACGGTATTGTGCAAAAAAACACCCATTTTAGACTCAGACAGATCTGGGCTTGATTCCTGGTTCTGCCACCATTTAATAGCTGTGCAACCTTGGGTAAATAACTTACCTACCCTGAACTTCAATTTCTTTATTTGTAAAAGGGTGAAATCCAGATTGTAGGATTCTTGTGACAATCAATAGGTGGTAAATATGATTATTTTTAAATTTTCTGTGATTCATTGTTCTTGCACATTTAGATTAGGCCTCGCTATAGTTAGGCTCTGCCTTTATGAGGCTTCATAATCCAAGCTGTTTACCAGCAGAATGGAAAGTCTTACAGGGCAGTGTGTTCTTCATCACTAATAAGCATTCACTCAGAGGCTGAATAAGACCATACATTATGGATATTATAGGAAAAGATTCTGGCACTGGTTGAGACATTTGTTATGCACTGAATGTCTGTATCCTCCCAAAATTCGTATGTTAAAACCCTACCCCCAATGTGATGATTTTAGGAGGTGGAGTCATTGGGAGGTAATTAGGATTACAGAGGCCACGAGGGTGGAGCTCTCAGATTGGGAGTGGTGCCCTTATAAGAGTCACCAAGAAACACTGTTTTCTCTCTTTACTCTCTGCCATGTAAGAATATGAGAAGTCAGCAGCCTGCAACACAGAAGAGGGCTTCAAGAACCCAACCATGCTGGCACTCTGATCTCAGACTTCCAGCCTCCAGAACTGTGAGAAATACATTTCTATTGTTTATATACAACCCAGTTGGTAGTATTTCTGTTATGGCAGCCTGAGCAGATTAAGACAACATGGAAGTAGATGATTTCTCCAGGGTTAAAATTCAATTTCTGAAGACTGAAATAATCTTTTATAGATGTTATTTCCTGGTAGGAATGTACAAGTGATCACTCACTTAGCACGTAGCACACAGAAGAGGTGTTATCTAAGCCCCTGTTACTCAAAGTGCTGGCCATGGCCACAGATCAACAACAGCAGTCTTACTTGGGAATTTCTAAAATGGAGAATCTCACACACCCCATACCTATGGAATTAGAACCTGTATTTTAGCAAGATCCTCAGGAGATTGGTATGCATGTTTAAATTTGAGGAGCACTGACCTGGGCTTTTTAGGATTATAAGGAACATTCTCAAGTTATTTCAATTAACGAGTCTCTACATATACAGAGCTATACAGAAAATGGCATAGTGGGATCTGTACTTACATAAATCACTCTGGCTACTCAGTGAAGATGTATTTGAAGGAGCAAGACTGGAGGCAGGAAACTCAAGCCAGTGTAGTGATCCGAGAGAGATATTAAAGAAAGCACATCGAGGGAACCTGATTTAGAGAAGTAATAGTACAAAGTTCACGGGAACAGAGGAGTTGAAAAATATTTTAGAGGTAAAATCCATGTGAATTGGAGGTTGTGAGTGAATGAAGCAGAAAAAATATCACTTGAAGCATTAAAAAGATTCAAGGGAGTTTTCCCTCATTATCGACCAATTTCTGGTAACATCATATTGGGTAGTAATTCCTGTTGCCTGTCTCATTCATAGTCCCTACTTATAGCTCAGACCTCCTATTTAATACCAGGTGACTATGCCCTGTCATTCCCTTGGCAACAGCTATTTTGACTAGGTTGCACGGTAGAGAGAGGGATTGGACAGTCAATGCATAAACCTAGCAAGACCCTATGACATAGCCAATAGCAAATAAGTGAACCGAGCCAATCAGATTTTCTCTTGGGTATCTGAACCAAGAAATCTCCAAAGAATAGGTCATTTAACAGTGGAAGTCAAGGCTAACACTTCTTGTCAAAAAGAGAGCCTAGAGGCCTTATGAAGAACTACAGAAGAAATATGGAAAGAAGCAGATACTTCCTTGAGAAAGTGACACTGTAGCTCCAGAGAGAGGCAAAAAGAATAACATGATACTCAAGGGCTTCCTTGGTTTCTGTGCCTAGCACATAATGATGACTCGATAAATATTTTGTTGTTGGATGGAGGAATAAATAAATGAACAAACAAATTAACAAATGAATGAGGATGATTTTCCAGTGTCAGTTTTTGTAAAGCAAAATTTCTTACAGCCTTGTTTTCTACTTCCTCAGAAATCCCTATCCTCCTTATTGTCCCGTTTCTATTCCTGCACTACACTCAGCTCCACTGCATCACATTTCATCAAGTCCCTTGAGCATCTGTGTTCTTTTCAAACTAAAACACTGAGCTAAATGACTGCCAACTTTGTTGCAATTTTTTTCAGTATCTCTGTTTTCTAAAAGGTCAGAAATTTTCAGTATGTACCCATACCAGTGATGGATACATTTTTGGACTCTAAAAATCAAACAGCCTCTACAAATACTAACAGCTTTATAGCTTGAAGACCTTCCATAGTTTTGATTGCTCAAACTTTGGAGGCTGTACCCATTCTGGAATCACTCTTTTCCTCCTGAAAGCATCTGTGTTCTCTATAGGTATCAAGTCTTTAAAGGCATCTTTGGGTTGCTCTCCAGGCTGCTACTTTTTCATGCTTTTCCAAGGCCAGGTGTTTGGATCACAGCCTAGGTGGAGTGAGGAATGATGACAGTACCTGATCATCACTATAGAAAGACTTCCTGTACTCCAGCTCTGAAACTTTGCCACACTTGTTTGAGAATAACAACAGCAAAGTGTCACAGCGAGTAGCAGAGACCTCTAGCACAGAGAACCCAATCTACAGTAGAAAAGTATTCCCCTTTTGCACCACTGAGTTGAATGGAGGAATAAAGAAAAGTTTTTTCTTAAAAAAATCTTTTAAAAAGAAAGGAGATGTTTTCTCACCTCTTCTCCTTCAAAGTGCATACAGCTAAACATTCTGCTTCAAAGAGGAAATTCGATAGATGAAGAAGGAAACAGAAGTGATTAGCCAGTCACTGGAAAGGAATATTAAAGGATGGGAAAACATAGAGTAAATTTGTCAGTTCCTTAAATAACCAGACGACATAACTGCAGCTAATTGTTTCTGAATTATCTAGCTATGACATACACCCAAATCCTTTATTTCTGAATTTTTCTTTCTTCCTTTCAATTTTATCTAAGATACAGCATCTGAATTTCATATCCTCCTTCAACAAACATCATTTCCCCCACCACACCAACAAGCTATGTTGAACAACCCTAAACAAATTACACAATAAGCATTTGCTTAAGTGCATGAGAATGAAAGTAAATACAGCAATGGACTATTTATCTGAAGAAAATCTACTAAATTCTATTTATATGCTCTTACAAAACTCTGTGCACCAAGTGTTCCCAACCACTAGCCTAGAAAAGAATAAAACAAAAAATTCTCCAATGGTAATAAAATCACTTTTCTCTCTGGGTCCCCAGCAGCTAGAATCCCAGTTCTCCTACCCACTACTGCCCAGTAATTTCTATCCCTAACAGACCATCCGCAGGAATACCTCACAAAATCTCCATGACATAGCAGGAACCAGCCCAAACTATCTTAATCCCCTCCTTTTAAAACTTGAACCGTTTGAGATAATTTTAGATTCACATGCAGTTGTAAGAAATTATACAGAAAGATCCTGTGTACCCTTTATCCAGTTTCCCCCAATGGTAATATCTTATAAAACTATGATACGTTACAATCCACAGTCAAGATATAGAACATTTCCATCACTACAAGGATCCCTCATGTTACCCTTCTATACACATACCTGCTTCCTAGTACTCCAGTCCCTCCTAAACCCCTGGTGACAGCTAATCTATCCTCCATTTCAATGACTTTGTCCCAACTTTTATTCACTCAGCATAATTCTCTGGAGATTCATCCAGGTTACTGCATGTATCAGGAATTCATTTCTTTTTATTACTGAGTAGTATTTAATTATGATGTGTCTTGGAGTGGATTTCTTTGTCTTTGTTTTGTCTTGCGGTGCTGCTTCATTCCTGATCATCTGGCTAAGAGCAGACTTTTTTTTTAGGATTTTCTTTGTCTAGCACTACCACACAGCCTTGATTGATGTATAGTAAGTCTTAAAATTGGGTAGACTGAGTCTTCTCATTCTATTCTTTTAAAAATTGTTCTAGATACTCTCGGTTTGTCTTTCCATGAAAATGTTAAGATTAACATTACCTTATATCTATAAAAACTCTTGCTAGGATTGTGATAGGAATTGTGTTTAAACTGGACACTAGGCTGGAGGAAGAACTGACATCTTTACTATGTTGACTCTTCCAAACCATGAACATAGTATGTCTTTCCATTTACTTAGATTCTTTGATTTCTTTTATCTGTCTTGTGTAGTTTTCAGTATACAGGCTGTATACATATTTTGGTTAAATTTATATCTAGTATTGTTTAAGAGACTGTAAATAGTATTTTTATTTTAGAACCCACATGTTCATCGCTAGTATAGAGAAATAGTACAATGTCCTTTGTAATTTTGTCTTCCACTATGAGATCTTGATAATATCATTTATTAGTCCTAGAAGATTGTAGAATTCTTAGGATTTTCTATGTAAAAAGACAAATATATTATCTGCAAATAGGGACAGTTTTGTTTCATCTATTTCAATCTTAAATTCACTTAAGATTTCTGTGCCTTTTCTTTTCTTTTCTTGCCTTATTGAACTATCTAGAACTTTCAATACTATGTTGAATAGGAGCTGTTAGAAAAGACTCCTTCACCTTGTTCCTGATCTTAGCAAAGAAGCATTCAGCCTTTCACCATTAAAAATAATGTTAGCTGTAGATGTTTACAGATGCTCTTAATCAAGTTGGGGAAGTTCTACTCTTTTCCTACTTTTCTGAGTTTGATCATGAATGTCAATGAAGGTCAATGTAAAGTCTGTCAAATGCTTTTTCTGTATTGATGGAATGATTATCTGATTTTTCTTCTTTAACCTGTTAATAAAGTAGATTGCATTGATTAATTTCAAATACGGAACAACAGTCTTGAATCTCTGGATAAAATCCACTTGTTCACAGTTTATTGTTCTCTTGACATATTGCTGAATTCTATTAATATTTTGTTAAGGATTTTTGCATCTATATTCAAGAAGGATATCTTTTTTTGTATTGTCTTTGTCTGGTTTTTGTATTGTCTTTGGTTTTCGTATCAGGGTAACACTGGCTTCATAAAATGAACCTTGTCTGTTCTTGTTGGCATTTCAGGTTTCTGGCTTCTTTAGCTCCAGGTCTGGGATAAATGAGGCAAAAAAGAAAATCCAGGGAACTCCCCATCATGCCATTCCTCGGGTCCCAATATACATAGCTTGTCTGCCTTCTTCTATCTGCCTTTCAGGTCTTCTTATGTTTATTTTATATATAGTTTTCAGAATTTTTTAGTTGCATTTAGTGGGAGGATTAGGAAAAAGGTACATCTACTGCATCTTCCTGCAAGTAGAAATCTACAGCTGAACAAATGTATGCTCTCTCCCTTTTAATGGGAAAATCAAGAAAAAAAAAAAAAACCTTGATTGTAAGTGCTAAGAGACTACATGGGGGTAGTCTCTCCTACCTCCGAAAGCATTGCAAACATCCTTGAGAAAAATATATGGTTGGGTCAGAAAGCCTATTCCAAAAGAGTTATCAATCAATATGGTCAATATGAGGAATACTGGGACTAGTAGGAGAAAAATGGGTTGGAGAACTCGAGACCTCAGACAACAAGTCAGAGTAGCAAATAGAAAGTGGGATGGTGTAATTTTGGAGGTGAAAGAGGGTCTTTTATGGGCTTCAAATGCTCCTTTCATGAACAGGCTAGATTCATTTAAATGATTTGGAAAGAAATAAATACTAGCCTGGGCTCCAGGAAGCACCATTCACAATCCTACCCTGGCCCATTCCTGGCAAGAGTCAGACATACATCTTAACATAGCCACTGCTCAATACTGGCAAACCTATCTAGCCCACATCCCTCAAAGAATGAAGTCAGATACCCCAAATCACACTTGGGCTGCACCTCCCTGCTCCTCTCTCATCTCTCCAGGCATGTACTTTCAGCCTCAGTCCCAAAATTGACTTCCATTTGGACCCCATCTTTCGAATTGAGGTCCTTCACTACATTTGTTTTTCTAGATAAACCCTGAGTATTTATTAATGTCTATTATATCTCAAGAGACAGAAAGGTCTATGAAAGGGCAAGCAAGGAATGTTTATGTTAGGCATCCTTAAATTTGCATTTGGCACTGCCATGCATCCTGATTTCCACTTCTGGTGGACACTCCATTCAGCCTACATGACCAATTGCCCTTCCCAGGTTGTCTTTCATGTTTAAGTAGGAAGGATAAGGCCCAGAAGCCAGCCACAGTCATCGAGTGTTACCTACAACATGCTGTCCAGCTGAATGTCTTTAGAGTAGCAGTTCTGACTCTTTTTTTTCCTAGCTCCAAAGCTATTACAGATTTATCCACAGTCTTTTCTGGGTCTGATTCCTTCACAATATCACTATAATCTGGGTCATGTTATCTCAACCTTTGCCTTACCTTGGTGGTTTCTTTGTTCTAATTTTCCTGCTACCTGCAACCAGGAAGCTCTTGCTCTGGAAACATCCACTGAAGTGATAGGAATTGGCTGATGTATGTGCGGCCACTTCTCCCTTAATCAGCTAAGAAACACAGTCCTTCTGTACCTAGGATGTATATTCAGAATCCTTATCAACACAGTTCCTCCTGGCACACATTACAAGTTGACTGGCATTGCAAATCCTGCCTTCTTTACCTTGTCCTATTATGGCTATAGCCTCCTGCCTTCAACTATGTCATAGAAAATTGCCCTATCCGTTTGATGCTTCCAAAATATCTACTCTTTCACCACTAATTCCTTTTCCTGCACCCAATTTATATTTTTTTCAGTGGGGATCTCTTACTGTGGGAGGAGATCCAAAAAGCTCCCCTAGGAGTATCTGCATTTATAAGATTGCCTCTTACATGAGGAAGAAAGTAATGAATTCAAATAGAGAGATGAGTAACTAAGTAAATCAATAAACAAGTAAACAAGGTGGAGATATTTTCTCTAAACTAGGCTGCTACCCACCTTGCTTAATGAGTAGACTGAGTTGAAGTAATGGATTAATAGCAGGTATTGTGGATGAGGTCAAGACGTTATTTTGCACAAGAATAAACAGTTCTGTTAATGAAGAGGAATCTAACTTTCTTGTATCTGTTTTGTATGTTCCAAATGTATTCTTAATTTAAAGAAAAAAGGAAACAATTATTTTGTTATTAGGCTTTGTATACACAATATAATAGAAGCTACATTTGTCCCTGAGGATTGTATTTCAGTCCAATGTAACCTCTTGCTTATTTTCTTATACAGAGGATTTTTAAAAAGTAATTTTTAAAAAGGCATAGGAATTCATTGCACTGGGCCAGTGTTTAGGTGTGTTTATTTCTGCCAGTCCCACCCACAACACCAACTTCTCTCCAGCACACAGAGCTTCTCTTTTCTTTCTCTTTAATAGATACCAAATGCTCTGAACCATAACGTTTGCTTTATACTTCCTCTCTTGACCACAGACAGGGAGACAGAAGATTGTTGTTATAAGTGAAACAGGTAACTGTAACAAAAGAAAATTATCCTTAATTTTTTTATTTTTTAAAACCGGCTATCTTGGAATTTCATTTTCTAAAATGAGCAGAGATAGCTATGTGGCTCATTTGTTTACCGGCTGTGTGACATTTTCACTTAACCTGAGTCTTAGTTTTTTAATCTGAAAAATGGGGATAACACTTCTTAATTGATAAAGTTACTGTGAAATATAAGAGCAATAATTTAAAGTGTTAGAAGAGTTCCTTGCATATTATTAGCTATTATTTATATGGGGTCACAAGAAAAGTCACCACCAATAATAGCACCAAGTCAAGAGAAGGATTGGTATTTTAGTTCTGAGTTGAAGGTTCATGTTTGAACTTTTAACATTCCAGACTCTGGGCTTCAATACAAAGATGAGAATAAAATGGAATCCATGTCAATGTAATAGAAAATCTCACTTGTCAAAAAGTATATAGTTGATTTAAAAGGTTGGTTACAGGCACATATGATAAATTGAGAGGATCAAAATCAACTCATAACACTTTTTTAAAGAAAGAACTATCTTCTCCACCTTTACTTCTAAAATTATCAGCATTTTTGCCTACCACTCACTCTCAGGATTACCTAGAATTAACATTAAAGATCTCCTATTAAAGTTAACATTTTTGTATTTATGGTTATCTTTTTATATACTTTATATTAATTTTTTCTTTTGCATATTCTTATCCACTCACTACCTTTCACAGACTCAGCTTTTTCATCAATTCTTAAAATAATAATAATTACTAATAGTGTTATTTTGCTTCTTAAATATCATAGCTAGGCCAGTGGGAACATTTAAGGGGCTCCAGACTTTTGGTTTTAGTACTAGCTGCCAATAAAATTAACCAGGAAATCTTGGAGGAAAGGAAACAGCAGGATGGGTCTGCAACTACTGTTTTTTAAAAAGTTTTCCAAATGTCAACTCATTGCTAAAATTACAAAAGAGGCATTCCAGGTGCATGGGTTAGTGCTTGGGGTGTTAGTAAATGACTGATCTAAAAGTCCAAAAGCCTGGCCCTCTTGCTTCAAGTCGGGGGAAACTCTCAGTGTGATTTGTATTCCAGAGGGCTCACTCCCATTAAGTCACATTTAACCTGTGACCACATCGTGGGCTCTTTCCCCTCTTCCTATCCTGCTTCCTTCTATCTCTTTTAGGTTTTCTCCTGAAGTGCACTCCTTCAATAAATCATCTGCACTTGAATCCTTGTCTCAGCTTCTGATTCTAGAGAATCCCAGAATGTATTAGGAATGGGCTAGGGAGCGCACTCTAAGGATGGTATTCAGGAACTGAATCACCTGCTGGCCAGCTGCCAATGAGGACCTCATTGCTGCTGGAAGGTAGTGTTGACAGTCCTGGTATGCTGCAGCAGTAAAATCATTAAGGCTTTCCAATTGTGGCTAACTGGGATATTATCTGGAAGGAGATGTGCTGGCTTGTGCAATATCTCTGGCATTTGAGAGATATGGGAGTAGTAATTACGAGGACCGTGGAATTGCATAGCTGTTGCTGAACACCATCAATGCTTGGAAGTGAAAAAATGATAGGCTAAGGATGATCACTCATCAAGTAAAAGCAAAGTGTAAATACTAAATATTCTACTAGGTAGCACTTAAAGTCATTAATGGCTCAGGATTTAATCTTAAGAGCAGAAGAATTTTAGAAAACACTGCATTTTCAACCGTTGAAGCTTCCCTATGCCAAAGCCACGGCCCTGAGATGGAAGGAATGAGACCCTAAGACTAGGGTAAAGATCTGCTTGGTAGATCCAGCTCAGAACTTTGAACCCCTGGTATATATATCTGAACCCTCTGAGCCAGCAAAGATGCCCCATTCATTCTTATGAGAAGGTAAGTGCTGCTTTGCTTGAAGAATATGCAGGTATTTCAAATAGGGAGGTGACTTACAAAGCAATGCTTGTCCTTCTCAGGATCTGCCACCAACTTGTGTCCTAGATCAATAACTAGAGTAAATCCTCAATATCATTGGGGAGCTAAGGTAAAAGAGAAGCGAGCGACAAAGGAGATGTAGCATCTCAGTAACATGCAGTGGCAAAAACCCGTGATCATAGGAAGCAGATCCTGAGGACAGTGAGTCAAGGGGAACAGAATACAAAGCAGACTAAGGGAGGTTGCTGATATAGAGGCACTCACCTGTAACATTGGGTTTAACACCCTGGCAAGATATCTTGACATCCAGTTCTAGTAAGTTTCTGAGGTGGTTCTTAGAAGCTTGGAAAAAGCAATGGCTTATGTTAAATGAAGTGGAAAATTCAATAAGTAATTATATGGCTTTGCTTGATATGGCCCTGAAGACATTCCATTTACCAGGGCAATACAAAATGCAATGGTGAGGATGGGCTGCAGCAGCAGGGAGATGCTCAGTAGCATGGGTGCTCTGTAAGAAGAGGCTGACACTAAGACATTTTATAACAGAACTAGGCTCCCTAATAGCAATGGTATGACCCTGGAATGGGAGAGGCCAGGTGGCAGCACCTAACTGTCAGAAGCAAGGTGGATGCAGTTGTTCTCCTGGGTAGCAAGGAAACAGCAGCTAGGGAAGCCTGACTCACAGTAACCCATAGAGATGAGTAACAGAACATGATGTGTCCAGGAGCAAGACAGATGAGATCCAACAAGTGTTATTACTTAATATAAACAATCAATCAGTGATATATTACTGGATCAGAAAAAGATTGAGGTCAGCTGCCCCAGTGGGAAGAAATGATCCCTTGCCTAGTTTCCAGATCTAAGACAGTTCTCAGACTCTCAGAACCCATCAATTAAGGGAGGCCAGATCCCTTGAAGAAGGACACTGCAATACAACAGCAAGTGTGTGCCACAGTGGTTTACCCAAAAGATTTTACTCAGGTAATTATTAACCAAGGAAAAGGAATATATACAAGTTTTTGAGCAACGTTGAATATAAGGTCTGAATGAACACTGGGTTAAACACCCCATGGCCCAAAATGTTATCAAGACACCTCTGTTAGAATAAGCAATAGAATTCTATTAGAATAAGAAGGTTGAGTAATAAATGGAATCTTGGCCCAAGTCCACCTCATAGTGACTCCATAGGTTCCAAGGATTAAAATAAATATAAAATGATCTAATGGTAATGTCCCTGGTACCTAAATACATAATTGGAATGGACATACTTGGCAACTGGCAGAACCATCACATTTGTTTCCTGACCTATGAAGGAAAAACTACTATAATAGAAAAAACTGAGTGGAAACCCCTGATATTGCCCTCCCATCCTTGGAAGACTGTAAAATCAAAAACAATACTGCTCTAGGGGGACTGGCAGAGATGAGCACCATTCTCAAAGACATAAATGATACAGGCTTGAAGGTACCCATTATATACATATGTAATTGTCTGGTCTGCCCTCCAAAATACAAAGAGGATACTATCTCAAACTTAACTAAGTAGTAACCCTAATTGTAGCAACTATGATGGATGTGATATCTTGGTTATAGCAGATTAACACAGCCTCTGTAAGTGGTATGTGGATATTAATCTGCCAAGTGTGTTTTCAATACCTAGCAAGCAGGAGGAGAATAAGCAGCTTGCCTTTATGTGGAATGGACAATAGTGTACATTAATGGTCTTGCCCCAGAGCTACGTTAACACTTCTACACTCCATATAATGTAGTGGAAAACAGCTGGACCACCTGGACTTCCCACGGAACATCATACAGTTTTCTGACATTAGAGACACCATGTTAGTTGAACTTACCGCATAAGAAATGGGCAAGTATTCCGTACACCTTTGTAAGGCACATTCATTCCAGAGTGTAGGAGACAAACCTATGAAAATTCATGCCTACTCATGCCAGTGAATTTTTAGGGGTCTGATGGTCTGGAGCTTGCTGAGACATCTTCTCAAAATTAAGTATTGACATCTATTTCAGGTGCGGGTCTAGTTTTCCTGCTCAAAATGCCTCAGACAATGCCACTATACAAGTGCTCACTGTCTCAGACCAAGTGAGGAATTTTACAAAATCCATGTTGTGGTGAACCCAGGACCATGGGAGTCACTGGTCCTATCACATACTGTATCCCTCCAAACCTGCAGGCCTGATAAAGAAGTGGAACTAACTTAAGGAAGCACAGCATCACGGGCCTAGGCATGGATGGGCATGATTCTTCAGGATAGGGCTGACACAGATCAATGGCCATTGTTTGGGAATATTTTCCAAACAGAGGAACCTAGGCTGTGGAAGCAGGAATAACTTTCCCCACTAGGGGAAAGTTTCTGTCTCTGCAACTCCATGCTCTGCAGGCCTACAGGTTCTAGTTTGTATAGGGGAAATGCTTCCAAAAAGGAACACAGTAATAAGAGTTGCATTAAATTTTAATATATGCCCACCATATGGTCATTTGGGAGTCCTTGTGCCAACAGGCTGGCAGGCAAGGAAAAGAGCCCCTATACTTGCAGGGTAATTGACTTGAATGAGGTAGTGTCGTGTTATAGGATGGGGAGAAAGGAAGACCATTCAGCACTTAATTGATCCCTGGAATGTCTCTTGATAACTTCCCTAGTCAATTTTGACAGCAAATGGACAAATACAGCATCCACAGCCTAAGACAGACATGGTAACTGGGGACTTAGATCCCTCAAGGAAGGGAGTTTAGGTGGCCCCATCTGACAAGCCACTCGCCCAGCAGAAGAGCCAGTTAAATATCAAGGAAATCTAGGTTGTGTGGAAAAGGAGAGATATGATGAGTTTTAAGATCAAATGCATACTGTACAGCACAGGGAAATATACTCAATATCTTGTAGTAGCTTACGGTGAAAAAGAATATGAAAATGAATATATATGTATTCATGTATGACTGAAGAATTGTGCTGTACACCAGAAATTGACACAACATTGTAAAATGACTATACCTCAGCTAAAAAAAATTTTTTTAAAAAGATCAAATGCAATGTCAGGATTTGGAATTTGTCCTCCTAACCTTCTTGAAATTTTCTTCAGCCAAAAAAAAAAAAAAAAAAAGAGTAACCAGCATCCAGGATAAGCTGTCTCCAGATGAAGTGAAGTTATGTTTCTCAGAATGTTTCTGAGCCTACTCCCCATTAGATCTCCCACATGCAAATCTCCATCTCAGTCTTTTTCCCAGGAAACCTACCTTAAGACAATATCACACCCACTGAACAAGCTGAGATCATGGGAACATGGTGCATAATCTAACACTGCTATAAACTAACAAACACATGCTCTGAGGAGCAAAGAAACTACTCCAACTCTACAACTGCACATGGAAAGTCGTGATGGCTTTGGACTGGTGGTACTCAGATCAAATCCAAATCGGTCTTCATAAATATAAAAAAAAGGATCCTAAGTTGTGGTAGTGGTATTAAATGAAACACATGAAGTTGAATCTCTGTTACCTAAATGGCTGTCTCTAGTGATATAATCACAAGGTATAACAGTATTTTGAATTCAGACTTACCTGAATTAAGTAATACTGCTAAACTGCAAAGCAAGTATGGATCATTGGCATTTGAATCCACAGTACTCTTTCTAACACTGTTTATATCTTTTAAGCACATTATCATAATAAACATACAGTTAACTGGCAACTGACGAAGCATAAATTCAATGTTAAATGAGACTGAAATAAAGCATCTCCCTTAAGAACAGCCAAACCTGGAATCCATCTGAATGTCCGACCAGAGAATTTGTTAAATAAATTATGGTACAGTGTATCATCATCAGTGATGATACGAGCAGATTTATATTTATTGACATAGAACGATGTGATATATGGTATTACTAAGTGTCAAAGCAGGCTGCAAGTTAATACCGCAGAATGACCCTATTTTATGATCATTTATATTCAGAGAAACATACATACAGAAAAAATCTGAAGGGAAGTACATCAAAATTTTAATCATTAATAATTATAATTATCATTATTTTACTGAGTATCCCACATGCTGTCAGAGCCCCATGCAGTACTTCAACCAGTTTCTGATGGCTTCCCCTGTGCCTGAGAGCTTTTTATTCCAGAGCAGCAGAAGACAGCTGGTCTGGGGATAGCCTGAAAATGCTGAGCTAGTAGCTCATCCCTGAGGTGGCATCATTCTGAGGCATTTATTTCGCAGTGTTTCCCAGGGTTTCTCCATGAGATTTCTCTTTAGTTGCCCTCTGTGATTGCTGGCTTAATAACACACCGTCATTGGCTGGCTGCTCTTCTTTGCATTACTTCTCCACACCCATAAAGTATTCTGAATTTCCCAAAAAACCTGCTTATACTCAAATCCTTGTCTCATCTGTTTCTGGGCACCCTCATACTAAGATATTTACCTATAATTTTCAAATACTTCTACTAAAACTCAGATTATTTATGTAAAAAGTTAATAAAAGTTTAAAAAACATTTTATATATGATGTTTTATACATCAGACATATAAACACAATCAGAAGAAAAGTTAAGAGTTCATTCTGTGGTCTTCAATAAAGATATCTGTCTACAAGTGTTTGTTTTAAAGCTGTGATGGGGTCATGAAAATTGCTTTCAAATATTTAAAGGGCTGATAAGTAAAAGAAAAATTGATGTATTCATCAGGATACTAATGAAGCTGAAGAAAAAGAGCCTAGTGGGAGTCACAAGGAGGAGTATTTCTATTCAAATAAGGACTGACTAGCAGTTAAAGATACCTCTAGTTGGAATAAACTGCCTCTGGGAAAAGAGCACTGCAGTCAGTGAGAAGTGACAGTGTATGGGCAGAACCTGGATGAACTCTTGACAGGGACAGTTGGCCTGACGGATCTTTAACACTCCTTTCAACTTGGAGAGTCTCTAATTCTTGAGTCTAATTAATCAAACTATGTGGATATCAGGAAATTATTTATACTTTCTTACTAATGATACTTGGAGTGTTGGGTTATTTGGAGCCATATGTTCATACCTAGACCCTCAGATATGAGTTAAGAGATCACTGTAGCCCCTTGTGCAAATGGTAAAACATAGAGGTGGGGAAAGATGTAGGATTCTGCTAAATTTGGATCCAAAAAAAATGTTGATTTAAAAATTGACATTATTAACACTGGGTATAGTCAGACCATGAAATAAGTCTTGTTTCATACAAGTTTCCATTATTTGAAATACGTAAGCCAGAGACCATCAAGAAGTGGTCCATTTGGACAGAAGGAAAATTCATTGTGTATCCTTAAAGCAAAAGGAAACACACTTCTTTCTTGGCCTACAATATGAGAGGGTGCAGAAATGGGAAGAAAGAGTCGATGTGTAATACTGCTGGATTCCCCAACTTTGCTAATGAGTAACTTCCTAGAGTGGTTAAAGGAGATTAGGAAATATAGAATCATAGAAGTGAGAACATGGGTAAGTAGAGAGCAATAAGGATGCCTGAAAGCAACGGGGGTGTTTTGTTAGCACCTTTGGAACCCCAAGTCTTTCGTCTTATTATCCCCATACGTGATACCAGACTTAACAGATCACGTATCTTGTGTGTTTTGGTTTGGAAAATATGGCTCCATTAGTGTGACAATGAGACTTCTTGGTCAGAAGACTCACGACCTAGTCCCCTTTCACCACTAACTAGCTTGTGCATTAACCTTGAGAATGTAAACTAATCTGTCTGAGCCTTAATTTCTCAATGTGTAACATGAACAAGCAGACAATACAATTTTGTTTACTTTCAGCACTATCATTTTGTATTTCTCCAAGGGTGGTACTCAATGCTACATAGAAGGAGACAGCACGTAGTCATCTGTCAAAGAAACAAAGCCCCCAAAAAGCAGGCTGTCATACCTGGTGTATTTCCAAACTGACTTAAGCCAGTATGATTATTCCTGATCATTAGGTAGGTTCTACTGGAAGCTTCCAGTGGTTACAGGTAGTTGAGGGATGTTGGTTTCTTCCCCCACAATCTATCACATGGATTTTATAACACCATCAACTTCTAGGTCAAATTCTGCCACATGTACACATTTTTATCAGTAAGCAGGAGTAAGAACAGTCACACCACCTGCAGTGTAAGTTTACCAAAACTCCCGCTTTCTGTCCTTTTAAGCACTCAAGCAAGTAACTTGCATGAAAGAGTCACTCACGGCAGATGCAACATGATGGAACTAATAATCTAGTTGAAGTCAGGTCACAAAATCCTTCTTAAGGGGTTGTACACAGGGTGAACTGGAATTCTGATTACAGATGGCCACTCCAAAGAGTAGAGACTAATGGGTTCACCAGATTTTCATACCTTATCCTTGTTCATGCAATTATGTAAGGGACACTACAATATCCCTAGACAATGCCTATCTCTTGAATACTTATTTTACAATGAAAAATGATCTCTAACATGTATTATGCTAATTAACAAGCCCTCTGTGTGGATTAAAGATATTAGGAATACTGCCTATGGAATGTGAGCTTTTTCTTTTCTTTTTTTGCACACTACTGATTTATGTATACCTAACTCAGTGTTAATTAGACTAGGATGTAGATTAAAGTTATACACACATATATCACACTGTCCATAATGAGCTATTCTAAAGTAAATTTCTGATACACAACAATATGATGTGAGCAATTTCAGGAAGGACTGCTCTCCAAAAATACCTGAACTTGTACCATCTATAATTTAGCTTTGCATTTCTTAAAAGCTTAGTCTGCTTGCTATATGGAGAAAGGATATTTGGGGGCACGTAGGGAAGCATGAAAGCCATTGCAGCTGTGCAGAAGTGGTGGTAGGGTGGGTTTTAGTGTGGGAGGAGTGGATGAGAGGGAAAAATTTATTCTGCTGCCTGGCCAGCACCCCACCTCTGGCTTAACATTGCAAATGCAAATAAGAGCAGATAATTCCCATGCTTATTTTCAATGGCTTCCTGCCATACTTAAACTAAAACTCATTCTCATTAAGGCCAGAATCCACATGATCTGCCTGCTCTCCACCTTTTGCCTACTCCTTTCTGTCCACACAGGAATTCTCACTGATCCTCATTCAGGACTCTGTTCATATGTCACCTTCCTCTACCTCCACATATATCCTCTTTCTTACACCACTAGCACAAATGTTGAGCTATCTTAGTACTCAAGGTTCTACTTACTACTGTATAAGGGAATTTTGATGGAGCAAGTTACATACTTTCATATTCTATTTCTACTATGTTAATGGCCTACAACATGCCTACACATGAAAAGACAGATATATCTTTTTATCCATCAGAAAGATATAAACTTGTTAAGCAACAGTCTAGAGAGGGATTGGTGGCCATGATAGTGGAATAGGGAAGACCCTGAGCTCACCTACTTCCATGGACACAACAAAATTACAACTATTGACAGAATGACTATCTATGAAAACAAGCCAAAGACTAGCATAAAAGATTTTCCACAACAAAATATATAAAGAAGGAACCACAATCAGAGAGGTAGGAAAGGTGGATATGTGATACAGTTGAGACTCAGACCTCTAGGTTGGTAATGAGAGGTTCTCCCCAAGGAGCGAGAGGTCTGAACCCCAAATTGAGCTCTCCAGTCTGAAGGTCCTGAATTGGGAAGACAATCCCCCAGCGTTGAATTCTGGCTTTGAAGGCCAGCAGTGATTGCATATGGAAGAGCCAAGGGATGTAGGAAACAGAGAGTTTGCTCTTAAATGATACACATAAAATCTTAACATTCTGATTCCCAGCACAATAATTTGAAAGGAGCCTATTCAGACCCACTTGCTGATCTTGGAGAGCCTCCTGGAGAGTCAGGAGGGAACTGGGACTCCCCCTGGGGATACAGACACTGGCAGCAGCAATTTGGGGAGCTCATTCTACCATGAGGACACTGGTGCTGGCAAGCACTACACTGGAGTCTTTCCTCTAATCTATTAGCACTGGGGACTGACACACCCACCAGTGCACCAGCACCAGTTCCAAGAATCCCCAGGCCACACAGCCACCTGTGTGGGGACTTGACCCTTCACACCAATGGGCAACCTAAGTGTCTATCAACAGATGAATGTATAAAGAGGATGTGATAAACACACAAAATGGAATACTATTGAGGCATAAAAATGAATAAAATCTTGCCATTAGCAGCAACATGATTGGACTTGGAGAGCATTATGCTAAGTGAAATAAGTCAGACAAAGAAAGACAAATACTGTATGTTATTATCTATATGTGGAATCTAAAAAATATAACAATCTAGTGAATATGGCAAAACAGAAGCAGAGTCACAGACATACAAAACAAAGTAGTGGATAACAGTAGGGAGAGGGAAGGGAGAAGAGGCAGTATAGGGCAGGGGAGAAAGAGGTAAGAACTATTGGGTATAAAATAAGCTACATGGATATAGTGTACAACATGGGGAACATAGCCAATATTTTATAATAACAATGAATGGAATATAACCCTTTAAAATTGTGAATCACTATATTGTACACTTGTAACATAATATTGTACAACAACTATACTTTAATATAAAAAGTAGTAAAATCATCTATATCCACTATAAGTAGTAAGGGATACACAAAAAAGATGTAAAATATTGTCAAAAAATACTAAATGTGGCAGGGGGCAGTAAGAATGCAGGGTTTTTAGAATGAGTTTTAACTGAAGGGATCATGAACTTAAAATAAGCATATATATATATATATATACATATATAGTTATATATGAACCCCATGTTCACTACAAAGCAAAAACCTACAATAGATACACACACAAAAAAAGTGAAAGGAATCCAAACATAACCCTACAGATAGTCATCAAATCACAAGGGGAGAGAGAAAAAAAAGGAACAAGAAAGCAACCAGAACACAGTTAACAAAATGGTAATAAGTACATACCTATCAATAATTACTTTGAATGTAAATGGCCTACAGGCTCCAATCAAAAGACACAAGCAGAAAGTGAATGGATTGAAAAAGATATTCCATGCAGATGGAAATCAAAAGAAAGCTGGAGTAGCAATACTTACAACAGACAAAATAGACCTTACAACAAAGACTGTAACAAGATATAAACAAAGACATGACCTAATGATAAATGGGTTGATCCAACAAGAAGATATAACAATTTTAAATACATATGCACCCAATATTGGAGCACCTAAATACATAAAGCCAACATTAACAAACAAAAAGAAAGAAATGGACAGTAATGCAATAAGGGACTCTTAACACCCCATTTACATCAATGGACAGATCATCCAGACAGAAAATCAATAAGGAAACAGTGGCCTTAAACACTAGTGGCCAAAACATTAGATTAGATGAACTTCATATATATATATATAACATTCCATCCCAAACCAGCAGAATACACATATTTTTCAAGTGCACATGGACTAATCTACAGATAGACCACAAGCTGGGCCACAAAATGAGTCTTAACAAATTTAAGAAGACTGAAAGCCTATCAAGCTTCTTATCCGATCACAATGATATGAAACCAGAAATCAATTACAAGAAGAAAATGGGGGAAAAAAACACAAAATACCTACAGGCTGACCAACAAGCTTCTAAACCACCAAAGAGTTAATGAAGAAATCAAAGATGAAATCAAAAACTACCTGAGACAAATGAAAATTGAAACAAAACATTCCAAAGTCTATGGGACACAGCAAAAGCAATCCTAAGAGGGAAGTTTATAGTAATACAAGCTTACCTCAGGAAACCAGAAAAATCTCAAATGAACATAGTGAACTTATACTTAAAAGCACTAGAAAAAGAAGAACAAATTCAAAGTCAGTAGAAGGAAAGAAATAAAATAGATCATGAAACTAAGAGCTAGTAATTTGAAAAGAGAAATAAAATTGTTAAACCCTTAGCCATACTCATCAACAAAAAAAGAGAGGCCCCCAAAAAATAAAATCAGAAAAGTAGAAGTTCCAACCACCACCACAAAAATACAAAGGATTATAAGAGATTACTACATACAATTATACACCAATAAAATAAAAAACCTGGAAGAAATGGATAAATTTCTAGAAACATAGTCTCCCAAGACTGAATCAGAAAGAAATAGAAAACATGAACAGATCAGTTGCCAGTAATGAAACTGAATCAGTAAGCAAAAAAACCTCTGACAAAAGTCCAGGGTTAGATGGTTCCACAAGGGAATTCTAACAAATATTTAGAGAAAAGTTAACACTTATTATTCTCAAACTATTTCAAAAAAATTGAAGAAAAAGGAATGATTTTGAATTCATTCTACAAGGCCAGCATCACTCTGATACTGAAACCAGACAAAGACACTACAAAAAAAGAACATTACAGGCCAATATCACTGCTGAACATAGTTGGAAAAATCCTCAACAAAATATTAGCAAAACAAATTCAACAATACATTAAAAGAATCACACACTATGACCAAGTGAGATTTATCCCAGGGATGCAAGGAATGTTCAATATCCTCAAATCAATCATGCGACACACCACATCAACAAAGTGAAGAATAAAAATCATATGATCAACTCAATAGATGCAGAAAAAGCTTTAGACAAAATTCAACATCAATTTATGGCTAAAAACTTCCAATGAGTGGTTATAGAGGGAACATACCTCAACATAATAAAGGCCATATGTGACAAATCTACAGCCAGCATCATACTCAAAGATGAAAAACTGAAAGCATTTCCTCAGGAACAAGATAAAGATGCCCACTCTTGTGACTCTAATTGAACTCAGTGCTGGATGTCCTAGCCACAGCAACCAGACAGGGAGAAGAAATAAAAGGGATCTAAATTGGAAAGGAAGAAGTAAAACTATCACTGTTTAAAGATGACATGATACTATATATAGAAAATCCTAAAGATGGCACCAAAAAACTATTAGAACTGATAAAACAAATACAGTAAATTTGCAGGATATAAAATTAATATACTGAAATCTGTTGTGTTTCTACACACTAACAACAAATTATCAGAAAAAGAAATTAAGAAAACAACCCCACTTACAATTGCATCAAAAAAATAAAATACCTAAGAATAAATTTAACCAAGGAAGTAAAAAACCTGGACTCTGAAAACTATATGACTTTGATGAAAGAAATTGAAGTTGACACAAATAAATGAAACGACATACCATGCTCATGGGTTGGAAGAATTAATATTATTAAAATGACCATACTACCATAGTCAATGTACAGATTCAATGTAATCTCTATCTAAATACCAACGACATTTTTCAAAGAATTGTAACAAATAATTTCAAAATTTGTATGGAAACACAATAGATCCTGAATAGCCAAAAAAGTCTTGAGAAAGAAGAAGGTATCAAATGCCCTGATTTCAAACCATAATACCGTAATACAAGTAATCAAAACAGTATGGTATTGGCACAAAAGCAGATACATAGAATGAATGGAACATAATAGAAAGCCCAATAAAATGAACCCACACTTACATAGTCAATTAATCTATGACAAAGGAGGCAAGAATATACAATGGGGAAAAGACAGCCTCTTCAGTATGTTGTGTTGGGACAACTGGACAGCTACATGCACAAGAATCAAACTGGACTCTTTTCTTACATCATATAGAAAAATAAACTCAAAATGGATGAAAGACTTAAATGTAACACCTGAAACTTAAAACTCCGGAAGAAATAGGCAGTACCCTTTGACATCAGTCTTAGAAATTTTTTTTTTTGTTTTGGATGTGTCTCTTCAGGGTAGGGAAACAAAAGCAAAAATCAACAAGTAGGACTATATCAAACTAAAAAGCTTTTCTACAGCCAAGGACACCCTCAAGAAAATGAAAAGGCAGCCTACTGAATGGAAGATCTTTGCAAAGGATATATCCAACAAAGGGTTAATATCCAAATTAAACAAAGAACTCACACAACTCAACATCAAAACAAACAAAACTAAACAACCTGATTTTAAAAATAGTCAGAGGACCTGAATAGACATTTTCCGAAGAAGATATACAGATGACCAAAAGACACATGAAAAGATGCTCAATGTCACTAATCATCAAGGAAATACACATCAAAACCATGAGATATCACCTCACACCCATCACAATGGCTAATATCAAAAAGACAGCAGTGCGGAAGGTATAGCTCAGCGGTAGAGTGCATGCCTAGCAAGCACAAGGTCCTGGGTTCAATCCCTAGCACCTCCATTAAAAATAAGTAAATACATAAAAACCCAATTACCTCTCCCCAAAATAAAAAATAAAAGAGTAATAAATTAAAGACAGCAAACAATAGGCGTTGGCAAAGATATAAAGAAAAGGGAACCCTTATGCACTTTTGGTGTTATTATAAAGTGGTGCAGCTACTATGGAAAACAGTATGGAGGTTCCTCAAAAAATTAAAAATAGTGCTTCCATATTATCCAGCAATTTTACTTCATATTTACCCAAAAGAAAGCATCTATTTGAAAATATATATGCCCTCCAACATTCACTGCAGCATTATTTACAATACCCCAAGATACAGAAGCAGCCTCAGTACCTATCTATAGATGAATGGATAAAGATGTGATACACACACACACACACACACACACACACACACACACACACACACATAGAATATTACGCAGTCATTAAAAAATTGCCATTTGTGACAACATGGGTGGACCTAGAGGGCATTAGGCTAAGTGAAATAAGTCAGACAGACAAATACTGAATGATTTCAATTACACATGGAATCTAAAAAACAAAACAAACAAATAAAACAAAATAAAAACTTACTCGAAGATACAGTGAATAAACAGCTGGTTGCCAGGAGAGAGGAGTGTGGGATGGTAGGCAAAATGAAGGGAATTAAGAGGTAAACCTCCAGATATAAAAATAAGTCACAGTGATGTAATATACAGCATAAGGAATATGGTCAGTATATTGGGAACAGATGGTGCCTAGACTTACAGTGATAATTTCATAATGCATGTAAATGTGAAATCATTATGTAGTACACCTGAAACTAACATAATATTGCATGTCAACTATATTTCAATTAAAAATTAAAAAGCAACAGTCTAGAATGGCAAGAAGGGGGCTTGAGCACACAGACTGCTTATATGGTTTTGTCTTTTATATTAAAGGTTTTAAATTATCTTAAAATTTACATACAGTAAAATTCATTCTTTGTGATGTATACTTTTTTTTAATGGAGGTACTGGGGATTGAACCCACAACCTTGAGTGCTCTACCACTGAGCTATACCCATCCTCCTATGATGTGCACTTTTATGAATTTTGATATTTGTGCCTAGAGTTATGTATCCACCCCAATAGCCAAGCTATAAAGCAGATCTATCATGCCCCAAAACTTGCTGGTACAGCTCCTTCGTGGTCATCCTCTTCTCCCACCCTCCCAACCCCATAATCACTTATCTCTTCTCTATCCCTGTAGTTTTTAGACCCTAGAATTTTGACTGTAGCCATTACTCAAGGTCCAGCTAGTGCTGATATCTACAGGAGTTATTCAAATCAGTGCTTGATAGGAAAATAATTGGTTGAGCTTGACTGAAAGAGTGTTAATTGAACTAAGGACATGTTCAATCAATTCTGCATGAGCTTTTGTGGAAATGTGATCTAGCCTCCCAGGGCCAAACCTGAGCTGGGGTGGTTGCAAGAATAATTTCTGTCCGGGTATGGCTTAGCTCAGATTCTTCCTTTCCTATTTTGTCAGAACTCTGTTCATTCCCTTCCAAATATCTGTTCCTGCCTCTCACAGAGTTACTTCTTTAAGTAATGCTCTTAATACCAGTACAGTATTTTTTTTCTTTGAATTTACAAATGCCCAAAGCTGCTTTTCAGCACAGAATCATTGTCACTGAATTGCTGCAGGTAATCCTGATGATCTCAGCAAAATGCCAGCAAAATTCAGTTCCTGCAGCTCCCTGTCTCTAAGTCTGTGCTCCCTGGTTCAGGCAGAAATTTCTTCTTCACTTGAGTGTTCTGGGCTGTCCCCCTGACTCTCTGGTTTGCCACATTTGTGTTTTGAATGTGCCCTGTGATAGGAGGGTTTAAGTGCTAGCGTTCAACTTCCAGCCTGGTTACTGCGGCCCTGGTGTATTCTTGTTTGACCATTTCACACCCACTTATCATTCACACCCAGTAGGAACTCTGACCCATGAATTACGTAGTGAGACTGGGTTTTCTAGAAGCAGGAAATACAAAGAAGGAATAACAAGAAAGCCCACAGATGAGTTTCTGTGTCTGCTGTGGTTGCAGCATTACCACCAGGGGTTACCTTATCCGGTGGGTTCTAATTGCAAAGTCACTTCAACAACTACTCAGGAGTCACATCTGCTTAGGCTTTGTCCCATGCATATTAGAGGGGCTACACTGGGTTCTAGCTCAGAATTCACCTTGGAGGCCTCTTCATTTCCAAGTTCCAGTCACTCCTCACGAGAGCCCCGAGAGAGATGTGTGCCCAAACAATAAGGGCAAAGGGAAAGCAAACAGCACTTAAATCTTAGGCTAGTGGGACCATATGGCCTGGTTTGCCAGGACAGGGCTGGACATCCAGGTATAAGTATTGATAGCACCTTCTTTACTCCCAGAGGATACTGATTTTGATTATAATATATGGCTACCCTAGTGATACACAGCATACACACATAATACAGATTTCTTCGTCTCCCATCCTGCCAGCTCTGGAGGGAATATGGAGCCCTGAGAAACTAGACAGACAAAGAGAGGGGTATAGGGTCAAAGAAAGGAACCAAAGTCTTTCCTAGTATCAAAGCAAAATTGGCAGACCAGAATTTTGTAATGCCTCTTAGAGTGAAAACAATGCACCCATAAAGGGAGTTTGAACTTGAGGGTAGAACTTGAATTTTCACAAATATAGAAACTAATGATAAGTACTAAGGCTCCTGAAACGAGAGAGTGATACTTCCCTCCCAAAAAAGAAGGGTGGGCAAACAAGAAGGAGATGCAAGAAAGCCATGCTGACTGGACCAGCACAGAGACTAATCCCTTAGCCAGAAGGGCTGAAGGAGGAAGTGAAACATGGTATCAGAACTCATTACATGGTAGAGGTCCTTATCTTGGGCTCCCTGGCTGGACTTCGGGGTCTATGTCACTTCTGAGAATTATAACTAAAAATTCTTGTGTCTATAAATGTTCCTGGAAGGTATATCCGTCAGATTCTCAAAAAGTTCCCCCCAAAGTTAAGAACCATTGCTTTACAATATTTTCAGTTCTGGAATATATAAAAAGATATATTAAAAGGTAGCTAGTTCATATTCCAGGGTGTGAGTTTAGTCATTCTCAACACATCTACTACTAGTCTTACAAAATCCTGAGTTAAATAAGCCTTAACTGGGCTAGGTGGACCCTACCCTTAGATTTTACAAAAACAATTCCAATAACCAGAGTGCAGAAAATCAGATAATACAATCTCCTAACGCCCTTGGTAATTCTCTACCTCTTGGGACAGCGTACAGTTTTGCAGTTTTACCACCAGGCTAAGTAAACTACCATTTGAGGCAGAGATAAGAGAGATACGTCATGTATAAGGAATTAGACTGGTTCTGCAACACAATTTGTGGATACCTTGTTTCCTTTCGACTTTTGGTTTAATTTATTTCTTCTGGCTATTGCATTTGTGTGCCAGTGAGCTAGGGTATTATTGGCTTATATGGTTCTTACTCGTAATAAAACACTGAGTTGTAGTCAACTCTACCTCTGCTATAGTAAACCCCATAATTGTTCCCACCATTAAGTATCTGGATGACCTTGTGGGACTCGTTTAACTTCTCTAGGCCTGAGGTTCCCTATCTCCAGACATGAGTGAGAAAATTGGATTTCATTAGATGTTATCGAAGGTTCCTTCCAGCTGTGTGATTTTATGGCGTTGTATTTCTAGGAAGGCATCTGTGTTTATCATTCTTATGTTTATGCAACAAACTCCTGAGGAGGAGAGGCACCTTCTGTTCATTCCAGCTAATACCTAGGACAAAAAGTGAAACATCAATTGAGCTCTTCAGGTAGCTTGCCAAAGGGCCCCTTAGGGAAGCCTTCCTTCTCTCCACGCTTCTTCTTTCCTCTGGAAAAGACTGATGAGCCAGATTCCAGGAGTCTGTTTGGACCACCTGTCATAACGGATGGAACCATCATGCACCAAAGGTCACACATAATAAACACGTGCAGCATGAATCCTCTCTTCCTTCTTGTACCCACAAGGCTTGTCCTGGCCGGCTTTTCTGTATTATCTTTCCCATCACATAAAAACAAGTGAAAAACTAAGTCATGTTCCACTTCCCCATGGGAGGAATCCTGGCCTTCTTGCCCTCTTCCATCTTCTGGGCACAGAAGTTCCTGCAGGACTCCTGTCTTTCTGGCCTCCTTCTTTACGGAACATGAGGCGGTCTTGGTATTCAGATGTAGGACACATGTCCCTATCAAGAGTAGAACAGGACATGCAGCAGAGGGAGAGGTGTCTGAGGCTGGAGGGCCAAGTGGGGTTACCATATAATATCTGGTTATACACAATATATTATATACATCATTTCCCTGAGGTGAAAGAATTTCTTCCGGATTATGGCCTGAACTGAAAATGGGTCCCCCTATTGGACAAAATTGTAAGGCTTTTACGTCATCCCCAGCTCTAGCCCAGCATAGCCATTTATAAGCAGCCCTACTTAATCGCATGGGCTCTGTTTTCATTTTGACAATTGTGATGGCCCTGAAGAATGACTACTCCCTTTACTTTATGGCTCTAGTAATATTTTAGATGATGTTGCTGGAAATTCAAAATCTAATATATTTCACTCCAGAATTATAAAATCTCTGTTTCACTCCAGAAAAGTGACTTGTAGTTTGTGTCATGTCATCTAACATCCAGATCCAAATAAAATCATTGTTCTTCCTTCATAGCTATGACTTTCGTCTTCATGAGTTAGTGTAAGAGTTGAATTATTTTTTATAATGACTTAGGCTGGACTGAAGCAGTTGTCTGTTCTTATGCAAGACAGTGATGACTTAAATACTTGGATATGTTGCTTGCTGTCTGAATTCTTACTGCGAAGAACCCAGTGCACTGACTCTGCTCTTCTCTTGCTTCTACAAAAGCTCTTAGAGGCCCACACCCATCAAGGTTTAAACTACATTAGAACTGCCACAGCCTTATGCAAGTTGGCTTGGGAATCGCTCCATCTACTCTGAAGGTCTCTGCCCACATCAGCTTCCTCTGGGCTCCAGCTCATTCAGTTTCAGGTCTTGCTGGTTTTCATCATCTAGCTCTATTTGGATATGTGACCAGTTTCTAGCGATTGACCCTATCTCTATCAGAACCTGGATTTAGGTAATTGTCTTCAAGTGAAAACTAAAGGACAAAGAAGCCCATGGATGTGGTCCTTATAGGTCAGCCTTCTGGAGAAAAAAAACAAGGTAAAGGGTGGAGAGGAGGGACAAATGGAAGAAATCCAACACAGTGGCAAACTGAATGTCAGGCATCTTGCTCTTCTCTGAATTTTTTCTTCACTCTGACCCTGAAACATTGTTCTTTCACCAAGAAAACAGATTCACAGAAATTTCATGCTATGAGTCTTCCAGCCACATTTAGAAAGGTTGAAGTCAAGGTGAACATGGCTCATGATGCCACATGAGAACTCACCTCACAAAACAGTGGTAGCCAAAGGTACCTTCTCTGAGCATGAGAATTCTTGGCTCTCACTGTGAATGAATTCTCTCTTCCTTTTACTCTTTCAGAGTGAATAAAATAATCAACATATACCCACATGCCAACAAACTGCGATGGTAGTTTCCAGACACCTGGTAGTTCCTAGGTATTTTGAGTGGCATATATTCTTAATGTGGTCCTTCTTTAGTTTATTCAAGGACTATGTATATCCATCGTGTTAAGTGTTAAGGGTTGTTATGGACTGAATGTTTGTGTGCTCCCCAAATTCATGTATTGAAGCCCTACCCCCAGTGTAACTATTTGGAGATCGGGCCTATAAGTAGGTAATTAAGGTTAAATGAGGTCATAAGGATCTGACGGGATTAGTGTCCTTATAAGAAGAGACACTGGAGAGCTCATGCCCTTTCTACACACAGAAGAAAGGCCATATGAAGATATAGTGAGAAGGGAGGCAAAGTGAGACGACAAGCCAGGAAGAGATATCTTACCTGAAAATGAATCAGCAAGAGTCCTGCCCTTGGACTTCCATGTTCACTGCAGCATTATTCAAATTATCCAAGACATGGACACAACCTAAGTATCTGTTGACAGATGAATGTATAAAAAATGTGAAATATAAACACACAGATATATACACCCCTACATCCATATATATGCCCCAATACACATACACATATACAATGGAATATTGTTCAACCATAAAAAAGAAGGAAGTCCTGCCATTTACAACAACACGGATGAACCTAGCAGACATTATGCTAAAAGGAATAAGCCAGGCAGAAAAAGACAGATACTATATGATCTCAATTACATGTGAACTCTAAAAAAAAATTGAACTCATACAACCAGACAGTAAAACATTGGTTGCTAAAAGCTGGAGGGTGAGGTAAATGGGAAGATGCTGGTCACAGGGTATAAACTTTCAGTGGTAAGATGAGTAAGTCCAAGGGATCCAGTGTACACCATGGTGACTACAGTTAATGATACTATATTGTATAACTGAAATCTGCCAAGAGAGCAGATCTTAAGTGTTCTCATCACACACACACAAACACACGCATAGTAACTATGTGGAAAAAAGCCAGCAGAATACACATGCTTCTCAAGTACACATGGAACATTCTCAAGAAATGAGTGTAACTGAGCAGGACCCTACTGTCGTCATCGGTGACCATCTGATATCTGTAATGGTGTTTGTAACTGCTTAACTGTATGATGGTTTAAAGGACTTTTCTCATGCTCTTGCTGACCAGAGTTAGGCTGGAGTGAAGGGAGGCTTGGGTGGTCTGCCCAACCCCCTCCTGGTGCTGCAAGAGGGCTCATGTTCAGTGCCCTGCTTTTGACCCCAGTGCCCTTCTCTTGACCCTGACACTTCAGAAATGGAAGCTGGGTGTTTTGTGCATCTTGTTCATAACTTGCCCCAACTGGGCATGTCTGCAGTTGTTTTTGACCTCTTGTGGTTTCCTTGTATCCTGTTGTTTGAGCTGCAGGCTTCAGCCTGCAGCAGGTCCCAGGCCTTACCCTGATTAAAAGGCTAAAAGCATTTATCAACCTAACTTTCAACTGCACACGTTTTTTCCTGGAGCACTTTTCCATGGAACTTTCCTAGGCATCCTTTGTTCTAGGTACAAGATTATTAGAAGAGTCCCAAAGCCAGAGGTGGACTTCATACCCAGCAAAGGGAAAGGGACCATTTGCAAAAACAAGAACAACTTTGCAACAGTTTCTTACCCTGTATTTTATCTCTATGGAAACTACATCTGCTCATTGAACTCTTGAAATTTTACTATAAAACCCCCTGCTTTTTCTCCTCAGCAGGCTCACAGTCTTAGAAGCATTAGCACACTGTGACCTCCTTTGCCTGGCAAAGAAATAAAGCTGCCTTTTCTACTTCATGCAAAGCTCTGTCCTCGAGTCTCAATCTGGTAAGCAGGGTATGGAGGCTGTGTTTCGGCAACAAGATCTTATGTTAGGCCATAAAAGAAGCCTCAATAAATATAAAAGGATTATAATCATACAAAGTATGTTCTCCAACAACAATGGAATAAAATTATAAGTCAATAACAATGAAATTTGGAAAATTCTCAGATGTAGGAAACTGAACAATACACTCATAAATAATTGGCAAAGAATAAATCACAAGGGAAATTAGAAAATACTTTGAAATGAATGAAAATGAAAACACAACATACTAATACTTATGGAACATAGCTAAGTATATGCTTCGATGGAAATTCATAGCTGTAAGCACCTGTATTAAAAAAGAAGAAAGATCTCAAATCAGTAGCCTGAACTTTTGCCTTAATAAACTGTAAGAAGAAGAGTGAACTAAATCCAAAGCAAGCAGAAAGAAGAAAATAATAAACACTGGAGTATAAATAAATGAAATGTAAAGCAGATAAACAATAGAGAAAAATCAACAAAACTAGAATTTAGTTCTTTGAAAAGATCGACAAAATTGACAATCCTTTAGCTAGACTGATAAAGAAAAAGAGAGGAGACTCAAATTACTAATATTAGAAATAAATAGGAGACATTTACCATGTTAAAAAATTAAAAGGACTATGAGGGAATGAAAAATTGTTTGCCAACAAATTCAATAGCCTAGATTAAGTGAACATATTCCTAGGAAGACATACTACAAAAATTGACTGAAGGAGAAATAGAAAATCTGAAGAGAATCATAATATATAAAGATATTAAATTAGTAATTTAAAATAATCCACCCAGGTACTTTACCAATGAATTCTACTCAGCTTTTAAAGAAGAATTAACACCCATCTTGTAAACATCTTCTCTATACGTATTACTATATATAAAATAGATAAACAACAAGGACCTACTGTGTAGCACAGGAACTGTATTCAATTTCACGTATGAGCTGTAATGGAAAAGAATCTGAAATATATATATGTGTGTGTATGTATATGTGTAACTGAATCGCTTTGCTGTATACCTGAAACATTGTAAATTGACTACACTTCAATAAAAAATAAAAAATTTTTTAAATAGAAGAAAAGGAAGCATTTCCCAACTTATTATATGAGGCCAGTATTATCCTTTTATCAAAATCAAAGACACCACAAGAGAATCAACCTACAGACCAATATTCCTTATGTATATGGAGCTTAAAATTCTCAATACCAGCAAACACTAGCAAACCAAATCCTGCAATATAGTAAAAGGATTATACACCAGGTGAGATTTATCCTAGGAACACAAAGTCAGATTAACACTGAAAAATTAATTAATATTGATAGAATAAAAAATAAAAACCACATGGTCATTTCAACAGACAGGAAAAAAATGATAAATTCTAACAATCTTTCTGAATAAAAACATCCAACAAATCGAAATAGAAGGAAATTCCTAACTCGATAAAGGCCATCCATTAAAACCCCACAGCTATCATCATACTTAATGGTGAATTACTAAATGCTTTTCTCCTAAAATCAGAAACAAGAACATGACGTCTGCTCTGGACACTTTACTTCAACATTGTATTGGAGATTCTAGCCAGGGCAACCAATGAGTCAAGAAGAATAAATAAAAGGCATTCAGACTGGGAAAGAAGAAACAAAAACGATCTCAATTTTCAGATGGCATGATCTTGTTTGTAGAAAATCCTAAGGAATCCACAAAATATACCAGGCTATACATTATTCTATTTATACGAAGTGTCCAGAATAGGCAAATCCTCAGCAATAGAAAGCAGACAAGTAGTTTCCAGCAGTTGGGGGAGAGGAGACTGGGGAGTGTATGCTTTGTTTTGGAGGAGAACGAGGTTTTTTGGGGGGGTGACGAAAATGTTCTAAAGTTAGATAATGGTGATGATTGCACAACTCTACAAATATACTAAAACCCACCAAATTATACACTTTAGAAGGGTGAATTTTTTGGTATGTGATTTATATCTCAATAAAACTGTTATTTTTTTAAAATGTCTGGCATAGAGTAGGCATTTAATAAATTTTACTTGGCTCCATTCCCATCAGTCTAAATTTAGATAACAGAGCTGAGGTTATCTCCTGCTCTGGGTTTAACAACATTTATCTCTGTCAGCCTTGGCAGTGGTCAGGTGGGACAGCTTGAGGGTTGCCAGTGAGGGAAACTGGAAACAGCTGTCCAGGTTGTTGGGCTGGGGAGAGGAATGGTGGTAAAGAACGTGGAATTCAAAGTGAGGCCACAGATAGAGTCTCTCCTTAGGGGCCATTCCAGACAATAAACTTGGGAGGAGGGTGGAAAATAAAAGTTGAGACAAGAGACCAGTGGCTTGTAATCTGGAGGCAACTTAATTCAGTTAACAACTTCTTATATCCCCTAAGTTTCATTGCTGTTCATTTGATTTCATACAGACAGAGGGCAGGTATGCATCATGGCTTATAGTCCCAGTTGACCTAGCCATTTTCCTGCTGGGAAACTCTATCATTTTTCCTGTTTTATTGAGATACACTGGACATACAACATTGTATTTGCTTCAGGTGTACAACATACTGATTTGATATATGTATATACTGCAAAATGAATACCCCAGTAAGTTTAGTTACCATCCATCACCTCACATAGTTACAATTTTTTTCTTGTGATGAGAACTCTTAAGATCTACTCTCTTAGCAACTGTCAAACATACAATATAATTTTATTAACTATAGTCACCATGGTGTACATTACATCCCCAGAACTTACTTTATATTCAGATACATAATTATATCAGTAAGCATGACAATGAAGTCCAACTATTCAGAGTTGATTTTCTCTGAATTTCTAAAATATAGGGCCCCAGGCCCAGGATATGAGTGAAAAAGACAGTTGAAATTTATTGTGCAGTGTTAGGAACAGGTAAACCAGATATAACTGGACTGCATAAATTTTCATTTGACTCAATCTTTCATGCAGATGAAGAGTACTAGGTATTTCTGCATTTAATCAATAGCATTAAACAAATTCTTGTCAGAAAAGAATTAAAATATATTAAGAACTGACTAGTTACTGGGCAGTTACTGGGCAGTGGATTAAGCACTGTCCCAAATGTGATCCAGAAAAATAAAGCCCAAGAGAGAGCCTTTGAATCTTATGACTGGACAACAGTGGCCTCTAAGAAGCAGTTTGATTAGCGATGTGAACCAGTGCTGGGAGGATTAGAGTGTGTGGGCAGGGAAAAGTCAAAGCAGTGATGGACGCGGGCTCCTTTTTCAAGGTCAGCACTAAAGGAAAGGATAGAGGAAATAGCTTGAGGAAGAGCTAAGGTTAAAAAAAAATGATAGTTAACTTATTTTTCCGATTATATAATGTGGGCCCAATGTAGATAATTTGGAAGAATAGAGAAGTATATGAAAAAATAAAATGGCTTATGATCTTTAAACAAATCTACATTTTCTGCATGAAATCATATCCAAGAAACCTGGATACTAAAGTTAAAAGCTGTATACAATTTAGATTTCTAACTAATCGAAGTATATTTCTATTAAGGATAAATAAAGAAGGAAAGGTCAAAAAGTGACTTTTCTTTTAAGGCAGATGTTTAATTTGAAGGAAAAGTATGGAAGTGACTGAAGCCGCTTGGGACTGCTTAGAGATAATTTTCCGTATTGATAACAAGAAATCTGTTGACAGAAGTAGATCTAGAAACTTAGAATAAAAACAAGGTGGCACTCCCGGGGGTGCAATGTACAGCACCCTGACTATAGTTAATAAACTGTACTGTATGCTTGAAAGTTGCTAAGACAGTAGACCTTTAAAGCTCTCATCACAAGAAAAAAATTTGTAACTATGCGTGGTGATGGATGTTAACTAGATTTATTTTGGTGATCATTTTTGCAATATATGCAAAATATATATGCATATATAAATCATGTTGTACACCTGAAATTAATATACTGTTTTATGTCAATTATATCTCAATTTAAGAAATAATGAAATAAACATATAGGACCAAACCAAAAAATTCTATTCCTACATAATGATCAAAATGATAAACTTCATTTATATTTTAGGCTTCCCCTCCCTAGATCTGGCTCAGATTTGCAGCACCCAGGGCAGCCTGCAGTCAGAGAAGCCAGAAGTTCAGGGAAAGGAATATGATTCACTTTTCCTTTTCATTGCATTTCTACTGCTTGTCCCACAGTTTTATTACTCTTCAAGTTCAGAGGGAGAGGAGAGGAAAGCAAGGCAGGAAACTTCTTAACTGATGCTGTTGCTGGCTACTATGAGCTCCTTTTAGACTTGGCAGATGTTTAAATCCGGCTTTTTCTCTCCTAGTTGATATTTGGGTTATTCTGTAAACCCTACCACTACCACCACCACCACCGCTGCTGCATATCTCAAATCCATCGCTATTTCCTCCTAGTCAATTGTGATTTCCTGCACACCCCGAGGTACCTGCGGGTCCACTTCTGGTCTCCTTCTGCAGAGGCTTCCTCTTGGGCAAGAGCCTAAGACAACCCCAGGCTGACTTCCTCCACGTTACCCACCCAGCTCTGGTCCATGGGAAACATCACAACTCTTGTTGTAAAAGACTCTAAAAGGGCAGTGACTTCCCAGCTACAGCACCAGTCACTTCCTCTTAAGCCCTCATCTCTTAGATTTTTCAAGTATAATTCTGACACCCGTTTTCCATGTCCTCCAGACTGCAGGGAACAGAACTTAAGCTCATTCCGTGGTTTCCCTAAGTTCCTCTTTCTTGTCTTGCAGTGAAGGAGAAGCAGCCAGAACCTCAGGCTCATCCCACCATGTATGGTATAATCATACTTACAAATTAATATAAAATTCTATGTACATCTATTAAAATGTTACAATAAAAATTAAATAAGATAAGGCATTTTAAAGAGCCAAGCATGATGCTGGGAAGATAGCAAGTATTGAATGAATGTTAGCTATTATTGTTAAAAATTAGTTTTCCTGAAGGGTTATCTATATGATTGTTAAGAAACAGAAAAAAGAGTCATTTTTTAAAAAGCCTAACTAGGTACACACCAGTAAATCAATTTCTTTTATTAAAATAGATGTAGTTAGAAATGTGAAGGGCTATTCCCTGTGAGAGATTTTATATATATAAAATCTGTGTTATACATGTTTACAACAAAGATGACATGACATAGTTAAATGCGATCAGGACATCTGAAGAGGCAAATAAAGTTTTACCAAAACATCAACCACTATGAAAGAAAAACCCAACATACATAGCACAAGACACATGTTAAAAATGATTCAGATTTTAAAATTAAACGGGGCAGCACAGTCAGAGCAATTTTGGTGCCATCTAAATGCTTTTTGGTAAATGAGGTGGGATATAAATGAAATAAATTACAATAACTCTTGCAGATCACACAATCCACACAGTAGAGGCAATTTGTTGGGACATTAAAATGGCCGAAATGATCAAATTTGCTGTGTTAGTGTTATTTTGGGCATCCAGACTTAGTCAGAGGTATTCATGCAATCCATATTCAGGCCTTCATTTGTTCAAAAAAAAATGCACCTACCATATGCAAACCGTTTTCCTGTGATGGATATAAAGAACTATGACACAGTAATTGACCTTAAAGCAGGAACTGTCTAGTTGGAGAAGGTAAACAAAGCACGCTGTCTTTCAATTTAGAAATTCTGTGGCAAACTAAGCCAGCTAGGTAGTGTGTTAGGCACCTGTCATTAGGAGAAACATTTGCTGTTATTGTCAAATTCTATATATTTTCAAATTCAAGGTATCAATTTTCAAATTTGTTGTCAGGTAGTAAAAGATGTGTAAGGTAAAAAATTATTCAAACAATACAAAATGTTTGTTTTTAAATACATATATTTGTTATAATGTGCATTTCTTACATACCAGGACACATGAAATGCCCTAATCTCCAAAGACAATAGTTTTTACTTCATTAGCTTATTATTTCACTTCCTTCTTCAATTTACCTCTACCTCCATGGCATGCAAGATGCAGAATTCGGTAGGTATAGTCTAAGCCATAATACTTGGCCAGATGTCATTCCCTGTTCTCTTTACAGAATTTCTGCAGTATTTTCTGTAATTGTTTTTTTTTTTCCTATGACATAATCTATCTTCCGTTTTTTTGTTTGTTTGTTTCCCAGTAGGGATCTAAAAATCCTTACTTCAGCAGCTTCTAATCTGCCACTGAATTCTTCCCAGATCCATGATTTAACATCTGTGTTCAATATTCTCATCTTCCAGCGAGGAACAGAGCTCAGCTTAACTTGCTTCTTTAAACCTGAGAGAGCAACACACAGACACACACACACACACAACCCCCAAAACTCATCAGCTTCCTGATTTGAGATATTTATAATATAGCTTCATTATTTTGACCTGAATTCTCTGGACGTCAAACTCACCTATATTCAAATTTAAGGGCAAAAACATCCCAAAGATAAAATAGAAATTCCTTTTGGATTACTCAACCTCTGTTTCTCCTGATGCAGACGATTGAGTTGACATTACATTTTACACGATGAAAAGTGATACCTTTGGCTAGCAATTAGCTTTTTATATAACTATGAGATATTGTAGCCTAAAGAGAATATAGATTTGTTAATGATTCTTTTTAGTGTTACATTTAAAATAACTTTAAAATTGGGTCATAATGAGTGATTCTTGAAAAATCCCCAGTTATTTTAATGCCCTAGCTTTAAATAATCCTGAAACACAATGGCTTCATCTTGAAAATCTGACAACCAAATTGATACTAATTAAAGCAATGTGTGCAATTTTCCTAGGGCTCTAAAACAGAATGGAATTTGAAACTCAGTAACAAACTCAAATAACTGTCACAAAATTAGATGATTAGAAGATTTTAAAAGAAGCACGTATGTAATACAGTAGACAGTAGGTAGCTTTACAAAGTACCAAATGGAATGTAATTTATGTGAATTTTTAGAAAGATATACCTTAGTGCATTTAGCAGAGCTGAGGTTTGTATGGACTTGACCCTGAGGTTTACTGGGGCCTGAATCCAGGATGGGCAGGAGGAGGAACAGATCCACTTATAGGTTGGGTCATGGGGCAGCAAACTAGTGTTCAAACGGCAAATTCCTCACTGATTCAGACGAACATTGAAATGTGGTCCACTCCAGGGGGCAAGGGTATAGGAAGTAGAAAATAATTAAGTCAGGAGAGGTAGTGGCTTTTGGTTTCAGGAGCAGAAGTCTAACATAGCCTTGGTTTATGAAGCACAGGATTCAGCACCCCAAGAGCAGGTAGCTGGGTCCCATCCACATGGATTTGTTTCAGTGCCCCTGTTCCAAAGGGGAACTTGAATCCTGGACAGTTAACTGAGGCAGAAATCTGGTCAAATGCCCTGGAAAAACACGGAGGGATGAGCAGAGGCTGGGGCCCTGGGGCATCTGAGAAGCCAGGATGCACGAAACACAGGCTTAAAGCAGTAAGACTAATCCCATACTCCAACGACTCCGGTTTGAATCTGATAAACAATTGCTCATTACGAACACAGAAAAAAGCAATGGCTGCAAGATGGTGTTTCGGAAGCTGGTGAGACTGACTGTCAGGTTGAAGGTACTGGCGCCTTCAAAAGAGCAGAGCCTGAGAAGGCAGAAGCCAATAAAAGCTCAGTCCTCAAGAAGTGATTCATGATATAGAAAGGATGGAAACCCAAAAGGAACGGTTTGTACTTGGATACATTCAAGGATGCTGCTTAATTAATACACCAGTTAGGGCACCAGAGCCTCCTTGAGGATACTTCGGGAGAATTTTTTTAAACACAAAATGTTACGAGAGCTAATAGAAGCACCTCTATTGGGCCAAGTGCCTTTCGTAAATTATCTATAATACTCTCAACAACAGCCCAGGCAGTGAGGCATATTGCTATTTTACAGGTGGGAAATGAAGACTCAGAGAGTTACAGTACAGCATCCCCAGCCACTCAGCTAATAAGGTGCTGAACTGGGTCTAGTTCCAGAAAGCATTGAGAACAAATAAGCTTAAATTATGAAATAAAGTATATACAGTTACTACCAGTTAGCTCAAAAAAATTCATTTATATGAATAGTTAAGCCTACATGATTATACAAATAGCAAAATGAAATGAAATACAGCCTTCGCTACTGTGACATTATAACGCTAACCGGTCCTTTCTCATTCAGATGTTAGTGAAATCTTTAGATAAAGTCTACCCTTCTCCATCTGCACCTTGGTTTCTTAGTGTCTGCCTTTTTAACTCTCCCAATTGGTCTACAGGTGTATTACCCCAGTTCCTAAACTAATCCTAAGTGAAATAGAACTCGTGTTTAAAATCTGCTAGTATTCAAATTCCAAGTCAAATTTCCCTGTCTTTGGGTCATGCTCATGGAGTCTCCTTCCAGCTCCCAGTATCAACTAACACCTGACATGAGCTAACATCTGATGATAGGAAAAACTAAGGAATGAGGTGATATTATTCTCTAGGGTAATAAAAAGTTAGAAGAAAATTACCACTGACCTTTAACAATGATAAAGATGCTATGGATGCCATACTACATTTATTCACAAAGAAGTTTCAATGTCAAGGAACATTTTAATGTTAGACACTCAGTACAGGAGTTGTAATACGGAAATTTGTGCATCAGATAAAGAAGGCTTCAATATTAAGATACCACCGATTTCCAAGCAAAATAGTATCAGATGTGTCAATAAACAACAAGCATATATTGGGCGTCTGAAAGGAAGAGGAGAGTCGAGGTTAGGGGTGACAGGGGAGTGTCTGTCTCTGATGCAGGAAAGAGAAAAAAGGGAAGTTGCAGCATCGGCCATAATCTGACTGGAGAAGCAACTCATGTCAGAGCAGGGCAGATTCCAGGTCCCAGAAAAATGCTGCTGAAATGAAATATCTTTTTGTCAGTCCATGCTACCAGCTCCCCTCCCTCCCAACTCCAATCAAATGTCCTGGCGGGCTGCCCTCCACTCACCTGGCCCCAGTGATGGTTCCAGAGCTGGGGATGAGACCCAAGCCAGGCAGGAGAGTTTAGCCAACTGAACAGTTAGGAGGAACAGTGTCCACACAAGACTGCTGTCGCTTAGAACACCCGCTGTGAATGTGGGGCATTCCAAAAACTACCCTCAGTTTTTCTAATTTGCTAGAGGGACTCAGAATGCACTGAAAGCTGCTACACTCACAGTTACAGGTTATTACAGGGACTAAAATCAGCAGAGTCTAGGACAGGTCCAAATACAGAGCTCCTGGGCGTCCTTCTCACAGGAGGCCATGCACTGTGTTAACTCCTTTTGGCCACGGTGTTTGACAATAAGCATGGCCAGCCAGGGAAGCTCACCCCAATCTTTGATGCATAGAGTTTATCCTGGGGCTCCATCACAAACTGCCTGCATGGCTGACCTTCACTCTCCAGCTCCTTTTGGAGACTGGGCTGATATCTTCAATCTCTAGTCCCTTCCAGAGGCAAAACTGATAACCACATGGGCCAAAGCCCTCATCATAAATCACGTTTCTAGATTGATAACTCCTGGGCCAAAGCCCCCGGGCCAAGATACTCCAATCAGGCAGATCATTCCAAGCACCTGGGATCACCTCCCTGTAGTTGAGGGCAAAGGCCAGACCCCTGTTTGGGTAGTGTTAACTCTTTACTGCATACCAGGCCGATTGGAATTCTTCCTCAGGAACTTTCTTTTTGGAAATGACTGCCTTGGTCAGGATCCCTAGAAGCAGAGCTTGAGAAAGGATTCCTGTGTAAGTGATTCACTAAAGGAGTATTCTCAACAGAAAGCTACCAGGAAGCTGGAGAAGACGCTAGGCAAAGAAATGGTTTCAGCTGAAGCCTAGCCACGGTCTAGGTGCTTCGATGCTGATTGCACCTCGGAACAGACCCACCCTGAGAAGAGGCTTTGCACCTCCTTATCAGTCAGCTATTGGCTTTGGGCCACTATCACCATGGGGGAGTAGCGGGTATCATTTTGCAGGCATGACTGGATGAGTCAGCAACTCATGGCCCAAGGCAATTCTGGCGACTTGGGTGCAGCTGTGAGCCAGTATCAATCAGCCACACTGGCAGCAGCTCAAGGATAGATGTGCTGACCTGAAAAGGGGGGTATGGGCCACCAAGAGCACTGACTGTAGTCCACACCTTGCCCTGCTCAGATCAGCTTGCCCGTCACCGTGAGTTCACCCGACCCAGACACAGCTTCTCTGGCGTTCTGGTGCTCACAACCCTGGGGGAAGTTGCAAAAGGAAGGTCAAGGAGACAGACTTCAGCCCTCTGCTGCTATGCATCACAAAGCCAGATCCTCATCATCCCCCTCCTCTTTTGCTCATTCCAGATTCCCCTCCCCACTGGCGAGCATTTCCACTGATCCAGGTTAGCCTGGTGCAGTAACTCGGACCCTCATAGTGAACAGGGTCAAGGCCCTTCTCAGACTATGGTGGCTGTTTCCATCTATTTACAGTTACAATCAGGCAGGGGAATACTGAGAGATGGCACAGCAGATCAGCTGAACACCACACCCATTTCTCCCTGCTCCTTTATCGATCAACGGTTCTACCTCTTCATAGCGATGAGGTCACTACCCCTGTCAGTGTGGTCATTACTTTCTTTGCCTACCAGCTGCTGTGGAGAGACAAGGATGACAGAGTGACCAGGGAGCTTTAAGGTTAGAGGGACTGTATGTTCCTTGGCGGAAGGACCAACCCCCTTGGGAATTCAGAACTCTCAACCCACAGATCCTAAAGCTGCAAGGGCAAGAAGACAAATTCTCCAAGTGGGTCACTGGGAGTGATGCTGAGTGGGGATAGTACTATTTCTACCCCTTAGTTCCTGAACCTATGTGTTCTAACTACCTGAGACATAGCGCCATGTAATAACCATCACTTTGAAATGTATAAAACATTCTAAAGAATAGTGCTCCTTTCTCACCCAGGAGTCATTTCTCAGCTAGCACCTCAGAAAAAGCTTCAAAAAGCCATTCCAGCACATTATCAAGCTGTCAGCTCCTGGGTTGGGCTGTATGTGGGAGGACCAGTGGGGTTCTATATTCATACACTGGTTGTCTCATCTCCTTTTCCATTTGGTGGGTCCTTTGTTCTACGGAGACATTATGTGGGATATGTTAATAAATCAAAGTCTGTGAGCCCTCAAAGAGTACAGTTAGATTAGGTTCTATGAACAAGAAAGACACACCCAAACACAGAACAATCATAGCTAGAATGAACTTTTGCTCTTTCAAACATGGACGTTATCTCATGTAATCAACTTACCATCAAATGATTGCACGTGAGACCAAACGGTCTTCTCAACGGAGTGTCAGTGCTCCTCTCAACCCAAGCAAAACCGAGCACTGGCTCCTCAGCTCCGTACCACGCTCTGTGGTCATGACTGAAGCCAACGGCATCCTTCTTCTCCTGCTCAGACTTTCAACAGCTGTGACCCAGAATATCTTCAACATGTGTATTTAGAAAAGTGACTCAATCTACATTACCATTTTTATAAATGAAGAATTCTAAATTTATCTAAAGCATCAAGGTGCATTAAGACCATTTCCTTACTTACCAAAGGCTTCTAATCTCTTTCCACTTTAAGTTAGTTCTACCTTTGAATGTTGTTCGCTCGACAAAATGGAAGGAAAATTGGAGTTACAGAGCCCTATCTTCTTTAGTAAATATTGCTTAACTTGTCTCCAACAGTTAAAGTGTGTCATTTCAGTTATTTTAATCCAATCATCTAAACATCTTAAAAGAAACTGGCAGAAGGAGCACTTTTCATGTCTTTAGCACTTCTTATCCATTAGAATGCCAGCCTTTGGTCTTAAAGATTCATGCCACATTTGGTTGTTTGTCTTTGAATTATGTAATACTCCCTCTATTATTTTTAGATTATTTTAAAGCCTGAGCTTATCACAAAGCTCCCCATATAGCTAATTTTGTTTCTTTATATGCTGGTTATCTCACTTTCCCAATGAAATAATTAAGGATTGCATAGTGATAATTTTATATTTATAAGAATCTCTCATATGTTTTGAACCACATTCCTTATAGATATTCTAGCCCTAGTATTCATAACTCAATTTTCTGTACTTAAAGCAAAAGAAATGTTTGACATTGACAATCCCATTTTCAGCTGCAAAGCCAGCGGAACTGGAGAGGACATGGTCTCTCTCTTCAGAGATTCCAATCTCACATTATCCTCAGTCTTTGCTAGTCAGATTTAAGTCCAGGGTTATATATCCCATTGTTACATCACCTACCAAATAAGAGAAGAATTTTTCCTTAGCGCTGGCATGTATCTTCAGAAATCTCTTTCTTTTCATAACAGTCCACAAAAAAGTCCAAACTTAAGTCATTTTAACCACTATCATTAATTTGATTTGGTGGTTTTCTTTCTCCTTTTCACATAAAATCATTCCCCTCCCTCCAAATCTTGTCCTGTTTAAAATTGTGTAATATTTTCTGGAGAATAAATTCTTTGTTCCAGAAGTTCTGTAACATTCTCTAATCAAACACTATCAAACCCCAAACTGATTTAAATGCTCTGGAAGTTCAGAGGTGGGACAAACTGGGAATAGCAATGGCTTTGTAAGTCAAGGATGGGTCATGGCCCATCTCTGCCTGAGGTGGAATGAGGATGTAGTTCAAGAAAACAAGAAGAACTGGAAACACTCAATGTGTTTAGAAGACAAATGAACTAGTTTATCTGGAAGATTAGAGAATGAAGCGTGAGAGTTAAATCTGGAATGGAAATGTGGAGAATTTACATGCCAACCTAAGAATTAGGATATTACCCAGGAGTTAAAAGGAAGTGCTAGATGGTGTTTAGGAAGTGAATCGATGTCATTAAAGCTTCGTTTTGGGAAGATTTGTGATGGCATGAAGCAGAACTATTAGAAGGAGGATTAATGACAGTAAAGAAATTTTGAAGTTATTCAAGTATGAGGGAATACCACCTCTTACTGATGTTAACAAAAACAGAAAGAACGCTTGGATGGGAAACCCATTTGAAAACACAGGGCTTGTTTGGCTGTTCCTAAAAAGGTTAAACATAGAATTACCACCTGACCCAGCAATTCTACCCCCACGTATATATTCAAGAGAATTGGAAACAGGTGTTCAAACAAAAACTTGTACAAACATGTTCATAGTAGCATTATTCATAATAACCAAAAAGTGGAACCAACTCAGATGTTCAAATAATGAATGGATAAACAAAATGTGGTCTACTTATACAGTGGAATATTATTTGGCAAGTAAAAGGGATGAAGTACTGATACAAACATGTATCATGGATGAACCTTGAAGACATTATGCTAAGTAAAATAAGCCACACACAAAAAGGACCAGGATCACATGATTATATGTATTTGAAATATCCAGACTAAGCAAATCCATAGAGACCAACAGCAAACTAGTGGCTTCCAGGGACTGGAGTAAGAGGGTGATGGGGAGTGACTATTTAACAGGTTCAAGGTTTCTTTTCAGGATGATGAAAATGTTCTGTAACTGGTGGTAACAGTTGCACATCATTGTGATACTTAATTCTACTAAGTTGTATATTTTTAAATGGTTAAAAGTCAATTTTATGTTATGTATATTTTACTACCAAAAAAATTAAAAAAAAAAAAAGGCTTGCTAACTGATTGGAAATGTTAGGGGAAAAGGATGAGTCCTGATACTGTCATCTGAAGTATGGTTGCTTGTGATACTGATGGCACCATTAATTGAAAAAAAATTAATTAGGGGGCAAGAGAGGAGGTCATGGGGGTCAACACTAGGTTTTCTTTAGCTGGCTTGTTTTATGTGGGTGGTTAATCCGATACCCAATAACACACCATGAAGGTGGTGCTGACGCCTACCAATATCATGGAGGAGGAGGCTCCCACCTAAATGCTTCACTTACTGCCTCACCCACTATCAAGGCCACACCATCTAGATCCCCCTTCATGGAAAGAGTCTGTAACTCCAGCTGCTAGAGGTGCTGTCAGCAGGCAGCCTTTAGCTGTCAGCACTTACGGGATCTGCCTCAGCTACAGACAGTGCCTGGCCCAAGGTCATGCCCTTTCCAGGGCTGCTCACAGCCATGACTTGTTAACAAGGGGGTACAAAGGCCCTGCCATTTGGGCCCAATACAGGAAACGTCTGATGACTACTTTAGCTCCAGAACTCCTCCATGGGTTCTGTCAAGACTATCAAGACAGCTCAATGTCTCCCTCTGCCTAACCCTCCTCCTCTTCCCTCCCTTCCACAGGTACTGATCACAGTGGCACTTCCTAATGACCATCCTGCATCTTGAACTCCAACTCAGTGTGCTTCCCAGAAAGCCTAACCTGCAATAACCAGTGCCAGGAGTGGTCTAAGAAAAACAAGTGAGATGGGGGTTTAGAGTTAGTTCATTCACTACCTGCTTGGTAATGAGGATGCCATCACTGAGAGTAAATGAAGCAAAGACAGCCTCTGGCAGCAGGGAGCTGTGCAATGGTCCAAATTTCCACTAGTGGTGAGCTGGGAAGGCAGACCAGGAGAAAGAAATACCCTAGCTGGTTTGCTGTATTAGACATCTGAGAAATATGGATACAACAGTAACTACTAGGACAATGGAATTCCACAGCTAATGCTAAACTGCATTGATGCTCTAGCAAAAGATAAAAGGCTGAGAGCAATTAAAACACAATTGAGAGTCAAGTGGAAAACCAGGGGCCCCTTAGCAGCATATAAAGTGGCTCTCATTTCCTGCAGCAGGAGGGCAGAGAAAACCTGGGACCAGGCCCAGAACTTAATTATTAAAGTAGGTACTTTCCAAAAAAGTTCAACTTTCAAATAGGACAGGTCAAAAAACTATCTGAGGAAGAAATGGACCTTAACACTTGGAGTGGGGAAGTTTCAGCTGATACCCTTGAAAATATTCTCAGATTTCCTGAAAGCCATCAGCCTGCAGAAAGAGCCCAACCCTCCCTATTCAGAGCTACCAAGCCTCTCTTGCTTTAAGAAAATGCAGATTTCTCTCTCCTGCAAGACAATATGTGCTCCTCTAAGGATCTTTAAGGTAGGTAGTTGGGGGAGGATTCTGGTGGGGATCACAGCAAACCCCAGCTGGGGACCTCAGCAAGTCCCAGCTGGGGACATGTTGGGACTAATAAGGACAGAAAGGAAACACAGGAGCGAGCCAGCATGTGCTGGAAAGAGCTGGGGAAGTATACATGGGACCATATCCTGGAGTGCTTGACTAAGAGGATTAGAACAAAAGATTGTAAAAGGGGTTATTTATTAAATCCTAAAGTATGGAGTTTAACAATACAGCAAGGGTCCCCAGAGAGAGCGTGAACTCACTAAATGGATAGCACATAGAAGCATGGAAAAAATGACGGTCCAGTATAAAAGAGGTCAAAACACCAGAATCCCTGCAGCAGATGGAAAAAAGGATTGAAAGGCACAAGGGTAGATACACTGTACCAAACAAAAAACAAATTCCCCCAAATGGTTATGTTCAATGCGAAGACCTGAAGGATACACAAGTTACCAAGACCATAAAGGGATGTGCTGGTGAGAGGAAGACAGGCATCACTTGAAAACTTCAGTGTTGGTTCTGTTTTGCATGCCTGGGCTCTTGATAGGAGAGACAATTAGAGTGCCAGGCTTACTCACGGAAATAGGGATGGTAAGGCCCCACAATGATAGAGGCCAGGTGGTAGTGTCTAATGATCAGAAGCTAGGTTGATGCAATTATTACGGTGAATGGCAAGTTCAGACTGGCATCCAAGAGGAACTGACCCACAGAGTTATGGGGATGGTTAGTACAAAACAGATGGACAAAACCAAATGCACTATTCAACTTGTACCATCAGAAGAAATCAAGGATGACTTAATTAGGAGGCCGAGGACAGTTCTCCCAACAAAACCTCATGACCTTTTGCCCAGTTTTCAAAATTGAACCAGTGTTTTGGACCCAGAGGGTGCAGCTCCCTGTAACAGCAGACCAAACGTACACGGTAAAGCCTTTTCCCTAATGGGCCCTATGGCCATTTACAGATATATATGCACTGGGGAAAGGGAACTGCCCAAATATTTCAGGGACTACTGGATATCACTTTAAGGCAGCATCCTAAAGAATAGTGCCCCTTTCTCACATGGGAGTCATGTTCAAAAACAGCAGAGGTGCCACCTGAGGATGACAGGCATCTGGACTGAGACAAGCTGCAATGATGGGGGCTGTAGTTCATCTTGCTAACATTCCCCTTCTTAGTTTTCCCCAGCAGGAGAAGCCTGTCAGAATCCTAGAGGAGCCTCTTTCCAGTCATATTTTAAGAAGTAGATTTGGGCCATGCAGAGGGTATATAGAGAGGGACACAAAAATGTGACACTAAGACCCCCGTTTAGAGAAGGACTTTGCTGCTCAGTCACTGGCTTTTGTGGACCCAGCTCTTAGCCCCTTCCAGAATTTCCTTAGCTGCAGTAAGGTCTCTCACCCCAGGTCACAACCCTTCCCGATGGCACGCATTCAATGACTGATCGCTACTAAGATACAAGGCCCCAACATTTCCACCCCAAATAAGACAGCTCTGACAATTAGCTCTGGCGCTGTGCATGGCATTGGCCAAAGTGTCCTCAGTCCTGCATTACAGTTTGGTTTTTCTCTCTACCTGCTTCTTTTCTTTCCCCTTCAGGTATTAATCCCAAGGGTATTCTGTAATAAACATTTTTCACTCTAACTCAGAGTTTGCATCCTGGAGGACCCAACCTGCAGCACCTACCTTCTCCCAATCAAATGGAAGAGTACAGATATTTTACTGAGATGAGTGCTAAGTGGTTGGTGGGAGTAGAAAATGGGGCATTGGGTCCTGGTCTTTGAAATTTACTCTTTTTCCACATGAGGCTTCACCCTCTAGATCTTTAGGTAGTAGTTAGAAGCTCCCCATCCCAGCCGTCCGCCCCACTATGAAAATTTCCCTATCTTTAAACCACTCTATTTCCATCTGTACATTCTGCAGTGTTTGCCTCTCCATTTCTTTGGAGTCTGCCACCTGTCCTTATAGAACTCAACTCCTAACCCCTTCTTGGGACCTGATACACACCTACTACATGCACAAAATCTACTTTGCATCACCCTTATGGGACTTAAGGGGAAGCAGAACCAAAGGAAATAGGAAGCTCATGCTATCTGCTTGCCATGAGTAAAACATCCTTTATCTCTGACACAGCTTCCCAGAAACTTTCAGGCTAACTTTCAACATGCAAGTAGGGTTCAATCTCAGATCCTTCACTGCTCTTAACAGTTTTGTCCCATGAAAAGTTGGGAAAAGAACAGGTGTAGAAAGTTTCCACTCTATCCGTGGCTGGGATTCTCCCCAGTAATCATAATCAAACAACCAACAACTTTGAAGTTTAATTTTCTTTAACACATCTGTCCACACAAAAGATTTCTATTTCTCTTATTGGTATAACTTCGATTTTATTTATTGCAAACTTCGGCCTTATGTTAAAAGAACATAACACCCTCCTTGACCTGGGCTAAATTAGAAAACATTCTGATATTAAGTAAAAATAAGGGACACTCTGCCCATATTGCTTTTCCCCGTCCCTGGGTTTCTCTCCTGATTACAGGAAGAAGAGTCTCGAGGTAATTGTTGTGGCTGGCTCTGCCTCAGTGGTAATATTATTGGTATGGTAATAAATATGCCAAATTTGAGGTGATAATGGAATACCCAATGAGAAATTTCCAGTAAGCTCTTGGCTGGAACTTGAGGGAAAAAGTCATAACTAGACATGAAGATGTAGTAATTTGGATGTCAGTCACCAGCTTGGATACGATACACAACTCAGTTTCTTTTTTTACATTTCAACTTACTTTCTGGTCCTGACTTACTTTCTGACTCCATTCCACTGGGCTGACAGGAAAGGTGATCTCAGCCATTCTGAAGGGCATCCTTCATCCTGGATTGTATCATAATCTCAGATTCTTACACGGTGCCAGGGCACAGAGGGGAACTTACACAGTTCCCACTAGGAGTCCACTGTCCTATCTCCATCGTCCCTCCAATTCTTGAAGATCTCTGATGCTTCTGTGCCAGTTTAGTGCCTGGGAATCTATCTCAGACTGCCCACATTCCATCTGTCTAGATGCTCCAAGAGCCATTTCTCTCTGATGCTTTCTTCCTGCTGTCTCCCTGATTGTATTAGCTGGAACCAGTGCCTCAGTGTCTAAGCTCTGGACCTCACAGATCTTCTCATTCCTACCCTCCAAGACAATATCTGTTTGTTGAGGTAGATCTTTGTTCTTTCATGTTTCTTCTGAGACATGCCATTTACACCTGGGAATTTTATCCCCACTTCTTATTAACTTTCTCTTTAAGTTGCCCTAAGGGCTTACAGTTTTGGAATGAAAAAGCCAAGGAGACTTGTGGCCTATTTCTGCTTTCCCTCCTGCTGCATACCTCCTTGGAGGCAATGATCACAGGGCTACATGCTTGAATGAGAGGTGTGGAGAAGGGAAATACAGAGATGAAAACCCCATAGATTCATATCTCAACATAGCTTCCAGTCACACAGATTTGATCATGAGCTAAATAAAGATGAAGCCATGAAAGTTAATGAAATATCTTTTATCCCATTACATCAAATCTACCGGTCTACCTTGCACTTTAAATCACCTTCTGCCATTAAACTTGTCAAACTATTTCAAACTGGTGATTTCATCTTCTTCAGAATTTACAGGAAATAATTATCACTGTATTTCTTCTTTTCGTAATGATCATGTATTATCTTGTGACTTACTTGCTCTTCAAATAACCTAAGGCTTCGCCCATAACTTTCTTAAATTGCAAAACTAATGTGTTCATAATAAAGAATTTGTTGAGGAATATAATTTTGTGTCATGTCAGGTAAGTATCTGAACTAATGCTCTTACTGAAAACACCAAAAAATGCTGAATATAATATATATGTTTTAGTTAAGAGCATTAAAGAACTGACCAGATCATAAGGAACTACCAGGCCAAAATAAAAGGGAAAGCTGAAATCCAGGGAGACAAGTAAACAACACCAAAGCCACTTTTGGCCTGAGGGCTTTGTCATTCCTGGAAAACTTGAATTTGGTTTGGCATACTTGAAGGGTGCTGGGGACAGATGTCAAATTCTTAGTGGGAGGTGTGGAGTCTAGTAGAAGATTTACACAAACTAAACTGAGGCTGTAAAAGGCTATACTCTCAAGATAGGGATAAAACAAGTAAATGTTCTCTAATTCCAACTTCCAGGGAAGTCTCTACAAAGAACACTATTTTGGTGCTGGAAAAAGAAGAAAGAGGAAGAGAAGGAGGAGGAAGGGGGAGGGGAAGGGACAAGAAAGATGGGAGGGAGAGGGAGAGGAGGAGTGAGAAGAAGAAAAATAGAGGGGATTAAAACTTTCTCTAAGAATTTGTGACTATGCAGTTTATCCTCCCATGGATATGCAGCGTGGATTTATATCACCTGATGGGCAAGAATACATTAAACCAAAATTACAACCAATACCACAGAGATACAAAAAAAACCCCATAAGAGAATACTAAGAACAAATATATGGAAACAAATTGGACAACCCCTATAAAAAATTGACATGTTTCTGGAAACTTACAGGCCACCAAGACTGAATCAAGAAGAAACAGACCACTTGAACAAACCAATCATTAGAAATGAAATAGAATTAGCAATAAAAAACCTCCCTGCAAACAAAAGTCCAGGACCAGATGGCTTCACTGGGGAATTCTACCAAACATACAAAAAGAACACACACTGATCATTTTCAAACTCTTCCAAAAGACTGAAAAGGAGGGAATACTCCCAAAGTTATTCTATGAAGCCACCATCACCCTGATACCAAAGCCAAACAAAGACACACCAAAGAGAAAATTACAGGCCATTATCATTGACAAACATAGGTGCAAAAATTCTCAACAAAATATTAGCAAACAGAATCCAACAGGACATAAAAAAGATCATACACCATGATCAAGTTGGATTCATCCCAGGGCCACAAAGATTTCAACATACGCAGATTAATCAACGTGATACACCACATCAACAAGAGAAAGGACAAAAATCACATGATCATCTCAACAGATGCAAAAAAAGCATTTGATAAAATTCATCACCAGTTTATGATAAAAACTCTTACCAAGGTGGATATAGAGGGAACATACCTCAATGTAATAAAAGCTATTTGTGACAAACCCACAGCCAGCATAATACCCAATAGTGAAAAGCTGAAAGCCTTCCGCTAAAATCTGGAACAAGACAAGGATGCCCACTCTCACCACTTCTATTCCACATAATCTTGGAAATCCTAGCCAGAGCAATCAGGCAAGAAAAAGAAATAAAAGGATCCATATTGGAAGAGAAGAGATAAAATTGTCATTATATGTGGATGACATGATACTATATATAGAAAACCTTAAAAGCTCAACACAAAAACTACTAGAGCTGAAAAAAGAATTAAGCAAGGTAGCAGGGTACTAGATTAACACAGAAATCAGTTGCATTTCTTTACACTAACAATGAAATAGCAGGAAAAAGAAAGTAAAGAAACAATCCCTTTTAAAATCACACTCAAAACAATAAAATACTTAGGAATAAATCTGACCAAGGAGGTGAAAGACTTATACAGGGAAAACTACAAAATATTGACTAAGGAAATTGAGATGACTTAAATAAATGGAAAGATATCCCATGCTCTTGGATTGGAAGAATCAATATTGTAAACTGGCCATACTTCCCAAGGCAATCTACTGCCTAATGCAATCCCTGTCAAATTATGCATGACATTTTTCACAGAATTAGAACAAATAATCCTAAAATTTATATGGAATCACAAAAGATCCAGAATTGCCAAAGCAATACTGAAGAAAAATAATGAAGCTGGAGGAATAATCCAGGCTTTAGATAATACCACAGAGCTACAGTAATCAAAACAGTGTGGTATTGGCATAAAAACATATGGAACAGCAAAACAGAATAGAGAGCCCAGAAATAAACCCACAGATCCATGGTCAATTAATCTTCAACAAAGGAGAGAAGAATATACAATGGAGAAAAGACAATCTCTTCAGCAAGTGGTGTTGGGAAAACTGGACAGCAGCATGTAAGTCAATGAAGTTAGAACACTCCTTCACACCGTATACAAAAATAAACTCAACACGGCTTAAAGACTTAAATATAAGACGAGATAAACCTCCCAGAAGAAAACATAGGCAAAACATTCTCTGACATAAATCTTAGCAATGTTCTCTTAGGACAGTCTACTCAGGCAATAGAAATAAAAGCAAAAATTAACAGATGGGACCTAATTAAACTTATAAGCTTTTGCACAGCAAGGGAAACCATAAGCAAAACAAAAAGACAGCCTACCGAATGGGAGAAAATATTTGCCAATGATGCGACTGACAAAGGTTTAATTTCCAGAATATATAAACAGCTCATACAATTTAATAACAAAAAAACAAACAACTCAATCTAAAAATGGGCAGAAGGCCTAAACAAACAATTCTCCAGTGAAGACATACAAATGGCCAATAGGCACATGAAAAAATGCTCAATATTGCTAATTAGCAGAGAAATGCAAATCAAAACTACAATGAGATATCATCTCACACCAGTTAGAATGGTTATCGTTCTAAAGTCCATGAACAATAAATGCTGGAGAGGGTGTGGAGAAAAAGGAACCCTCCTACACTGCTCATGGGAATGCAGTTTGGTGCAGCCATTATGGAAAATAGCATGGAGATTCCTCAAAAAACTAAAAATAAACTTACCATATGATCCAGCAATCCCACTTCAGGTCATGTATCCAGAGTAAGCTCTAATTCAAAAAGATACATGCACCCCAATGTTCACAGCAGCACTATATACAATAGCCAAGACATGGAAGCAACTTAAATGTCCATCAACACATGACTGGATAAAGAAGTTGTGGCATATTTATAGAAAGGAATACTACTCAGCCATAAAAAATAAAATAATGCCATTTGTAGCAACATGGATCAATCTAGACATCATCATTCTAAGTGAAGTAAGCAATAAAGAGTAAGAAAAATACCATATGATATCTCTCATATGTGGACTCTAAAAAAAAGACAAATGAACTTATTTACAAAACAAAAACAGACTCATAGACATAGAAAACAAACTTGTGATTGCCAGCGGGGGGAAGGGGGTGGAGAGGGATAAATTTGGAGTTCGAGATTTGCAGTTAATAACTAATATATATAAAAATAAATAACAAGTTTATACTGTATAGCACAGGGAACTATATTCAGTATCTTGTAATGACCTTTAATGATAAAGAATATGAAAATGAATATACGTGTGTTCATGTAAGACTGAAGCATTAGGCTGTACACCAGAAATCGACACAACATTGTAAACTGACTGTACTTCAATAAAGATATATATAAACAATAAAAAAATAGAGCCCTTTAAAAGCTAGCAGCAACCTGAGGGCTTGACCAACTCAGGAGAATGATGCTAACAGATACAATGAGAGGTATTATAAATAGGAAAAACAAAAGATAAAAGATTAAAAAAAATCATACTAACAGCAAACCATAGTACTCACTTGGCATAATTTCAGGTAATGGCAGTGAGGGAAAAGGATAAAGAAAACTAGAAAGTCCCTGGGAATAAGTACATTCGTGTACAAAAAGAGCACAGAAGATAAACATATCCCAGGAATGAGACAAGTTGGCCTACTTCATAGGTAATGATCTTTCCTGAGGTCCGTAAGAAGGAAGTCCGAAGACTTCTTCCTCTTCTCAAATACCCCAGGGATGACATAAAGAGTTAATGTGATTGTTAGTTTTATGTGTCAGCTTGGCTAGGCTAATGTACCACTTATTTAATTAAACACTAACCTAGGTGCTGCTGTGAAGGAATTTTGTTAGATGTCGTTAACATCTACAGTCAGCTGACTTTAAGTAAAGGAGATTATCCTTGATATTCCAAGGGTGTTCCACCTAATCAAGTGAAAGGCCTCAAGTACAAAACTAAGGTTTTTCCTAAGGCGGAAGAAATTCCACCTGTGGCCTGCAGCTTCTGCTGATGCCCAAGAATTGCTGGCCTGCTGGCCTGTTGGTCTGCCTTACAAACTGGGCTTGTTGGCCCCTCCAATTACGTAAGCCAATTTCTTTAAAATATATATTATAATTACAATAAATATTATGACAAATATATGATCATAATAATATTACAAGAAATTTATAATATATTCTACTAGTTGTTTCCTGATGGATCCCTGCCTTGCACAGCGAGCACAGAAGCACAGACTTGGAATCTGGTACCCTATGCAACCTTTATCATCAGCTCTTCACCCCCATTAGGCCAGTCTCCTGTTTCTCTTCAGAGTCACGCTCATTTTCCTGCTTCTGTTCACACTGCCTGTCCCTTCTGCCTTGTCTCCACTCTTTCTCCCACTTTCCTAAACTCCTTCCCTCTCCTTACACTCTAGTTATGTCCGAAGTCCTTCGTGAAGCCACCTCCCTTCATTGGAGCTCCTTCCACACTTTTCCTTCTCTTAACTCCCTCAGCAGTTATTTGCTGTGCCATTCACTGTGATTCTCCATCTTCCCTCTCACTTAACACTGTTTTGTATACAGTATCCACCACTAGCTAGGTATCAATTTGTAAGGACAAATTGGGCTGTGCAATCAATGTCACATTTCCTTATTTTGTTTAAATCAAATTCAATTCACCTCTGACTTAAGTGATCCTACCCTTAATTCTGCTGAAGCAGAAGGAAACCCAATCCCAGTTACCACTGGGCTTCCCTGCCTTCCTCCCTAGGAAAGCAGTAGAGTCTGGAAGATGGAAGATGGATGTTGAGCCTAGAATCTGGGGGAAGGTGAACTTTGACATCTTCATTGTTCAGGGAGACGTGGTCCCTAGAAGCCCAGCAACAGCTCTGCTGAGGGACAAATGGTGGCAGTGGCAGGGGGATCCATCCTTCGTAGGGTCATCATGCATCCATCTAAGGTTTGGCTATCTCTTGGGGGGCTTCAGCAAAACAAGGCTGTTGTCCCCAGTACTGACACTCTGACCTTTGATTCTTTTTTAGTTTTCTTTCGCAGTAATTCCACCTACCCACAATCCCTCCTTCCTTCTCTCTTTCCTCCTTTCCTTCACTCCCCAGGTGCCCCTACCTCTTTAACCCTTAGCAAAATCTCCTCTAAGAGCACGATACCTGGAAGGTAAACTGTTGAGCACAACTCCAGGGATAACAAGGACAGTGCATTCTCAGGAGTTGTGGTCCAGGAGGCTTCAATTACAATGTGAACAGTGCCCCCTGGAGTTGTCTAAGAGAGAATTCCCATCAACTTATTTCTGCCTAAAAACACAAAACTCTCTTGAAGCCTGTTTGGAACAGGGGTTGGGTGGGGTGGGGTGGTGAAGAATATAAGGAGAACATAAACCAAATTCATAGCTTAATAAATTATCCTGTCACACGTTTATTTTTTGTTTGTTTGTCCCATGTATTTTAACTTCACATTTAAAAATACACGTTGGCTGATATGTCTAGTGTTCCAATTAGATTTTGAAATTCTTGAAGATTTGAACAATACTGTATTTACCATTTATTTTTAAATCTTTCTGAGGTCTCAGCATAATAATTTGTATATAAAAGGTATTTAAATGCATCTTGAAATGAACTGAGGGATAATAGACTTTGTGGATTACTGATTAGACTCCACAAGTTCAGACTGCACCAGTGCTGACCTCCTCATTGTAGGATTGGCTCTGGTATCTTTTCATTGTCACTTTTAGGGTTAGGTAAATATGCTTTTACTTTACCAGCTTCTGTTCACAGCAGCTGCTGGCCGGAATTTCCAAGATATCAAATTTCTACTTGGGACCTTTCTGACCCCAAGTAAAAGTAAACATTTCCTTTAAAATTCAGACAGATGATATTAACTTTACCCTTCTTTAGTATAAAGAGAACATGGGTCACAACATACACATGTGTATTGTAACCACAGGGGAAAATTTCTAAGTGAAATCAAAGCAGTACCTGGCGTTCATTTTCATAATGCCTTTCACTTGAAGGGCCAAGTACATTATGAGAACTTTATCCTACTAATCCTTAGAGATACGTACAGGGACCCGACAGAATGGCTTGTGTAGATAGGGTCACATAGCCAGGTAGTGACAGTGTTGTTAACCCCCTGCTGCCTTGCCCAGTATTTGGAAAGTGAGGTTACTTTCTTTGCCTTAAACCATTGTTTTAATGACATAATGGAGTATTTGTGCTCTAACAGGAGAATTCACATTTTCACATCATACTAACATTAGTTAAGTATGGCATGGAGAAAATGTATCTAAATTTGCAAATATGCACTTGGTTTTTGAACCTTCCAAACTCCCTCTTTTGCAATCTGTCTTCCTCTTCATTGTCTTCTTCCCACTGCCCTCGCCTTTCTCCCTCTAATGCTAGTAAAAAACTGAAAACTCAATCACATGACGGCATTGGAACTTAATATATTAGCTTCCCTAGGACTACATGCATTTTGAAAGGCAACAGCTTAGCCCAGAGAAATGAACCATCACTTTGTGACACGGAGAAATAATTTGGGGGGGGGGAGCCTTCCTTCCCTATTCCCTTCAACAATAATGGGCAGATGATCACTTATCCTACTCGCAGCAACTAGAGGGAAAAGTTTGCAATGGAAGAAGACCGAGAAAGTAATGATCAAAGGAAAAGAGGATGAGGGAATGCTTCATTTTCATTTTTAATGGAGGAAAAAAGAAGAGTGTAGAAACTTATCTTTTCCATATCTGTAAACCACCATAATTTGTGGAAATTAAACTTACATTTAAGCACTTAACCAAGGTTTACTTCTGATGAAGCTTATTTCAGGCCTCATCTTTCTTTTGTCAGAACAACTGTAACTTAGAACACAGAGTAACACTTTGTAAAGCGGCCCTATGCCTCCCTCCCCTGCACACTCCTTTGCGCTGGGCTCTGCATCACGGGCTCAGCCCAGGTGCCCCTTCCTGCCTGGCCTCACACCAGTATTCATGCTGCTCCTTGACCTGAAACCATCTTACCTCAGTCCTTTGCCTCTTGAACTTCTATTCACCCAAGGAGACCCCCACTCAAACGCTAGCCAAGAGGCCTTCTCCACATAGCTCTTTTTCCTGAGCAGGACCAATCCCTCCCTCCATTATACTCAAAACCTTGTGTAACATATATTAAGAGGTATCTCTCTACTCCCCAGACTGTAAAACACTTCAAGTTGGGACCAGGGCTTATCTATCAATCTACCCACATATTTAATCTATTTATGTTTTCTGTGCCTGATTCTTTTATGTATCAAATATAATAAATGTATTATAAATGTATGTGCTACAGTCCAGACAGTATAAAAAGTTTAATTTCACAAAAGAGACAAGGTTTACAGACATAAGAGAGCAAGATGGTATGATGTACCGGACTAAGAAAGTTAAGTAACTTTTGAATTCAACAAATATTTACCAAACACCTAGGAGTAAGGAATTGTGTCCCAGGACTACCAGGATAAATAAAACATAACCACTAGCTTCAAGGTGCTCACAATCCACCTTGCAGACTGTCTTTCTCTATGTATAGCACTTCCCTGGTTTAGATATCACCTTACATGTTGTTTCTCACAACCACCCTGTGAGGTAGATCATGATTTTCATTTTTATAGATCTGGAAACAGAGGGCTTGAATCCTTAGGTTTTTTGACTCCCAGACTGGAGGCTTTCTTTCACACAACATCAGTGTTTCTCAAAATTTTCCACAGGAGTTTACTTTCAAAGGGTGAGTAGACTTACACTCTGGGAAATCTATAAGCTCAAAATCTAGTGTGTTCTCTTGAAAATTCATGCCTACTGTAATGTTTTCCATTACTCCTCACTGAGTCAAGGCCCGAATAAATGAGCGACGTTGATTCCGGGTCCCAGAGGGAACTTTGTACAGGGTTTCATAACCAGAGGGGATACAGACAATTTCAGAAGCACCATGGCTACACTGCTACACTGCAAGGTGTCCAGGTTTGAGTCCTCATCCAAGAACTCGGGTAACGTCATCAGACTTCTTTTAGGTTCCCAGAGGCCTAACTCTATTCACGGTCCTCTGTGAAGACAGTAACAAAACACACATTCTACTCCCAGATGTTAAGTGAGCAGTGAGGGCTGACCCTTTAAAACCTCCCTGCAAGGATGTCCATTCTGGCAAATAGACCTCTTCAGTCTGCCACCCCTCCTACTGCTGGTTGAACCTAAAAGAGTCCCAGATGTCCCCTCCAACCTCCTGTCCGCCCCTGAATCAAGACCCCACAGGCTCAAGAATACCCTCTCGTCAGCACCGCCGCCAGAGGGCAGCTCGGGGTTGCAGCTCTGCTGTGCCCTCTAGTGGCTGCTGGGATGGCATCACTCTTTCATGGAACCTATAAAAAACCCAGAAGTTGCACTTGGGAAGCCAGCTTGTGTGACACCAGTAGCGAATTTTTAAAGAAACGTCTTGGCTCTCAGTTTCCTTTTCTTAAGGCCTTTGGCAAGTCTCAGATACATTACCCTTCTTGGATGAATCTCCCACTCCCTAGGGTCTCCCCCTCCCAGGGTGTGGCAACGTGGAGCCATCATTCTCTCTTAGCAAGGTAAAAAAATTAGAACCTGGGGGATTTGGCAACTTTCCGCAATGCCTTTTTACTTCCTCCATCTTCCCCAAGGATATAGAGCTTATATATACACTGAAGGTTTTTCAGTAGAACCTCACTTTCAGCATGGCTTGTAGGTTCTGGCATTAGATCTCAGGATTCAAATCCTGGCTCCCTCATTTACCTCACTGGGTAACGTTAAGATGTTAACCCCTCTAAGCTTCTGCTCCATCTGTAAACTAGGGGAGAATAGTACCTAGATTATACGGTTTGGGGAGGAATAACTATAAAGTATGGAAAGTGCTAGGTCTTGCACAGTGAACGTGCTCAGCAAACATTAGCTATTTTAATTCTTAAAAGATTCTGTCTAGTGAACACCACATCTATCAAAAAAAAAACTGTCTACATAGGACATAAGGATATATATACAAAATGAATTAATAAACAACCTATATTTTCCAAAAGTGACTAAGCTAGTAGTAACCTTAGGTTATGGAAAAGGGGGCTCGTTTGTGTGACAAAATTAGTGCTATGGGTTTTAGGGTGCAAAGGACTCCAAGGGGCTTAGAATCCTCATGGAGGAGCTGTTTTGCACACAGGTGTCCCTCCTCCCTCCTAGTCCCCCTACTCCCACCATGTGCAAGAATTCAGGGTGAATCTGGGAATGGAGTTCATGAGTCAGGACTGAGGGCACAGTGGTGCAAAAGCAAAAAGGTTCCAGGCCAAGGCAGGGAACTGAGAACTCCAAAGGCCAAGAAGCACAAGCCAATCAGATTCCCCACCCACGAGGAGTCTAAAAGGTGGCAGAGACTCACTGCCCAAAGTCCAAGCACTGCAGGAAAGTGGCCAGAGAATCTGACAGGTAGAAACCTGATAGAAACGGTCAGAAAAGTTAAAGCTGAAGAGCTCATTACACCCACAGGCCCAGATAAAGGTCAGCGTGAGCTGAGCAGCTGTTCCATCTGGTGCCAAAGGCCTTGGCTGTTGTCTTCTACACCCAGGCAGTTTAGGCCTCCCTGATCAGCCCCACCTAGAAAAGCCAATTCTTCTGCTCTTAAAGGGGACTTGCATGTTTCTGGCAGGAAGTCTTACTCTCAGTTGGCAAAGCTGTCTCTCAAGGATGAGGCGGGGTGGGAGGTGGGAAGCAGAGAGCGCGTCCAGGGGTTCACATGGCTTCCAAGGAAGGAGCTCGTGGCTGGAGCCTGAGCCTCCATGTTACGAGAACTACACGCGTTTCTTTCCGAGGCAGGCAGGGGCCTTGGCTGCCAGGGACCCTGACAAGCCGCGACTTGAGAGCCTGGGTTGGCTGGAGAGCGGTATAGAGGAGGTGGGAGGGCATTCCTGGAAAGGGGGTGGGGTGGGGAGGGAGGTGAGAGGAACAGCATGAGCAAAGGCACGAAGGAAGAATGAGTCTGCTGCGCGTGGAGAATGGCATGGAGACTTCACTGATTGGAGCTGGGAGTTCTTGCAGGGGGATGGAGGCAGCTATGATTGGATAGCTAAAGTGGGGCCAGATTTGGAGGGCTTTGAATGCCCGACCGAGGAGCACTCAACCCAGCTCCTGACTTGCGACTTCCGTTCAAGACCAAATTACCTAAAGGGTGGTTAATTCCAACGGGTGTTCTTCTTTGGGGGCTTCTGAAAAGTCAGCTTATCCTCTTACCTGCTTCAATTCTCTTCGTTTACCCAGGGAGAAAGTAATCCTTGCTTGTCGAGGGAAGGGGTGATAATGTTGACTGATTTCACTTTACTTGCTTGGAGGATGCAAAAAGACAAAAAAAAAAAAAAAACCCAACACATTTCCACGCCAAATATTAAATTTGGTTTCTCCTCCTCCTTCTCCTCACGCAAGTTCTCTTTCTCTCGCCAGCACCTCCCCCTCGTTTTCCTGCTCTCCTCCACCAGCCCGGCCAGTCCCCTCCGCGGCCCCGGCGGCGCGCGTTCCCGACCCCGCTGGCCCGCGCCCGCCCTCCGCACCCGTGCGCCCCCCTCCCGGCCCCCCGCGCCCGCGCCCGCGCTCGTATCCCGCACACACTGGTCCACGCCCCCCCCGCGGCCAAGCGGTAGGTGTTTTGCCGTCTGCGCCGGGCCGCAGTGCGGCTGCGCGCACTGGGCTGCCTCCGGGGCTGGCAGGGCAGCGGCGGCCGCGGCGGCGGCGGCGGCGGCGGCGGCGGCGGCGGCGGCGGGGCCGGGAGCGAGCGGCGGCGGCGGCGTGGGGAGTGGCGTGGAGCCGAGCCTGGGGCTGCAGCAGCGCGGGGCTCCGGAGTAGAAAGCCCCGGGAGCAAGAAAGGAAGGCGGGCCGCGAAGTCCCTGAGCAACCGTTCTTCTTGGATTTGGGGGAGCCTCGCCCCCCCACCTCGTCTTCAGACGCCCCCTCCTCACCCCCCAAGCCTCAGCCGCTGACAGGAGGCGGCGGCGGGGGGCTGAGGGGCGCCGCCATGCCTCTCCCGCGGTGAAGCGCCCCGGCCGTGAGGAGCCTGCTTGGTCTCCCCGGTGATGTCCCCCAGGCGGCAGGCGAAAGCGACTCACTCGAGCCCTGGGGTAAAGGCCTAGCTTTTCCAGCTTCCTTCCTCCTCCTCCTCCTCTTCCCCTCCCCCTCCTCCTCTCCCCCTTCGTCCTCCCCTCCCCGTCTCTTCCCTCACCCTTCCCCGCGCCCCCATCTTCCCTCCCTCCCTCCCACCCCTCCAGCAGCGATGGCAGAGGAACAACAACAGCCGCCACCACAGCAGCCTGATGCCCATCAGCAGCTTCCCCCCAGCGCCCCCAACTCGGGGGTGGCTCTGCCAGCCCTTGTGCCTGGGCTGCCAGGGACAGAGGCCAGCGCGCTGCAACACAGGATCAAGAACTCCATCTGGTAAGAGGATCCTCCATCGCTGGGGTAAAAAAGCCCAGGCACATTTCTGCTGCAAAGGGGGTGGGGGGCGGCGGGCGGGGAGCGAAGGAGGAGGCTGCTGCATTCATTGAATGTGGGTATCCAGAGTCGGTGCATATTTTTAGGATCTCTGGAGGTGTGGGGACTTTGCATCAGCCCCTGGGCTCGGGAGTCAAAAAATGCTTTTACCCCCTCCTCAATTGTGAGTGCAGATAAATAAGTTATTTGTGTCTTTCACTTATGTATAAGAGAAATATGGGTCGAAATTAAGTCCTATTGCATTATGATAGCATGAATTTAGGACTGAGGAATGTAAAATGTGTTTACTCCTTCTTGCAGTCATACAGGGAGGAAGAAGTGTATTGTGAATTTTCACCAGACACTGTGCGTAAGAATATTAACATGCAGCACAAAACCTAATGTGTCTTCCTTTCAGTTGGTTTAGCTGCTGTTTCTGGGTGTTTTTGCCTTCCTTATTCTGAGATTAAATTTCTCTTCTAGGGATTTTATTCTTTGCATTGATTATGAAGAAAGGGTTTCTTTAGTATTTGATATTTTATTTTAAGGTGGTAGTTTACACTGTAAAGTGATTTTCTGATTTGAAAAGACGTCTTTAATTTAAAATAAGTGGCTTGCCATTTTTTTCTATATCTTTTTTTAGAAACCATGGATGAAATACCCTTTCCTTTTCCTGTACTTTCTAGTATGAGAATTTCCAATATTTCATTATTAGATTAAACTCTGAGAGACTAGTGATAGTCTTTTAATAATTAAATACACTGAGTTAAGTCTGTCTCCTGTTAGTGCCATTGCAAATATTCTTTGAACATGAACTTGCATTATTTTTGTAGGATTCTTCATTAACTGACATTTTTGGAAAACTGTAGTGCTATTTTAAAAATGGAAAGCAATATTTGGAATTTGGTCTAAGAGACTGCCTTTAAATAGAAGTTTAAAAATAGAATTAAATGTGGTGTAAAAAAAGAAGCTTTGATTTTTAAAAATGAAATCTTGCATGTCTGTCATTGAATATGATTACTGAAATATCAAAACTTCTTAATTTTTAATATTGCAATCTAAAAATAAATGAATCATAAAACAACTGGCATTGCAGCATAGTATTTACACATTTTAAGATAGTGATAACTTTTAAATACAAAACTAAGGTTTCCTACATAGTAATTTTCATTATTTTCTTGGCATATGTCCATATTGTCATGATGCTTATATGAAGTAGGTCATTGAAGGCTTTAATAGTTTCATACTACACAGTAGTTGGCAGCTGAGTATCTTGCTTTCAGTTTTAATTTTTAAATGAAGTTTAAATATTTTAAAGGAGAATTTTTTAGGGTTGACAGTCGTCATGTTTGACAATTAGAATAGGTCAGATAAATAGAATTCTCGTGTGTGTGTGTGTGTGTGTGTGTGTGTGTGTGTGTGTGTGTGTTTGTGTGAAAGAGAGAGGGAGAAGGAGAGGGAGAGGGAGAGCGGAAGACTTTATTCTTCAATGGATGCTCTCACCCTTTTTTTTAAAGCTGTAATTTAAAGAAAGAGATGCTTTATCTCCTGCTTACCATCAAGGTTTCCAGAAACTAGGTTTATTTTCCCTACCTGCCCGCCACCCTTCTCAGCAGTATCTCTGAAATCATCATTAAATTGAATTAAGCACCTTGATTTTTACATTCAGGTAAGGGAAATACAAATTGAAGGACTAAAATCTTTTTTAAGAAAGGCAGATTTAATTAAAAGTTTCATTAGTAGTGTATACTTTAATTTATTATAAAAGCAATAAAGGTAAGGAACCTTCACTTTATATTTTGAAAATAAGAGTAAGTTGTATAGGCAACTGACTGAAGTGATTGAGTAATAATGATAGTGGAGTGCTCATTTTGGTAGGTCATGTGATTTAATTCTTTCATAATTTGTATTTACACATCCATTTCAACTTTACTGATTTTAATGTGAGGAAAACTTCTGAAGTACAGTGTACTTCAGTTTTTGATACTTGCTCTGAAAAAATAATGAGCAACAAACCCCTTAGTCCCCAAATGTACAAACTAGGTCTTCATTTTGAAATTGTAATGTCATACTTACTAGCATTCAGTTTTCAGCTTTAGAAATCCTATTTGCAAAAATTATTCTTTATATTTAAAAATTAAGGATAAACAATGTTGATAGATCATAAACAATGTTAGTAAATATTTTTAATACATAGTCTCATATCCCCTGTGGACTGGATTTATATTATTCATCAAGCGACTATGTAAAATAAAGATATTAGAAAGGGAAAACTCCTTCACTACCATCTCCTCCTAAGAAATAGTATGTATGTGTGTGTGTATATGTGTATCTATCTATCTATCTGTATAATTACAATCACTTCTAATGGATAAGATTGCAGTTTTTAGGTATCTCATTTCACATTTTTTGAAGCAACACTGTCTTTTTATCAATTATTTTATCATTTGCTAATATTTTGGAAGATTATCAATTTTGTATTACTATGTCAACCTTTGGTATCATTACTAATGAGAATTAAAAATTACACTAAATGGAAATGTGGCATTTAATAATTATCAAATGGGCTTTTCATTTAGGTTGACCATAGTTCCTAAATAATTGGACTTGCAGATCACAAACAAGTCTGTACTTGTCTTCCTATCTTACAAATATAAATATAGTATGTGATGTAGGCCTTTAGCTGGACAATGAGTTATTTATTATCTCAGTTCATAATTTATTCTGTTTATTAAACCAAAATGCTGTTTGGTAAAAATATGACCATGGTCATTTCAAGCCTTAACTGAGTCTTTGGGAAAAAATATGAAGTATTCAGAGTAGAAATCATGGTATTTAATGACATCAGAAGCCATCTTTTGTAAGAATTGGAAATATAATGTATTTTTAAAAGAGTTCTAGAAAATAAAGTTACTAACTTGACAACTTGATAGTGGTGTAATATTTGTGTAATACCTTTATAAATATCTTCAGCTTAAGTCCAATGAACCAAGCCTGCACCCTTCTTGATTTTCCTCATTCTCACTCTGTAGACAATTCCAGGTGACTTATACTGCTCACTTGAAAGGAGATTTATTTGCAGAGGTGTGTTTTAATACTGAATATGCTGCAAAAATGGTATTTGTATTTTGTAAATAATAAAAATAATAGAATTCCAATTTACACTTTTCGTTAGAAGAAGAAAACTAGTAATTAGTGTCTTTTTTCTAAATAAAGACTCATACTGGCAACCTAAAACAAAGCCACATACTTACCTTACTGCGAACTTCTTGAAGCTACATTGCACCACTCTTTGGTTACCTAAAAAAAGAATACCAAAGCAGGTTTTTTCCCCTCTTCCTATCTCCCAGTGTCTTCATAGTTTTAAAAAAAGAATATCTACTTAGTTTAGACCAAAAAAAAAAAAAATATGCAAAGTGCTTTTCTTTTCCTTTTTAAGGCAGTTTTACTTGAAACCCAGAGAGAATAAAATTATTGTGGAAGAAACTGCATTTGAAATCTCTTCTGCCTTTTTTTGATTAGTTATATTTAAGAATAATCATACCTACATGGTTGAGAGTGATTAACATATTTGAAATTAGACTGTCACAGACAACAAACTTTTACTTAGAAATTGAAAAAAAACCCCTGATGTTTCATTGTAGAAAATGTTCTAATACTGTGTTTACTCAACAAACAAATACAGAGATTTTTAAAAGAATTAGTCATTACCAATTGTTAGTTTTATTTTTATAACTCTTTATTTGCAAGTAAGACCTTATAAACCATTTCTTAAAACAGTCCTATATGACGTGTCATTATTCTACATGCTTTATGGAAAGAGATGAATTGAATGACAGGGAAGCTGTAGGATTCCTCTGATTCATTTATTAAATCCTGGAAGCAGTGCTGGGGCCAGAGTTCCTTGTCTTTGTTTAGTCCTGTAAGTCATACAGGCTTCTGAATCTGGTACATTTGAGACTTAGACTTATAATCAAAGTAGGATTATGTATTTGGACCATTTTGGATATTTCCTAAATTCTAATTTAAACCCAAGTTGAGCAATTTTTAGAAACTTTTTTATTTCTTAGTTACAGTGGAGCAAAGTATGGTGATCCATAAGTTTTTCTTAGTTAACACCATATTTGTCCTGATTTCTGTCCCCTATCATAGAACTCAGTAGTTCAGTTTTGTCCTTGGTTCTGGGCCAGGCAATTTATTAGCTCTGAATGATAGATAGTTATTGTTCCTTTAACTGCAATGGGAAACATTTACTATAAAGCTCATAACTTTAGAGTTAACTTTAACCATAAGCCCAGGATGTTCCTTTTGCTTTAAAATTAGACACTGATTAGTACGTCAACTGGCTTTTGAATATTTTAATTAGTTAGTGACATGCTACCTGCCCTGAGTTCAGCTTATTCATCTTCCATACCAGGTGTATTAAAGACTTGGGATCTTTTTTGCTTGTCTGTACTGAGGCCAACTGAGATGATACATCCCAGCATTAAGTGTTTCTGATTCCAGAAAGAAGGCAATTCCTTGCTCTCCTCCTTGATCTGAAACTGATGAAATTGTCTTCCCTGTTGATCAGAAAGGCAAGTTAAGCAGTTTCAAGCCCCTAGACTTTATGGCCTTATTTAACTTAGGTAATGACTTTGTGTGTGTGTAAATAATTGACCAATTTGCTCTCCCCATTGGGAAGTGTTTTGAATGGTGTAATGTGCAGAACTGATTTGGTTTCTGTCTCACTATTAGTTTTTGGTATTATTGGAGGAAATGAGCTTCACAGAGGTAGGAAAGACAGAAGTGTCTTATTTATTATGAAAGGTATGCTTTAAATAAAAACTTACGTGAAATCACTTTTTATAACAGAAGAATAATGTTGCACACCAAAATTGTACAAATGAAAATAATTAAAATGAGCATTGTCATATACTCAGATTTGAACAGTTTAAGCAAAAACAGTGTGTAAGTACTCACCTGAGTACCTACTATACACAAAGTACAATCCTAGAGACTGGCATTTGAGGAATGCCCATTTATTTGTAGTACTAACCTAAGCAAAAATGTGCAATAAAATCTCTTTTATTCAGTTAGAGGACCAGAGAATGAGGTGACAAGTGCAAAAGCGTAAATTGTGGGAGAAGTAAACCTTAGTTTCCTTGTCTGTAAAAAGAAAGGTTTGTATTAGATGACCTTGCAAGTTCCTTTAACGTAAATTTCTGTGGCACTGTTACTAAATTAATATTGGCAGCAAATAATAAAGCATACCATAAATATGGTGAAAGACTAACAGAATTAACCAGCAATCAGCAGAATGTTTTCAATGGACAGATTATTGGGCTTTATCGGTGTTTCCTTGGGTGTTAGCCAAGAAGAATACCTGAAGGTGTTATTCACTTATTCTTACCTTGTGCAAGAGTCCTGTTGTGTGAGATTCAGTCTGCAAACATTTATTGAGCATGTATTGCATTTAAAGTATTCTTAGAGGAGTTGATTATGCAAAAATATGTAAGATTATGCAGTAATCCCTCTTGTTGGGGAGTTTACTAGTTGCTAGCTGAGAGATTGCACTAGGGGGCTATTTATGTGATTGTTCTGTTTCATTTATAAAGAGGTACTCAATACTTCTAAGCACCTAACATAGGAACTTTTTTCCTACAGTAATAATGTAATATTTTAAGGCAGTAGTGAATATTATATTGTAAATTTGATTATGTAATTAAGAAAGGTGTGTATTCTTCTCAGAGTAACTTAATGTTGAGTTGAACTTCACAACTTTTCCTCTTCATCGAGGATAGACGTTTTAATTCGTAGTTGTGACAGTGTTGTTTATAAGTACCATAAAGAACAGGACAGTAAGATGGTTACTCCATACCTCTGACCAACCTAAACCACTCTGTCCAGAGCCTCCTTTTCCACAAATTTCTCTACATTTGCTATTTTAGGTTGCTTTCTCTTCTGCTTCCTTGAGGGTTCTGAAAGTTCAGGTGAGCAGCATGGACCAAAAGAGGAAGAATCTTCCTGCCCTGGGCAGGATAATAAGGAACAATCAGCTCTGAGGCCTTAATGCACTTAATTGCTGACTGTGAGATTAACATAGTGGTTAACCTTAAGTTACATGAACAAAAACTTTAAAAAGTGCTTTAAATTTTCTATCTTGAGACATTTACTTTTTTCTCTTTCATGGACTATATCCCTCCTATTCATAAGAGGTAATAGAAGACAATGAGGTTTGGTTAATTAAGCACAATGCCTCTATCAGGCATCTATTACAGTAGCTCCTGTATATATTACAAAAAGCTGTGTGGGAGGTGAGGTTGTATATTCCTCACATCTTAAAACACACTGAAAACATACAGATAATCCTTGCTATTTGAATTCTATTTGGCTTCTGAATTTGAAGAGTGAGAGGACAGAGTGACAGATTCCAATCAGTTATGTTTTGGAATTGTAGGAAGCAAGAGTCCATATAGTGTGAAATACCATCTCCTCCAAGTAGTCTTACCTTAAAATAAATAAAAAAAAAAATTACCTGAACCTGTTCATAGTCTGCGTTTGGAGAGTAAGGGATACTTTTACACTCATTCCAATGCAGGATTCACAAATTGGTGTGAACTTGCATGCTACAAGTCTGATGGATGAGCGATGCTTACCAAGGGCACGGGAGTAGAAATGATGATACATGTACCCTGTAACGACCTCCCCTTTTCTTTCTGAAATCTGTCATTTTTGGAATTTGAATACTGTTATATGTTAAACATAAGAACTATTGGTTATCTTGGAGGGCGACTCCCTCGAGCCTTGATGTTGCCATCTATGGTACCTAACTTTAGGACACAAACCAAGCATGGAGAACACTTGGGTTTGCTTTCTTTACTTGTGTTCTTTTTATTTTTCTGCAGCTTTCCTACTTTGATCACCTTGTGCTGCTAAGTAGCTACAAGCTGGGAACAGGGGATTACTGTATTAAGTGGCTACTTAAATTTGTATTATCCATAACCCTTTTTCTTTGCTTTCATTATCTTGTTTCTCTGCTTATGCCTGTGCTGGTCTTTTTGCCTGTTACCTTGAAAACCCTTCTCTTTTTTCCTGCTAATATGGGTGTCTAACTTTAAGGTCCAACTCATATGCCACTGCTTTCTTGAAATTTCTTCCAATTTCCAGGGAAGAATGATCTGAGTTGTATAAATTAATTTTTTTCAGTAATTTACACTGGCCTTACCTGAGATGAATCCATGTTAGTGAATTTTTACTAAATTTAAACAAAACATTTTCATTTTCCAATATGTAAAGTTTATAGGAATTCACAGACTGAATATACTTGAAACAAAGCAATCACTGCATAATAAATACTTTACAGTATGACAGTAAAATATTATTTGTATATGGGGTAGCCAAGAACTTGGCATTGTTTTTGCAGTGTATATGAAATTTTTTAAATGTAACTGGATAAGAGTGTCACTTCAGTGATATCTTGCTTCTGGAAGGTTGAGAAATGTATTCCAACAAGATGCTTCAATAAATGTAAGTGAATTACTTCACTAATTTGATTGCATTCATTAGTTCTATTAATTGCATTTGTATATAAGCAACCTGTGATAAAAATTTAACTGTCAAGTTATTAAATGCATGATCCCTTTTTCTGAAATAGGAGAAATTATCGAGCATTGTTTGGGCAAATTCTGTGCACACAAGTTTCAAAGAAGTGAGAAGGTCAACAACTAATCCTGTATTCACGGAATGAAGTGGTCAAGAAAAACTGAATTCAGTACACATTTATTTTAATGTCTACTACATATAGGCATAGGAAGATTAAAAAGTAATAAGGCTCTAGCTCTGCCTTCAAAATATTCCCCCTTGGTGTGCAGTTGTATGCCTCATCAACTGAATTTAACAGAAGTAAATTTTGTTAAATGCAGTGATGGTATAATTGATGGTATAAACGAATACAGAATTAGATGAGAGAGGGATTCAGGGAGGACACATTTTTACTGGCAAAATTCAGGATTGTGGTCTTAACAAAAAAATCAGGGGATGAACTATTGGTCCAGATACATTGAACAATTTGTTTGCTGGGAGATCTTTATTCCCAAGAACAAGAATTAGGTTCAGAGTCGTTGATGACAGTATGCCTTGCCAGTAATGAGAATAACTAGAGCTTAGGACAAAATTTGCTTGACCGAGGAGTGGGGTTATCACCAGTCACAATCCTTTCATCTAAATTTTAATGTACAAAGGTAGAAGCAAGAATGAAAGTGATAATGAAAAAGAAAAGGATGAGGGTGGGTGGAACTGAGGCAGAGGACCGGAACTGTTCCAATGGCAATCTTGAAAGGGGACTAGATACCCAGAGTTGACTCAGTGAATGAAGAGGATCACAATGTTTAATATGGGGTCCCTCATGTACCTCCTTCAGCCCTTATCTTGGCTTCTCCTTCTTGGCACCTCTAACATGTACTTTTCTATTACTGGAGGCAGTTTGTTTTCCGCTTCACCTGTGTCTGCATATTTCGGGAATTTGTTTTAACATATACTTCATTTCTGTCAGCAAACTGTTCTTTTCCACAGACTGCTTTTCCTGTGACTTGGTACATGCTTAGGAGTTCCTTAAAGCAGCAGCAAAGAACCTGGGAGGTTTTGCAGTAAAACAAACAGTTGATCTCTCAGAGACCTAAAGTGTTCATTCACAGTCATAAGAAAAAAAGCTATTAGGTGAGTGAATGAAGGAAGAATAACAAGCTGTGAACCAATATGCAAAAATCTTTCCTCTCAACAATAGAAACAATTATAGCAGAAAAGTACTATTTTTTCTGACCACTAAGGAAAGGTTTAAGAAATAGAACAATCATTGCTAGCTAATCTTACCCCAGCCTGTACTGTTTTCCTTATCCCTTTCCCTCCCTCCAGTCCCTCAGTTATTATCCTGTTACATGTAAGCCCACTCATATTTTTGGTGGAGTAAGAGTGAATACACATTCTAAAAGTGTTAACTGTGCACTTAGACATCATTTTCCCTTCTGCTTTGTTGTATTCTCCAATTTTTAAAAAATGAGCAAGCACTATTTTTACTTCGGAAAAATATCCAAACAAGTAAAATAATGCCCGTGTCTACCCTGCTGCTCTTCCCTTTAGCTTCTGTCTTTCCATCAGGTCTTTTCTCTGTCTTGTCCTTTTTAGCTCTTGCAGTCTGACTTCCTGCTTTTGCAACTCTGGCCTTTTTTCAGTCTTTATCTTTCATTATATCTCTAACTTTTCTTCTTCTTATGATTCCTTCACACCCTGGAAGTTATCATTCATTCCTTTTTGAGGTCCACCTTGGTACCAGCTGCCCTGCCAGGCACTGGGGATTCCATGAGCAAGGATGCAGGATCCCTGTTTTCAGGGAACTTACCTCTGATTAATGTTTTATCTTTTCTGCTTCCTTCCTCTGGATGCTCTCTAATTGTGCATATCCAAACACTTACTTCTCAGCCATCCATTCTTTTTCCCTTTTTACTTCCTTGCTAAAGTCAAGAAGTAGATAGGTTGATGAGACAGCCCTAACAACATCTACTCATTCATTCGCTAGTATACAGGTTGCAACCACTGTCACCTTGGCGTTTTCACACTAATGATGTGTGAAACGCCATGATGCCTTGCCACCTCCATTTGCTTGCTTCTCCAGTTGTTCTAGGTTTTTGGTAGTAGATACCACTGTTCTTCATTCTGTCAGGCTAGCAATGTGGGTTTCATATTTGATTTGTCTCTCTCATCTCATGCCCAATATTTTAATGTGTTGCCAAGTTTGTCTTGTCACTTAAGTTTCTCCCTGTGTTCTTATTTCCAGTGCCAAGACCATAGCTCAGTGCTTTACCATCTCACTCCTGGATTATTATAGCAGCAAAATAGCGGCTCTCTGCCTCTTGACTTTTCCCCCTGCTGAACTATGCTGTATATTGCTGCCAAAATAAGTTTTCTAAAGCATCCTTTTTTTATGTAGTTCCTGTCTAAAAATCTACAGTAATTTCATCTTGCCCACCATATCATGTCTAAAGATGTCTGTCGGGTTTCAAAGGCCTGTGTAATCTAGCCCCCTGTAATCCGTCCAACCCTATTTCTTGCTGCTCATCAGCATTCAGCTCCACTTCAGTGCAGCAGGCACTTCACTACTTGCCTTTTATTTTGTGATTCTGCTTTCATTCCTGCTTCCCATCTTTTGTGGCGTCTCTACTCCCCTGTCTCCAAATCCTACTTAATCATGTTGTAACTGTTTTGAAGTTGTAGTTCTGCGTGTTGTAACTGTTTTGAAGTCGTAGTTCAAGTCATTGTACTAGGAAACATTCTTTAGCCACCCTAGTCCACATTGGCTTTTTCATGACCTCGTATTTTTTCCAGAGGCAAAAAGGGTTTCATACAACACAGTATCAAAAAGTAAAAGGAACCCACACTGAATGCACAAACTGGTGGCAAGTCTGCGAGATCTGTACAATTAAGCACTTAATCACTCTTAATTTTTTTTTCCTATGTTGCTTTAACAACAAGTTCTCTGAAGCTAGGGGCAACACCTTTTGCATCTTTTTATTTCTTATCCCGCAGTTGGCACTACTGAATCCTATTTTTGTTTGCTACACTCTTAGAGGTACTTTTTATCCTCCTACATATTAATGTTTCTGTGTTTGATATATTTAATGCAGTAATTTTCTCCCCAGACAAGTTATTAAACTCATGCTGCATTTTACAGACTAGAGGACTTAACAGCAGTTGATTTTATTTTTTTGAGAAATTGTATTGATGAAACTGAGATAATCATGTATTTAGAGTTTTAGTTCTACTCAAATATCTTCTGTATATCTAGGTTAAAAAGTGATGTATATCCCGAGTGAGAGCCATTGTGTCCCTCATTTTAAAAATATTGAGCAGATGACTACTACATAGTACAGTAACCTTTCATATCTGAGTATACAGTAGTAGTAGACCCTTGAATAATATGGGTTTGAACTGGATAGGTCCACTATATGTGGAGTTTTTTTCAGTAAATACATGCTGTGGTACTACGCCCGCCATAGTTGGTTGAATCCACAGATGCAGGGCCTCAGATACCGAGGGTGACAGTGAAGTTAGATGAGGACTTTTGACTGCACAGGAGTCGGCACCCCAACCCCTGCGTTGTCCAAGGGCCAGCTGCACTTAGTAGGGTTTTGTGGACTGATGAGCTGTGTCCCACCTTAGTTCCCAAGAGATAAGCTTGGAATTGAAAACTCCTTTAACACTGAGCTGGAGACAGCTGTTTTAAAGTTTGGTCCTGGTGGAAGATTTGACCTCCTTGTTTTAGGACCCAAGACCCAAGGCTAAGGTAACTTGTTGAGTCTTGGCTGAAGATGACAAATAACCAAGGGAGGTGTATTTATCTGGAAGTGAGGAGAGAATAACTAAAACAGGGAAACAGTTCAAAGGCCTGAAGTGTTTCAGATTCATAAACAGGCTAGTCTGCTGGACCTGTTTATCTGATGTAGAACCTTGTTTGTTTGTTTGTTTGTTTTTATGTGTGATAGATACTCTTTCAGAGATACAACAACTAGTTTATATTTTAAAAGACCCTCTAAGCTTTAAAATTGTATTTGGATGACACTACTTGGTTTGTTAGAGCAGTGATCATATTAGCATTCCCTGGGAACTCGTTAGAAATGTAAATGTGGGGGCTCCACCTCAGATTTACTGTAACAGAAACCCAGGGGGTTCCCCCACAGTCTTTGTTTTAGCATCCCTTCACGTGATCCTGATAGGTACTGGGGTTGGTGAACCACTGGCTTAGAGGAGATGTCTTCTAATAAATATTAAGCCCAAGTCATCTCTGTGGCAAAGGTTTAGTATTATCGATCCTTGAGTGCCCCAGGTAGTAACTCCTTTATTTTAATTTTTATGGTATCTGAATCCAATTCTGCTGTGGCATCATTTACACTGTGTTGTAAAAGATTTCCACTGAGTTGAAATCTTTAGTTTCAGCAGTTGTACAGTAGTTAAATGAATTGAATAAAAATTAAGCAGATAATGCATAGTCATCATTGCACTGAGCCCTGGTCAACAGTTGAAAGACACACACACATACACACACACACACAAAATACCAGTGACTACACGTGCAAGAAAGTATGGGATGTATAACCCAGGAGTTGGTGAGGTTTTTCCTCTTTTCACAAGAGTAAAAGGAGATAAGTAACCATTTTGAAATACACCCAGAGCGCTCTGTTCTCTTTAACAAGGAAGGCCTGCCTCAAAGGAAACTATTTTACCAGAGCGTAATCACTCAAGTTTTACCAAAGCCTAATTGACCCGAGGGAAAGAAAATACCCAACTTCAGCCCCTTCTAGTCTTCGATGTGGGAGAAGGGGAATACCTGACTCAGGCTTACTGAAAGACTGGGGCCTAATCACAGGACAGTAGAATGACCCTGCTCCCTGCAACTTTACTACCACATGAGTAGGGCTCCTGTATAATGATGGAGTTACAGCTGAAACAACCTTAAGCCTCGGGCCTTATTTAAGGAGTTTATAGGTACTCTCAAAGTTAACATGGGAGACAAAAACTAGGACATTACAGAAAATTTTAGCCTCACACACCACAGCAGTGGCAAACAACTAACACATCCTCACTCCTAGCCAGATGAACATAAAACCACACACTAAAAGTCTGTGTATCTCCAGTCCTGTTTATCCAATATTATGTCTGTCTTTCAACAAAAAATTACAAGGCATGCTAAAAGGTAAAAAGCATAGTCTGAAGAGGTAAACCAAGCATCAGAACCAGACTCAGATACGACACAGATTTTAGAATTATCAGACTGACTTTAAAATTACTATGATTAATATGCCAAGGGCTCTAATGGACAACATGCAAGAACATGGGTATGGGGAATGTAAGCAGAGAGATGAAAACTCTTAAGAAAGAACCAAAAGGAAATGCTAGAAATAAAAAATACTGTAACAGGAACAAAGAATGCCATTGATGGGCCCGTCAGGAGACTGGACATGACTGACAAAAGAATTACTGAGTATGAAGATATGTCTATAGAAACTTCCAAAACTAAAATAAAAAGAGGAAAAAAGAGTAAAAAAAAATAGAGCAGAATATCCAGGCACTTGTGGTACACTTGTAAAAAGTATAACATGCATGACTGGAATACCAGAAGAAGAAAGAGAGAGGAATAGGAAAAAGATTTGATGTATAATGGCAGAGTTTTCCCCAATGAATGACAGACACCAAACCACAGATGCAGGAAGCTCACAGACTACCAAGCAAGACAAATAACCAAAAAAGCCTACACCTAAGCAGTTTATGTTCAAACTGCAGAAAATTAAAGACAAAGAGAAATCTTGAAAGGAGCCAGAGGGGAATAATCACCTTACCTACAGAGGAACAAAGCAAGTATTACATTAGACTTCTCTTCAGAAATCAAGCAAGCAAAGAGAGACTAGAGTGAAATATTTAGCACTGAAAGAAGGAAACTACCAACCTAGAATTCTGTATCCAGGGAAATTATCCTTCAAAAGTGAAGGAAAAAATAAAGACTTTCTCAGACCAACAAATATTGAGAGAATTTGTTATCAGTAGACTTGCTTTTTAAGAAATGTTAAAAAAAGTTCTTCAAAGAGAAGGCAAATGATGTAGGTCAGAAACTCAGGTCTACACAAAGATAGGAAGAATGGGAAGGAGTAAATGAAGATCAAATAAATCTTTTATTTTTCTTTAATTGATTTAACAGATAGTGGTTTGTTCAAAATACTGTTATGTGTTGATTATAGCTATGGGTAAGTGAAATGAATGACAGTAATGTTATAATGTCATATGAAATGCTCAAATAAAACCAAAGAGGGCAGAAAATGGAAAAGACCAAACCAAAAAAAGAAAGAAAGGGCAAGAAATACTAAACAATTAAAGATATGGTACGTATTAATCTAAATGTGTCAATAATCACTTTAAATATGAATGTTCCAAATATACCAATTAGAAGACAGAGGCAGTCAGAGTAGATTAAAAAAATAAGCCCCAACTATATGTTGTCTATCATTCACATACTTTATCATTTAGTAACCAATTGCTTGTAACATATATCAGGAATGTGTTGTAACATGGAATTTGAGAACCTTTACTATAAAAGTTGCAAGCAAATGGTGAGCAACTTAAGGGAGTAAAAAGCTTAAGGGAGAATAGCCGTATTTTGTGCCCAGTTTTGTGGATAAACTTTAATTTTTTCCATTTAGAATTAATTTTACAAGTAATTATTGAGCATTTCTTAGGTAGATTGATTTTTTTACACAGCTTTAATCAGATAATTTGCATACCATTAAATTCACCTGTTTTAAGTGTACAATTCAGTGGTTTTTAGTATATTTACAAAGTTGTGCAATCACCACCATGATAATTTTAAATGTTTTAATTTTTTTAACATTTTTTAAGCAGTTGAAAAGTGAATTATATTGACTGCATTGACTAGCAGTGGAAAGGTGATTTGTTTAATTATAATTTGGGGAATTCAAAGGCAGGAGGAGCATTTGAGGTAGTGTGTTTGCTTTACATGCTGATGAGACTTAACAATAGGACTTGGGTTTCTAGAAACTCAAAGATGAAGTTGCATTTGGCTCTATTCTTTTTCTCTGCAACCTTTCCTTGTCTTTATGTGCCAGTCCTTCATTACTTTAGATATGCTGAAAAGTTTGCTTCTATTTAGATGTTCACTGCTTAAAAAAAAAAAAAAAAATTCTAAGTATTGCCTTGGGCTTCTCCATAACTGGTTGAGTACTTGAGTGAGTCTTCCTACAGCACACATTTTTAGATGTTTCAGCTTTATGTATTTATAATTATAGAGCACAATATGTCAGATGTGACTTTTTTTTCTGTAACATGTTTCTGAACCAGTGAGGTAATTGTAGTATCCTAAATTAATTTTCTCTTTAAGATGGTTAGAAAATTAATTTCCTTGCCAAGCATAAAGACTTATAAAATAGAGTAACTTTTATTTTAAAAAATCTTATATATTTAACAGTTTTAAAGTGAAAATAATCAGAATCACAAAAAGACACTCCACTGAAGTGATACAAGTTATTTCAAGGCACTCTGAAATTAGTTGCCTTAATTTCTGAAATTAGCCTTTTGAATTTGTTTCCTTTATCAGTAAAATGAAAATAGTAATAGTGCTTACCTTGTAAGGTTGTAGTGACGATTAAAGGAGATAATGTGTATAAAACACTGAGTATAGACTCTGACACATGGTAAGTACTCAATAAATGTTAGCTGTTACTCTTTAGCCACAATAAAATTCAAATAACTTTTTCACTTTAACCCATAATCTGTTTGTAAGACTGTGTGATTGCTTCTGATTCTGATACTGAATCACTGTACTGTGGTAGAAGGAACTGCGATGATATTTGAAGGTGTTTTCCAGGCAGAGGGAACAGCAAATGCAAAGGTCATGAGAAGGCCGCCCTAAGGAGGCCAGCTGGTGGGAGTGCATCCGAATATAGCAAGTGAGGTCAGAGGTAAAGGAGGGGCAGATCTGTATAGGGCCTTGCAGGTCTAGTAAGCACGACGATTTAGACTTTTCTTCTGAGATGGGAGCTATTGGAAGGCTTTGAGCAGAAGAGTGACTCTATTGGTGTTTTAAAAGACTCACTTGACTGCTGTGTTGAGAAGAGACTGGAGGGGCAAAGGCAGAAACAGGGAGACAAGGCTGTACTGGATTAGGTGCATGCATGTGTGAGTAAAAGATGAAGTAAATACTTCTAATTGTTCATAGATGGTGGCCTCAGGGTGTTGCAGTTAACCATGAGTGGCTTAATTTTCCTTACACACTTTTCTGTATTTTCCAAAAACTTTAAGTAAGTGTTTTCGTGGTCATAAACAGTTACCATTTTCTTTGGAGTTGTGATAATAGTAAAAAAAAAAAAATTATGAAACATATTAGGCTCTTTGATTAGTGTGATATACTTGCATATTAAGTACAATGTCATAGGTGCTACTACTAACATTGAAAGATTTTCCATCTAAAGAGTCTCCATAAAGAGACTAAATGTTCATAATCTGTCTATTGGAGTGTGATGAACTATCAGCAGTTTAAAATAAATGACCTAACTAAATTAGTAAAAAGTGAGAATTAGAGTATAAAACATTTTACATATATTCAATTATTTTAACCACTAGACTGAAACTATGTATTAACAATAGAGGTAGTATTTTAAAGAATGGTACAAATGATTATCATTATAACAATCCGGTAGCCTTACTATACTCCTGGCTTTATTTTGCGGTGAGAGTTCTGTGAATTACTATTTTTGAAATCTTAAACTCTTGTTAAAGTAATTGCATTTAGATAATGGTTTTAATAGACTAGTTAGTAAGCCGTTCTAGGATCTCTAATTGGCCTTATTCCTGCCTGCCTTCATCTGCAGTCCTTTTGCCTGGTCCGTGCTTTCCCAGCCCCAGTCCCCTCCTTGGTAAGTTTCTACTTATCCTTCAGAGCTCAACTCAGTTAACTCCTAAAAGGAAACAGTCTTTCCTGAATCTCTAAGGTATGTTAGGTCCTTATATCACTCTTCTTCTAATTTCTAATTCTTGTTCCCATGCATTACAGTTGTAGTAAGCTAATTGTGTAATATCAGAGTCTCCTCTCTTAGAATACTAGCACCATAAAGACAGGGATTGTATTTCTCAAAGATACCTCCCTAGTGCAGAGTGAATGCATTCATGGTTACAGGAGCTAACTGGGTAACTATGCCTTGAACTTCCCTTACACTTCAGCTGGGGGTCTGGTGTGGTTTTCCTATTATTCCTCCTCTCACCTTCCACTGTCTAACCTGCATGTCATGTTTCAAGTTTTAGTTACTAAGTGTAGTAAAAGTTATAAATAACAATAGCAGACTTTAGTACTTTTACCATTAAAAATCTTGTTTTCTTGGTAAACCTTTTTCAACAGTATAAAAGTATAGCTTATTGTAAATTTCTGTTTAGTGATAACCTTTTTGAGTGTTTAATTTAGTGTTAATATAGACAGCATTACCAAGAATAAATCATTCTATCAGAACTCAAATTGGTTCTTATGCTCTCAGATTGGTTTTTTAGCTTGAAGTATGAAACATTTTTCTGAAACTCACCTACATTTTCCTTTTTCCCTCAGTGGTAGATTTTACCACTATATGTATGTTATACATATATATTATAGTATAATGTTTAATTGTGAAGAAATATTCAATGCTCTTAATAGAAATTTAATTTCTTTGTAATTTCTCATTGGGAATGTAGGGGAGGAGAAAAAAATGACGGTGGTATCACTGCCCCACTTCTTTATTTTTAGCCTCTGGAAATGTTGGCTTGTCATATTAGTACAGCCTGACTTACAGAAAACAGAGTATGTGGGAAGGTCTGCACGTTGATAACCTGTGCATTTAGCTCTGATCCCTAAAGCTTGATTTTGGGGTGATGTGATATCTTTCTTGAAAGGTATTTCCAGGGAATTCAAGATTAATTAAACACATGTTTTTATGTCTATCTAAATTCTTTAAAAAGTCTTTCTCATGTCTTTCTTTTCCCTTGGAGTGTGATAAAGCTTTTATTCACTATTTCTTGTTCCCAGGGGATTTTTAGAGTTGTGTTTTTTGTTTTTGTTTTTGTTTTTTAAACAGAGAATTCCAAAAAGTGTCTCCTATGTAAAACGGATCTGAAGAACCTCCAAACAGAAAGAAAGCTCTCTCTTGTTCTTCGGCTGGTGGTTTACCACACTCACTCCCATCCCAGTGTTGGGTGCCACTTTTCTTTGGGGCTGCAGTTTTGTTTTTATGCTCTTTCTCTCTGGAAGGTTTCATACAGGATATGCACAACTATTTATAGCTTTTCATTCTGTGCATCACATATACCATAATGGTAAGGAAATCTTTGAGACTTGAATGGAGTTGAATACTGGTGGATAATTTACATCAGGGTTACACTTTTGTTGTGTGGAAGAGCAGTTTTAACACAGTGTTTAAGTATTTACTGTTTTCTCTCTTCTCTCTACATCATTTTCTTGTTCCATCTCTGCTTCTAGCACAGTCTGCATTTGCTTTCTCAGTGCCTTTCATCACTTTCTGCCTTTTTCCCTTCACTCTACCTCTGAAGTTGGCATGTAGCATCTATTTGTCACTCTTCCCAAAGCTGTTCCTTGCTCTCTGTTCTTCTCTAGGTGACTTCCGTCAGGATAATTAATGTTGGATGTCTACCCTTGTGCTTACTCTTAGTTTTAATGATCACCAGTTCCTCACCTCTCCTTCTAGTGATTACTTTAGACAGAGTCTCTGTGGTCCCAAAATATTTGCATTGGCCTGTTACATTTACTTCTTTAAACTTGTATTTTGTAAATGTGGATCATCTAGTATAAAACAGGACATGAGTTAATTTCCAGTAAATTGTGGAGAGGTATTTATTTCCTCACAGAACTCATGTTAATATAGTACAAGGTGTTTATGACAGATATTTCAGAACCTCCTAGATTGTCTCCCTCAATTTTTTCCTCCGTCCCCTTTTCGTTCTATTGTTTTGTCCTCTCTTATTCTTACCTTTTCTCCCCTCTTTTACTTTTTTCTTTTATCACCTTTCTCTCCCCATGATTTAAAAAAAAAACACTTACCTATATAATATAGTAAAACTGTCTTCTTAAATTTGGACTCTGAGAAGTTGACAGCTTTATATTTCTTTATCAGGTTCTTTGGAAGTCTGATCAGATTTTTCTAAAGAAAAGTGTGGTGAACCTTTGCTATGGAAAAGATTACGCAAAATCATTACAGTGTAATAAACTGTAGAGAAGGTGTGAGTCATCAGGCAAGTATAACAGAAGGAAGGGCTGTGTTAGGCTGATGGTTACTTGCTTTACTCTCCAGGTATAATGCTACCAACTTCTTCCCTGTTGAAGACAGGAATTAAGCTAAAAGGACATTTTGGGATACCTAACTCTTGAAGTGAGATGTGAAATGTTGTGAATTCTCTAGAGTTTCAGCCTATTTGGATAGACATGCAATTTATGTCTTGCTTTCTTTAAATAATAGAATAAGTTCTCCACAGTTGTTTAAAATCATATTTAAAGTAAGTTGAAATGTGTATTCCAGCATTGGCAGTGCGGTATGAAGAATTTAGAGGTTGCTCAGACAACTGTTGTCCTGGGTGAAGACAGTGAACTGTGAGAGACTAAAACTGAAGCCTACCCAGAGAAACCCAGTTTTATAGAAAATTGTTCTGGGATGTCAGTGCTGCAGTATGTTTCCTATTTGATTATATAGCTGATGTTACATGTGTTTAATCTTTGTGATAACTTGAAGTGATGAATGGGCTCTGGAGTGATTGTGGCAGATTAAAAAAACAAAACAAAACTTTATATTTAGGACCTGTGTAGTTTGGCTATTTTAGATTGCAATTCATCCCTTGAGTTTCAAATATAAAACTGTTACATTCAATAATATTTAATAATGAAATTTTGTTTGTTACCATTATTCATATTCTCTTTGTAAATTTAGCATCATAATCAAGTTGTATTTTAATAATAATACAAATAAATGATAGAAGAGACACCACAAATCAGTAGGAAGATTATTTAAGAAATGATATTAGTGCAATTGGGTTAAATTTAGAGGCTCAACACAATTGCAGACAAATAAATAGTTAAATGAAAAAAAAAACACGATTAAAATGAAAGACTAGGGGGTGGGTATAACTCAGTAGTAGAGTACGTATATAGCATGCACTAGGTCCTGGGTTCAATCCCCAGTACCTCCATTTAAAAAAATTTTTTAAATAAAATAAAGACTAGAACAAAATTGAAATGAACTTCTAATGTGGTGAAGGATTTTTTTCTATTAGAAATACTAGAAGACATCTCAGAACAAACCAAAAAAAAAAAAACAAAAAAAAGATTTTACTACTTAAAATGAAAAACAGAAAAACATAATGTTTTTTTTACCTCTTGGTCCAAATTAAAAAACAGATCAGAACAGAATGAAATTCAAATGGTTGTGCTCCTATTAAAAGTGTTTAAGGAGAATAAATGAGTACATTCTCTTGACAGACTGTTAGCGGGATAAAAAAAAGCAATATAGTTACACAATTTCACACATATAACCAAACATACACACACATGCCCACACACACACACACACACCCACATACAACCTAATCTTAGAAAAGAAAGTGAGAGAAAAACACACCAAAATATTGCCTTTCAATAATGTTGGGAGTGGTGGTAGGGGTGATTTTCAAAATAGTTAATTTTTTTAATGTGTTTTTTTAGTTGTTTTTTTTTTAATATTTAATTATTTATTTATTATTGTATTATTTTTATTTTGGCAGGTGGGGAGGTAATTAGGTTTATTTAGAGGTGGTACTGGGGATTGAACCCAGGACCTCATGCATGCTGAAAGCATGCATTTTACTACTTGAGCTATACTTTCCCTCTTTTTATGTATTTTTGGGCCTTTTTGAAATACTTACTTACTTTACTTTAAAAAATGTTTCTTCTAAGATTGCTTTCCAGATCAAGTCCAAAGACTTCGTAATTTGTTTCTGGCTTATCTACTCTGTCTTCCTTTCTCTTACACAGTGTCTCTACCAGGGACTAGCATAGGGCTTTTTATAACATTTTACAGAAATTTTAATGTGAATACCTTCAATTTGTTTCACTTGATGACATGGCCCACCACATCTTGTTTGTATTAGGTCCTGCTCAATCACACGTTAGGTTATATGTGCCTAGCCCTGGAAGATGTCCTTACCTTGCACCCCTTCCCTGATAGGTGTTTTGGAGTTCTTGCTGTTCTCTTAAAGATCTGTCATATAGCCTTTCATTTCTTTGCCTTGGCTTTGGTTTTACCCTTCAGCAATAATGCCACCCTTTTCCCTTTACATATTTAAAGACAGTTTTCAAGACCATAATTAAGGTACCACAGTTCACTGTATTCTTTTCAGTGTTCCTTTCCCCCCATTTTACCTTGTACTTCCAGTATAGTACTTATCACAGTTTGCATGTACTGTATTTTTTTTTACTATGTATGTCTTTATTTTCCAGTAGATGTTGAGCCCCTGTTGGGCAGCAACCATATCTTATTCATCTTTGTATCTCCCACAGTGCTATGTTAGCAAATATTTATGGTCTTAAGTTGATAGAAGTAAGAATTTGTCAGTTTGAATCACTAGTCAGAAAGATGTTGCAGTCCATTTTTACTTAAATACATTTATTCTTGTTTAATATGTAATCTTAATGTACTGTCTTTTTTAAAAAAAAGTTTTTTTTTTAATATCTTAAAAACAGAGTATTAATTACAGAAAACTGACAGACTTGTTTCTTTGATTCTTTTTTTCCTATAAATAATTTTTGTTTTGGTCTAGTTTAAATCATGTTATATAGTGTATCCTTCTTTAGTAGTCATGTAATGATTCATTCAACAAATATTAATAAGTACCTGTGTTAGACGGGTATTCTTTTAAAACTCTAGGTTATAGCAGTAAACAAATAGTAAAAAAAAAAAAAAGCTTTCATAAAGCTTACATTCTAGTGGAGGGAGACATAATATATAATTTAAAATATATATATGTATACTATGTGATATGATAGGATGGTAAATTCTCTGAAGAAAAGTAAAACAGGAAAAAAGAGGGTATGTATGTCAGGGAGAGGATTGTAGTTTTAAGTAGGTTGGTGAGGGAACCCTCACCAAGTTAACGTTTGAGTAAAGTCCTGAATTATAGAGTGAACCATGTGGGTATCCTTAGACACAGCATTTATTTATAATGGTGGGACCTAAATATCCAGCAAAAAGAGAATGCTTATTATTATTTTAAAACTACCATCAAGATTTTATTGTATAGCCAAGAAAGACCGTGTTGCCAGTTAACATATAATGACTTGGGAAAATGCCCACCATGCAATGTTAAATGGGAAAAGCAAAATATAGAACTAATTTCACCCTAATATTTAAAAAGATTTTACATACGTATATACCAATATATGAATATAAGCAGAAGAAAGTACATCAGAAGTTAGCAGAGGTTTTTTGTGGAATGTCTTGGTTTTTAAAAGTTTTGTTTTCATTTCTCTTTCCCAATTTTCTTAATGAATATAAATTAAGATAATTTTTAAAAGTACTTAAAATTAATTCTAATACATCTTAACTTCCAGGTCATGCCATAATGGAGTAACGGATATTGAACTTACCCTCTCTCTATAATCAACAATAAAACTTGATAAAATAGTATGAAGTAACTGGGGCTTTTCTTAGCATTATAGGGCTAAGCATAGGGCTGTGATCCTTTTTGTTTGTTATTACAAATCTTATTTTTGAAACACATAGGTTTTATAGGTTATTTTTGCAGCATTCAATTCCTACTCCCTCTATTTAACATAAAGTATATAATAGAAGGGAGGTTTTGTTGTTTTTTAAACCAAGAATTGACTAATTCATTCATTCAGCAAATATTAATTGCTCACAAACTATGAAAAGCATAGTTTAGTTCTGACAGTACAGTGGTAAATCATTCAAACTATCCCTGGCATTTGTTTTGTTTTTTTTTTTTTCCTTTTGACTCCTTTTACTTGCCTCCCCACCACCACCTCCTCTGGCAACCACCAATTTGTTCTTTGTATCTATGAGCTTAGTTTTTGGTATTTTTTAGATTACACAAAGAAGAGAGATCATATGGTATATGTCCTTTTATGCTTGACTTATTTCACGTAGCGTAATGTCCTCAAAGCAATATTTCATTCTTTTTTATGACTGAGTAGTATTCGTGTGTGTGTGTGTGTATCTCCCCATTTTTTTTAATCCATTTATCTGTCAGTGGACACAGATTTCTTCTATAACTTGGCTATTGTAAATAATGCTGCAATGAATATAAGGGTGCATATATATTTTTGAGTTAGTGTTTTTGTTTTCTTTGCATAAGGACCACGAGTGGAATTTCTGGATCATATAGTAGTTCTGTATTTTATTTTGGGGGGAACCACCATACTGTTTTCCACAGTGGCTGCACCTATTTACACTCTACCAATAATGCACAAGGGTTCCCTTTTCTCCACATCTTTGACAACACTTGTTATTTGTCTTTTTGATAATAGCCATTCTGACAGGTGTCAGGTAATAACTCATTGTGGTTTTGATTTGCATTTCCTTGAAGAAAAGTGATGTTGTACATCTTTTCATGTGTCTGTTAGCTACCTGTATGTCATCTTTGGGGAAATGTTTATTGAGGCCCTCTGTCCAATTCTTAATTGGATTGTTTGTTTTTTGGTAAGGGCTGTGATCCTTAAGAAAAGGAAAGCCCAAGAGATGAACTCACTCTGGCTTTCCACACTGCACCTCAGGGAAGTAGAGCCCAGACAGAGACCACAGATTTAACGAGATGGAGGAAGCAGTGATGATTGGAGTACATGGCTACTGAAACATCTAGAACTTGGGGTACTGGAAAGGAAGTAGCTACTTAGAGAAGGAGCTTCAGAAATTTCCACGGGGGTTTTCAGGCTCTTTGGCTGAATAGTAAACTCCACATGTGCAGGGCAGTTCTCTTCAGAGAACAACTACTGGGACCTATAATCTCAACAGGAGGTTCTGAAGATCACACAGTGCTAAGAGACAGAATTTCAACCAGTCAGATTGGAAGGACCTTGCTGAGCACCTTGGGCATTAGTTGAGACCCTAGAAAGTCTTATGTTTTAGAACCCAGGCTACTTTACTCATAGACTAAGTGCTATTCTAGACCCATTCTAACAAAGCTTAAAACTAAGCTTCAACAGAATCAGGTTGAGCTGCCAGTACATTAACTTCCTGCCAGAAAAAACATACTTTGAAGGAACTCTGAACACCCAACAACTTAGTACCCACAATGTCCAGTTACAGTAAAAATTACTAGACATATGAAGAAGCAGGAAAATGTAACTCATCTTTAGAGGAAAAAAAACAGAAATAGACCCAGAGATGACAAAGATGTGAAGTTAGCAGGCAGATAATACTGCTCTGGTAAATACGTTCAAGGAACATTTAAAGAAAAAGATGGACATGATCCATGTGCATAGATAAAGAATGTCTTACATTGAAATGTAAATAATTATCAAATGAAAAATCTAGAACAGAAAAATTCATTATATGAAATGAAAAATTTACTGAATATGTGTAATGGCAAATTGGAAACTGCAGAGGAAAACTTCAGTGAACTGAACCACAGAGAGAAAAAGGAGAGGAAAAAAAAATGAGCAAACCTCAGTGACCCATGGGCCAATATTGAGTGGTAGAACATGTATGTAAGTGGAGTTCCAGAAAGAGAAGACATATTGGAGCAGAAAATATTTGAAGATATGGCAGTTGAAAGATTTCCAGATTTCATGAAAAGTCACAGACCTTTGGAGGTCAACAAACTCCAAGCACAATAAAAACAAAGGAAGCCAAACTAATACATCAAGTCAAATTGCTGAAAACCAAACATAAAGAGAACACCTTAAAAGTAGAGAAGGGGAACAACACATTACATTATACATAGACGAGCAGTAATAGAAATGAACACTGGTTTCTCATCAGAAATAATGGAAATTAAAAGACAATAGAATATACTCTTTAAAGTACTGAAAGAAAAAAAAAATTGCAGCTTTACTATGTTTACTTATAAGAGTTTTATAGTTGTAGCTGGAATTATAAATCCAGCAAAAATATCTTTCTGCATTGTAGGCAAAATAAAGACATTTTCATCACCATCATAATTTATTACAAATAATACTAAAGTAAGTCCTTTATGCTAAAGGAAACATACCTGTGAGAAACTCAACTCTAAATGAGAGGATGAAGGGGGCCAGAATTGTCTTTATTTGGGTAAATATAAATAACATTTTTCTGGTTTCTTATTATCTATAAAATTCTGTCAAAAATTACCTCTTTAAAGAAGTGTTAATTGTGGGTTTATAAAACATACAAGTAAAAAACCTGGGGCAATAGCAGAGGGATAATAGGAAGATAGAGTTACATAGTTACAAGATGATGCAATAATATAATATTAGTTGAAGGTAGACTGATAGATTAAGGATATAGTGTTGCAAATCCCTAAAGCAATCACTGAACAAAGTGGTATGCCAGAAAAGCCAATTGAGATGATAAAATAGAATACTAAGAAATACTAAATGAAGCAAAGACAGCCATATTACTATTTACCTTAAGTATAAATGGACTAAACACTGTATGTTACAAGGCAGAGATTTTCAGACTTGATAAAATGCAAGACCCAACTATATACTGTCCACAGGAGATGGACTTTAAAGATACAGACTAAATGTGAAACGTTAGAAAAAGACATATTATGTAAACACTAATGAGGAAGCTGGAGTGGCTCTATTAATATTAGACAAAATAGTCTTCAAGACTAAGAGCATTACCAGTGATGGGACATTTCAGGATGATAAAAGGCAATTCATTAAAAAGACATAAAAACCTAAAATACATATTTGTGCCATATAATGGAGCATCAGTATACATGATACAGGAAATGATTAAACTAAAGAAGAAATAAAAGTAAATATTGTAGTCTTGCCAGTTAACAACAGAGGGATTATCACATTTTAGGTTTTTATAATAAACTTCAGAAGGGTATTATGTTGTCAGCCTCTTTTTCTCCCAGTGTCATCATACTCACTAATTTTTTTCATCTGAACTGAATTCCTTCACTCATCTACGTTTTGTTTATTCACTATTTTAATGTACATTAACTCTCTAATAATTTTGCAGTTAGGTCTTTTTGCCATCCAGTATCAGTAAATAGTGAGAATGTAGGTTTGTTGTGGGAAAGATCTACATCTGAATTATGGTTCTTCTTTTCAATTTGTATTTCTTTGTACCTCATTTTATAAGCAATGTATATAGATTACTGTGTATTGGCACTCTATACATGATAGCATTATTATATGGGAGAGTTTCTGTTTTATTTTGTTTTAGTAATTTTTTTATCTGTTTTGGACCGAGGTGAAGAGAGCTTCCTTGTTGCTTACTGCACATGCTGTTAAAGTTTGGTCTCTGCTTTTTTTCCAAATAGAGCATAACTGTACTTTACTGTCCCTCCTCACCTCTAGAGGCCCAGATGCTATAGTTCTATAAACCAGGCTCACTGTGTTTTCTTCAGTTTCCCAGGTCATCAGCCTGGCTGTGCATTGCGCCAGCTGTGGTTTTCCAAGTGGACTATTCACAGCCTAGGGACACTGTTTCTTCTGTTTTGAATTCCAGACCTAGGGGACTAATAATGTGGAATAGTCTGTAGTCATTGAATTATTGAAGGACTTCCTTAAAGTCTACTCTTCAGGGAGGGTGTACAGAAAGATTGTCACAGTCATGACTGTACAAAGTAGAAAGGTAGGAACAAGGAACATTGGATCTCTTTTTAATATTTGAATAATTGAATCTGAAGGTTAAACTCTATGCTGTTGCTTATGTGTAATAGACATTGCTACTATTTCATTACTGGAGAAATAATAAAGATGAAAGAAAAACTGACACGCTGGTTGAGTAAAAAAAATACTGGTAATAATCATTTATATGGGCTATTTAGTATTCACGCCTGAATACTTTGCCACCAAAACCCAATTATGTGTATTGCCAAATTTGGGTCAAATTAAAGCTGTAATCAAATTATTACACACTGTGTTGTTCATTCAGTGTATTCTCAGACATCCTGACTGGTGCTCAGGTTGTACAGACATTAACTCATAATTTAAAATGTTTGGTGGAATACTCCTTGCATTCACTTGTGCCATCAAGAGGAAGCAATCACAGAAATCCAGAGTATGTGACATTCTCAAGTCAACTGTCTTGGACTCTTCAAAAAGTAAATATTGTAGGGGAAAAAGGAATAGAGTAACTTACAATGCATGAACCTGGATTTGATCTCATTGTGGGATAAAAGCTCTATAAGACACTGTTGAGATAATTAGGGAAAGCGTGGATGTGGGCTACATGCTGTATTGTGGAATTATTGTTAATTTTCTTATGTAACATAGTGGAATTGTGGGTATTTAGGAGATTGTCCTTATTCTTAGGAGATACATGCCAAATTATTTAGGGTTCAAGTGTCTTAATGTCTCTAACTTCTTTTAAGTGGTACAGCAAAATGTGTGTTATTTATATAAATATATATATTAAATATGTGTATATGTAGAAAGAGAAAATAAATTTGTCATATTATTATTGAATCTAACATACATAGTTATTCATTGTACTTTTTTCTTCACTTTAACTCTTTTTATAAGTTTGAGAACACCTTATATTTAGCAGTTTAAAAAATACCTTCAAAGAAGAAATCATGGTGAATATTAGAAACTGTTGAGAACTAGATAATAAAAGATTCTCTATCAGAGCTATTAGATGTAGCTAACTGGTACTTAATAAAGAAGTTGGTAGCTTTCCTGGCTTGTACTAGGAAAAAAGAAGAATTGAAAATTAATGAGTTAAGCTTTCAATTTAAGATGAAGAATGAACTACAGAATTAACCAGAAGAAAATTGAAGGAAGTAATGAAGGTAAGAGTAGAAATCAGTTAAATAGAAAACTAAGATATGATAGGATCCAACATCTGAGTTGGTTTCCTTGCAAAATCCTTTTAAATGTTCAAGATTCAGAAATGATGAATTAAGAAAAAAGTAGATAGAAATAATATTAGAAATGAAAAATGAGACATAACTATGGATGCAGCAGAGATCAAAATAAGGGAAATTGTAAGCAACCTTATGTCAGTTAATTTTAAAAATTGCAGTGAATAAATTATTTAAAAACTTCAAATTATAAAATATATTTCTATTATAAAATAATAGAAAAGCTGATTGCCCTTTAACCATTAAGGAAGTTGAATCACTTCTTTAAAAACTGCCTACAAAGAAAATAGCAAGTCCCAATAGTTTTATAAATGAAATCTACCAAATATTCAAGGAACCGGTAATTTTAATCTAACACAAATTTGGAAACTAGAAAAAGAGGGAATACTCTGTGGTCATTGTAAAATATGTTAAAATCTTTTGATACTCTTTCCTTCAAAAGGCAGAGCCTAATTCCCTCCCTTTGAGTGAGGGCTGGACCTATTGATGCAATTCTAACAGCAAAAAGCAGAAGTGACAGTGTGGGACCTCAGAGAATAGTTCATAAAGGCACTGCAGCTTCTTCCTCACTCATTCTTGGCATAACCCATTAACTTACCGTGAGGACACTCAGGGCTGTGGAGAAGCCTGTGTGAGGAGTTGAGGCCTCCCAACATGTGATTGGGCCAGTCTTGAAAGTGGACACTGCAGCTCCTGCTAACATCCTGACTGAAACCTCATGAGAAACACTTAGACAGAACCCACCCAGCTAAGCCACTCTCAAGTTCTTGACATGCAGAAACTGTTAGAAAGGAAATGTTTGTTGGTTTAAACCACTAATTTTTAAAGTAATGTATTATACAGCAGTCCCTAACATACACTCCTGTTCATCTTGTGAGACTAGTATAATCTTGGCACCCAAATCAGATAGCATATTAAGAATGGCCTTTAATTTTACTGTCCCATGCAAACATAGGAACAGAATGTCCAAAACAAAAATTAGAAAATTGAAGCCAAAAATGTATTTAAAAAGGTAATATATCTTAGCAACCTTGAGTTTAATTACAGAGTAAAAGCCCATTAGAAAATCTGTTCCTATATAATTGACCACTTTAATAGATGAAGGAAGGTAAATTATTTGATTATCTGAGTTGATGTAGGAAAATAATTTAGTAACATTCAATATCTGTTTATGATAAAACTCTTAACAAGCCAGGAATAGAAGAGAACTTCCTTAACTTGGTAAAATGTATCTACAAAGAAACTACAAAAAACTTATTAGTGAAAAAGATTGAAAACACTCTTAAAATGAGAAACAAGATGAGGATGCTTATTACTACTCTTAGCAACATTGTACATTCAGAAAAAGAAAATGAGTAAAAGGAATAATTATAAAGAAGAAATAAACTTACTATAGATTAACTTGTATAGAAAATGTAATTTACGTAAAAATTATTGAAATTAAAAGTCTAGCAAGTCATTTGTATTTTACATAAAAATTTATACACAAATATAAAATTTAAAAATATTTGATAACAAAAACAAATAGATTCTTGTAAATTAGTCTAACTAGAGATGTGCAAGTCTTTAATAGATTTTTAAAACCCTATTGAAAGATGTAATTAATTTAGATCTAAGTAAATGGAGAAACATACTATGTTCATTGAAATAAATACTACTATAAAGACTTTTTTCATTTGTTACCAAATAATTGTACAAGTTCAATGCAGTTTTAATCAAAATAGTGTTTTTCAATAAAACAGAATCTGATTTTAAGCTTTTTGTGGAAGAGAACATCGCCTAGAATAGTCAGGATGCTCCTTAAAAAGGACAAAGTTAGGAACTTGCAACACCAAATGCCAGGACTAATTATAATTATGGCTACAGTATTAATGGTTCAAGGATTCCAGTTTCTCTGTATCCTTGCTAACACTTGTTTTATTTCTTAGTAGTAGCTATCCTAATGGCTGTTAAATGGTATCTCATTTTTCAGCCTGTGGAATTGCTCCAGCACCATTTGTGGAAAATCTGTCTTTCCTCCATTGGATTGCTTTTTCACCTTTGTCAAAAGTCAGATGAGCATGTGAATGGGTCTGATTTTAGCTGTTCAGTTCTGTTCCATTGACCTATGTGTCTATCACTCTGCCAGTGCAGTGGTAATATCAGCTTCATAAAATGAATTGCGAAGTTTTCCTTCCTATTCTATTTTCTGGAAAAGACTGTGTTCTTAAAATGTTTGGTAGAAATCCCTAGCATTTCTGTTATATTTAATTCTAAAGTTTTATTGATCTCGTGTGTATGTAATGAAAGTGAAAGGATAAATCACAAACTGAGAGAAGATAGTTGCAATGTAACATAAAGAGTAGTAGTTGAAATATATAAAGAAGTCATACAGATTACTAAGACAGAGAAAGAAGCAAATAGAAATCTGGGCAAAAAAAAATTACCAGGCATTTTATAAAAAGGAAACATGGTTTAAAAAACAAAACAAAACAAGATCACTAGAACATGCTCAGACTTGTTAGTGTTTAGGGAAAGACAAATCAAGATAACGTTTTTACACCTACCCGACTGGCAAAAATTAAGTGTCTTCTGCTTATGACGGTTATAACTGTCTGTCCTGAATACTTTGTGAAGTCTTACCTTCATTTTCTATTTTCTCTCCTTTGATCTTGTAAAGAGAAGCATTTAACCCAGATTCAGGATGTGGAGAGATCACAGAATATTTTGGGGAGTGTCTTTGTTTTACCAGTGATAACCTCCATAAACCATAGGAAAATCTCCTTCCTTTGGGGAAGTAACTCTATTTTTGCTCTTATTGTCTTAATTGGCACCCTTATAGGTATTTTAGATCCCTTTTCATTCTAGATAATGTAGCTATTTCAAATGTTTCTGTGTATATTAATTCTGATTACTTGTTTATCTTTGTGCCGTAAAGTTCACAAAGTTCTTAAACCTGCCAAATTTCAGCTGCAGCAGCTTATAATCATGAATCTTTGACCCTCACTCCCATTTGATTTCATAAAGTTTCTTTTTTGTTTTGCAGGAGCATAAAGGCCAAAATAAGGTTTGGGGGAGGCGGTAGGGTTTTGATTAAATTAATCTTATATTTCATAGCCATTATGACTTGGATATAGGAAGAGGGTGGTTATTATAGCTCTAAAGATTGATTATTGGCTTTTATCCTTGAGCAAATCAAAAAGATGTTCCTGATAATATAGTCCTTAGAGTTTATGTTAGAATATTGTTAGGAAGAAGACCCTCAAAGCTTAGCCCAACAATACAGTATATTCTTTTCTTAAAGCCCTTACTCTAGCACTGATTCTCCCAGGGGTTGTGGAAGTTGTCTTTCTTACCTGTGCTTCTAGATCGTTATTTTACAATGTGTGATACTAGTTTCTGAAGATGATCCGTGACAATAAAATTTCTTTGTTTAATTATTTGGGAAATGCTATATACTGTAGCCCTCCTTCTAACTCACCCTAAATGGAAACAGTGCATGATAGCATGTTAAGGTCCATGAACAGTCCTGTATTACAGAGATGAAGGAACCTAGAATAATGTTTAATTTTATTTAACTCAGTAATTCCTAAATGTATTTGAATATCAATTGCTTTTCCCATGGGCTACCTATTTATGTTGGGAGGAACAGTCCTTAACAAAATGCATCTCTAAATACCAGTAGTATGTCACTTATGTTTACTAACCTGGCAGTTCTCTCTTCCAGATGGTCAGATATTCCAGATGGCTGGCTCCTAACCTTGTCATACTCTTTTTAACTTGACAAGTATCTTCCCCTTGTATTATGTTATAATCCCTTATTGACTACACACATAAATGGTTTATCATCTGTGTCTGTGATTCTTGGTTTTAAGTGAAGGAAACAGGATATTAGCTTAGTGACTTTTTTGGTAGGGACAGATATTGGGATACTGATCACTTCCCTGCCCTAGTAAGGTCTAGAAAAGAAATTATTCTGCATGTATTATGAAGGCAGTCTACCTAAAAGATTGACAGATTTTTCTTAGGTTTCATAATAAATTATTATTTTACTTAATGTTCCACACTTATTTAGCTTTTCAATTAGTTTGAAGGAGAGGACTTTTTTTTTACGTATACATAAATACGTATATATTCTTTTCAGGTTCTTTTTCCATTGTATGTTATTACAAGAAATTGAATGTATTTCCCTGTGCTATACAGTAGGTCCTTGTGGTTTATCAATTTTGTATCTACAGTAATGTACATCTGTTTATCCCAAACTCCTAATTTATCCCTCCCCTACCCTTTCCCCGTTGGTAACCATAGTTTGTTTTCTATGTCCATGAGTCTGTTTTTGTTTGTATATAGAATTTGTATCATTTTTTTTAGATTCCACGTATAAGTGATATCATATTTGTCTTTCTCTGCCTGACTTAATTTCACTTAATATGATAATCTCTGGGTCCGTCCATGTTGTTGCAAGTGGCATTATTTCATTCTTTTTTATGGCTGAGTAATACTGCATTGTGTATATGTATACCACATCTTCTTTATCCAGTCATCTGTCGATGGACATTTAGGTTGCTTCCATGTCTTGGCTGTTGTTAATAGTGCTGCTGTGAACTTTGCGGTGCAGGTGTCTTTTTGAATTATGGTTTTCTCCAGATATATGCTGAGGAATGGGACTGTTTCATATACTTTTTAAGGAGTAAATACAATTAAAGAGTAACATATGAGCTGTTTTGTCTCTGAATGCTCATTTCTGAGGCAGCCATCAAACTTTATTATATTCTTTTAAATGTAGCCCATGAAACATATTGTGCCATAGACCTGCACTGTCAGTACACTAGCCATTAGCTACATGTTGCTATTGAGTGCTTAAAATATGACTAAATCATATTGAGATGTCTTATGTATGAAATACATGCTAGATTTCAAATATTTAGTAGTATGAAGAAAAGATCTAAAATATTTTAATGATTTTTATGTTTAAATCCTGGAGTGGTAATGTTTTTCATGTATTAATATAAAATGTTTTATTAAAATCAGTTTCATCTTTTTTTTCTACTTAATGTGACTAGTAGATAATTTAAGATTAATTATGTGGCTTGTATTATATTTCTGTTGGACAGTGAGTCTACAAACACTTTTCCTATGAACTGACAGGTCTTGAAGACTTGAACCTTGTATTTAGGTTTTTGTAAAGCTTTCTGGCCCAGAGAAGAATTGTTTTTGTTTTGAAAACTTTTGACCTGAGATCAAATGACTCTTCATCCTGTAAGTCTCTTTGAACTGTCCCAGGAAGAGATTCTTACCAGACCTTCCTATATGGAATAATGCTGTAAGCAAAGGGAGAAAGATAAAAAAGCTATAGACCTTTCTACTAACTGTATCATTAATAAATTATTTTCCCTATTTCCATTGATAACTATTCTGCCTTTAATATATCAGTTTTAGTATCTTCCTCTCTAAAATATCATTTGAGCATTGACAATCTTTGATTGCCTTAGATAACCTTCTGCTTTATAGTTTGGAACAGCATTTTTAGGTCAGGCTCTCTGCTTTTGGTTCTTTTAGTGCTTTGGGGGAAATAATTTTAGTATTAACTATCAGATTGGTTTTTTATGTTTTTTTGCCTTTTATTATGACAAAAGTCCTATGATTCTTGAGGTTAAATGCAGGACAATAGGACATTGAACTTGGTGGCTTCATTTTTTTGGAACAGATATTAGGATACTGAACCCTTTATAGCCCCAATAAAATCTGGAAAAGAGTAGTAGTAAGTCATGTCTCAAGAAGGCAGTATACCCTAAGTGTCTTTTCAACTACAGTTTTAAGAAATATTGTTGTAGCAGTTTATATGAGACAATAGCACGGTTTCTGATCTGCACATCAAGCATCATTGCCTGCGTCTGCCATCTTAGAGGAAATCTCATTTTAAGTTCGGACCTCTGTAGTTGTCCTCACTTTGGTTTCCTTCCTTTAGAGTCACAGATAAGCATCCATTAAATAATGAATACTGTAAGTTGGTTTAAAGCCTTTTAGTTAGTAAAGACTTACACACATGTCAACTCTTGGTGATACATAAGGTCCATCCAAAGAAAATGAAGTCATTTACCTTTATCTCCATGTTTATTTCAATTTAAAGATCTGTCTTATCTCAGACCCAGCTTTTTCGTAATGTAATATAAGAAGATATGAAGCTGCATGGCTATGTAACTCTTTTTCTGAAACTATGCAGTGGGGGAAAAAGAATAATTTTCCCCACTGTCCTATTTACATGATACTATTCTCTCCATGTTTTAGTATGTTTTTAAAAGTTGTACGTTTATTATAAAAGTTCAAACAGGAGCTAAAAATGTAAGAAGTTTTTTTAAGTTTGGAAAGAAAGTAAAACCTCTCAAAGTCTCACCTCCCCAAGAAAGCAGAGTCATCCTTATAGATGGGTCTCTATGTGCATGCACCTGTCTCTTGTTTCATTTCATTATTTTTATGGGCATTGTTACCTATTCTGTAGACCAGGTAAATTTGCCTATCCTTGGAACCTGAGGCTGCCTCTGCAGATCAGCACTAGAGGGCATTGAAGCCCAGCAAAGAGTGTATGGCTTGGGAGCTAGCCAAAACCTTCATCTAGCTCACTTACTGGCAATACCTAATGCTTTTTGGAGAAGGAAGTTCCAAAATGATGAGACATGGCTGAGTTTTTCTTCTTAAGTAAAATATCAATGTAAAATAGAGGCATTATTATCAGGTATAAAAGTAGCATTTTTATTAGATAATGGGGCCAAAGGAAAATCAGTGTGTGACTTTGCACAAGCCATTTAACCTTTTTGGTCCTTAGCTTCTGTACTATAAATAAAAAGGGGTTAGATTAGATTTGGCTTCATTTAACATTTATTAACAAGCTGTTACTTGCTTGTTATTGTAATATGGCTTTTATGTAAATCATTTTGTTTAATCTTGACAAAAAGCTTTGGAGGAGGTGTCATACTTCAAGGAAAAAACAGTTCATGTAAGCAACAGACATATCACTAGTAGTGGCAGAATTGGTGTTCCTTCTTTCAAGAAACATGTTTTTTTTCTCGCTACACATATTGTGGTGTTTCTTACTACATAAATTTCCTTAAAGGGGCCTTTTTAACTTTAAAAGGTGTATTGTATGTGCAAATGCTTTCATACTATTTGATTGCACATTTGAATCCTATTGACTATTTGAACTTTTATTATCAACCTCAGATGCATAGATTGAGACTAAAGAGAATACCAAATTTTGTTTAGTACCCTGCTTCCCCAAAGTATTGATTTTTACAGTCCTTTTAGAGCAAATTTAATGATAAATTTAGCATTTGGAACAATCAGCAATCAGATAATGAAAGATACCTGCCTGTATGTGGAAGAACAGCAAAAAATGGAAAATAACTGATTAGAAAGTTTTAATGAAAATCAGCCATTATCATCTAAACTTTCTAATACAGTCATCCCTCAGTGTCTGTGGGGGATTGGTTCCAGGACCCACTATGGATACCAAAATCTGTGCCGCTGAAGTCCCTTATATAGATTGACATAGTACGGTTGGCCCACGGATAGTGATGGCTGACTCTACTGTAAACATACTCTTTTCAGTATCACTCAATGTCTGTTTAGTAAATACTGATTAACAGTAACAGTAGACATTGGTTATAGTGGTTGAATCTGTGATTCTTCAGTTTTCTATATAGCCTTCTCATAGAATTTAAGTACTTCAGAGTTTAAATCAATATGAGAAGTCCTTTGGGTCTTGGACCTTTCTCTTAGCTGTAGGACCTACCATATGCTTTTCTTTTGAAAAAGATCTGCTAAGTGCTCCCCCTTTCTAAACTTTATTTTGAAATTTTTCAATTGTATACGAAAGGAGAGAAAATACAGTGAACTCTCAGGTCCTTTTTCAGCTTCAGCTAATCTCATAGCTAATCATATACATGTATATAAACCTTGTCTGTACCCTCCATTGATTATTTTGAAGGACATTCCAGACATCATATGATTTCATCTGTAAATAAATATAGCTGTATGATTAACCCACCAAAAATTGTAATTCCTTGTTATTAGCAAGCATACAGTGTTCAGATTTCCACATCTCATTTTGTTTTGTCTTTTTTTTATAGTTTGTTTGAATCAGCATCCATACACTGCTATTGGTTGATATCTTAATCTATAGATCTTCTTTTAAAATTTTCCTTGTAGGTTTTTATTTGTTGAAGAAACTGGACATTTGTCCTCTGGAGTTTCCCACAGTCTGGGTTTTGCTGGTATCACTCCCATGGTGCTATTTAGCGTATTTTTCTTCCCCTCTATGTCCTCTGTATTGGTCAATAGATGTATATATGGTTCAGAATGTAGACATGGTTCAGTATTAAAGCAAGAATACTCTCTTTTACTCTTATGCAACATACTTCCTCTGCGTACTGAGTTGGATATCATAACTTTGCTCTAGGGGGCTATTTTCCGTTGAGGGCCACTGAGATGAAAGTCATTCTGGGTCCTCTTTTCCTTTGTTTTCTCTTGTGCCTCCCTCTCCACATTTGACTTTCAGGTTAGGGTTGGTTGGGAGGAGACTGTTCACCAATCTGTTGATTGTTCCTGGATAATTGAGTTAAGAATGTAGAAGCCACATGACTATTCTGAATAGTAGTGAATGCAGCTTATCTTTTAAAAGCTTTTCCAGTCTCTGTCTTCCCTAGGGTGCATATAGCTACCTTTCCTATAGGAAAAAACTCAGCTAGAGTTAGTACATCAAATTCTTGGTGTATCTTTGCCCTCTGCACCTAGGCTTTCATGAACATTCTGCAGAGACTTAACGTAATAATCAAGTGATAGTTACAGAGCATTATGGTTTTCTGGATTTTTGAACCAGTTAACCACTAGCAAGGCCATATTCTCATCTGAGAGAGAGAAAGTAGAATCAGTACCCAGTTTACACATGAGCAGTATCTTTGCCTTCAGCATTCCAGAGTTCTGAAAAGTTCATCTTTCTGCAGAACACCCCCAAATCTGTTTTAATACCCTGTGAGTTACATGGTTCTGATATTTAGTTTGCACAAAGGACCATGATTTGAATAGTTTTTCCCCACACTCCCATCCCTGCCTTGTCTCCCTTTCTCTTCCCTCTATTTCTGCTTTTACTGATCACACATTTATATTTGCCTAAAGTGCACCAGGAAAAGTGCTAGACTTAGGAAACAGATTAATAAGACTTGGGCCTTGTCTGCAAGGTTATCTATATGAAAAAACCTTGTATCACACACAAAATCCAGGGAAATTTAACCCCCTAACAGTGAAAAGAAACATTAAAAAAAAAAGTCTCTGTGGCCTCATGATAAGGAAGCCTTTTTAAAAACAAGACACCAAAAGCACTTCTCATGAAGAAAACTATCAATAAATTTGACTATATTGAAATAAAAGCTGTCTGTAAAACAGGGAGTGCCATAAAAGGAAAAACAAGCTGCAAATGTGAAGAAGATATACGTAATTCAAGTAATTGGCAAAGGATTACTATCTAAAGTATAAGAGGACTCCACTAAGTGAATTATATAAATCATAATATTGGCAAGCAACCAAATAGAAAAAATGGGTAAAGGATATGAGAAGGTAGTTCACAGAAGAAAGATTAATGGTTGATAAATACGAAAAGATGTTCAGCCTCGCTAATAGGAGAATGCATATTAAAACAACAAAAATATTTCACACACATCAGATTGGCAAAAGTCTGTCATTACCACACTTTGGAGAGAGAACAGAGAGAGAAATCATTCTTGTACACAGCTGATGGAGTGTTTTGAAGGGCAATTTAGAAATAATTAGAAAGTTGAAGAGCAACATACCAGAATTCCCCTGCAAAGTTTATCTGTGTATGTTTGTGTATGTGACTGTCTGAGAAAAAGTCTTGGCAATGTGTATAGTAAGATCTGTGTGCCAAATGTTTGTTGCAATATTGTGTGTTATAAAAATAGAGCTGGAAATACCATAAAAGCCCTTCAGTGAAAGAACACATAAAAAGTGGCATGTTCAAACAATGGGTACTGTATGTATGAGTTTGCTAGAGCTGTTGTAACCAAGTACCACTGACTCGGTGGTGTAAACAACAGAAATGTATTTCCTCGTAGTCCTGGAGGCTACAAGTCCAAAATCAAGGTTTTCACAGGATTGATTCCTTCTGAGGGGTATGAGGGAAGAATCTGTTCTAGGTCATTCTCTTTGGCTTGCACATGGCCTTCCCCCTATGTGTCTTCACATTGTCTTCCCTCTGTGCATTTCTGTTTCCACATTTCCCTTTTTTTATAGCATACCAGTCATATCGGATTGGATCTTCCCAAATACTGATTCATTCATTTGACTTGATTTCCTCTGTAAAGACGCTATCCTCAAATAAGGTCATAGTCTGAGGTACTGAGGATTAGGACTTCACTATATGAATTTTCGGGTGAGAGGGATATATTCAACCCAAAACACTAACAGTTAAAATGGATAAACTAGAGTGAATTAAAACAGATACACTTCTAAAATCTATTAATTAAAAGGGGAAAAAAAGGTAGAATGTTACATGTATCATAACTGCATGTCTATAAAGTAAACAAAACTTTTATATAGTTTTATGAATATACTCAACATTGGTAGTAAAAATATAAACACTTACGGGAATGGTAAAGGAATGGTGAAATGAGATTGCGGAAGGGCCCATAGGGGCTTCAGTTTTATCTGTAAAGTTTTTTTCCTTAACAGGAAGAAGGCAAAATATTAAGATTTGTTTACACTGACTTGCAGGTACATGAGTGTTCTTATCCTTTATAAGTTTCCTATTTAAAAAATAATAAGAAAAAATATTAACTCAGTGAATGAAGTAATGTCACTAAGAAGTTGAAAAGTTAATTTTAATAATATGATCAGTAATTAAATTATACACAAAAGTTATAGAGTGGTGATAGATTTAATTCTTCTGGTTGAAATTAGTTTTAATGTTCAGACCAACAAAATGAGTTTTATAATATAATTAACAAGCATTTATAAGGCAGGCATATCTTGGAGATACTGCAAATTCTTTTCCAGACCATGGCAATAAAGCGAGTATCATAATAAAGTGAGTCACATGAATTTTTGCTTCCCTATTGCATATAAAATTGTATTTATGTAGTGTACTCCATTAAGTGCAATGGCATTATGTCTTAAAAAATGTACATACCTTAACTAAAAAATAATTTATTGCTAAAAAATGTGAAGCATCACCAAAGTTTACAGTGAGTCATAATTGTTCCACTGGTGGAAGGTCTTGCCTTGATGTTGATGGCTGCTGACTGATCAGGGTGGTGGTTGCTAAAGGTTGAGGTAGCTGTGGCAATTTCTTAAAATAAAACAATGAAGTTAGCCACATCAATTGACTTTTCCTTTTATGAATGATTTCTCTGTAGTATGCAATGCTGTTTGATAGCATTTTACCCATAGTAGAACTTTTTTTCAGAATTGAAGTCTGTCCTCTCAAACCCTTCCACTCCTTTATCAACTAAGTTTAAGTAATATTCTAAACTCTTTGCTGTTATTTCAACAGTCTTCACAACATCTTCACCAGAAATAGATTCCATCTCACAAAACCACTCTTTGCTCATCCGTAAGAAGCTGCTCCTCATCTCTTCAAGTTTTCTCATGGAATTGCAGATGCTCAGTCGCATCTTCAGGCTCCACTTCTCATTCTAGTTCTCTTGCTGTTTCCACCGCATTTGTAGTTACTTCCTCCACTAAAGTCTTGAACCCCTTGAAGTCTTCCATGAGGGTTGGAATCACCTTCTTCCAAACTCAAATGATGAATGGTATCTAGCATGGTGAATCTTTCCCAGAAGGTTTTCAATTTACTTTGCCCAGATTCGTCAGAGGAATCACTTTCTATGGCAGCTATAGCCTTATGAAATGTATCTCTTAAAGAATAAGACATGAAAGTCAAAATGACTCCTTGATCCATGGGCTGTAAAATGGTTACTGTGTCAGCAGGCATGAAAACAACATGAATCTGTGCATCTCCATCAGAGCTCTTGGGTGACCAAGTGCTTTGTTAATGAGCAGTAATATTTTGAAAGGAATTTTTTTTTTTTAGAGCGATAGCTCTCAATAGAGGGTATGAGATATTCAGTAAGCCTTGTTGTAAATAGATGTGCTGCCACCCAGGCATTGTTGTCCCATTTTTAGAGCACAGGCAAAGTAGATTTAGCATAATTCTTAAGGGACATTGGGTTTTCATAATGGTAAATTGAGCATTGGCTTCAACTTAAAAGTCACCAGCTGCATTAACTCCTAATGAGACAATCAGCTAGTCCTTTGAAGCTTTCAAGCCAGGTTTGACCTCTCCTGTCTAGTTATAAAAATCCTAGATGACATCTTCTTCCAATATAAGGCTGTTTCCTCTTGAAAATCTATTGTTTAGTGTAGCCACTTTCATTAATGATCTTAGCTAGATCTTCTGGATAAGCTTGCTGCAGTTTCTGTAATTAGTGCTTGCTGTGTTACTTTGCACTTATATGTTATGGAGAAGCCTTCTTTCCTTATACCTCATGAACCAACCTCTGTTAGCTTTAAACTTTTCTTCTGCAGCTTCCTCACTGCTCTCAGCCTTCATAGAATTGAAGAGCTTACCAGCCTTGCTCTGGATGAGACTTTGGCTAAAAAGAATGTTGTGACTAGTTTGATCGTCTTTCCAGACAAATAAAACTTTCTCCATATCAGCAATAAGGCTGTTTTGCTTTCTTTTCATTCATGTATTCACTGGAGTAACATTTTTAATTTCCTTCCAGATCTTTCCTTTGCATTCACAACTTGGCTAACTGTTAGGCACAAGAGGCCTTGCTTCTTTCTCACTTAGATTAATTGTTTCTAGCTCTTGATTTTAAGTGAAGGATATGGGACTCTTTCATTTGAGCATTTGTAGGCCATTGTAGGATTATTAAGTGGCCTAATTTCATTACTATGTCTTAAGGATTAGGGAGTCCTGAGAAGAAAGAGAGATGGGGGATTGGCTGGTCAGCAGAGCCATCAAAACACACACATGTTTTATTGATTAAGTTTGCTGACTTATATAGACACAGTCCATGGTGCCCTTCAACAAGTTTAGTGTGTGTCAGTACCTCATTCTTCTTTGTGGCTAAATAATATTCCACTGTGTGACTCTAATGCGTTTTGTTTATCCATTCATCTACTGATGGACATTTGGGTTTTTTTCACTTTTTGGTTTTTGTGAATAGTGCTTCTATGAATAGTTATATACAGGTGTTTTAATGCCTGTTTTCATTCCTTTGGGTATATACCTGGGATTTGAATTGCTGGATTGTATATATGGTAATTCTGTGTTTAACTGTTTGAGGAAATACCAAAGTTTTCCACAATAGTTATACCATATCACTCCCACCAGCAATGTATAATGATTACAATTTCTCCACATCCTCACCAACAGATTCCAGTTATATTTAAGACAGCTACTAAGTAAATGAATCAAAATGTCTAGATAGTGGGATTCAGGGTAGTTTCTGTTTTCTTTTTTATATTTCTCTGGCTATACCTTAACCTTTATAGAATTAGCCACTGTTACTATGGTTGTTTTTTAAAACGTGAAATTTTGTTTTGTTCTCATTTGAGCAAAGCAAAAGTAAATACTCATTATGGACAAGTGTAAGGTAAATATGTTTTATATGATGGATTGTGAGCTAAGTCATAATCCACACAAAGGATCTAAAGTCTTAATGTATTTTAACAGAATTATTTTTACAAGAGAAGAAGCTAGGAGCTTGATTTGTCTTGGCAGGACTAGAATGCAAAAGCTTGTTACTGTTAATACATTACACTGTACCTCCACTTTTACCTCAGATTTTCTGTAGGTGAAGTCTAGTATCTAGTATTCACAGCTCTCTATTTCTGTAGCACGAGAATTTTGAATCAAGTATATAGGAATTGTGAGTCACTCTGAATTCAGATTTGAGGACTCCAAATGTAGAAATAGCATTGAACTTTAGTATAGAGGCCAAACTGGTGTTGGAAGAGATGAGTGGGAGTTTTAGAATAATATTATCTGCATTAAACAGTTTATAAACAATTTGTTGAAACTGGGGAAACAGGTTCTGAAATGTTTCTAGCAAGCAAAGTCTCTAAGTGTTCTTTCAGGCATTCTGTTACTTACAATGTATTATATAATATGTATGTTTGGCCCATGACTGTTAATTTATTTATTGTATCATATCTAAGTCTAAAGAAAGGGAAATATTACAGGGTATTTTTGTGAAGTATTTCTGTGAGGTAAAGTACACTTAGATTAAGTTCATTTGTTTTTGTTTTTCTAAACACATACTTCCTAAATTTACTGTCTCTTTTGTGTAGTCCTAGGGGTAAAAAAGTTTTCCCCATCTTCCGCCTGTAGTTTGATTTAGGGAAAACAAATATGCTTTCTCAAACTGTATCTCTCTCCCTTAAATTTTTATATGCTCTCCTTGCCGGTGTGTTTTCCCCTTTTTCATACTCCATTGATCATTTATTAAGCTTTACTTTAGAATATTTTGGTGATCTGACTTGATATACAAAGCTTGAATGAAAAGATTTAGAAGATTCATGATTAGCATGCTTCATAAATTCAGTAGTTATGATAGCACAGCAAAATTATGGCCTTGATATTTTATTTAAGTCTAATACCAAAATACTATTAAAATGTTTACAGAAGTAATATTTTTTGGAAAAAACCAATGAGACCAAAAGTTTAATGCATATCAAGTATAATCTATTATCAACAATTTAGATGTCAAAGAACTTACAAAAATATTTTAAATATACATTATCATTTGAACATAAGTTATTTGCAGGTAAAATCAACAAAATAGTTTTATTTAAAACGAAAATTAATAACACTTGAACAATGAAATATTAAAAAGTCAAATATTATCTGTCTTTTTAAAAGTATAGGCTCAAATGTGCATCAGTGGTTCATTATCGAATGATGACTATATTTTTGTGCATATTTTTCCTGCTGCTGAAGAAGTTTTCTTAAACTTAAGTAGTCGAAAATGGTGAAAAAATTGTTAATTCCAAATATATCAATAGATAATCTCATTTCTTATTTGATAGCTTTGAGATTTTTCATTTAAATTTTATATATTTAATTTTCATTTTTGATTGAAGTTCTATGCTAATAGTTTGAGTCAACAGGTGTTAGACGCTAAGAACCACAGTACCTCAACCGCTAACTTATTGCCTATTAGAGAGGAAAGCCAGGTGGATTAAACATCTCCTGTCTCTTTTACTATCTTAACTCCTTCTAGCAACTCATATCAGTCCACTGGAAACCACAGGGGAAGGAAGCCATATAGATACAATGCACAAAGGCCAGCCTCCTTTTGCAAAGGGTGGGAAGTGGATCTGGTAGGACAAACAGAAGAAATTTAGCCCAATAGCTTTGATTTCTAAGACACCACTTTTTTTTTTACCTTTGTAAGGATTAATTTTTTTTTTCCTTCTTGCATGGTCTTATTTCTTCCAAGTGGGGACTTCCTGCCCCCCTTTTAAGGGGAATGATGTCTTCCATACCAGAGATTTTCCCCAATTGTATACCAGTCTGAGTATCTTTTAAGAGTAAGGCACAAAAAGCTGATACAAAGGTCTTTGCAGATAGATGGGGCTTCTGCTTTCTGATTCACTAGGTCTAGAGTGAGACCTACAGATGTGCATTTCTAACTATTCCCAGGCGTTGCTAGTCCAAGAGTCATACTTTAAGAATCACTTTATTAGGGAATGCTCTTGAGACTCCTATCTATGAAGGAATTGTTAGGAAGCAGAGTGTTAAGCTATTGCAGAGAGTTCTGAAGCTGGAATGACCTATCAGGGTTTTCTCAGTTTGGGACAAAGAGCTGGGCCTTGGTTGCCCCCATGTTGATCAGCCTCTGGATGTGGACTGTCCCTGGAAGGAGATGTGTCCTTGGGGAGTGCAGTTTTCTTCAGCATAGCTGTCCCCATAGGGGAGTGACAACTGAGGACTTTCTGCTGGAAGCACTCCCACAGTCCGCCTTTCCCAAAAAGAGGAAATGGGGCAGTATATTACAGAGTCCATACATGTTCCTTCCCAGTCAGCCTTGTGCCACCCCCATCCCAAGACAGCCACTTTTGCTAATTTTTCTTTCACCTTGGATTAATTTTGCCTATTCTAGAATGTCATATAAATGGAATAAACTTTTCTGGGTAGTGTCTTTGGCTCAGTGTAATGTCCGTTAGATTCATCTGTGTTCTTCCATGTGTCAGAAGTTGTTGTTACTGTTTTTATTGCTGAGTAGTATTCCATTGCATAATATACCACATTGTTTATCCATTCTTATATTGACTGCCACCAGGATTGTTTCCAGTTTGGGCCCATTTTGACTAAAGATTCTGTGAACATTCTTGTACAAGTCTGTTTTGTGGACACACATATTTATTTCTTTAGGGTAAATACCTAGATATAGAATTGCTGTGTTATAGAATATGTTCATATTTAACTACTAACTTTTTCCGAAGTGGGTTTACTTTTTATATTTCCACCAGAAATGACAGCTGTGATTGCTCCAAATCTTTGCCAACTTCTGCTGTTTTCAGTGTTTCTAATTTTAGCCATCCTTGTGAATATATTAGTATATCATTGTGATTTTAATTTGCATTTCCTCGGTGACTAATGATATTGAGCATCTTTTCATTTGCTTATTGGACATTTGTATATCCTTTCTTTGTGAACTATATTCTAGTTGCTTTCTCACTTATTAATTTGCTTATCTGTCTTTATTACTGAATTCGAGGAATTCATTGTATATTCTGAGCATGAGTCTTTCATCAGATACATGTTTTGCAAATATTTTCTTTTGGTTGGTAGTTTGTTTTTTAATGTCTTTTGGTGAGCAGAAGTTGATTTTCATTTTGATGAAGTATAATTTTTTAATGGTTATTACTTCTGTATCCTAAGACATCTTTGTATATTTTCAGATCATGATGTTCTCCTATAATTTCTCCTACACACTTTGTAATTTGAACTTTTGTGGCTAATTTTATGATTCAACTCAAATTTTTCTATAGAGTCAGGTATGTTCAATAGTATATATATATGTATATATACTCCATCAACCTTTGTTAAAAGAATTTTCCTTTATCTTTTACTACTGTATTGTTTTTATTTTATTTTTTGGCAACATAGAGGGATTAGGTTCATTTATTTTTAGTGGAGGTATTGGTGACTGAACCCAGGACCTCATGCCTGCTAAACATGCGCTCTACTGCTTGAGCTATAACCTCCCTCCTTTTCCTTTATCTTTTGAATTGCTTTGATACTCCTGTTGTAGATCAGTTGACTATATAGAAGTCAGCTATCATTCATACCACTGTTTTACTATATGTAATGTTACTTTACCCTGGCTGCCTTTAAGATTTGCTTTTCTTCTTTGTGTTTTCATTGGACTATTATGTGTCTCTGTGATTTTCTTTATAATTCTCTTGCCTGAAATTTCTTCAGCTTCTTGGATATGTAAGTTTGTGTTTTTCACAAAATTGGGGGAGATTTTGGCCATTATCAGATATTTTTCTGTCTTATTATCTTCTCCAATTGTATCTAGGTAGATCACTTGATATTGTACTGTGCATCTCTGAAGCTGTTTATTATTTTGAAAACTTTTTTCTTTTTCCTTTAGAATCAGTAAGATGTATTGATTTATTTACCATTTTAGTGACCCTGTTTCTGCTATATCTAATCTCCTTTAACATGTTGATTGCCCACTGTGGATTGGGTGCCTCTGAGGAAACACACTTGTCACCCAGATTTGGGTGACGTGGCAATCAACGTGTTAAGGTAATCCAATGAATTTTTCACTTCAGATGTTGTCCTTGTTAGTTTGAGAGTTTCCATTTGGGTCTTCCATTTGGTTCCGTTTCTCAGCTGAGATTCCCTTCATGTGTACATTTTTATGACCATATTTTCCTTTAAATACTTGAACAAATTTACAGTACTTGTTTTGAAGTCCTTGTCTGCTAATTCTGATGTTTTGATCATTCGGAATTTGGTTTCTATGAGATGCTTTTTTCCTTGACTTTTGGTCTCTTTTTCCTTTTTCCTTCTGATAAATTTTGCTTATGTAATGGGTACTGTGGGTGATACCTTGTAGACTTTGGATTCTGTTATTGTTCTCTGATAGAGTGTTTTTTTGTTCTGTTTTGTTTTGTTTTTTGTCCAGGTAGACAGTTAACAAGGCTGGATTCTAATGCCAGCATGATCTGTTCGATAGCAACAGAAGTCTCAACTCATACCCTTACACCTTTCAGCTGTTGCTTTTTACTGATAACCTTGAAGTTTTCCCCAAATGAAGGTCATCCAAATATTTGGGCATATTTTTTTACAGGAGTTTTGTGGCCCCATTTCTGGGATTCATCTTTCATTTTGCAGTGGCTCTGGAAGCCCCAGACTTTGTCCTCTGATTCCTCAGCAGACAAGAGGCAGATTTCTGCGTCAGTCCTGAGTGATTATTCCTGTGTGGGCAGATAAGTGCCCTCAGGCAACAGCCTTATAAATACAAATCCTACCCAGTGTAGGTCCTTCTTTTAGGATGAGTTCTCTCCAGTTGCTAGCTGCTTTTGGTCATTCTGTTTTACATTAATGTTTGTTTTGTATTTTGTCCGTAGTATATAGTTGTTATGTGTCGGAAAGTTTAACTATTCGAAGCAGAATGTTACAATATTGAAGCATTATTTTATTTTAAAGTTGAGTCAATCAAACATCCAATATTCAAGAAATATTTTAGGAAATTATAAAACATCCACTAAATGGAAAATTACAGTACATCATAGTAAATTTTGGAAACAGAACAAGGATGTCTGCTATCACAGCTAATCTTCACCATTACATTAGAGATTTGCCCACAGTAATTAGATAAGAAGGGCAGGGGGAAGAGACATAAAGAGTGGAAAGGAAGAAAAATATTTTAATTAATTATAAGTGAAATTACTATCTACAAGAGAATTTACATACTATTAGAACCAGTAAGAGTACAGGAAGGCTGCTGCGTATAAGATTAGTGTAGAAAACCAGTAGTTTTTCTGCACATTTAGCATGTACTTTAGCAAAAACCAATTAGAAAATATATTAAGAAGAAAAACATACAGGTTATGATACCATCTACAAGCTACCTAGAACTCTAACAACAGACATAGAGAAAATTACATGACATTTTAAGGACAGACAAGAATAAATTCAAATTATCACTCCCCCAGTTCAATCTGTAAACATTAGTACAGTTCAGTAAAAATCTTAGGAATTCTGTAACATTGGAAAAATGAAAAACTCGCCTGGAAATTAAAGATCGAAGAATTATGAAGGCTGTTCTGCAGATAGTCAAGGAGTGTCATCCAAATTCAGACCTGGTGTTGGCTCAGGTACAGACAAGTAGATTAATTATAAAACTGAGGAAAAGGTAGAAAGAGATTCAAGCATCTATGTAAAGTTGGCGTAACAAAATAAGGAACAGTTGGCTTGCCAGATGAGGGAGGGGAAATATATATATACACACACATACGTACATACATACATACACACACACATATGTATATATTTATATAAAATGCCAAATAAGAATAAGTTCTGATTAGAATAAAGATCAAAAAATTAACTTCAAAAATTTTAGGATGAAATACAGAATATCTTTAAAACTTTATTAGCTAGATCGGATTTCTTATAACAAACACAAATCATAAAGGAAAAATTAATAAATTTGACTAAATCAAAAATTTAAGCTTTAGAAAGATATCATTAAGAAATGTCATTAACAAAGTTAAGTGTATGTAACAAAGGATTAGTATCCAGAATGTATAAAGAACTACTACAATTTAATAAGAAATAAGAAATTAATAAGAGTTAATAAGTCACCTCCACTTAAAGATGGGCAGAAGACAAGAACTAGCAATTTATGGAGGAGAAAACCTATATGATCAAAAAACAGGTGAACAGGTACACAACAACTGCTAGTAATTGGGATTTAACAAATTAATTTTTTTTTTATTCATTAGAATGGCAACTTTTTAATATATGTATTACGTATATCAATAAATGTCATATGACATATATCTGGGGTTTTTTTCTTTGCACAAGGCAATAGGAAAATAGGGCCTGTCATATACTGCTGAGAGAAGTATAAATGTATACAAGTGCTTGAAAAAGGAATTCTGTGATATATAATAAAACTGAAAAGATGCATCCATGAATCCCAGAAAATAGACTTCTATATTTATAACTGAAAATTTTTTGCTTGTGTATACCAGGAATCATACAAAGATTTTTTTTGCAGCATTGTTTGTAGAAAAAAACAGCAAAGTACATCATTGGCTTTCAATAGAGGAATGGATGGATAAATTTGATCTAGTCATTCAGTGGAATAATTTTCAGCAGTTAAAATAAATGGACTTCATCTAAGTGTATCAACATGGAAAGATCTCAAAAACAATGTTGAGTAAAAAAAGACATTTGCAGAATATATACAATGTAATGGCATTGATGTAAACATTTAAAAGCCTCACCAAACAATAGTATATGCTGCTTGTAGATACTGTGTATATCTAATACAAGTATTGAAATATCAGCAGGGAAGGTTGTACATCAGATTAATGATGGTTGTCTTTGGGAATGTAGGGAGGTATGTGAGCCTGGACAGAGGAATAAAGGGGACGTAAAGGTCTTCTGTATATTCTGTTTGTGTTACGTATGAAGTAAAAGTAATCAATAGACTAGATTAGGTGATTGGTTTAAATCTAGCTTAGAAGTGCTCTCATTTTACTTTGTAAGTTAATTCTTTAAAAGGTTGTCTTTTATATATTCTTTTTAGAGATTTACCAAGTTGTTTGTGATAGAAAGACTTGGTCATCCTCTTTAGAAAGCCCGTAGAGCAGTGAGTTTCTGGTAGAAGGGGAATATTTAGATCTATGATTTGAGAAAAATTACATTTTCAATTTCATATGAATTTCTCTAAAAAGCCTTTCTAAAGTGGTCCCAGGTTTTCAGAGTTTTCTTCATATGGAGGACCGAATTTGTGTTTTACCAGTCATTCATTGAGCAGATTTTATTGAACATCTAACGTGTGCTAGATAATAGTAGAACAGTGAGCAAAACAGACAAACCCTGCTGTCCTGGAGGTTAAATCATAGTCAAGGAAGATAGCCAGTAAACAAATAAATTAATAAAAATAGACTCTTGGTAAGTACAATAATGGAAAGCAAAAAGCAGGGTAAGAGGGATAGAGAGTGATGGGGAGAGTATTTTACGTGAGGAAGTCAATCAGGGAAGAAGTGTCTGTAAAAGGTAAAATTGAGCCACATCGTGAAGAAAGTGAACAGATAAATTATGGGAGAAGCATCTTAGAGGCTGACAGAAGAGGCCAGTGCAAGGTCTTACTCCTGCCTTGAGAAGCAGCATGGAGGCCAGTGTGGCAGGTGGCAAATGAATGAAGAGTAGACTAGTATGGGATGAGATTAGAAAGATAGCAGAGGGCGAGTCATGCAGGGTTTTTTTTTGGCCATGATAAAGACAAAGAGCAAAGAACTAGTATCAGTCTGTATCACTCTAGACACTTGGTTGAGAATAGTCCACAGGGTTGGTGGTGGGGATGGAAAGATAGAAGCAGGGAGACCAGTGAGAAGGTTACTGTAGCACTTTAGAAAAGAAATGGTTATGGCTTAGATCAAGGTGATGAGAAATGATTGGATTCCTGATATATTACTTTTGAGCAGCAATTCTTAATCTATAGATTACCCTCTTATCTCAGGGAAACTATGGGAGTTATTAAGAAGAGAGAAAAACATCACACTTTAGCTGCTAATGAGTGAGAAGCTATACAAATGCTCAAAAGATTTAAAATCTCTAAAAATCTTCTATGGGATTATGAGAAGGGAATTTCAGTTCCTCTTAGCTAGAAGTATCATTTACTTTTCCTTTTAGTCATTCTGAACTTTGCAATTGAACTTAATCCAGTCATACTTTGTTCTTTGTTCAAAAATGAAATTTGAAATCTAAGTACAGGTATAAAGTTTTAGATTATTGATTGTATTAACTGAATTGAGATTTAAATATTCATTTTTATTTACTCTACAGACTAACTGTATAGCTATATACAAAAGAAAATAACCACTTTTTTCTTTCTTTACATTTACTTGGCTCTAGAACCTTTTATGGAAGATAATTTGGTTTGTAACATCTTTTAAGGATTGTACATAAACTGTCTGAACTTTGCATGATTTCATTGCATTTGCACTTTATGTTAAAATCCAAATGACAGTTCAATTGTTTTGTGCCAGGTTTATTTGTGTTTTATGTTAATAATTCAGTTACATTCAGTAGTTCAGTTAAATTGATACAGAGTGGCATTTCTGTGTTATTTATTTCTAAATGTAGTCTCCCTCTCCAATTTATTACCGTATTAGCTAATCTTTATTATTACTTTTACGTCTAGGGATTCCTTTCTTGGGTGTGTGTTGAGGGGTGTGTGAATGAGAGAGGACTAGAAAGAAAGGAAGGAAAGAGAGTCTACTTTGTAACAGGTCTCTAGAAATACAGATAACACTACCACATTATGGCCTTTAAATGCTAGTCAAATTGTCCAGAGTGACAAGCACACAGTAAAAATCATAACTCATTGTAAACTTTGTGTTCTATTTCTGTATGTAATAATGAATCTGTACTTTTATGTATCATTAAAACTTAATTGTTTATTCGAAACATCTGTTATAATGATACAGCATAACAATAAGGTGACTGTAATGGTGATCTCAAAAAATATTCTGATCATGCATGCTTCAGGACTGAATTTAGTACAATGAATGGGAAATAGATTTTTATTTTGCTTGTGAAAAATGCAGTGTTAGGTTATGATGCCTAATCTTAATAAGGAGTTTTACTGATTTCTTGCATAGTACAGATGACTAATTACCATGTCTGTTTGAGAATATTTCAATTATTTAATAAATGTATCATTCTTATTAACCTAACTTTCTTTTTTTTTTTTTTTTTAGCAAAACTATACAATCTAAAGTGGACTGCATTTTGGTAAGTAAAATAACTAATCTTAAAGTTCTATTGTAATAAGACTTTTCCGATTAAATTAACAAATATTATTTTTGAGTAAATATTTATTTTAAATATAACTCAATTTTAGTGAATAAAATTTGACGTTTAATTACAGCCCTAGATGTGAACTGGCTATAATCTATCTAAATACTTTCTTATAGTATCTCATCAATGATGAAATCATAACTTGAGGTAATTGCATGTTTTTGAAACTTACTGGCCTTTACTAAAGTTCACTTAAACATTTAATAAATTGGATGTATATTTTTCTGTTCTAATGTCTCAAATAATTTTTTAAAGAAAAAATTTAAGATGTTTTATGGGTTAGTTTTGTTGTGATAGCATATTTTTCATATTTGGGTTGCTAGACTTCAGGAATTAAAGACACAATAACAGCTTACATTTAGGTTAAACTTACAGACTCTAAGAATTTGTTTAATGAAAGCTTTTTAAAATACTTCATGGGTTAGTTGTAATATACTTTTCATGTTTTGAGTTGCTGGCTTTCAGGAGGTAAAGCCACAAAAATAGTTTAAGTTTAGATAGTATTTGTAGTTCTATAGATTTTTCTCAAAACATAAGGGAAGGAGTATGTGGCTACTGAGACTACTGGAATAGAAATTACTTCTTCCTTGAAATCCTTATTAATGGAGTACTTCCTCAGCATAGAGTACTCGGTGACTCCACACTGTCAGATCCCCACAGCGTCACTGCAGGTAGTCCTCTTTCTCTGCTTGTGGCATCAGAACTTTCTTATTCAGCTTTGGGTCCTCCCTGTAAGCTAATAACTTTTCTTGTTGGGAGGCAAGGTCAATAGTGTCTGGTGCTGAGATAGTATGTGATCTTATTAGGTTATAGCATTATTATTTGCTTCTAGGTAGGTGAATAAACAAGAATACTTACAGGAGAAGCGGTAATTTGATCAGTTCTTCTGTGTATTTCTAACCTAATAGTTAGGAAAGAGGACTTTGTGGGGATGTTTTCCCCTTTTCTTTTTGCTTACTCTTTATTGCCTTTTTTTTACTCTCTCTCAATAACCCTCTGAAGTAGATAATCTTGTTACCTCTCTTTTACAAATGAAGAAACTGATGCTTTTGTGTTTACTTCGAAAAATGACGATTGAACTTCTTCTGTCTGCCAGTGTTGGATATAAGGAATACAGAATTAAAAGGACATGTTTCCTTGTCTTCAAGAAATTAGGTCTATTAAAATATATTCAGTAGTGTTCTTAAGACCTAGGAAGGTGGTGATTGGGGATGGAGGGTTGACATTGCCAACCCCCACCCCCCAAGCATTCTCTGTCTCCCAACTCTCAAGAGTCTCATTGTTTTATCATTCAATAATTACTGCAAAGTTATTCTGTGCCAGACCCTGTTCTGGGTGTCAGATACAGTGGTAAACGAGACAGATACAGATCCTGTCTAAGACCACCTGGCTTTTTTTTTTTTTTTTTTTTTTTTTTTTTTTTCAGTATCTGAGATAATGTTGGAGTATTCAGTTTTTCCTCTTCATTGAGAAAATTGAGGCAGAAGACTGGTATAATTTATGAATTATGGCATTTATAAAATACTAAATAAAAACAAAAAGCTTTTTTTAATCTTTCAGGAGTTCAGAAATGTTTATACTTAGCATTTAAGTTTTAAAGTTATATGTGGTTGATAAACAAGTAGTAAGATCTCTATCCTCATTATCCTTAAGTTTTACTGAGTTAGACATTAAATGAATGGTAAAATAAATAAGCGTTAAAACTTCAGATAAAGATAAATGCTGCTACAAAATTTTTAAAAGACAAAAGGAGACAACTGATGGTGAGTAGGGTAACCTTAGATTGGGTGATTAGGAAGTCTGTTTGAGGAAATAACATTTGAGAGGAGACCTGAATAGAAAGCCAGTTTTATGAGATGATCTACCTGTGACACAAACTAGACAAAGGAAACAGTAAGTACAAAAATTCTGAAGCAGGAATGAGTCTGGGACATTTGAAGACTCCACAGAACCTAGTGTGCTGGAACTAATGGAGGAAGGGGAGGATGATAGGAAGAAAGTTCAGATAGGACTTATTTAGGTGTGGCAAATAGTATGGATTTCATTCACTGCATGGAAAGTCAATTGAAGGGTTTTAAGTAGGAGAATAGTGTGATCTAGATTTTCTTTTCAATACCCTAGCTGTTGCTGGAAAATGGGCTTATAGAGGGTTAAGAGTAGAAGCAGGAAACCAGTTAGACTGTCCAAATGGGAATTCAAGGCTCTCAGATAATGGCAGTGGAAGACGAGGAAAAAAAATAGATGGATTCAAGGCATATTTTGGATATAAAGCCAGTGGGCCTTGCTTGCTGATGTATTGAATGTGGAGGGAGAAACAGGAATTAAGAATGATTCCTTTTGGCCTAAAGGATTTCCTTCAGTATTTCTTATAAAGGCAGATTTGCTCATAATGCATTCTCTTGATCTGTATTTTTTTGTGAATGTCTTTATTTTGCCATCAGTTTTGAAAGATAGTTTTGCTAGATACAGAATTCTTGGTTAACAGGTTTTTGCCTGTTTTTCATTTCTGAATGTGTTATTCTGCTGCCTCTGGCCTTTATTGTTTCTGATGAGAAGACAGTCATTAATCATGTTGTTTTCTGGTACATGATGCCATCAAGTTTGATTCATAAATTCATTCACTTCTTTGTTTGCTCACCCACCTACTCTTGCTTTCAACATTTTAACAATTATATATGTAAGTATGGGTCACTTTGTGTTTATCCTGCTTTGGGTTTGCTGAGTTTGCATATGTAGATTAATCTGATTTGGGAAGTTTTTAGCCATTATTTCTTTAAATACTTTTCCTCTCCCTTGGATTCCCCTCTCTTTAGGAAGCTACCATTATACATATATTGAAATGATTGCTCTTGTCCCTCCAGTCCCTGAAGCTTTATTTTTTTATGATTATGTTTTTCTGTGTTCTAGTTTCTCTATTTTTATTAAGATTCCCTATTATTTGATTCATTGTCATTATGTTTTCCTTTTTATGTTTAAACACAGACAGCATCATTCTGGCAGCACTACTATCCATGTGGGATAGGTCATGAGAGCAGCCCCAGGCAAAAGTGTTTCTTATGTACTTGAAAAGAGTGTATATTCTACTGTCTTTGGATGGACTGCTCTTTATAAGTATATATATATAATATGTGTATGTATATATATACACTTATAAATACATAAATACTTACAGATATATATATATATATATGTGTGTGTGTATAAATAAATAAATTAGGTCCAGTTGGTTATTGTTTTTCAAGAGATATTTATCCTTAGTGATTTTCTTTTACTTGTTATTTCAGTTACTGAGAATGATACTAAAATCTCATACTTGTGATTGTGAATGTTTTTTCTCTCTGATCCTGTCAGTTTTTGCTTCATGTATTGAAGCTGTTAATAGGAACATAAATATTTAGGATTGTTATTTCTTCTTCATGAATTGATTCTTCATTATTATGATATTTCTGTTTTTATCTCTGGTAACATTTGTTGCTTTCAAGTCTGCTTTGTCTGATATTACCTCTGCCCCCTCCATCTTTCTTATAATTAATGTTTGTGTGCCATATCTTTTTTCATCCTTTTACTTTTAAACAGTCTGAGTCTTTAAAGTGTTTTGTTGTTGTTGTTGCTGCTGTTACCATCATGTTTGTGTCTTTCTTAACCAGTCTGACAAGCTTTGTCTTGTAATCACCTGTATGATTGAGTGTATTACACCATTTTGCTACTTATCTTCTTGTAGTGTAGGTCTACTACTGATTAATTCTCCCAGGGTTACTTTATATTAAAAAAGCCTTTAACTTCCCTTCATTTACAAAGGGTATTTTCACTGAGTATAGAATTCCAGATAATTTTTCTTTCATCGTTTTTGCAGTGTAGATCCACTTCTGTCCTAAACTCACTTCTTTTTCTCCAGTTGTCAGCAGATGATCTCAGCTCCTCCTTCTCTGAGGAAATGGTCAGATGCAGTGTAGGCATTACACACAATTAAAACCACTTCTTATTCTCAACTTGGTAGTTTCTCACTTCTGTATGTTGTCTTCCTTCCCTTTCTCCCAGCAGAAGAAATATCTTTCTGCTTATCTGAAGGTTGGTCTCCTCCATCTAGGCCCCGAATCCCATCTCCTCCTGTCTCAGAATTCACTACATTTATTCTCTTCCTCTTGTGATTTTGTTCTCTCATTTTCTACTGGCCTTTTCCCATTAATGGTTAAGTGCTTAATTTTTTCCATCTATTAAAAAAAAAAATACTTCCTGAAACCCACAACCTTTCTTTAGCTACCACTCTGTCTTCCTCCTTTCTCTTGGAAGAAGAAAGTCAAAAAAGTTCAGTCAAAGTGTTGATTGAATTCAGTCTCTTGCCTCACCTTCAATTCATTCTTCAACCCCAGTAACAAGTCTTCTCTTAAAAACCACTCCTCTGAAACTTGTGTTTATCAAGGATGTCATGACCTCTTGTTGCTAAAAATAATGAACAGTCTCAGACCCTAACCTGACAACCCTTTTTCAGTTGACTCTATTGACATTTCTCTTACTCACCCCTCTTCCTTGTTTAGTTCATTTTTGTTCTTTTAAGGCCTTAGATACCACACTATCCTGATTTTCCTGTTACATCTTACGCTGTTTTTTCCCAGTTGCTTTAGGGCCCTCTATTCCTTGACCTAAGTCCTCTGCATTCTGTCTACATTTGCCCATGGTGATCTCATCTACTTTGATAGTTTCAGTTAATCTCAGTACACTGATGATTCCTAATTATACATCCCCAGCTTAAGCTCCAGACCCATATAGGCCACTGTTATCAGCTGACCAGTTTTACTAAGATGCCTCATAGGCATTTCAAACTCAGCTTCTCTAGAACCAGTCTTACTGTATCATATTCCAAATTCTGAACCTAGTTCTTTTTGTTTCCTATTGCTCCTATAACAAAGTATCATAAATGTAGTGGCTTAAAACCACAAAAATATATTATCTTGTAGTTCTGTAGTTCAGCAGTCTGACACAGGACTCACAGGTAAAATGAAGGTGTCGGGAGGGCTGTGTTCCTTTTGGAGGCTCTAGGGGAGAATCTGTTTCCTTGCCTTTCCTAGCCTTCAGTGGCTATGTCTTCAAAGCCAGCAAAGGCTACTCAAGTCCTTCTTACACTGGAGTGCCCTGACACGTCTCTTTTTTGTGGTCAGAATTCCCTCAGCTTCCCTCTTATCAGGACACTTGTGATTACATTGGGCCTACTAGCAATCCAGGATAATCTCCCTGTCTCAAAGTCCTTAATTTAATCACATATACAAAGTCCCCTTTGCCATGTAAGGTAACAGATTCACAGGTTGTGGGGATTAGAGGATTAGGACATGAGCATCTTGGAGGACTACTATTCTTTCTACTGTATTGTCTTAGTGAATGTGCTCATTCATCCAACCTAAAAACCGGGTAGTCATTCTTGTTTTTATCTTCTTTCTCACCTTCCTCACATCTAGTCAGTCACCAAGTCCCATCAGTTCTGCCTTCGTAATGGCTCCATTTTTGTCGGTCCCTACTGCTACTGCGTTAATCCAGATCACTGTACTTGTTGTAAATACTGCAACTATTTTTCCGTTTCTCATCTTTCCCCTTTCATTCCATTTTTCACAGCATCATCACGATCGTCTTTATAAAGTGTGAATCTGTTTATTTTATACCCTTGCTAAAGACCTTTCACTGTCTCCCTATTGTTCTTTCTTAAGGTATTGAAGACCCTTTGTACTTAGACTTTACTTTTCTTGTTTGACCTCATCTTTTTCTACTCAGTCCACAGACTATCCGCAAGCTATAGTTTACGGTTGTGGAGTAAGAGAAGGGAATATACACTCTCTCAGTCTAGAACAGCAATGTCCACTAGAACATTCCACTGTGGTAGAAATTGTCCTATATACGCACTGTTCAATACGGGAGCCCCTAGACACATGGAGCTATTTGTTAAGCACTTGAAATGTGGCTAGTATGACTGAGAACCTGAACTTTTAATTTAATTTAATTTTAATTAGTTTTAAGTTAAGTGGCCCAAAGTGGCTAGTGGCAACCTTTTTGAATAGTGCAGGTCCAGAACAGTGGTCCTTAACTGGAGACAGTTTTGCACCCCAGGGAACACTTGACAGTGTTTGGAGACATACTTGTTTTTCACACTCAGACTTCTCCAGCATTGAGTGGGTAGAGGACGAGTATGCAGTTTAAACATCCTACAAACACAGGATATCACCTCGTAACAGACTTAACAGCCCAAATTTTTTAATAGTGTTAAAGTTGAGAACTCTGGTCTAGACTATCCTCTCCACCTTTTTTTTTTTCTGCTATACCTAGTTATGTTGTTAAGATTTGTCGTAGATGCCACCCGCCTTTGGAAAGTTGTTTGTGGTTTTTCAGGTCTGAGTCTGATACATCTTCTGTCCTATACCATGCTTACCTTTATTTGTATCATGTAGTCACCTCTGTGATAATCATAATTAGCATTATTTGTTCTTGGCTTCTTGAGTGTAGGACCATATTCACTGGAATATCCCCAGGTGCATGCCAGGTGATCAATAAATATTTGTTAAATGTATGAATGAGTATAATCTAATAAATCAATTATTAAACATATTACAATTTAAAATATAAAGAAGTGTTGCCACCTTCAGTTCAGACCTTTTAGAGACCATACACTTGTTAAAATATTTGAATTAATTTGTTGGAATTACTTCACAGTTTGCTTGTAAGGACAGAAGCTTGTCTTATTCCTTTAGAGGGAAAGACCTCCCCCCCTCCCGGCATTGTCCTCTTCTCTGCTGTTCTACTTGGCTTAGTAGTCCTCTTCCTTCCACACTAGCCTGGGAGATAACCAGCTCTCATCCCCAGATCACAGATGGGGAACTAAAACTTTGTTGCATGGATTCAGGAAGAATTTGAGCAAGTGAAGTGGGACAAATAGGTCAGAAACTATGGGAAACTGGCAGTATAACGGAATGGCCCAGATCTGAAGTTGTAGAATGACACAGACCTGAGTTTGAATCTTTGCCCACCACAATTGCCATTATTGTCTGATTTTGGACAGTTTTGACCTACTTTAGTTATGTTTTTTAAAAAAATGATAGTAATAGTGTCTAACCCACTAAATTGCTGTAAATAGTAAGTGAGATAATTACAGGCACACCTCAGATACTGAGGGTTTGGTTCCAGACCACTGCAGTAAAGTGAACATCGCAGTAAGGCAAGTCACACAAATGTTTTGGTTTCCTAGGGCACGTAAAAGTTATCTTTACACTCTACTGTAGTCTATTAAGTGTGCCGTAGCATTATATCTTTTAAAAAATGTACATACCTTAATTTAAAAATACTTTGTTGATTTAAAAAGTACTAATCATCATCTCAGCCTTCAGCAAGTCATAGCAGTAATATCAATCACTGATCACAGATCACCATAACAAATATAATAATGTTGATAAAGTTTGAAACACTATGAGAATTACCAAAACGCGACACAGAGGTAAGAAGTGAGCAAACAGTATTGGAAAAATGGTGCCAGTAGACTTGTTCAGTGCAGGGCTGCCGTGGTCCTTCAGTTGGTAAGAAACACAGTGTCTGTGAAGCACGACCAAGGGAAGCTCAGTAAAACCGGGTGTGCCTGCAGTGTGAACACAGGGCCTGGCACAGTCAGCACACGTGGTGGCTTCAGTTGAGGGGGTTGTGTGTGTATAAATTGATAACGTTGCTCTGACTGACTTAACTGCCATCAATTTATGTTTCTGGCAGTCTAAACATTAGGCAGGGATCACATTTTCCGTTCATCATCCCAGAACTTACTGTTTAAGAATGAATGCTTACCATATGGAACCACTGAGGGGAGAGTACTGACTCCCTCCAGCATAGAGAGTGGAAGATAGAGAAGCTGGGGATCACCTGGCTGAAGCTGTCCAAGAAGCCAGAAGGTACATATTGTGGAACAGCTGCCAGTGTCAACACTCCATGCTGCCTCCCCCTCCAGGCCTTTGGAGATGCTGTTTCCTCTGCCAGCTGTGCCCTTCTCAGATTTCCTTCACTTGGAAAACTCCTGCTCCTTTTGGACTTGACTCAGAAACCTTTTTGGAAAGCTTGTTTATCTACTAGGAATGCTTTCAGCTGCAGATAACAGAAAACCGCAACTATTGGTGGCTTAAAGAAATAAGAGTTTGTGTCATCTAACAAGTCCAAAGTTAGGCATTCAAGAGTGGTGCAGTAACTCAGCAACGTCACTGGAGTCCTAGGCTCTTTCTTTTTTGCTTGTCATCTTTTGTCCTGTCACATCATTGAAGGCTGCTGCACTTCTGTGTGCCTTCTATCCAAATACTAAGGCAGGAAGAAGGGAGGGCGGCAAAAGGACTTTCTTCTCGGGAAGCCCTGTCTTTATTTTCAGGACAGCTACTTCTAGTCCCAAAACCCACCTCAGGGACTTCAACCTCCAGGGGTGCCCCTAGCTGCAAGGGAAACAAGGGTAGAATATTTTGTTTTCTAGCCTCTCTACCAGAGGAAGACAATGAAGAAGGTGTTTAGCAGTATACATATGAGTCCAGCCTATCTGCTGTACCTTCTCATGTTAAGGACTCCTGCTTTCATGCACCTTGCAAAAAACTTTATACCCATATTTAAGTGCTTACCATATGGTATGGTAATTAGCAGATTAATTTGTTTTCTTCCCCAGAAATAAGCTTTTGGTAATATAGACTGTGTCTTATGGTCTTTGTATCCCCAGTGCTTAGTTCAGTGTCTAGTTCATGGAAGATACTCAGTAAATATTTGCAGAATGATTATCCACAAATAGTAATTATCAAAAAGAATGTATAATATGCCTATAACGCCCTCAAAACAGAGTTTCTTTGTACTTGTCATTATTACTATTAGCATTTATTAAGTATTTATTACCATGTGCCATTTAAGTGCTTTACATATTTTATCATTCAGTCCTCATAATTTGCCTATGAGGTTAATCTGTTATCATCCTCATTTTACAAATGAAGAAACAGGCTCAGACAGGTTAAGTAACTTACTCAAGTCATAAAACTTACTAATTCGCAGAATTAGGCTTTTAATACAGATAGTCTTTCTCCAGAGCCAGACTTTTAAAAACTGTGATATATATATATCCTTTTTAAGTGTCTTAAATACGAGGTTATTATATATGAATTTCAAAAAAATTCTGCTACTTCTTCTTATAAGTTAAGAAATATTCCTAAAAGTAATTATCCACTTTGAAAAGAAATCTGAAAAGAAAAAATTAAAAGCTACCCTCATTATCTTTTTTCGGTAGTCAATATTTCTAAATGCAGTCTCTTTTTTGCAGGCAGGTTTCTTGAATGCCATTTAAAAAACATAATATGCTCTCTAAAACGAAAGAGCTAAAGTGATTTTAGTTGTTTGAATTGATTACAGTTGTGAAGACTATGGGACTACGAAAGACACTAGAAGTGAAGAACATAAAATTGTATCTGTCCTATTTTTAGAGCCTAGTATTTTCCTTGCTTATCAGCAAAGACAAATGAAAATATTTTTAGTAACATAATTGTGAGTAAAGTTTTTTAATGTTTTAATGCAACAGTTGATTTTTACTTAATTTGAATAATTATCAATGTGACTGAAACTAAATTTCTCATGAGTTGGAACAGTTTTAGATCTATAATATTGTAGATTTGTAGAGCTGATCCAGTTATATTTTTCGTAACCAGTTTGACAGTCAAGGCAAAATCTTGCTGTTGACATACTCAACCTCAGAGGATCAGGTAGGCCTCAGCAGAGTTTGAAAGCTGCTCATTCCGTATTACTTATTCCCCTTATTTAGTTCAGTTAAATTGGACTCCATGAAAGCTATAGCAATCTTAACGCGTGAGAGAAATAATCCTGAATGTCTGGAGCAGAAAAGGCCGGGTTTGGTGAGAGTCACCACAGAAAGAGAGGAAGTAATAGTTTTTGTTTCCCAGAATACGGTCCTTGGAAGAATATTTCCATAGGGTGTTAATATGTTATGCAGAAAAGTTCCTAAAGTCAAATATGTTTCATGAACTCTGGGTTCAACAGTATCTTAAGAGCTGTTATTAAAATGTTGCTGTATATTGTGAATCTTAACAAATACTCACTATGTTCCAGACTTTCTTCCCTCATAAAAGTTCTCATGAAACTGGTGTTCAAAGGAAGGCCCACTATTTGGGGAGTGTTCAGTAAAATTGATAGGCCAAGTTTCTACACTAGAAAGAGAAATTATTTCCCATGTTACCATTTGGAACTATAAGGATATTGAGAACTTCCTGTTTATCTTACTGTGTATTAGGTGTGTATTGCCACCAGGAAGCAATCTTCCCACCAGTTCTAATGTTCAGGTCCCCTAAATTGATTAGTTATGCCTTGAAGTTATTAAACTAACAAAAGATAAAAAAGGCGGGGGGGAAGACCATATATTTTGGTTCCCATTAGGAAAAGCCAATGTCATTATTAAAAGAGGTAACATTCAGCTTGTCAGCAAATCAGCTGAAAGCCAGAGAAAAATGTTTCTATCATGCACTAGGCAATTCAGCAAGGATCCTAATAAGATTATAGAGATAAGAGGAGACAGTCTTTGTTTACTTTCTTCCTTTCAACTGGAGAGGTTGAAGGCTTAAAAGGTGGAATAAGGGAGGCTGAGTACAGCTCACCCTTGGACAACACAATTTTGGACTGCTTGGGTCCACTTATATGCAGATTTCTTTTGCTAAATACCATGCTACAGCACTGCATGATCTGTGGTTGGCTGAATCCCCAAATGTGACTGCAATATGGAGGGCCAACTGTGAAGTTACACTCAGATTTTCAAATGGGGAGGGTAGGCTTCCTCAGCCCCCATGTTCAAGGGTCAGTTTATTTTAAATCCATCTAAATCCATACTTTAAACCTCTTAGGCAGAGCATACTGCCTTACTTCTAGGGCTCTCTAACTGACCAGTATTCTAAGAGGACTCCTATGTATCGCCAGCTACTTCGAGGTTTAAAAAATGAAGTATTGGCCTTTTTTGGTGACCTCACACAGCCTAATAAAGCATCTGCTTTACAGAGCATGTTATGCTCTGTGCCGGGAAGGCCAGGTAAACTCACCTGGGTGAAAATTGAACATGTTTAATGAGTTCCTTGCCATAAATGAGTCTAAAGGCTTCCTGACTGAAGTCCACTCTACCGGGAGAGGGCTTATGCATGAGAGTTGACCAAAGGAGGGCTTTCTAGGATTACGATTGGGAGAGAGAAGTTGAAAGTGATGTGTGGTTGCCAGAATGCCTATTCCTTCTGGAGGGGCTAGACGCCATCACTCAGACTCTTCAGTAGTGAGGCAGGTTTCCTCTAGGGGAGAGCTCCCCATAGGGTCCTCTTGCACAGGAGTACAGTAGAAACTTGAATGGGTGAAACTGTGTTGGATCAATAGTCAGTATATCTTGGGTTCTGAGTGCCGATTAAAGAATCCTTCAGCTCTCTGCCTCCCACCCATGCTGGACTGGTATTTGTCCTTCACAGGGAAATGAACAAAAATTAACAGTCTGTGTTCTTTAAAAACTTTCCTCCTGTAATGGACACCAAAGCCTATTATTAGGTAAATCTTAAGAACCAACTTTCTCAGCACACAGAAGTTGTCTACTATAAAAGCTAAGACCTGAAAAGAGAATCACAACAGAGGTGCTAACTACTGCATCTCAAAGATCCTATTGAACATAGTAATAAAGTTGGTTAGAAACAGGCAAGGGGAAAGCAGGGCAAGTAGTCTGTCCATAGCAAGTCTGTTCATTTATTACGGGTATCTAATGTTGGAGGTTCAGTGGTACCTGCACCCTCACCAGGGTCATATCTGGAACATTGCAATAGAGAATTTTTTCCTGAGTATAGCCTTTTTAGTATCATTGCGTTTTTGCTTCTGGCTTCTTATTCGTATGGCTTGCTCTGAAACCAAGTGCTGTACATTCCAGAGACCCTGGATTTTAAAACATTCAGTTGCTCAGATGTGGACTGAATGGTAGTAGCAAGCAGGACTGGTGCAGCTAATCAAGTATCCTAGTGCTCATGGTCATGGAAGGAGTCAGCCCCGACCCTGGAGACCAGAGGAGCTAAACTGGAGACCTACAGGCTAGATCTGTTCCACAGAGGTATTTCATTTGTCCCACACTAACAGTTTTTAAATTTCAAATTAGTTGGCATATTTCAAATTTTAAATTTTAAAATTGGGAGAGTTCACCAGAAAAATGAGGTATCTGGCTTCTCTGAAAACTTAGGACACTGAATCCTTATTTCCACATGATGTATATTCTCCAGTTTTCTTAGTCCCTGCCATATGTTTAGTTCCTCAACATAGATACTTTTCTTACCTTTAGTTCACTTTAATAATTTGCATTACCTGCTTGGCATTTGAGTTTGTGACATCTGTGTTAGATTCTTTTGGGGAGAAATTTTTCTGAGAGTCATTCTTTTTCTTCTTCATGTGTACAACAAAGCAATTCACGTACATACATATTTTTTTTCAGATTCTTTTCCATTACAGCTCATTACAAGAAAATTGAACATAGTTCCCTGTGCTATACATTAATTCCCTGTTGTTTATCTATTCTACACACAGTAATGTGCATCTGTTAATCCCAAACTCCTAATCCATCCCTCCCCACCCCCCATTTCCCCCGGTAACCACAGTTTGTTTCTGAGAGCTATTCTTTACAGGATTGAAGGAGCCATAATAGTGTGTATGAGGACAAATAGTGAGAAGACAGCCTCTGTTTTTGTCTGTTAGTAACATGGATTCTTTACTGTCAGTTCTTGCCTTGCCTGGCCGTTACAACAACCAGTCAGGAGAAAGCAAAAGTAGAATGGAACAAAGAATTAATGATAACCCTTTTTGAGAATCTTTCCTATTGGTACAAAACATTTTATCCTCTTACTTTCCAGCTGAAACCTCTCCTGATCGTTCTGGTTTAAATTGTACCCCCTACCAATACTTTTTCTTTATAGCGTTTATCATTATCATGTAACAGATGTTTTACTTTTAAATTTTTTCTCTCTCCCTGGTACTGAAATATGAGGTCATGCATGACTAAAGCATAGTTGGCACTCAGCACTGGATAAATGAATGAATAAATGAGTCAATCGCATTTAATTTTTTAAACTTTTCAAATCTGTCCCATAGCTAATGTTTTAAGTTAGAAGCCAATTCTTTTACTGTGCCTACTGCTGAAGTGATTGGATGGGAGCTAAAAGGTATGTGAAACAGAGTGTAGGATATCTGCTTCTGAGAACCAAACTAATATTATTAGAGTGGGGCTTTCTAAGATAGATAACACACTCCCAGAAATAAATTTGAGTAACTTGTTCAAGGAATAATTTTTAACAAGAGGCACATCTGTGCTCCTGCCCTCCAGAGATACGTGTTATTAAGGAGGTGTGTATGAGGTGTATACAATTTGAAAAGACTTCTTTTCTCCCTTTCCTCCTTTATGGAAGAAAGCATGTTTTCTCACCTTAAATCCTTGCTGTAATGAATACTAAATGATGGCCAAGGTCAACTTCCTGACCCAGTCTTGATTGAAACTAAACATCTTGTTTGGAATATCTAATTAAAACTCATTAAAGTTTTGTGTTTTTTTTTAAGCTTATTGTTAGAATAGAAAATACGGTTTATCATGTGACGTGTCACTAGGGTGACTGTTCGTGAAAACCAAGCTCAGAATCTGAATTTTTCCTTTCAGCCACTTGGTAGAGAAGAAATGAGTAGCTTTCAAAAGAGCATTTTTGTATAGATTTTACTTGCCCTGGCAGGGGAGGTGGGGGAGTGCATGCTGACAAAGGGCTAAATTTAAACAGCTGGTTTTGTTTTTTGAGTATCACAAAAAATCATCTCTGTAAGGCCACACCATTCATTTAGAGGACTCTGAACCTTTTATTGTTTTTTATTTACATCTAGTACATGAGTTATTTTATCTTTTAGTATGGGAGGATAATATAATGTGTTTAGTTTTTTTGGCTTTTCTCCTTTTAGGAACTCAAGTGGACTAAATTGCTACTAAGGCCCCAGTTTTGAGTTCTGGTTACTTTTCTCTTTCATAATTGTAAAGAATGCCCTAAACATTGTCAGCTAGCTTTCAGATTCATTTTATTGTCACAGAGAAGAATAGAAAAGAATACAGTGTCAATCTCTCACCCATTACCTGAAGGAATTCAATTTTCATTAGTATCTTTATATTCAGAGAATGACATAATACACAAAAATGTGTTCTGATAGAAAACAAATGAATTCTTATAGTATTCTGTTTTTTCTTTCTTTGCATTTTAAGTAATTTCAAACTTATAGGAAAGTAAGCTAAAGGAGAAAAAGAAGGAAAGGTTACTAGGAGTAGAGATAGGAATTAAAGAGCTAACTCTTTGTCTTCATGGCCTACACCTTTGTTGAGACTGTAGCTTTGTAATGTTGCAGAATCAATTAGGACAAATTCAACTTTTTGGAAACATAATTGTAACTGGACTTTCAGGGACTAGCCTTTCTTTCCATGCTAAAAAAAGAAAAAGAAAAAAAAAAGATCTAACCTTACCTTCTTGCTACAGCCCCCACCCTTATCCCCAATCACTAGTGGAGCCATAGGGTTTTTTTAAACAGCATACGGAAACATTGATGATAATCTTAGCCTAAATAAGCCAGCAAAATATTACCTGATCACTCCATAATGTTCACTTTTTGTAGAATTTAGCTATGGGCATAAGTATTCTTCTTAGAGATGGCTCTCATTTGAATTTTATTTTAAAGAGACTCAGATCTATAGGTTTATGTACCCTCTGCCTGTTCAAACCCTAGCAATATGCCCTTGTCTCAGCATTTTATCCGTTGTTTTTTTTTTTTTTTAGTCATTTGGGCATTTATGTAGCCGTGGTATTTGCTGCCATATTATTCATTATTTCGGTTTCAGAGATTCAGCTTCCTTTTTATTAAGTCCTAAAAAAAGATCGAAGAGTACATTTTAGAGCACACTTATAAAAATCACCACATGGTTCTCATGGTGATTTAGAAAACTAAAAATTGCTGCAAACTAAGAATTCTAAGCAAAAAGCATTAAAAAATAGAGTCCTCATACCTTGACCTTTTTCTCTGTCTTCCTCATTCAATCCTGTGGAAGGACAGCTTTCACAACTGCTGGGGCCTGAGAGAATGTAATATCAGGTATGTTGATTGTTTCCATAAATTAAAAAAAGGCTGTAGAATAAGAGTCTACTTCCCCCCTTTCCATCCTTCTGTCAGTGGTGCTGGTGAAGAAAGAGGCCTTTTAGTAACTGTGGTCTTGAATCAGTGTCTCCTGACAGGAAAAAAAAAATTAGGATTTTTCGCATTTTGTTTTTCATTTTGTTTTTGTAGTTTTGTAGTTTACAAAATCAAGAGCAGACGAATTCGGATATGATTATCCTGTCATTGTATGTATTTTCCCTCCATACGTGGTAACTTATCTGAAGAAACAGTCAAGCTAGAGAATTTAAGTTTCTGGGTTTTAAGCTAACTACTCTAAGTACAAATATAAATTACAGCTTCTTTTAGAACCTTTTTCTGATACCAGTTTGAAAGTAAGGTTTGAAGAACTCATTATGGACATGTTACCCTGGTTGGTCATCTTCCATCAGAACTCTGCCTTTGTTAGCCTGACTAATTCATGGAAAGGTGTTTATACATCTTAACGAAAGAGTTTCTGCTTCTTCTGGAAATAAAGATAATGATCCATCAAGGATTTGCGTGAAAGCTTCTGAATTAAGTCTTTAATTGTTGCCGTCTTTATAAGCATCAACCCTTCCCTAGTTTTGTGACCTTGTTTAAAAGAAGACGAGTAACACTGAAGAGGAAAGTCTCATAGTAAGAAACACATCACTGCAAAGAAATTTATGTCAAACAGAAGAAATCCTTTTTTAATAATATTTGAGAAATTGTAGGGTAAACCTGATTCAAGAGGGTCCTTAAAAACAGGAGCAAATCTCTCCACTCAGACTACCTTGTAACTGTATCCTATGCCAGTAAATAGTGGGAACGTATTTCCTTACCATCTCCTTGAAGGTTGTTTTCAAGTTCTAATAATAAAACAATGAAAATTCTGCCTGGTTCTCTGTATTTTATCTGGTATGTTTTAGACAGTTCAAAGGAAGATGTCCTTAGCGGACAAGCAGAAACACTAAAAATTAAGTCAGTTTTTGAAATGTAGAATATTGTTTCAGAGGTTTTTTAGTGACAGAAGACAGGTGGAAAGTTACGCATATTTTTCCAAGTCCAGCCTGGGAAAAGCTTTTGTTTCTGACCTGTTCTGCTTAGATTGATTCCTTTCTCTCTACTATCACAATTGTTGTCAGAAATGTTTTCTAACTTCGATTTCATCTTGATGGCTCAGGAGGGAGTAGTATCTGCATTTTCTGCACTTATCCTAAGGAAAGTCCATGAACATTGTCTTCAGTAACTTGTGGCCAAGTCTGATGCTCACGTATAAAACCTAGTAGCCTTGCTCTTACTGTGTATTTCTTAAGTTAGTGGAGGTTAAAAAACAGGCTAAATATTTCCTGAATTTCTTAAGATACCTTGCTTTTTCAAATAAAATAGTCTATACTTGTTGATAGAATTTGAATTATAAACTCCTTTGCCAGAACCTGATTTAAGCAATTATATATTTCAGAATAATATTTATGTAATAGTAATACCTTTCATAGATAAATTTTATAAATTGCTTTTTATCCTTACAAAAATTTTATGGGCATTTTGTCACTGTTTTACAGACTTGAAAATTAATGCTCATCTTGCCTGATATCACAGAGCTAACGGGTGGCAAATCTGGAACTCAGGTCCAGGACTTCTGATTCTCTATCGTATACCACTATATCCTGCTGTTTTAGATAGATTAGATTTGAAAGGTCCACCTATCAGACTCAAGTAGCAGCTGCTTTATTCATCTATAATATATAATATAGGTCCTTTATCTTATTAACTATTAATTTATTAGTAGAAGACTTGTCTTTTAGCCTCACATTTCTAAAAACTCCATCAAAGCTACTTTATTACTGTACTAATCACTTACTGGGTAATATTCTTACATGAAAAGTCTATTTCACAAATTCAAGAAGGATCAATGAATCATACATTTTGTTTTGTGATCCTCTCAAGGATAAGTTGTCAGATTTTTTTCTCAATTAAATTCCAACTCAGTGAAAGTTGTTTTTAAATACTGAAAGTCAAAGTGGCATTATTTTTAACCTTTAATAAACAAAAATCCCACAATAGATGTGGCATGAAAATTAGAAGGGAATTGGTGAATTATTCAGTAAATTATAGTAGGAAAATTAGCTAACCATATGAAAAATTTTTAATTAGGTTTCTATTTCATAGCTTATAGAAAAAAATTTCAGTGGAATTAAATACTAAAGACCTAAATGTGGAAAACCAAACTTTAAGAAGAAAATATGGCACATCTTAATGACATTGAGATAGGAAAGGATTTCAAAATAAGACACAAGAAGCATAGATTATAAATGAAAAAATAGGTATATTTGATTGCCAGGAAACTAAGAGCTTTTCTGCATCTCAAGAGTCTAAAAACAAAATGCAAATACAAGCTACAACTTGGAGAAGGTATTAGCAGTTGTAAGCGATAGAAGATTAGTATACAGACTATATGATAAATATCCCCACTTTAAAATGTGTAGTTCTTGAGCAGTTGTTCTTCAGATGTGACCCTGTCTAGCAGTATCAGCATCACTGAGAACTCTTTAGAAATCCAGATTCTTAAGGTCCCTGCTCAGACCTACTGAATCAGAAACTCTGTAATCTTCAACAAGCTCTCCAGGTGATTCTGATGCATGATACAATTTGATGGCCATTATATTAAAGTAAACTCAAATGATAAAGCATGATATTCAGTCTCATCATCAGTCAAGAAATGTAAAATAAAGCAACAAGATACTTTTTCATACTTAAAATGTTAGTTAAAATCTTATATCTTAAGTTTTTACAAGGATGTAGAGAAATTATAGCATTGCTGTTGGAAATATAAATCGATATAACAGTTTGGGGGAGCCATTTGGGAATACCCAACAAAGTTGAAGATGTGCATCCTAGATGAGCAAATACTGTTACTTTTAGGTTGGTGCATGCCGTAGGAAAAAACCCTTGCACAAGGACACAACACAAGGTCACAGATAAGAATTTTCATTGCATCCCCCTATGAAATAATGAAACTTTATAATAGCTAATTATCTGTCATTAGAGAAATGAATAAACTAGTTTTAGTCCATATAACACTATTGTATAATCTACTTAAAAGTCAAAGAATTCTGGACCAAATAGGGCAAAAAGTTAGCATCTTTTAAATATGGATAGTGATATATGTGTACCTACTTTGATACTTTGTATAATTTGAAATTTTAAAATAAGTTAAACACTATTCTAAAAATGAGTGAATGGAGCCTTTTGTGATTAGAGAGGAGCCCGTTTCCTCTCCTCACGTTTTTATCTGCATGTCTAAAAGATACCTTCATTTCTCTTGGAAGTGCTAGAGGGAAAGGTCTTACTTTCTGTATTAATCAGGATGGGCTAAGCTATGCTGCCATAACAAAGGAAGCCTGAAATATCAGTGGCCTAACCAGAAGAGCTTATTTTCATTCACATTATGTGCAGAGCACAAATCATTAAAGGACTCTGCTCCACATAGTCACTCAGGAACCCACATGACAGACATTGCCACGTTGTAGCCTCACCAGTGAAACACATGCCTCCACAGAGTGGGGGAGAGGATATGGAGGTGACACACTGATTATTAACTTTGTCAGCTGAGAAATAAAATATACTACTTGTGCTCAGTTCATGACCCTAAGCTAACAGCAAAGGAGGCTTAGAAATGTAGGTGAGCAGATGGAATATTTGATGACCTCTGTCTCTGTTCCGTGTTCTCTTCACCACTCTACTTACACTTCATAGAAAGAATTAGATAGCTCCCTAATGCTAGTCCCTTGTGTGAATAGTCTTTATCAGCCAAAGCTTCAGAGGGAAAGGGCATTGAGTGGTAGGATTCGAACACCAGACTCCATCTCAACCCTCCAGAGTAACTTGATCTTGTGTATTTTGTTTTACATCTTTATTTTTCTCTGCATCACATTATATCAAAGTGAGTATTGAATCTTACTGTTTGCTACGAGCTTTTCTGTCCAGGATGTGAAAGAGTAAAGCACTGTCTAGGTCATTTGCAACATTAAGTCAGTAACATTGCGTTGTTTTCATAGCCAAAGATTCCGAAAAACCAGCTATGTAAATGTTATGCTTATATAAATGGGATGATTAACACACCAGGTCTGTTTATTTGGGAGTAAATGGAGGTTTTTTTACCCAAAATTCTCCAAAGTGGTTTGCTGGAATGTCTTTGATATCTAAATCAAACTTTAGTTCAAAGATTCCTTTTGGCTATCTTCTTGCAAAGATTGAAATGTGTGAGAGAGAAGTCCTCGTAAGTTTTCAGGCAAGATCTGCAACCACGGTAGTGGGAAATTATCACCTTAATTCATTCAACAGACTAGATTATATTTGAGGTTCCCCCTAAACTTGGAAACATTTTCAGTAACTTTGCTTTGAGAACTTGACTTCTTCAACTCAAGAAAATAAGACACTTAAGTCTAATGAATAGGGATGTTGATGTTTGTCATTTGAAGTGTCAGGTCAGATATTCAGATATGTCTACCAGATACGCCAAGCTCTATTAAAAACTGTAATTTTTATTGTTGTAAAATACATACAACATAAAATTTACCATTAGTGATATTAAGTATAGTCACATTGTTATGTAACTATCACCTCTACCCAGTTCTAAAACAGTTTCATCATCTCAAAAGGAAACCCATTAAGCAGTCAATCCTCTTTCTCCCCTCCTCCCGGTCCTTGGCAATCACTAATCTCTCTCTCTCCCTGGATTTGACTGCTCTGGTTATTTCATAAGAAACGAAAGCACTTGAAATGTGGCTTTTTGTCTCTGGCTTTCGCTTAGCATAATGTTTTCAAGGTTCTTCCATGTTGCAGCATTTATTAATACTTCATTCCTTTTTATGGCTGAATTTTAAAATTATAATTTTAAAAAAATTTATGCAGTTGGTCTTTTTTCTAATGCTCTAGAAATAGAGTAACTTTGTCCTTCATTTCAGAAATTCAGCCAAACAAATTTCTTTTTGACAAGCAGTGAATCTCAATATGGAACAGAAAAATTTTATTCTTGACATTTAAATCTTTACAAAGTATATCAGATAATCTGATGTTTAACATACTTGCCACATGATACTCTTGCCTTGCTAATCAAGTAAGGTTAAGGTCTTCTATACCACTGGTAATTGTTTTAGAAGCCAGTGATTTGGAGTTTCAGATTTTCCAGAGCACTGTTTGTTGTAATAAGTGTTTTCTGATTACAGTGCCTTTTATAAAAAAGGAAAAAATATTAAGAAATGACTTTTATACAAATAGTGTTGCTGTTTTAAGTATTCATATTAAATAGATGCATTCTACATGGAACCTTGGCAGAAACACTTTAAAAAACTAATTAATTGTGTAATTCGTAATTCATACCGGTCAGTGTCATAACTCAAACAATGCAAAAGTGGGAGACAGTATCCAGTGATTAACAATTTCATAGCTTCTGCACATCTGAGAAAAGAGTGCTCAGTTGAATTACATCCTCCATAAGCACGTTTTTATAAGAGTTGTGCATGTGCCTATCTTAACAGTTGTCTTCTGTATCTTGAAAAAGTATTCTCCACATTTTAAATGTTTTATATTAGAGAATTCCTTAATGCACATTTATCAAATATATAGAGAGAGTACCTGTTACTTTTTATTTTTTGTTTTAGATGTAAGAGCATGCTTCTATGTTAGGTACTTACATAAACTGTCACATTAGTTTTTCTTATGTAATAACTTTTTATTTGTTTATATGGCTCAAATATATTCTTTCTTTAAAAAAAAAAAACAACTGTAAATGACAAGTGTATCCAAAACCAAAAATCCTCAAAGTGAACTGTGCCTTGCTGGTCTGGAATGCCATCACTAAACACTTGAATCGTTTTGTTCCCATTTGCTTCATAGAATTTTGGTATCAGTTTTAGTAAACTCTCCAAATTTTTCCTTCTGTGTGCTGAGTCCCACGTAACAAATGAAATAGTAATTGACAATAGTAAGTTTTCATTGTTTGAAAGGTAGGGTGAAAGGCAGTGGGTTTGATCTTTTTTAAAACTATTTTTCTGACAGCCGTCTTTTTGGCACTTTATTCTAACTTGGATTATCTTCTGAATCCCTTCTGGGATTTCTTCTCTGTTCTTTGGTCTAATATATATAAATCAAGGTTTCTCCAACAGTATTAAGTTTTTTTAATTCTTAGTCATCAAAAATGAGGTGGGTTTTTTTGTTTTATAAGTGAAGTGTTATTGGCATAATACTTCGGGAGTTTCAGGTGTACAACATAAAGATTCAGTATTTGTATATACAGGCACACCTCATTTTATTGCACTTTGTTGCACTTTGCAGATGTCGCATTTTTTGTAAGTTAGAGGTTTGTGGCAAGCCTGCATTTTCAGATGATTGTTAGCATTTTTTAGCAATATGGTATTTTTTATTAACATATGTACATTGTTTTTTCAGACGTTGCTGTTGCACCCTTGATAGACTGTAGTATAGGGTAAAGATAACTTTTACATGCACTAGAAAAATTTGTGTGACTCATTTTATTATGATATTCGCTTTATTGGAGTGGTCTGAAACTGAGCCCGCAATACCTTCGAGGTATGCCTGTATTGCAAAATGATCACCGCAATAGTTAACATCCATCGCCATAAAGAGCTAAAAAAATTTTTTTCTCGTGATGAGAACTTTTAAGATATACTGTCCTACCTACTTTCAAATATACGATACGGTATTATTAATTATAGCTGCTCATAATGATGCGGTTTTTTTGGTAACAGTCTATTTTAGATTTAATATGACAAGCACTGTTGGGATTAAGTGGGTGATGTTAATAATATTCAACAAGAAGTATTTTAAGAACTATATTTTAGGTAGATTCAAGTGGGAAAAAGAGGCAGGAAAAGCAGGTGGTTAGACATCTTTAGTAATTTAAGAGTCATTGTTAAGTTCCTTAAGGGCAAGGACAATTGTGTTGTTCATCTGTCTGTTTCCAGTCTTTGTAAAGGTTGTGATACACAGTATAAGTTCATAGTTACCGTAAATCATTTGTGGAACATGGCAGGAAATAAAATATATGAATAAATAAACAAGTAAATGAATTCTCCTTTATTTTTAAAAGAAAGTTAAAGACTTAGACTAATATGGTGGCTGGGAAAATAAAGAGACTGGAAGAACATGGTGGAGTTAAGAGGGCTAAGTAAAGGATTTGAGTAGAATACACTCAGAGCAACAAAATTAAGCAGACTCCAAAACAGAACACTGAGAAACTAGAGACAATAAGGTGTTAAGTAACAATTGAGAAAGGAAATGCCTGTGTGTGTGTGTGTTTTTGTTGTTGTTGAGGGGAGAGTTTACAGGATATTGCTGGTAAATCTATTAGGTCTTAGAACAAGAGCTAATTGGAAAATATTCCATAGACAGTAGAATGAAAACGATGTGGATTTGGGTGTTGATTGCATGTAACTGATAGATTAAATCATCCTATGGATAAATTCTAAGATTAAACTATTTTGTGGAGGAATTCTGGTGAGAATAAGAATAGGCTAAATTATATCATTTTAAGCTTTTTTTTAAAAATTAGATCTGTGTTTAAGCTGTGCTTTATGTAAGAATAAATTCTGCTACCACGAATGCCAATAATCTGTCCATATTTTCAGTTTCAATGCAATTTAATTGTAATGAATTAGGCTACCAAAATTCTATTATATTTTTACTGCAGTAGGATTTTTGGCACATTTAAAGCTATCCTGTGGCAAACTCAGCCGGGAAAGAAAACTACAGTCCTCTGTATAGCAGAAATTATTTTAAAGGGTACATTTCTAGACAAAAATGACATAGTTGCAGAACAGTAGTGATAGAGGATTTTACAAGTAGGTTCTCCAAATAGTAGCCACTGTTGCGAGTCAGAGAATAATTACATCTGCATAATGTGGAAAGAATTGTTGGTTGTGCTTTGGTACAGTTGGCCCTCTGTATCCAAGGATTCCACATTTGTGGCACCAATCCTAGATTGAACGTGATTCCTTGGATATGGAGGGACCTGTGGATAAGGAGGATTGACTGTACAGCACTGTTTTATGTAAAGGACTCGTGCATCCGTGGATTTGGGTATCTGAGGAGTGTTCCTGGTACCAATCCCCCACTGATATGGAGGGATGGCTGTATTTTTTAAACTTCAGTTCCACCCCAGGTGACAGTAGCATCATCAGTCACATGTTCTAGGCTTCTGAGAATTAGAAAAGGATCCTAGAAATCCTCATTCATTTTAAATTTCTAAGGAAGATTTGCCAGCACGTGGAAGCCTCGTAACCAGTTAAATGGTTAGGCCTAGACCAACTAATAAATAGTCTCTTGACTCCAGGTCTAGTACTTCTCCCGTAATATTGTACAACCCTCCTTCTTTAATTGTGATTTAAAATGAGAAATTTTTGTCTGAGCATTGGTCTATGATTTTATTTATACCTAGAATATAAGAGTTAATAGTAAAGTACCATTTTTCTCTTATTAACCAACTTTTTATGTGCAATAAATGTATCAAGCAACCGTATTATTTTAGTGATGAGAAAAAAGCCTAGATTTTGTTTTCTTTGGCAAATGATTCATTCCATCTGGTTTAAATTTAAACAGTCAGTATTTTTTAGGGAGGTGATAGTAAATTTTGTTGAGGGAGAAACAAAAATTTTTTAAGTGATCTTTTCATTTTAATCCTTTTAACCAGCAAGAAGTTGAGAAGTTTACAGACCTAGAGAAACTCTACCTCTACCTTCAGCTGCCTTCTGGTCTCAGCAATGGAGAGAAAAGGTATATTTCTTCTTAGCTCTGCCTTAGTTACAGTATTTGTGTGTATGTGTTGTGGTTGTCATTATTTTACACTCTTCCTAACGTCTTCACAAAACGAAATGGCAAAACAATAGATCTTTTTTTAGTCTTTGATCATACTGGTTAAGTGTTTACCCATAGTTTTTGCTGATTCATTTACATACCTGGGTAAATGCTGCAAAATGCGATTTTACTTAGTATGTTTTATAAGCAGATCAATATATTTATGCAGTGTGGAAGATTTTGAAAATTGAACAGAAAACCAAAGAAAAAACAGATAACTAATGTGAGTAGTAAAATGCAAGAATTTTTTTAGATGCTGTCAGGTAAGCAGATCACAGAATATAAAAAAGTGAATTGCCTGTATAACATGAATTTGTGATTAATGTATGATGTTTTAAGTGCTTAGGCGTATTATTGTGCTTTGTTTAGAAAAATATTTAATAATCTCATTTAGAAAATAGAGAGAGAAGTTGTTGGTTCCTGCATTCTGTTCTTAAAAGAATTTCTTTATCCTCTTTAAGTATTTCTCAGAATTCATTTCATTCATGTATTTTATACTTAACATTCTATTACTTTAAAATTGTGTACAAAAAGAAATGGAATGAAAAATTTGTTGCTTGTTTCCTCAGACCAAATTTTTGTGACTATTTTAATAGTTTTCTGTCTAAGAAACTTGCTTATAAATTTCTTTGGAATTACATAAATTACTGCTTTTGTAGCTGACAGGAATGTCAGAATCAGTAGGGGAGCTTCCCTCATGCTATCTTAGATGTCCTTTTCATGGAATTAGTTTGTAAATGACACTGCCATTTAATAAAAATGTATGATGTTTAGTGGAGGTGTTGGCCTGTAAAGGAGGCCCAGTTATAGGAGGGACCGTAGAGGTAGATTTGTCCTTTAAGGATCACTCCAGTGTGACTTCCGTTCTGGAGCCATAGAGTGCTTCAGTGAAATTTCAAGGTAGGTACTTAATGCTAAGCAGGTAGAAAATAAACAATTTTCCCTCTGACTTTCATTTTAAAGTTTCGATGATTTGGTAAATTTAGGCAAATGAACAGGAAGTAAGTGAGCAAATATCCCCTTAGAGGTAATTTTGGCCAAAACAGATATCTTGTTTTCAGTACTCCATCACCTCTGCCACTTTAGAGACCATGGGGATGGTTAGAACAGGGCAGTAACTTCAGTAGGACACTAGCTATGAAAGTGGCTCACAGCCCCTGGTGGACAATTTGTATTTCGATAACGGCATATACTTTATGTCCTGAGTTTGGTTTGGCCTTGTATAGTGTGTTTACACACAATCCTTTAGTGAAACACTTGGGCCTGGCTCAAAAATTATCAATGAATTGCTGTCTAGTTCAGCTAAAACATGTTTTTGTTTTATGATTAGTGATCAGAATGCCATGTCATCTAGTCGGGCACAGCAAATGCATGCCTTTTCCTGGATTCGGAATACCCTAGAGGAACATCCTGAGACTTCACTGCCCAAACAGGAGGTCTATGATGAGTACAAGTAAGTATTATGTCAAATAGCTGATGTTTTAAAGAGCTTAAGTACTATACTTGGCTGCAATGATTTGTCTTACCGTTGGTGAATATCATGCTGGTTTATGGGAGTTTAACTTAGAAATCTCTAAGATTCCTTCCATCTCTCAGCTTCTCTGGTAGCATATGTAATAAAGGACAGGATTACTGAATAAAAGGATTTGTCTGGGGTTCTTCTGGATGTTAGGAGAGATGTCTGAGGGTAGGGTTGCTAAATAAGAGGATTCCTATAGAGTTCAGGACAGTAAGGCAATAAATAAATCAGTGCTTAAGGAAAACCTAAAACATGTTTTTTATTTAGACTTCTTAAAGGCCTTTTTCATGAATCCAAAACTTTTCTGATACTTCTCTGTACTAACCTGAGGAAAAAGTGAGTTTCTAGAATGTTGTGAATTACTCACTCGTAGATGAAGGAGCTCAGTAACTTGCACCTATAAGACACTCAAATAATTTTGATTGTACAGATAATTTATTTAAACACAGGAAACAAAAATATAGAGGGTAATGGGCCTTTCTGAATAGAGAAAAGTTAATAGATGCTAAATCTAGTCTTGTTTAACATTTTATAATTGATTTGGAAGAGGGAATTTGTTCTGGCAGAGTAAAGTAAACCAAAATTTTCTGGGTGTTGAAACATTAAACCAAGGAGCATCTATTTGTTGTTCTTATACAATTTGGAAGAAAGGTGTCAAATAAGTGTTGCTGTTAACCAGTGTAAGATGATGCAAAGAACTACACTCACTTACTGGGAAGATTATTGGTATCTAGGAAGAAAACTTTCTCCCCTCATTCAAAATCCTGATTCCCTCACTTTAAAAAAACATAATGGAGCTGGAGAAAACCTAAAGAGAAATGTCTGAAATGATCAAGGGAAGAAAGTTAGACTGAAGAGCTTTAGATTTTTTCTCTTCAGGAAGATTAAAGCTAAGAGTGCATGTAATCCAAGTCTGTAAAGTTCATTCTCCCCATCTACAGCAGTCTGTTGAATACCGTGCTACGTGCCATCTCAGACCCTGATATAAGTTCTGAGGATACAATGAATAGGACACAGCTTCTGCCCTAATCAAGAATATGAAAATATATATAGTAAGCATGAATTTTTCACTAAATTCAAGTTAATTAAAGAAAGATAGCCTTATGAAACTACAAAGAAGCAAATTTAAATTTATTAAAAGTTTATTAAAACCAGGCAAATGTGTGATATAAAGACCCCTGGATTGAGGATCAAGAGAATAGATCTTCTCTTAAACTCATGTGATCTGAACATGTGTTTTAACCACTCTTTGTCAGTTGCATTATCTGTAAAATGAGGTACTTGAAGAAGTATGAGGTTTCTTTTAGGTCTAAAATTCTAAAAGTTGTCTGAGATAGGACATGTTGAGGAAATAGTTTTCGAAAGATGTCTTGTGACTTTCCCAAAAGGCAAATCAAGCAAATTAATGCAAGACATTTCCATAGTGAGTTAATAAGAGAACCCAGGATAGTCATGTATTTTTGAAGTGATGTCCTTCCACTGCACACCCTTTGCATCACCATTAAAGGCAGCATGCCGCATTTGCGGAACTGTGACTCTGAACCATTAAAGCAGTCCTTAAGTTCCTAAAAGTTTCCTGCTTTGGGCAAGGCATAGTTGTATTTTTCTATAATATTTTTCTATGAAATTATGTTCTAAGGTCCCTGTAAATTCTTACAATTTTTTTCACTGATCAAAGATTTTTTCCTAAACAAAAGAGAACCCAGCCTTTAACATCATTCTGGGGCACGGAATGAGAGCTCCAATTTTGAGCAATTAATTTGTAATTCAGTAGAGAGCAATTGAGGTAAAAAGAAATGACTTAGACTAGAGTTTAAACAGGAAGTAATCAGTAAGGGAAATTTTTGATAATAATGTGACTAGGAAAGAAATACCAGTTCTGTTCATGGAATTTGAAAGGATTATGCTAATGATTGTCTCTTTGTATAATCAGTGCAGTACTATACTACAGGACTGCAACTGAGTTTGGATATTTTAGTTCAAAAAACATTTCACTAAAAATATACTTTATTTACTGTTGTATTCTACACAGTGTTTCCACATAGTAGGCACTAGTTTAATATTGAGTAATTAGAAAGGAATCTGATCCCTGACCTTGATAACATTTCAGTGTTAAAAGACTTCGTAAGTCTTCTAGTGCACTCCCATCCCCATTGTAGAGATGAAATATTCAAACTCAAGGAAGTTAGGTGACTCTTCCAGCATCCCAAAATTTGTCAGGGTTGTTGAATACAAGGCTAGAAGTCAGATTCCATGAGTAGTAGTTCATAATAGGTGAGAAGGTGAACTTGTTAAGTTGGAGTGCTGTCAAGCTTAGTGGGTAGGATAGGTTGAGTAGTTAGAAATAAAGTTGTCTAGAACTTCCACCTTGCGTGAGTAAATAAGCTGCGCATGTGTAAATGTGTTTGTATTCAATCAGTATGTGTGCATACAAATAATATGAGTGGAAGAGACACAGCACAGTAACGTCTGTTAGTAGCAGTCCATGTGCTCAGAGGGAAGTATGTTTGTGTTTCCACAGAATTACTGCATGTCGGAGCTCCAAGCTAGTGTCTCATTTGACTGTACATTGCCTAAAACCATAATTTGCTATGTGGATTTAAATAACTTGAGAGAAAAATGTAGGAAGACTAGAGACAGGCAAGAAGTAGATCAAAGTATTAGGAAATAGCTGCTTAAAATTTTTTTAATATGTTATTTGAAGAAAGCAAAATGGAATATAGCTATGTTTTTTTTTTTAATGACAGGAGGTTTAAATTACAGAAGGAAAGATTTCAATTAGACATAAATAACACTTCCTGCCAGTAAAGATTTTTAGAGAAATTTTGTCCTTTCCTAAACGCCTTTTAGACTAGTCATCTTCCAATTTGGAGTGCCTTAATGAGGTTTCCTGAATAAAACTTAATGTAGAATGACAAATCTTAAATTGTAACTGTTCTAAATATTCATTGAAAAAAATATTATTAATATGAAATATACCTTTATTTTAAGCTATTCCTTTTGCATATTGACCCTGGTATAATTCATTGCAGTCATGGTTAGGTATATTTTTGTGACAATCACTTCAATAACCAATAAAATCAAAATTCCTTTGAGAGAAAAAAATGAAGATATAATCTAAGACAGTGTGGTTTCTTTTAACGGTATTTTTATGCCAATTTAAGATATTAATAGAATCAAAAGGTTTAAGGGAGTTTCAGCGTGCAAAGACAGTTTGATTTACAGACCATTTTGGACTTTTATATTTGTTGAAACTTTTGAAATCTGATAATCACATGTGTTTATGAAAATGATGATTAATGTGTTTATTTTTCTAACTAGAAAAGTAATATGTATTCATCATGAAAGTTTTAGCAGTTGGTCATAAATGTGTGAAAAAGAAAATGCCTTCTTGTCATGTATAATGTTCATGCTAATGTTCAACCAAATTTGACCCCACTGTTTACAAAGTTGAATGGGAGAACAATTAGAAATAACACTACAGTGAACATTTTTGACTATATAATTTAGATTATTACAACTGGGATTGCTGTCTTATGAACCTTTACATATTAAGGATATTAACTATGAAAAATGTAAACATTTTTTCAAAACTAGTTTATTATTTAATTTTAATTTTTGTGTAAGTAGTCTGGTCTGTGTACTTTCTTTGCACCTTGTGACACTGCTGTTTTGCTTAGAAAGAACTTCCCCATACCACTAGCAGCTGAATACTTACATGTATTTTTCCTAGATATTATTTACTTCATTTTTCACATACAACCCTTAATCCATCTGGACTAAATGATACATTTATTTTGATAAATGCCATAAGGTAAGGGGCTAATTTTAGTTTTTTCCAAATGGTTAATTAATTATCTGAGTCTTATTTGCTGATTTTTTTTTTTTCTCTTAGTACTTATCTATCATGTAACTTTTACCTTACTACAGTCTTTTGGACTTAATTTTTTCCTTTGTATTTTTTATTCTTATTCTAGTACCATACCACTTTTAAGTATTTTAGCTATTAAATCTTTAAAAAGCTGGGAGGACCATTCTTCTTCCTTCATTATCCTTGTTTTTCAAATTTTTCCATGATTTTATTTTCATACCAATTAATTTTTTCCATATAAAATTTGGAATCAGTTTTCTAACTTTTTTAAAATGAGAAACTTCAAAGGAATTTCAATTTAGAAAACATTAATGTGAAATTTTACTTTAGAAAAATTAACTTTGGGGCTAGAAGTATGCTTCTTAATTAACATCTTTCTCGTGCCCTTTAGTAAAATTTTAGGTACTTTTCCTTCAATTAAGTCTACTTATTTTCCTTCAGTTTATTCCTTACAAATGTTTATTGTGTTATATTATGAAAAATATATTTTACTGTTGTTTTATTATTGGTTTTGGTTTGTAGGATATCTGTAGACTAGTATTTATGTTGCACATTTTATATTTACTGAACTTTGTTTAATCCTAATTTTCCAATTGTTACTTTTGACCCCTCTGGTTACAGTTTATCCTGTGTATCTTCCTTATTCTCTTTATTTAATTACATTTAATTGATTTTAATCTGATTTTAAATAATAGCAATGATAGGTGTCATTTCCTCTTACAGTTCTTTGATGTTAAGGATGTATCATTTATAATTGACCAAGATTTTATTTGCTGTTTTATGAGAAATTGATATTGAAATTCATCAAATGCTTTTTGGGCATCTGTGAAGATTATTCAGTGCTTCTACTTTGACCTATTGATGGGATATATTATATAAAGATACTACCTAACGTAGACCCTTCTTTTATTCCTAGTATTCCCTCTTCCTGTCAAGATGTGTAATCTTTTAACATACTGTTGATTTCTGTTTTCAAGTATATTATTAAGGATCTTTGCATCTATACTCATAAGTGAGTTTGGTCTGTAATTAGCTTTTTTTGTGCTAGTTTTGTCAGGTTTTGATATCAGGGTTAGGCCAGCTTCGTAAGTGAATTGGAACTCTTTCCCTAATTTTCTGTGCTCTGGAACAGTTTATATAGCATGGGACTTACTTGTTCTTGAAAGTTTTAAAGAACTCAACTATAAAACCATCTAGGCCTGGAGCCTTTGTTGGAGGTAATTCTTTGACAATATTTTTGTGGGGTTTTTTGTTTTTTTTTTTTTGGTTAGTTTTTTTACTTCATAAGTCAGTTTTTGTAATTGGTTTTTCCTGGAATTCATTCAGATTTTTCAAGTGTATTAGTATAGCAATACATATATTATTCTCTCATAAATTGAATATCTTCTTTATCTGTTACATCCTTTTTCATATTTCTTGTTTTGTTCAGTTGAATTTTTCTCTTTTTTTCAAATTATATACTTAGCTGTAGTTTATTTTTATTGGTTTTCTTTTTTCAAAAACTAAGATTAATATGTCAGTTTTATTTTTTTGTCTGATGTCTCGTTTTTAGGTGTGTTTATTTTTGTTATCCTGATTTTCTTGGGTTTTTTTTTTTTTTCCTTTTTAAATGGAATGCTTATTTCGTTTTCATTCTTTTCATATTTAAGATAAGAATATTTATATCCACAAATTTGCCTTTTACTATAGTTTTGGCCGTATTCCTTAGGTATGGATACAATTTGTTACAATTACGATTATTTTCTAATAGTGTGTGGTTATAACTTTGATTTCTTCTTTGACTCAAAATAGTTAGAAGTGTTTTTTTTTTTTTTTTAACTTTTCATGTGCTTGAGGGAGTTGGGTTTTTTTCCATTTGGTTTTGTACTTTTTCAATTTCTAGTTTTATTATTCTGTCAAAGAATGTGGCTTACTCAATTTCTGATTTTTTACATTTGTTGAGATTTACTTTTAGCTACATTATCAGTTTTTACAAATATTTCTAGACATTCTCTTTATTCACACTGTATATTGACTATATATTGATAAGCACTAAATCCACTTTCCTATGATTTTCAAATCCCTCGATTCTGTAAAAAATTCTTACTCTTTTGTTTGCTTAATTAGTTGAGCATGAGTAGTGTGTTAATCTCTTACAAAGGTGACATTTGTCGCAGTTCCTCGTAGTATTCTTCATGGGTTTTGTTTCAAAGATCTTGGGGATGTTAGACAAAAACGCTCATGATTATGTATCTTTATTATAGTATTTGCTTATTGTCAACAAAAAAATGATTCTGTGTCATATTAAATGTATTTTGTCTTAAATTCTCCTTTGATATCAGTATTTGCAACCCATTCTGGATATCTTTCTAGTATATGTATGTATTTGTCCATCCTTTTATTCTTACCATTTATGTCATTTTGTTTTAGGCAGTTTTCACTGTTATGTTTCTAAAGTTTTTAATCTAAAATTGTCCGTGGTTTTAATATCTGACTGATAGAAGAAGCTGGTGGGATGAACCAGTTCCAAAACTCTGGTGTATGCAAACACTTAGCAACAGAGGCAGCAGCAGCCACAGCTCAGCTCCTGCTGCTTTTTCCTGCTGCATGATAGAGAAACACGAGCATTAATCTTAAGTGGAGTTCTTACTAACTAATATATAGCCTGTTTTAGCATTCCTGAAAATTTGTTTGCTTTCATTCTGGGTAGAGCCACAAATGTTCAGATTTGTAAACTTGACAACTTTGGCTGCAGTGTTTCCTGGTACACAAATGTTCTCTTCATATGCTTTTTTAAAAAAAAAAATCTATTTGATATTTTAAGGAATATGATTGTTTTAATTTTTTAGTTTGTGTATAATCATTAGCTTTGTATGTGTGATACTTTTGTGTTTTCTAATAAAGTTTGTAATTTCTGTTGTATTAATTAATGTATGTTAAATTCTTAGTACAGCCTTGAAGATAGAAATAGATTCTAGTAACGTATTTGTTTTAAGAGCTTTAAAATAATGAACGTTTCATAACTTAAAAGACATATAAATGTTTTTCACCTACCTAAAATCTAGGTCAGGCTTAAGCATATGTGCAGGGTAGATATTATTTCTGGTTTATGGATGAGGTCCTTATGATACAGAGAGTGAACTGCTCTAGACAAATCTGAAACTGGATTTTCTGACTTCAAGGCTGGGCTCTTTTTGCATTAATCCCTATTACCTCTAGAAACTTGTTCCAACTGCTATTATTTTTAAAATTAAAAATTTTAGAGTAGTATTTGCCAAGCCTTAATTGTATTTTAAATATTTTTAACTGATTGGAAATAGTAAACTAAAACATAAAAGTGATCAATTTTGGCATTACTAATTTTTTGTTCACATCTGACAGGTAAATATGGATATTAAATATGCCTTAAGATATAAATCAGTTTAAGATTTTTATCATTTAAGTTTGCATTAATAGTTTTAATGTCTGAGTTGGTACCCTAAATACATTGTCTAGCCTTTAAGTTACTATTTTTCAGGTTAAGTTTCGGTTTTTTTCTTGCTTCCTTGGTGTGGCCTGTCTCACAGCAGTCCTTATCTCAGTTTTCTCTTTTACTTGTGTTTCCAGTGACTTGACTCTTAAGGGCAGAGTTGATAGTCTGTCGTCTCTATGTTTCTGACCACTCGTACTTTCAGAGAGTCCTCATTTGCTCTTTCCCTCCTCAACTCTTTACAGTAGTTAATAGAAAGAGCACTGGTAGCGCAGTGGCAGAATAAAGCTAGAATTGTAAATATTATATCGGGAAAGGAACTAGTTCTCTTATTTGACGTATTTGTAGAGACGGCTCACTGACTCGTCCAAAATCACACCAACTGTACATGTTACAGTCGTGAGACTACAAACCAAGTCTCCTAATTTAAAATCAGTCCTTTCCAATAACTCCAGCCATGTAAACTGCGTGTCCATGAAACCAGTTATTCTGTATGTCGAATCTTTCAGTTATCAGTTCCTCACTGCTCTTAATACCTTAACGTTTTTGTCTGCCCCTAACGTGACTTGTGGCGATTGGTAGGCACTGAGTACTTTACTTTTAGCTAACGCTATTACAACTTCAGCATTACCACTCCTGAGGACAAAGAGATCGTGGCAGAAATTAATAGTGCTTTACTGCAATCAACAAATTAAAATAAATGACTTAAAAATAAATTAATTTGAGTGCATTAATTCATCAAGCACTATATACACACAATCCTGGCCCTCAAATAGGAGAAATAAGCCAATAAATAAGTGGGTGCAAAGAAAAAATTACTAGCTCAACTTGGTGGTTTGAGGGGAGGCATCACAGAAGAGGTCACTTTTGTGCAAACAAGTTTACGTAGCAGACTAGGGAGTCAGAAGAGCATTCTAGGTGGAAGGTGCAGTACTTAATGCAGGAGGATTATAATCAGAGTTCAAGAGAAGGTATCAGAAACTAGGCCAGAAAAGTTAGACTTCTTCCATATGTGGATTATTCAGGGCCACTGGAAACTTAAGCAATAAAACAACATGTCAGAAAGTGAGAAACTGCAAGGCGAAGGAGAGAATTGGTATTCAGGAATTAGGAACTAGGGGAGCAAGAGCCCTCCAAAAATGAGAAGGAATTTAAAACAGAAACAAGAAAGCAATTTTGCGTCATAATGTGAGAAAAGAGATTATTTTGAGAAGGGAATTCACTCCAGTCTCCTGTCTCCGGCAGTCTAAGAGGAAGATAAGAAAAAAGTCCATTATTTGTCAATTAATAGGCCGCTGGAATCTACAGAGCAGTTTACCTATTGTCTTAGGGAGTGAAGCCTGATTTCAGTGCCATAAAAAGTAGATAGGTGGTAAGTAAAGACCTTGAGTAGAGACTGATTTTTAAAGGGTTGGAAAAATAAAAAGTAATGAGAAATAGCGGCATAAGGTAGTGAGAGCAGATTTTTTTTTTTTTAGCCTCATCCATTAGGGATCAAGTTCATTTTTATATAATAGAACATCCAGGGAACAGTAGATGCAAGAAGAAAGAATTCAGTTTTCCTTTCACCAGCTGTGTAGTATCAACAGGGATCCAGGCTCCTTCTAAATCCTGACTCCACCACTTGTGGTCCTTAGCCTGGTTTTACATGTTGCCATCCAAAATGAGCTACTATGGCTAATGGGAGAAGTAAGTGACTTTAGAACTCAGGTGCGTTAAGAAAGGGAGGAAAAATTAAAAAAATAGATAATTTTTTTTTAAAACCCTGCACTAAGCCTTGCTTATAGTATAATATTTCATGTATTATTTTTATTTGTGGTAAAATACACATGTGAAATGTAAAATCATAACCAATTTTAGGTTGAGTTGGGTAGTACTAAGTGTACCCATGTTGTTGTGCTGCCACACCACCATACAGGCACAGAATTCTTTTCTTGCAAAACTGAAGCTCTCTACCCATTAAACAGTAATTGCCCATTCCCTCCTTCGTCCTCCAGCCCGTGGTAGCCATCATTCTGCTTTTCTGTGTCTCTGAGTTTGACTATTCCAAGTACCTCACATAAGTGTGATCACACAGCACTCTCCTTTTGTGACTAGCATACTTCACTCAGCATAACGTCCTCAGGATTCATCCATGTTGGAGCACGTGTCAGAATATTCCATTTTATGTATACACCACATTTTGTTTATCCGTTCTTCCACTGATGGGTACTTTGGTTGCTTCTGTCGTTTGGCTGTTGTGAATAATGCTTTTATGAATATGGATGTACAAGTATCTCTTCAAGACCCTACTTTCAGTTATTTGAGGTATATGCTCAAAAGGGGAATTGCTGGATCATATGGTAATTCTATTTTAATTTTATGAGGAACTATCATAATGTTTTTCGTAATGACTGCACCAGCAGTGCACAGGGTTCTCCGTATCATTCTCAACACATTATTTTCTGGGGTTTTGGATAATGGCCATTTTTAGTGGGTGTGAGGTGGTATCTCATTGGGGTTTTGATGTGCATTTCCTGAATGATTAGTGTTATCGAGCATGTTACACACAAATATGCTTATTGGCCTTTCGTATATATTCTTTGGAGAAATGTGTTCACGTTCTTTTGTCCACTTATTAATTGAGTTGTTTGTTTTTATGTTATTGAGTTGTGGGAGTTCTTTATATATCCTGAATATTAACCCCTTATCAGATATTTAAATTAATTTGTTTTTAATTATGTGAATAATACATAATCATATTCATGATAATAAATTAAAACAGTCTATATAAGTATAGCATCAAATTAAAATTGTTCTTCATTCCTTCCTTCATTGCACTACCCTCCCAAGATTTAAATATTCTTAACAGGTTTATCTTTCTGTTCTTTTTTTCTGTACATATGAGTTCTGTCAGTCATAAATTTTTTTAATTAAAATGGAACTATACATATTGTTCTTACTTTTATCACTAAGCAATATATCCTAGGCAGCTTTCTTTATCTATATATGTAAAGTTATTACACACTTTTTTTTTTTACAGCTGCACAGTATTTCATAATATAAATGTTCCATGGGGTGTGTGTGGGGGGGTGTTTAAGCCCTCTATTCATAGGCACATAGGTAGTTCCCAATTTGTTTGATACTGAAAAAAATACTATACTCAGCAGCTTTTAATTGTGTATCTTGGTGCTTATATGAAAGTAACACTGAAAGTTAGACTACAGTTGGCCCTTGAACATTGCAGAGGTTGGGGTGCTGACCCCTGTGCAGCCAAAAATCCACTTACAACTTCACACTCGGCCCTCCGTATCCGTGGTTCTCCATCTGCAGATTCAGACAAGCAGGATGGCATAGTACTACAGTAGTATTTCTTTCTTTTTAAAATCTGCATGTAAGTGGACCCATGGAATTCAGTCTCATATTGTTCAAGGGTCATTGGTACTTAGAAGTGGAATTATTGGAGTAGAAGTTACAATTTTATCAGTTTTAATTTTTGAATGATTATATTCACATAATTGTAAATCATGAAGCATAAAAAGTAAACAAGGAAGAAATTCCATCTCAGCTTTGCCTTTCAGCCATCTGTTTTTTTAATCTTCCTAGGCAAAAGCTCCTGTTATTTTTTTCCTATCATTCCAGCAGTATTTGGTAATAGTGTACGAGTAAGCACTATTACATACTTTTCCCTTTCTTCACACACTATCTACATGGTTTTGTACTTTGCGTTTTTTCACCCATCAACATATCCTGAGATCTTTGCAAAACCGAACATAAATTATTAACTATTCTAATACACTGGCACTCCTCGTTTTACTGTGCTTCACTCTTTTGGGCTTCACAGACACTGTTTTATACAAATTGAAGGTTTGTGATGACCCTGTGTTAAGCAAGTCTCTTGGCACCATCCAGCAGCATTTGCTCACTTCATGTCTCTGTGTCACAGTTTGGTAATTCTCACAGTATTTGAGACTTTTTCATCATTATTATAATTGTTACAATGAGCATTGATCTTTGATATTATTACTGCCACTCACTGAAGCCTCAGGTAATGGCTAGCATTTATTAGCAATAAAGCATTTTTAATTAAGGTATGAACATTGTCTTTTAGACAGTGCTATTGTATACTTAACAGACTACAGTATATCATAAACAACTTTTATATGCACCGGGAAATGAAAAATTTTGTGTGACTTGCTTTATTGCAGCATTTGCTTTATTGTGGTAGCCTGGAGCCAAACCTACAGTATCACTTAGGTATGCCTCTAAATAATTACAATTAAATAATCATAGTCATTCTTAATTGTGGATGGCTTCATCTCATTCTATCACATGAATCATTATGTATTTCGACCTCAGTTGATGGACATCTAGGTTGTTTCTAGCCTTTTGGTAACACTAACAATTCTGCTGTGAATGAACACACGTATGTAGATCAGTACGATAAATTCCATGACATAAAATTACTAAGGACTTGTGTTTTTGTAATTTGGGTAGAAGTTACCTAACACATGGAGATGTAAACATTTTTTGGTCTTTATTTCGTTTCCTGCATAATCACTCTCTCTTCGGAGTTTTTATTGTTAATTTTTTTTGTCTTCCTTCATGTTGGAGATTTTCTTCAACATGTCTAGTGCTCTTTGTTATCTGTTCATATTTTTAAAGACAAGCCCGAGCTTGCCTGCTGTTGGGCTTTACTTTCAGGTGACCAACCTTTATTTTAAGAGATTTCTGAGTATATGTTCTCCAGACATCACTCTCTTCTTCAGAAGGATTCTTCTAAACTTCTGCTTAGGGAGCATGACTGCCTACTGGTAGTAGTTCTGGACCTTGCACAGAGAAGGGAGAAATGGACTATTCTGGTAGCAGACTTTTAACAAATCTGCACAACTACTATGTTCCCTTTTCCCCTCCTTCTTACCACCCAAATGGGCTTGAGATTCCCACCTCATCTGTTGCTATCTCTTAACTACCACCCACTCCTTTTAAATTTTTCCGAAGTGTTATGTTACTACCTGGGGAGATGATTCCTGACCCTTGTTACTCTGTTCCTTGAGGGGTGGGAGCATTTATTCCTACATTAACTTTTTCTTAAGCATGTGATTTTTCTTCATTTACTTTGGCATTTTACAGTGTAACACAGCATATGATTGTGTAACTGTCTCAAGTTTTCTGACCTCCCAGATTAATTTTAAATCCCCATAGGAACCTAGTACCTAGGAAACACTTTTAACAGTTTAAATGAATATCCTTACAGCCTAAGGCAGAATAAAAGGCTAGGTGTGCTACTTAACATCCTGCAAAGCACAAGACAGCCCCTACAACAAAAAATTAACCCACCCCCAAAATGTCAGTAGTGTTCATTGGAGTTATTACTCCATCTGCGAAATTTTTTGATTGTTCATGCAGATACTCTGCATTCTCTGGAGACCCTTGGAGACTTTTTTTAGCATGGAAGATCTAAATATATATTGATAATAGTGAATATCACTGATACTTTAAATTTCTTTAAAACCTTAAATGTCCTTAGTTTTTTTCTTGGTATTTATTAGTTATGTGACTGATAAACTAGCAGCAAAGAAGTACTTAATGTGCTAATACACTCGATCCTCTTTTATAAAGCTGGTTAACCAAATTAGCCATCTGACTGTAACAAAATGATAATAATCAAGACCCTTTGTGTTTATTTCATTGCATGTTAGATGGGCTCTTTTATCAAATAGCTGTTTTGTTGGTCGGAAATTAAAACTAATTTGAAAAATATATAAAAAATTATTCAAATTTAATTAATGTATTGAAGTGTCTAATTTTTAATTATTGCTTCCTAACTTCAGAAAATTCCATTCATCGGTTAATGAACATTTGAGTTGGTTACACTTTGGGGTATTATAAATAAGATTGCTGTGAGCATTTGTCTATACATTTTTGCATGGCATGTGTTTTCATTTCTCTTAGACATATATCTAGAAGTGGGACTTCTGGATCATATGGTAACTCTGTGTTTAACTTTGAGGCGTTACCAAACTATTTTCCAAAGTGGGTACACCATTTATATTCCTGTCAACAATGTAGGAGGGTTGCATTTCTCCACATCCTCACCAACACTTTCTTTTATAGCCATTCTAGTACATATGAAATAGTAGCTCATGGTTTTGGTTTGCATTTCCCTGAGAGTATCTTTTCCTGTGCTTATTGACTGTTTGTTCCTTTGGAGAAATATTTATTCTTTTCCCATTTTTATTTGTTATTTGTCTATATTATTTAGTTGTAAGTACTCTATATTTATTCAGAATAATAGATCCTTATTAGATATATTATGATTTGCAAATATTTCTCTCACTCTGTGGCCATTCTTCATTTTTTTGATAATGTCCTCTGATGAATGAAACTTTTAATTTTGATGAAATCCAATCTATTTTTTCTTTGCTTCCTTGTGCTTTTGGGTATCATATCTAACAAACTGTTGGCTAATCAAAGGTCATGCAGATTTACACTATGGTTACTTTAAAGTGTTTTATAGTTGTAGCTCAGACATTTGCATCTTTGCATTTTGAGTTTATATTTGTATATGGTATAAGGTAGGTATCCAAAGTCATTCTTTTGCACATGGATATCCAGTATTCAATTGTCCCAGCATCATTTGTTGAAAAGATTATTTCCTCCCCATTGAGTGGACTTGGTACCCTTGTGGAAAATCAATTGACCATTCATGTATGAGCTTGCTTCTGGACTCTGAATTCTATTCCATTGATGTATCTATCTTTCTTTATGCTGGTATCATACTGTCTTGATTACTTTAGCTTTGTAGTAATTTTTGAAATTGGGAAATGTGAGTCTTCCAAATTTATTATTTTTCAAGATTATTTTGATTCTTCTGTATCCCTTGAATTTCCAGCTTGTCAGTTTCTGTAAGGAAGGCAGTTGGAATTTTCATAAAGGTTGCATTGAATCTGTACATCAATTTGGGAGTATTGCCATCTTAACAATATTATTTATTCCAATCCGTGAACATAGGATATATTTCCATTTCTTAGATCTTTAATTTTTTTCAAGCATGTCTTGTAGATTTCATGTATACTTCTTGCACTTTTGTTAAATTTATTCCTAAGGGTTTTTTTTTATGATGTTGTAAGTGGAATTAATTTTTAATTTCATTTTTGATTTGTATAGAATTAAGACTAATTTTTATGTGTTGGTCTTGTATCCTGCAACCTTTTGCTGAACTAGTTTATTAGCTCTAATGATAGGTTTTTTTTTTTTTTTAGTACATTCCTTAGGATTTTCTATATAGAATATGTTATCTGAAAAATAGAAATGGTTTTACCTCTTTCTTTCTAATCTGGATTTTGTTCCACTTTCTTGCCTAATTGCTCTGCTGGCATTACCAGTGCAGTGTTGAATAGAAATGGTGAATGCAGACATCTTTGTCTTTCGCCCAGTTTGAAGGAAGAAGCCTTCAGTGTTTCATCATTAGCTATGAAGTTAACTGTAGGTTTTCCATAGATGACCTTTGTCAGGTTGAGAGACGTACAGTCTACTACCAGATTATTGGATACTGAAGCTTATCAAATGCTTTTTCTACATTTGTTCAGATAATCATATCAGATTGTTTTTCTTATGCAATTAATATGGTATGTTACATTTTTGATTAACTTTTGTACATTGAATACGTTTTGTATTTCTGGGATAAGTCACACTTGGTCGTGATGTATTATGTCTTTAAATGCTGACAGACTCAGTTTGCTAGTATTTTGTTAAGGACTTTTATGTCTGTAATCATGAGATAATTGGTCTGGGTTTTTCTTTCTTTGATGTCTTTGTCTAGCTTTGGAGTTGGGTAAGATTGGCCTCACAGAATGAGTTTGGAAGTTTTCCCTCTTCTGTTTTTATGTAAGAACTTATGAAGGATCTGTATTCATCTTTGTTTGGTAGAATTCACCAGTGAAGCCATCTAGATCTGGGCCTTTCTTTGTGGGTACTTGAAAAATTACTAATACAGTCTCTTTTTTATAGATCAGATTGTCTTCTCCTTTTTGAGTCCATTCTGGTAGTTTGTATCTTTCTAGGAATTTGTCTGTTTTGTGTAGGCTATCCAGTTTGATGGCATAGAGCTTTTCATAGTATTCTCCTACAGTCCCTTTTATTTCCATAAGGTTTGTTGTAATATTCCTGTCATTCCTGATTTTAGCTATTTCAGCCTTCTCTCTTTTTTTGTCTTGGTTGGTTTAGTTCAAGGCTTATCAGTTATGTTGATCTTTTCAAAAAATCAACTACTGGCTCTGTTACATTTTTTCTGTTGTTTTTCTATTTCCTGTTTCATTTATTTTCACTCCAATCCTTATTATTCCTCTCTTCTGCCTACTTTGGGTTTTGTTTCCTCTTACTTTTCTAGTTTCTTAATGTGGAAGATTATTCATTTGGGACCTTTCTTCTTTATTTAATGTAGTCATATGCAGCTATAAATCTCTCTCTAAGCACTGCTTGTACTATATCCCATAAGTTTTGGTATGTTGTGCTCTTATCTTTATTCTTCTCAAAATACTTTCTAATTTCTCTTATGATTTCTCCTTTGACCTATTTCTAATGACCACATATTTATGAATTTCCCTTCAGTTATTGATTTCTAATTCCATTTCTTCAGTTAGATTTCTAATTCCATTCCATTATAGTTGGAGAAAATACTTTTATGATTTCATTCCTTTTAAATATATTGAGACTTGTTTTATAGCCTAACATATGATCTGTCCTGGAGAATATTCCATGTGCACTTGAGAAGAATGTATATTCTGTTGGTGGTGGTGGAGTGTTCTATAGATGTCTGTTAGTTCTAGTTGGTTTATACTATTGCTTGTCTTACGTTTCCTTGTTTATCTTCTGCTTAGTTTTATCCATTATTGAAAGTGGAATATTGAAATCTCCAGCTATTATTGTTGAATTATCTATTTCTCTCTTCAGTTCTGTCCATTTTTATTTTATGTATTTTGAGCTCTGTTGTTAGGTGCATGACAGGTTATGATCATTATATCTTCTTGATGAATTGACCCATTTGTCATGAAGTGATATCTTTATCTCTTATAACAAGTTTTGTTTTAAAGTCTTTTTCTTCGCTATTAATATAGACATTTCAGTTTTCTTTTGGTTACCTTTGGCATGCTATATCTCTTTCTTTGCTTTCAACCTAGGTGTGTTTTTTAATCTAAAATACATTTGTAGTACGTAGATGACATAGTTGGATCATAGATTATTCTAAATCCATTCTTCTTGTCCCTGCCTTTTCACCAGGAGGTTTAATCCATTTACATTTAATGTAACTACTAATAAGATAGGATTTACATTTGCCATTTTTGTATTTGTTTTCTATATGTGTTATGTCTGTTTGTTCCCCAGTTCCCCCATTACTGACTTGTTTTGTGGTAAATAGACATTTTCTAGCAAACCATTGTAATTCCCTTGTTCTTTCTTTTACTATATGTATTTTTAAGTCATTTTCTGTTGTGGTTGTCCTGGAGATTACAGCTAATATCTTATTTTAAAAACTAGTTTGGATTAATACCAACTTAATTTCAAAAGTGCACAAAAACTTTTGCTCCTATGTATCTCTGTTATCTCCCCCCCCCCCAATTCATCTTTATGCATTGTGTACCCATTCAACACAGACTTATATTTGGTACTTTATGTAAAGTTGTCTTTTAGATCAGATAGAATAAAGAAGTTACAAACAAAAAATACATTTTGACTGTATTTTATATTTACCTGGGTAGTTACTTTTAGTGGTGTTCTTTATTTTTTTCTGTGGATTCAAGTTACTGTTTAGTGTCTTTTCACATAAGCCTAAATAACTCCCTATCTGCTAGTGATGAATTCTGTCATATTTTTGTGTGGCCACTGAAGTCTCTACTCAGTTTGCTTAACGGTCAGCTATTGATTGAACAGAGATTTCCTTAAACAACTTGAACCAATAAATCAGTCTTTGCCAAACGGCTCTGTGTATGTATTGGGGTACACCGTAAACATTCAATCAAGCAGTTGACAAGCCTTCCTTAGCCTTCACTTCCTACTTTTGCAGAGCCTCAAGTTGAGCAAGAGATTTAGAGCTTAGGAACTTCTTATGTCTTGAAATGCACACAGCTCTTTGCATGTGATTGGTCTTCTAGATTCCCAGAAATACACTGGAGCTTTTTAAAGCTTCTGTGGACATCTTATTTCCCAGCTTTACCTTTTAAGCTTTTTGGTTAGTCTGTTGTTTGTCCCAACTGATAGCCACTGTCCCAGGCTGCCACAAAATTAAGACACTTGCCTATAATTTTTTTAACAACTTTTTTCCCTCACCCTTCCACTCCCACAAAGGAGAAAGCATTTTGCAGTGGGCAGGCTCCAACACAGGTCAGATAAAGCCAGTAGGTGGGGTCTCACATAGAATCCACCACACAAGACAAATAATGAATCTTAGCAATGAAGGCTGGAGAGCGCTCTAGCTGTGTTACGTTTATTCTGGTGACCACGGCTGAACTAGGAATATGGGCTGTTACTTTTCAAGGCTACTACTGGAGAATGGAAGAGTATCAGACTAGTGCAGGTTAAAGCTGTTCTTACTGAAAAATCAGCCATTTTTCTTGGATAAATGCTCCCCAGTTTGATGTAAGCCTTGGGTTAATTTCCACAGTTCTCAAAAGTTGTTAGTGACCAGCTTTGCCAGTTTTTCCATTGTTTCATGGAGAAGTGAATTTTAGTGGTTTTTACTATGTAGCTTTCATTGATGTCACCAAAACTGTAGAATTGAAGAACGTGAATGTTAAAGGACCAGAAATCGTTTGTGCAGTTCTAATTGCCACACTTCATTGAGGTTAACTGAAATGGTACAGCAAATGGAATAGCCATTTCAATAAAGAAATAAAAATTTTACAGCATAGAAGATGAAAACATCTATAAAGACTTTCTTTAAAAGTCTGTAAAAAGCATAAACTATGAAAAAGACTCCTAAATTTTATTTGATATTTCCTATTGCTACAGAATGAAGTTCAAAACCTTTTACTTTTCAGAGAAAGAATTATACAGTAGAGAAAGATTGGACTTTGGTGCTAGCCATATCTAAGGTTGAGTCCTAATTTATGATGTGGGGTTTGTAGCCGTAGGCAATCCTTAATCTTTAGTGTTCAATTTGCTTTCTTTCCCTTTGTGAAATATATGAATACCATACTATTTTTATCACGTTTTAAAACTATACATATATAGAATGTTTATCAGTGCCTGGAACATAGAAAGCCCTCAATGTGTGGCAGCAATTGTTACTCAGACTCTTCCACAGTCCAGCATTTTGGCCTTACCTGATATAAACCTTCTTTTGTATGAAATTTTCTTCTCCCTCCTTCCTTTTTCCCCGCTGTTCATCCTGTGCCTTAGCTATTTTGAACTTCTAGGATTTCGAGAACACACCCTGCTCTTCTCAGTTTTTGTTCACACTCTTTGCTCCACATGAAGTAGGTCTGCCTCATCCCCCTCCCACACTAGCACCCGTGTGAATAAATCTCCTTATTTTCTAAGGCCTAATTTACATTCACTTTCTCCATATACCATTATATCTTTAGTAACCTAAATTCAAATTACTCCCTGCTCTGTGACCACATGGCACCTTACTTATATCTCTTTCATAGCATTTATTTACAGTATTTTATGTAACTTTCATTGAGGTGTAACATACACACAGAAAACTGCACAACTCGTAAGTGTACAACTGGATACATTTTCACATAGTGAGTACACTCTTTTTACCAGCTTCCCGATCAAGAAACTGAGCATCACTATCGTCCCAGAGGCCCGTAGTGTCTTCCTCTGGGTACTACCCTTCCCATCACCTTCATGCCACCCTTGCCATGAGAAACTGCTATCCTGGCTTCTAACATCATGGATTAGCTTTGCTTGTTTTTGAAAATTATGTGAATCAAATTATGCAGTAATCAATATTATATTTGTAAGATTGAAGCATTTTGCTTTGTGTAGTTTTGGTTCATTCTAATTGCTTTTTAGTATTCTCTTTATGAATATATACCGTAATTTCTTCCATTCTACTGTGTATGGACATTAGATTTTTTTTTTCCCCATGTGGGTTTTAATTTGCATTTCCTTGATGACTAGTAAAGTTGAGTGACTTTTTAATACAGTTTTTTTGGAAATTGGATTATCCTCTTTTGTGAAGAACCTATCTACGTCTTTGTTCATTTTTACCTTTATAATCACTAAGGGCAGGTAAGTATATCACACTCATCATTTTATGCTGACATAGTTTCTAGAATGCCATTCTTCATCCATCATAGCTCTATGTATTTATTGATTTGAGACTTTATGCAGCAAATTAAGTTGGAGACTGACTGATGTTCTTTAGAAGGAACCTTCTGAACATGTTGCAGTGCCACCAGTCAACAAATACGTATTGAATACCAATTGCATAAAACTCTGCTTGGTTCATCAGTGAGATAAAGAGCCGCCCACTGATGAACTGCCCTTGCCAATCATCTTCACTTCTCTATTCCTTAGTTTCCTCGTGTATAAAATGGTGTAAATACACAAGATGATGCTGGAGTTTGTTTGGGGGGTTTTAAATGCAGACCACCTCGTTTTTAACTGAATTTATCCTTTTACTAAAATGATTTCAGAAATGTTTGAAACTGTTGAAGAACTGTTAGTGGAATAAGATTGAATTTAAGTGGAAACAGAACAAAAATGGTTCATCAGGAATTAATTGAATCAGTGCTCATTGCTTCAGTGTTTTTGTTCATTCTTAATCTATAGGCAGACACTATAAAATCTGACCATTTTATGTGAAGTTAATTTAAAACAAAGAAAAACTGAGACAATTTAAAAATGAAAGTAAGCATACCAATGTAGTTTGCATTATATACAGAGTTATTTTTTTATTAAAAAAAAAAAAACAATCCAACTTAACCAAAAGAATTGTTATTTTAAATGGCCCTCTTATGTGCAATAGTGAGAAATCAAGCCTTTCTTAAGAAATAATAAAAGCAGAAGTACTTACTTTTTATTATTATTAAAAAATTGACACACATTTCTTTTTAAAATAGGGAGGATTTATCAGGTGACTACCCTTGAAGCTTATGTTCTTTTATTAGTAATTTATAAACTTCAGAATAAGACCCTTGACATATAAATCATGATTCAGCATGACTGAATCTATTTTGTGGGATTATTACCCAAAGTCACTTTAGGTAATAATCCCATAAAAAAGGGAAGGCAAGTTGGAAGAAAAGATCTGGTTAGTAAGGTCATACATAATCATTTTTTTATGTATCCATGATAGTGTAACTCTTCTTTAAATTCATTTTGTTGACTTCAAAGTAATCTTTCAGATATATTGTTTATTACATAGTTACTTACCATAAAAATAAAATTTATCACCTGAATTTCAAAGTGATATTTGATCTTAGACTAAGCTTGGCTTTATAGTACTATGAACAATTCTTACTTTCTGTTCTGGGCCTAGACTAGAAGGTATATAACTAACTAACAGACTTAATGCAGTGCTTTTCCAGCTGTGCTGTTCTCTGGGACACCAAACTATCGTGCACGTTACACTGTGTACTTCTGCGGTGTTCTCTGAGTGTTCCTGCCAGACGCCAGAGTCTGGTGGACTTCAGCCATGGCTCGGACTCAGCTGTGTGTCATTGTTCTGCCCAGAACATGGAACAATAAGAAGAATCAAATCTGTTTATAATCAAGATCAGGCCCTTTCAGGAGGTTTTCTCTCTGGAGTCTCGATCTAATTGCACCTAAAGATTACGGGAGGATTTCAACAAGTGTTATATTTTCCAAAGCTTAAGCTGACTAGATGTTTGACCATATTACTTTCACCTCATTTATGTATTACTCAGCAAATGTATTATTTGCTTAATACTTGTAAGGGACTATAATTCTGCCATGTCTTTGGGGCCTTCCTAAAATCCTGTATCTTTTATTATCATCTATAATACATGAATATTAATAAAAGTGTAGGTCTTGGTAAGAAAAGGGATTTTAATAGAAATTAATAATTTTTAATAAATTCTTTTTATAAATATTAGGAAAAATTAATGATCTAATCTTGATTGTTTTCCAGGCATTCAGTTTGCTTACAGTCACTAATTAGTAATAAAAGTTTCTCATCTGTAAGATGAGTGGATTAGGCTGGATGATGAAATTCTTTCCAGATTTACCTCTCTATGCAAATTTCTTATCTACAAAATGTGTATAATAAAAAAATACCTGGGGAAAACAGTTCAAGGTTCAGGAAGATCTTGAACTACCATGGACGCACTGAGTCTACAGCTACATATGGAACTCTTTAAAAAACCTAAAGGCTGACTGAATGAAGACTACACCTCAGGCAAACAGGAAGAAAAGCACATGGAAGCGGGTAGGAGAGGCTCAGGCACAGTCTCACCGTAAACCTTACCGATGGCATGGCAACCCACAATCAGGAGGGAACTGGAATCCTGGAGGTTCTCATGAGGATCAAAAGGTTCAAGCCCCACATCAGGCACCCCAAGTTTTAAGACCTGTATCTGAGAGACAGGCCCCCAAGACATCTAATTTTGAAAACCAGTGGGCTCACATCCTAAGACCCACAAGACTGTAAGTTTCTAACAAATGGCTCTTGAAGGGCCCACACACTTGGACTCACTTGCCCCAGAGCCCAGCTCAGAAGCAGCCTGTCTTGCCCAGACTTAAGTAAAGGAGAATCACATGCTTGTATTGAAGCATCAGCCTGAGGGGCAGCCATCCAGGTTAAGACACATCTAGGAGATATCTGGAACACTCCAGGGACAGAGACTGGCAGGTGCCATCTTTGCACTCTCCCTTTGCTGTGCTCCAGAATACCAGTCTCTCCCAGAAGGGAGCTATTACATGCGTCTAGTGTCCTGATTTTTGCAACTCCCAGCCGGGAGACACCTCTTAATTGTCTAGCTCTGGAGGCCAGGGGAGCTTATCTTCCTGATCTAATGGAACTGTAAGAAACAGAGTCACTCAGAAAGGAACTTATACCCTTTTCTGGCACGCTGATTTTTGTGGCTGCTGCAGGGGACATCTGTACATAGTATGGGACTGGTGCCTGTGGGACTTACACTCATGGGTCCCACAGGATTATAACCCACAGCAAAAGAGTTCTTAAACAGCTACCACCTACATGGCACAGCAACGTCACAGATCCAAGAACTTGTTTTTCCTGTGATGGAGACCTATTAGCCAACTGTCATGGCTGCAGCCTAGCCTGAGGGGCAGGCTGCTAGTTAAGCATGCATTTAGGGACTGATTATAATCCTTTTGGAAGACCTCAGAGGGCTGGTGCTATCTTCCTTCTCTCCCTCTGCCACACTCCTGAGTGCCAGTGTGTTCCCAAGAAGAGCATTACACACATCCGGTGCTCTGGTTTTTGTGACTGCTGCCCAAGAGGTACCCCTAGATCAACTGGCTCTGGTGGCCAGGGGACCTTGAATTCCTGCATCATTCGAAAGGAATGTGGCAATTGGAAAGACAGTTTTTGGCTAAGTATCATCCCCAAGGCACTGCACTGATAGCAGACTTGGGGCACACCCAAGTTTTTCTGTGAGGGAGGCCTCTTTGCTTTCCTCAAGCTTTGGCCTAAGGGGCAGCCTCCTGTTTTGGCATATGTCTAGTTACCTACAAAGCTATGCCCAAGGAATGGATGCAGTCTTGGCTTTTTCCCTCTGCCTTGTTCCGTTTCTGGTATCTGACAGAAAAGAGTGGATACACGCGTCAGGAGCCCTGAGTTTTGCAACTGCCTAGGGGACACCTCCAGATTGCTTGGCTCTGGTGGCCAGCAGGGCTTATGCTTGCAGTCCCACAGGACTGTATATACTTGCATACTTTTAAAAACTGCTGCCTGAGGGTCTGGCTTCCAGTCAGCCTGATTTTAGGTACTGAGATCCTCCCTTTTGGGACACTGACAGGTCTTGGTACATACTTAACTACTGAGAACTATTAAAAATATAATAGACTGCTTTGACAAGCACAGAAGTTTAAGGGACTACCAAGACCTAGGACAGGGTTGAACAAGTTTCATCTCCTACACTCCTTCAAGCTTGGGAGATGTGGTGGTTTCATTTTCTGCATAGAAACCAACACAGTGAAGCAAAAGGAAGAAACAAAGGAACATGTTCCAAATGAAAGAACAAGATAAAACCTTAGCCAAGTAACAGTGAAACTGAGATAAGTAATTTACTTGATAAAGAGTTCAAAGTAATGGTCATAAACATGCTCAGTGAATTGGGAAGAAGGATGTATGAACACAGTCAGAGCTTTAACAAAGAGATGGAAAATACGTTAAAGTACCAAACAGAAGTCACAGAGCTGAAGAACAATTACTGAACTGAAAGGTACACTAGCAGGGTTCCACAACAGACTAGATGAAGCAGAAGAAAAGATCCAGGAACCTGAAGATAAGGCAGGAGACGTCATCCAATCAGAGCAGCAAGTGGAAAAAAGTCCAAATAGTTTAAGGGACTTCTGGGACAGCATCAGATGGACTAACATTCCATCAAGGAGACCAGAATGCCCCGCTTATATCAATGGATAGATTATCCAGAGAGAAAATAAGTAGGGAAACATCAACCTTAAAAGACACATTAAACCAAATGGACTTAACAGATACATTAAAAACATTCCATTCAAAAACAACAGAATACATTCTTTTCAAGAGCACATGAACATTCTCCAGGATAAATCATATGTAAGGCCGCAAAACAAGTCTTAGTAAATTGAAGAGAATTGAAATCATATCAGGTATCTTTTTCAACCACAGTGGTATGAATCTAGAAATCAGTTATATGAAGAAAACTGTAAAATTCACAAATAGGTGGAAATTAAGCAACATGCTGCTTGAACAACCAATGAATCAAAGAAGAGATCAAAAGAGAAATCAAAAAATACTTTGAGACAAATGAAAATGGGAATATAACCAAATTTATGGAATACAGTAAAAGAAGTTCTGAGAAGAAAGTTCATGGTGATAAATGCCTTCCTTTAAGAAACAAGAGAAGTCTCAAATAAACAACCTTACTTTACACCTCAAGGAACTAGAAAAAGAACCAAAGCCCAAAGTTAGTAGAAGGAAGGAAATATCAAAGATTAAAGGAAATAAGAGCTGATTCTTTGAAAAGACAAAATTGAAAAACCATTAGCAATATCACCAAGAAAAAAAGAGAGGACTCAAGTAACATCAGAAATGAAGAGAAGATAGTACAACTGATAGCTCAGAAACACAGAGGATCATAAAAGACTACAGTTACATGCCAACAAGTTGAACAACCTAGAAGAAATGGATAAATTCCTAATATACCCTACCAAGAACTGAATCACGAAGAAATAGAAAAATCTGAACAGACTGATTACTAGAAAGGAGCTGGAATCAGTAATGAAAAACCTCCCAACAAACAGAAGTCCAGGACCAGGCAGGTTCACTGGCAAATTCTACCAGACATTCAGAGAAGAATTAATACCTATCCTTCTCAAACCCTTCCAAAAAACAGAAAGGCGGTGGAAATTCTTCCAAACTCAGTTTATGAGGCCAACGTTACCCTGAACCCAAACAGACAAGGTTGCCACTAGAAAAGAAAATTACAGGCCAATATCCTTGATGAATATGGATGCAAAACTTCTCAAAAAATACTGGCGAACTGAATTCAACAATACATTAAAAGGATCATACACCATGTGAAGTGAGATTTCTTATACAGATGGAAGGCTGGTTCAGCATTCACAGATCAGTTATTGTGATACAGCACTTTAACAAAATGAAAGATAAAAATCATATGATCATCTCAATAGCTGCAGAAAAAGCATTTAACAAAACTCAGCATCTATCTATGATAAAAACTCAGCAAAGCAGCTATGGAGGGAAAGTACCTCAACGTACTGGAGGCTGTATATGAGAAGCCCAGAGCCAGCATCGTACTCAGTACTGAAAATCTGAAAGCTTTCCCTCTAAGATTAGGAACAAGACAAGGATGCCTACTCATGCCACTTTTATTCACATTAGTAGTGGGAGCCCTAGCCAGAGCAATTAGGCAAGAAAAAGAAATAAAAGGCACCCATATTGGAAAAGAAAAAGTAAAACTATCACTATTTGCAGGTGACATGATGTTACATATAGAAAACCCTAAAGACTCCCAACAAAAACTGTTAGAACTAATCAATGGATTCAGTAATGTTGCAGGATAGAAAATCAGTACACAAAAATCTTTTGCATTTCTATATACTAGTAAACTATCAGAAAGCAAAATTAAGAAAACAGTCCCATTTACAATACTGTCAAAAAGAATAAAATACCTCAGAATAAATTTAACCAAAGAGGTTTAAGACCTGTATACTGGGAAACTACAAGACATCAAGGAAAGAAATTGAAGAAGACACAAATAAATGGAAAGATCTTTTTGTGGTCATAAATTGAAGAATTAATATTGTTAAAATATCCATACTACCCAAAATAGCCTGCAGATTCAATCAGTCCCTATGAAAATTCCAGTAGCATTTTTCATGGAAATAGAACAAAGAATCCTAAAATTTGTATGAAACCACAAAAGACCTCAAGTAGTCAAAGCAGTCTTGAGAAAGAACAAACCTGGAATCATCAACGCTCTCTGACTTCAAACTCTGTTTCATAGCTGTAGTAATTGAAACAGTATGGTGTTGGCATAAAAACACACACATAGTTGAAAGGAACAGAATAGAGAACCCAGAAATAAACCCATACATATATGGTCAATTAATTTACAACGGAGGAGTCAGGATTATACAGTGAGGGTAAAGACAGTCTCTTCAGTAAATGGTGTTGGGGAAAACTGGACAGCCACATTCAAAAGAATGAAACTGGACCCCTATCTTACACCATGCACAAAAATCAATTCAAAATGGATTAAAGACTAGAACATGAGACCTGAAATAATAAAACACATAGAAGAAAACATAGGTAGCAAGCTCTTTGACATAGGTCTTGGTGATGATTTTTTTTAATCTGACACCAAAAATAAAATTTTTAAAAGCAAAATTAAACAAGTAGGACTGCATCAAACTAAACAGCTTCTGTATAGCTAAGCAAATCATCAACCAAATAAAAGGACAAGCTACTAAATGGGAGAAAATATTTGCAAGTCATATATCTGACAAGTTAATATCCAAAATGTATAAAGGACTCATATAACTCAATAATTTAAAAAAAAGTAATTTGATTTAAAAATGGGCTGGAAGGTCTGATTAGACAGTTTGCAAAGAAAACATAAAGATGACCAACAGGTACATAAAAAGATGTTGGACATCAGTAATCATCAGGGAAATGCAAATCAGAACCACAAAGATATGTCACTTCACTCATGTCAGAATACCTATTATAAAAAAACAACACAAATTACAAGTGTTGGTGAGGATATAGAGAAAATTGAAACTTTGTGCTGTGAAAGGGAATGTAAACTGGTGCAACTGCTATGGAGAACAGTATGGAGATGCCCCAAAAATTACAATAGCCAAGCTATGGAAACTATCCAAGTATCCATCAGTGGATGAATGGATAAAGAAATTGTGGTGCATATATGTAGTGGAATATTATTCAGCCATTAAAGAGAATGAAATCTTTCCATTTGCAGCATTTGTACCTAGAGGGCATTATGCTAAGTGAAATAAGTCAGACACAGGAAGACTTATATAATGTGATCTCTCATATGTTGAAACTAAAATTTTATATTAAAAAAGTCAAGTTCATAGATACAGATAATGTATTATTGATCACCAGAAGATGGTGGTAGAGGGTGGGAGAGATGGGTGAAGAGGGTCAAAGGGTTTAAAAAATGGATCTTGAACTCATACATTAAGACAGTAGCATGCCTTGAATTGTAGGAGTCCATAGCTGAGAATTACACCACAAATTGAAAGCATATTCTTATACATAAAAGTAGTTGGACTTTATAACATTTCAAAGACATGTAATGCTATTTTCCTTTATTTTCTACATGATACTGTAAGGATAACCTTTTGCATCAGTCTTTTTGTAGGTCGTGATGCGTTGTTGCAGTGAGGCAACTTAGTTGTATTCCAAGGGCTACTGTCACCATCATTAACTGGCATTTAGACACTATGGATAACACATATACTTTATATATACTGGAATATGTGTGAACATTTTCACATAAATAATGTTGAGGATTTTTACTTCTGCAAGAAAATAGGGGCTTCTTTATAGTAGTTTTGAAATTAAGTGTCTTGAAAGGAGTGTAAAAACCTTGTGGAGGGAAAAAAAAAAAACCTGCCTCAAGGTTGTTGGGGGGATTAAATGATGTAACATACAAAACAGTCCAAAAAGTTCATGTATTGTTATGTATCCTATGACTATCTTTTGCCACTAGTCTTTTATTCTGTTTGTATTTTTGTACTTTTAAACAAAATTTTACCTTTACCTTACCGTAATGTACAGTTTGTTTATAAATGGTATGAGTAAACGTTAAAGATTGACTTGCTGCTGACGACTTTGAGTGACATGTTGATGGCCATGTTGAATGTTAGGTTTAATTTCAAAGTCTGTGTAGCAAACTTTTAAAAAAGAGTAAGACCAAAAAAAAAATCTCATTTTAAGAATGGCATTAGAGTGTTAGTTATCCTGTGAACAAAATATCCTCTGTTCCTTCCTCTGTTTTGCATCTTGCATAAATATAATCTGACGCTGAGTTAGGTGTTAATTGACACCATATCTTGCTTGATCAACCTGCAGTTAAAGTTATGAAGTCAGAAAACAAGATGTAAATAACCAAGGTCTCCTCATGACCTGGAATGACCTATGGCTTGTTATGTAGCAATAGTTTCAAAAATGTGAATAGACAGCCTATAAATGATTATATTAAACAGTCATTGACTGCTTAGAACTTCTCAGTGGGGAAGAGGTTGTAATAATGAAATTCATTTTCTTGGAAAATTGGAACCACTGAAAATTGGATAGGCCCCTTCACAGTGCAGAGCCCTCCCCGTCAAGGAACGTGTAAACATTTGGTAACCCATTATTCTACACTCAGCAGGAAGTTGAATTATACAACAACTCATTTCCAGTTCTGAGATTTCACAGAATTAAGGAAATTGATGACCTGTTCAGGTATTGTTAGTGTTACTTTAAAATTGAGGCTCTCCTTATTTTCTCTTTGATGCATAAGATGTCACAGTACAGAGTTTTGAATCATAAGCAGGTTTATTCTTAACATTGCCTGCTGTTTGATTCAGGAGGTCTAATTTGAGTTAGTTATATGTCTGAAAAGTACTTTTATATTTATCTACTAAAGAGTATTTTAAAAATAAGGTCATTGTGAAAAAAAAAAAAAAGGTCATTTTTCCAAAAGGTGAATTCCTCTCTTCTTGTGGAATAAATAAGAATTAAAAACCAGATGAAATTAGATGGTCACATTCTAAAATCACACTCAGGATTACTCCTGTGTGACAAGCACATTTTGCGTTGATCATCCTGATCCTGAATTTTGCCACCCTTCCACCTGCCCCTTCTGCCAAAGGAGAAAACTTTGATACACTAATATGAAAAAGCATCAAAACCAAAATCACAGAGGGAGACTAGAATGGATATTGTATCTCTCATTAGACTCCTTGCTTTGATTCTCTTTACTTGGTTGCAGTTTCTTTAGGCCCATCTGCCAGTGCTGTCATAGGAGCCAGTGAGCAGTGTTTTCTTTTTTGCTCTTTTTGTTTTATGTGTTTCTTTAAGGTTTTTTGTCATTTTTAACATGACATACTTATTAAGTCACAATTAAAGTCATTTTAAATTACATGTCATATTAAAGTTTAACATGACAGGTGGGCTTAGTGTGACTCTTTCATCTTGTTTCTAGTTCAGAGAATACCTTGGTGGACCAGATAGATATGGTCACTGCCCTGGCTGAGCTTGCAGACTAATGGAGGAGACAAACAACAAACACATTGACTGGCACATAACTATAAGTCATGAGAAGAGAAATAAGTACACAGATAGGGAATATGGTAAGGGTGTGGCAGGAGGGCACTGCTTTGGGTAGGGAAGTCAGAAGACCCGTTCAAAATCATCATTTAAGCTGGGTCTTGAAGGGTAAGAAAAGTAACATTCTAGGTGGAGGAAACAACATTTCTGATTTGACGCAATTCATTTAAATTGTCAGCCCCCCCAAAATAGTCACTCCATTACTTTATACTTTAAACCTTGGCCCTTGAACCACTTGAAATACCACATTTAGTCTCAATTTAAATATGATGTATCCCATATTCCCTGTAGAGGGAATTCTCTGTACAGAGTAGTCCTTTCCCGTCTCCCTGCTCTTCAGCATTGTTGGGAATGCATTTGCTGGGCAACTCCTCTCCTTCCCCTCACCCCCACCCCCAGTAGAAGTGTCTGGTACTTGGTGTGGGGATAGGAAGGGCACAATTAAGAAAAATACTGTTGTCTTTAGACCTACCCCTGTTCTCTGTGTTAAGGCTCCCAGGCGTTCCTGCCTTCTCCTGAGACTCTACCAGTTTGACTCCTTGAGTTCAGGTCACTTTGAGAATATGCCAAGATATTCGGCAGTCTGTAAGAACTCAAGTCCAGGATACCACTGTACCCTGCCCACCAAGCATTCCAGGGGTTTTCCTTCTTCATCCTAAAGCTCTGTCTCTGGCTCTCCACTGCATGACCTCTTCATCAAGAAGCTGCTCTGGTTGCTGCTGAAATAGGGGGTGAGGTGGGGGGATTTGACTGAATTTCTTTGGAATTCCTCTGACTTCCTCTATGGTATTTCTCAGATAGGGGTTCTCCCAAAGGCCAGCAGTTACGAGGAAGGCCTTGGTAGCTAGAGCAAAATGTGGCCTTTTCCTGCTGCTGAACTGGGCTTGGCCTTTTACCTATGACTGGAAGCTCTAGTGAAAAACAGAATACCTGATTCCAGTAGTAGTTAAGAGTTGGCTTGGTTCCCTGGTCCCACTTGAAGTTACTGCCTTACAAAGTGCTTTTTTCCTGACAGTAATAGGAGCTGTAGGGGTGAGAACACTGGACCTTTGGAACCTTTCTCTGTGTCTTCATTTTTTTCCCTTATTGGTGAAATTTGAGTGTTGGTATAGATGATCCCTAAGGTCTCTTAGTTTTGATATATCATATCATTTTTCTATTCTAAACCATGTAATAATTTTGTCTCTAATGTCTGACATAATGTTTACACAGGAAATTGTTCCAGTATGTAAGTTTGATATATATGTGAAAACGTATAGCCTTCTGGTTGAGTCTGAATATACTCATTTCAGAGTGTGCAGTTGGGTTGTCGTTGGAAAACTTTGTGCCAGTATCTCTTCCAGCAAGTTTCTTGAATGCTATTAAAAGCGGTGATACTGTATACCTTGAAGATGAAACGAGCCAACTAAACCTGAGCTAGTCTTTAAAGAATGATGATCATGCATCGAGTGAAAATTGTGGCGAACGACTTGAAGTTGTGTTTATTCCCTTTGTCATAGGGGTCACATTGGACTGAAACAGCACTGTGCTTATGTAACTCTGAGTTCTGTTGCTCTCTAAATTGGTCCCTCCTTCTTTTGCAGGAGCTATTGTGACAATCTTGGTTACCATCCATTAAGTGCTGCTGACTTTGGAAAGATCATGAAAAATGTCTTTCCAAACATGAAGGCACGTCGTCTGGGCACGAGAGGCAAATCTAAATATCCTTTACGAGAATGGTTCTTAGTCATCTCTTTAAGTTCTCACTTATTACAGAACATCTGCTGTTGTAGTTTAGCTAGCACTATATTTAGAAATAAATTCAAACCAACAAATACAAACAACTCAAAAGTACTTGGTAGAATAATTGTAAATGTTGTTTTCCCAGATACTTATTAAACTGCAAGGGAAATAACAAATAGTGGTTATTAGGATTGTGATAGATTTCACCTTACTCTGTCACTGCAATGTGTTCTTGATGGTCTGATCTTTTTTTCTTTAATAAGAATTACTGAGGCAAACCATAGTACAGTAATTGTAAATCGTATCAGTAAAAATGGAGAAAAATGTTAGCTTATCTTCTTTCCTTCCTTGATGTTAGAAACATAGGAATCTTCTTGACAAAATATGCAATATTCAAAAAAATTTCTTGTGGAACTTGTACTGGAAGATTAGTATTCTCTTTAAAGTATTTTTCATCTAACCATTTAATGGCTGTATTAAAATTACATCTAGGGCATATAAAAGGTCCCTCTTGTGATAGAGAAATACTTAGGAGCAAACAGAAGTAAGCAAATGAAAATTAAGAATTTATGAAAGTTCATTCGACCCTTGGGAGAAGATTGTGAAGTTGAGGGTCTCTGCATCATGTTAGAAATACATCCTTTCTCTCTGCTTAGCTGTTGGCCTTTTTCAAAGTATAAAAATTCTGCTGTAGAGGAGATGAGCCAGGAGAGGGGAAAGACTGTTTTTCTAACAGTCTTCAGGTGTTCTTTAACCCCTTGTTGCATGACCTAGTCTTGTTTCCTGAGTATAAATGAAAATGTCTTGTTGTGTCTTTGGCATGTTACAGGCGATAATCCAGTGTGTTTCAGTGGAAAAAGAGAAGTGAAAAGGTTAAAGCCCTTGTGACACTCTGAAGAGTTGTTTTTGTCCCAGTGCCCTGGGCTAAAGTTTCCCTTCTCCCTGCCAGGTTTCCATCTGGATATTCCTTTCCTTCTGACCTGTTTGTTACTGGTGGCTGGCACAGCTTATTAAGAACAGTTATTCATAAAATTTATAACAGATGAGAATCATTTTGTTTCACTTAGGACGGTAACATCCTACACAGACTGTTCCAGTTTCTAAAGAGTAAAAGTGTCCTGAGTTTTCTAATATTAAGGTTTCTCTTACTGAAAAACTCAGAAAGTAGACCCTATCTCAGGTGATTTTATCCTTATTTCATATACGCTTACTTTTCAAGTGCTAATTATGTAAACAGCTGGTTTAATTTAGAGGACTTTCGACCTTAACCATTTATTACATATTGCTACAGTGGACTAAGAAAAAAAGCTTTTGTTCATATGCCAACACTGCCCAATCTTGATTTTCACAAAACTGGAGATGGGGTAAGAATTTCTGCCTTTTCTTTTTAGTAAGTAAAATTGCACCTTATTACCAGCATGGAAATGCATATTGCATAGTCTCATTGGAATAGAACCAGGCACCAGGAACTGTGCCTTTCACAAAGTAAATGAGCCAAAAAATTCAGTAGTGTCTGGAAATTGTTAGCATATGTGACTTATATCAACATGGCTAGTGAAATTA